>NC_141686.1:352680855-353293227 GCF_964263255.1 Lissotriton vulgaris
GACACCACAGCAAGACCAGAGCGTACAGTCAGCGTTCCCAGAAGAGTGGGAGCCAGATGAGCCCCTGAAGCAAGAACTATCCCTATTGTCTGCTAATAGCTGGGACCAGCAACAGAACCTCTGCCCACACCCACTATTTCCTGAAGGACACGAACCACAGCAAAACCACTGTATACAACGCGCGCTACCAGATGGGAATGGACCTGATGATCACTTGGAAGAAGAACTGATGTGTTTTCATTTCCAAGATCCCCAGGAGAAGCAGTGCCTACAACCTGTGTCACCTGATGGGAAGTCATCAGACGAACACTTGGAGTCTGGGCTATTGTCCTTTGATGAGCTGAGGTCACAACAAACCCAGTGCCTACAGCAACACCTATGCTTGAAGCAGGAATTCCCTAATGCACATTTATTGCTGTTCGAAGCTACCCCAGGTATGTGTTTCACTATAAATGGACTCTCGGAGTGCATACTAACACATGTAACCTCTTCAAAAGGTGTATGGGCAGATTTTAGAAAGTCTCTGAGGGGAGGATTATGGTTTTGAAGGAACCCACTGAGCTATACTGACCCCCAGAGTACGAGTACACACGGTGCAGATGTTTCCCTGCAATCTCCTCCTCTGTTTCCACACAGGACTGCATCCTTCTTGTGCAGAAACAGGCCTGGTAATGGGACTCTGCATGAGGCAAATAGGCCAGTAGCTCTTGACGTTCCATGATCGTCCCTATTCCAGGCTGAGGAACTGGAAATAGCGCTATTCATGAAAGGAATTACTGGCCAGAATCACAAGTAATAGTCGGATGCAAGGGATGTGGTGTTCATTGAGAATAGCAGACATGCTCAGTCTAGAGAGGGAACTGTGTTTCCAGTTGCACAGTTGCATTGGGTAAGACGCATTCGTCTGCAGTTCCTGATATAAAAATCCTAGTCTGTATTTGGCCGCAACAGCAGGGCTGACCAGGGATGTTGTTGTCACTGCAGGGTTCTCCAGGAGTGCACACCACCTCATGATAGACAGATACACAAAGGTTTTGGAACTCTGAGGTGACTTGCAATAATCTTATTATATGCACCAGGTGGTACTTTATCCCGTATAATACATGGTCACACCATCACCGTTCATAAAAAAATCTTGATGCGTAGCTCCTACATATGCAGCAGCTAACATGTTTGCAAACATGAAGAATGAACTTAAAACATCTTGTGCAAAAGTAAACATCAAAACTGTTAGATATTTCTTCCAAAAAGATGTTAGAAACTGTTCAATAAAAGTCCACTGAAAAAAAGCTGCAGTAGCTCGAAACGTGTAGAAACATGCAGAAATATTCCACCCTTACTTTATCTAAGGAAACTAATAAGCATATTCCCTCTGCTTCTCATAGTAGGCTAGTAACATACAGCAGAAGTAATAAAAGCAAAGTTCTGTTTGTTGCTGTGAACAGCTGCTTCAATTATGCTTCGTGACTTGACCTTCTTTTCACATCAGCTGCTGGCCCTGGCAGCAGGCATTGTGCCCTCAGGAGTCGACTGTAATAACTTCTAAAAGCCGAGTTCTGACGTCTTTTCTTCATAATCACTGACTTGGTACGTCACAAATTCCTGATTATAAAGAAATTCGAGACTGCCATTTATACAGGGATTACAGAATCCCATGCAATATAAATATATATATATATATATATATATATATAATAACTTTGGTACCGTTCAATGAATCCGCACAAAACTATTTGGGATTGGCATGACTAGTTTCATGCAGTGTTTTTTTGTGGTCCTCAAATTAAGCCACTAGTCATTTAAGATAGATCTAGCTGGACCTTTAGCCCATGAATGGTCCGTGCATCTGGACTCGCGAACCCAAATGTAAAAATCTATTGGATCCGATTGGATGAGCGAGCTTTTTTCTCCCGTCATCCATTTCGGATACGTAAACCCAAAGTTGGGTCTGCGGACCTGAAGCTCCCTGATTGGCTGGCTACATCTTGAACCATTACATGATGAAGAGACTTGTTCCCTGCATTCTGTAAAAATACTAAAGAAGCCATAAAGAGCTGTGGTGCCATCCTGTCTCTCCCTGGCACAGGGGCTGCCTAATGTTAAAATGTAGAAAGAAATTGCTGATTTTGAGACAGAGGTTTGATTCCACATCATGACCCTTGAGGTCCGCAAACCTTAGGCAGGTGTCTGAGCAGGCACAGTAATTGGCCTTGTACCCTGGTGGGCATTTGTGATGTTGGGAGACCTGCTGCTCGGTCTGAAACCCCATTGATGTCCAATAAGGATACACAAGTTTGCAAGGGTCCGAGAACCCCAAGAAAGTGTCCGGGAACCCTTAAAAATAAAAAATAAAGAAACATAAGCCAGGCCCTTTAGGGAATCCCCTGCTGTGCCCAGGCACCGTTGAACACCTGTGCCTGCTTGGAGTTGGCTGCAGGGAACTGTTGCGTGTGTATATGATGGGAGAAAAAAACCACTGAAAACAAGCATTGGCAAAACAAATCGGTGTCTCCTATCCGAAAGCTATTGGCTTTGGCAACGTGTTTTAGCCATTATGTACCCCAGCGTGACTGCTGTTCGGCATGGCTAAAAGTTAGTGGCACGGCGTTGGGTGTTGTAGATATCTCGTCACATTTGCTGTACATTCACAGACCGAGATCAAATGTCAGATGATGTTTCCCCTAAAAAGCCTGATCTTTCTCTGACTTCCAAGTAAGAGAGCCAGTTCCTCACTGTCTCACTCATCGCTGCTTGCCTCTCCTTGCTGGTT
Source organism: Lissotriton vulgaris (assembly GCF_964263255.1). Lineage (NCBI taxonomy): Eukaryota > Metazoa > Chordata > Amphibia > Caudata > Salamandridae > Lissotriton > Lissotriton vulgaris. The sequence continues at coordinate 352,683,626 of NC_141686.1, forward strand.
ATTTATAAAAGCAAATTACTTCAATTTCTTGCCTTCACCACCTCCCCTTCGCATAATGGTAGCAGCCGTTTCAACTAAAGTGCTCATGTCTACTGCTGCCGACCAGAAACTTCACTGTTGACTGTAAAGTTGGCACCTAAGGTAATGGAAGGACGGCTTGGGGTGGAGGGGACATCGGCATGTACAGAGGGCCGTGCCATTAAAGCATCTTCTGGCAATCTCCCCAGCAGCATCATGACGCGACCCTGCCACATCTGTACGATGTTTCCAGGCCAAAAGCAGTTTAGGATAATAGCTATGTATTCTGTAACCAGTCTGTTTGCTATGTACAATCCACTGTACTAAATGATATGAAGCATTCTTGGTACATGTATTTTTAAAATGTCAAATGTTGTAATATTTAGGACACATACTATTGTAATGCAAGTTGATCTCTAGTAATCTTCAGGACATGTATTATTTGTAAAGTAGAAATGTTTTCCACTTAACATTGAATATATGTACTTGGTAGTTTGTTTAAAGGACTAATCAAACCAAATGTCAGAAGTACAATGCTATAGAATTGTGAAGCACTCTGATACCCATTTGGGTCATGTTCAATCTATATAAAACACTGAATTAATAAATGAATAACTTACCTGAGTGTGGGGAGACCCCCCCCACACACACATGGTGCCTGCTGAGAAGAAGGTGTGTGAGGGCCGAAAAATTACCTTCACGCCCTGTAAGGCCAGCGCCCTCGATGCTGCCTGCGTGGTGGCCATATTGAAGCAGAAAACCATCAGGACATCTCAGGCATTTACATCCAATACGGCAAGCCCGTGGGCGGATTTGCAAATTATTGGGCGCATTGCTAGTGGTATCTTGAGGAAAACAGTCAAATAAAGTATGACGGCTCGGCCAAACTACTTTTCAAAAATAACATCCTCACACTGGGGAGAGACTTCTCAGGCTCTGATTGTGGGCTGGGATTCCCTGCAACAGAGAGCAACCATATCTAGTTTCTTATCAGACTCATAGTTCCCTTTCCCTGCATTCAGAAAAAAAATGTAATATCAGCATTTTTAGGTGCAGCACCTAAGGAGCTTATTGATGGCACAGTAATAACTCTCTGTTCCCGCCATTCTATTGTCATTAATCATATCCACCACATTTGATTGAAATTCAAAGGGTAGGCCTCAGTAACTACGTGCCAATCTTTGTAACCCCGCAAAATGCACTAGGATATTTCTTTTTTGAATGATGGTGTAGGCCACTGCTAAAAGTCATTTGCAAAATCAGTAGGTTTGCAAGGCAAGACCAATTGGCTTTGCCTGTGCTTATTTTTTTGTTGTGTGCTAGGAAAAAAATCTTACACCTTCTCCTCTTGCATGGATACTCAGCAGAATTGTCACATAAATTCTCTCCTTTTGAAAGTCATAGGAAGAAAAGTGAACAGCAAGCTTCCTCAAAGAAAGAAAAGTGTGTTTGTGGAAAAATACAGTAAACAAGGTTTTGGGCAGCGGGAGGGACGGATTTGAGTTACGAACCACAAATCCAATAGTAAGGAATGGGTGGAATGTATTCCCACTGATGCTTCCTGAATATCCCCACGATGTCTTGAGCGCTGTCTGGCAGTCTTGGATCTAAAACACAAAGGTTACAATGAAGTTATTATTGGGATTGTTTTTAACATCTTAATTTATGTTTTAAAAGTATTTGAAACTCACTTAAACCATAGTCTCTCTGTCTCTGTCTCTCTCTCTCTCTTTCTCTCTCTTTCCCTTTCTCTCTTTCTTTCTATGTCTCTCTCTCTCTCCTTCTCTTACTCTCTCTTTCTTTCTATCTTTCTCTCTTCCTATTTCTTGCTCTATCACTCTCTCTCTTCTGCTCTTCCTTCCTTCCCTCCCACATCGTGGTTATAAGAGTTTCTATTGAAAAGCAATTATTTCTTTGCTTATAATCTTGGAATCTTTTGACAAATCTGCACAAACTTTTCAAAAAGATGTTTTTTCTGGTTTCTCTTTATTACACCAAATGCGTTTATTTTTGTGGTTTTATACAGTACAATCTTGACCGAAGGGCATTGAAGCACTTTTCTAAAGAAGAAAGACCAAAATGCAGATTAGATGTGCCATAAAATAACAGATAAGCAATAGACTAATCCCACAGTTCACGTCAGGGGAGAAAGTTCAAACAGTCAATATCTGGATACATTGGAAAAGTGGATGCAGAAAAGTGACCACAGATTTATTATTCAGAGCATCTCTCAAGTAGGAGGATTTTGAGTTCATTTTTAACTGTGGCAAGACTTGTGGTTGTTCAAGGTGGTTGTGGGAGGGAGTTCCAGATCCTTGTAGCGCTGGCAGAGAAGGCGAGCTTTATGAAGCGTTCTTGCCTGAATGTCGCTTGTTCCAGCAGGAGGACTTTACAAATTCTCGATCCTTGTTCAGATCCAGAGATTTTGAGTTTTTCAACCACGTAGGAGGGTGTGGAGTTGTGGAGGGCTTTGTGGGTGATGCATTCAGTGTTACATTGGTCTGTTGCTTCAATGGGAAGCCATTGTAGGATGCGAAGTATAGAAGAAATGTGATTAAAACATGTTGTGACCTGTCACAAAGTGGATAACTGTATGAAGCATTTCTCTCAGTGATGTTAATATTCTCGGGGAAGGCCAGACAGGAAAGAGTTCCAATAATCAAGTCTGAAAAGTACCAGCGTAGGGACTACTAAGTTCGTCAGGCACTCTTATGCTTTGATGAGACTTGCTTCCGAAGGTAAATGTGTATAAATATAGGTCTGTAATTGTTACGGTTGTTCTAGTCGGCGTCTCTGTTGTTTGATGAGGGGAGTGACTTGTCGGCGTCTGCGTTGTTTGATGAGGGGGTGACTTGGCCAAGTTTGAGGGAGGTTGGCATGGAGCTTCTCGAAAAGTAGGAGTTGATGATTTTGGTCCATGCAGGCGAGATATGATGTAACTGAGATTCTTGACACGCTCAGGAGGGAGAGGATCAGAAATGTGCGAAGTTGATTACATGCAAGCGAGTAATTTGAGCACTTCTTCTGAAAAGACATTGTCAAATTCAGTCCAACTGGCATAGGGTGCGTTTGGTGAGATGACCATTAGTTGGAGGTGGGGCCGTGGGTAGACACTCTTTGCTAAGGGGGACATCTTTGGTGGAGGACGGACAGATGGGTGGGTCAAGAGAGATTTCAATGTTAGATATTTTTTCAGAGAAGAATGTTGCAAACTCTTCGCAGCGCATGGTAGAGTCATTTATTGAGTGTTGAGGGAAAGAGGAGGTTTGCTGTTTAATGACGTTGAGAAGGTCTTTATGTCTGTTCCTAGAACGGTCAAAGTGGGCTCAAAAGAAGGGGGATTCTTCTCTGACGATGTGTTTTTTGTATTTTATGCGTTTAGCTCCCGGTATCGCAAGATGTGTTAACAAGGGTTGTTGTCTCCAGTTTCTTTCAGCTAATCGGCATTGTTGCCTCTTTGTTACGTTTGTTGTTAAACCATGTTCTGGAAGGGATACTTCTTGATTTCTTGAGTTTCAAAGGGGCGACTATGTCAAGGAGGTCTCCCATTTTTCTGTTGTAGTGGGCGGTGAATCATCACCTTGGAATTTGGGAACTGACTAATGCTTCTAACTCTGCCTGGGAGATTCAATGTATGTTACTCGGCCAGTGCTTGTGCCTTGGGCCTTTGGTTGGATGGCATTGAGATTGAAAAGAATTAGGTAGTGGTGAGTCCAGTCGGTGGATAGGATAGAATGGAGGGATAAGGTGTTCTGCTTAGAGATGATTGCATCAAGGGTAGAGCCCTTGGTATGAGTTTGTTTATTGAGTGTTGGGTGAGATCGTTCGCTTCCAGGAGGGTGGAAAGGGCTTGTACTGTTGGATCATCGGCATTGTTCAAGTGCAGGTTCAGGTCTCCTAGTAGAACATCTGCGCTGCCTTTAAGGGAGTTTTGCATTAATAGGTTTGTTTAGTCCTCAAAGATTTGTCATTTTTCACCAGGAGGGTGATAGATGACATGAATTTTGATAGAGTTGGGGCCTTTGGACAAGAGTTGAACTCCTACATATTCAAATGTAAGGTATTTTGTGTTGAGGAATGGAGTTAAGCACAGATAGTTTTTGTGTATAATGGTTAATCCACCGCCAATACTATCCTAACGGTCGTACGGATGATTGAGAAGCCCTGTGGGTTGAGGAAGTTGATAAAAGTGGATGAGTGGTCATTCAGCCATGTTTCAGTTGGAAAGCAGAAGTCAATTTTGTGTCCTAGGATGGTTTTGGCTATTTGAGTGGAATGCTTGACTGCTGACTGACAGTTTAGTAGCATGCAGCAACGCGTAGGTAGTGATCTTGGACCAGGCTGACAGGGTTGGATGGTTGTTATTTGGGTAGGCCGCCTGGGCGGGCGAGTGGTGTTCGGGGATCTACTCGTGCCAAGGATGACCGGGATCTTGCGGCGGCAAGGCTTGCTCGGGGCATTGTCATACGTGTTGCTCAGCATTTCAGCTTCCCGTTGCGTGATTTCAGTCGTGGTGCATCTATGATTGAGTTGGTGATGGATATAGGGGATAGTTTGTCTAGGTGTAAAGGATAGGGGATCAGAGTGTATGTTTGTGGCAGGATCAGTGTTTGCTATAGATGCGTGAAGCTGGGGCAGGAAGTAGGTAATCTTTGCGTTCTTACGTAGTGATGAGATTTCATCCAGAATAGTGTTGATTGTGAGTTCAAGCTGGGCTGTTGTAGGGATCAGTTGAGTGGCGGTTGGGTCAGTGGTAGGAAGTGGAGTGTGATGGCGCTCGGCAGAGTTTGGGGCGGAGGCTAATGCAGGAGCGGCCCGTGCAGATAAGAGCGGTGGGGCCAGGTGGGGGTGGCATGTTCTATAGACGACCATGAGGGAGGAAATGATTTATTTGATTTTCCCTTGTCGTCGTCTCTCGCATTCCCCCTGGCCCCTCACCGCTCTTACCTGCACTGGCCACTCCTGGGCTAATATAGTATCTAGCCTGCGGTGGTTGGAGGACTGAGAGGATTCCGGTGGGATAGATAAGTCAAGCTGGGCAGTGGAAGTGTGCCATGCAGAGGGGGCAAGTCGTTTTGATATTGAAACAGAAGGTTCATTGCGTCTGGGGATCAGAGAGGCTGTAGGGGAGGTGGAGGGGGGGCAGTGCAAGGGGGTTTGGGAGTAGAAGGTTCAGCTAGTAGATGATGATGATTACGCACTTGTATAGCGCATCACTACCCGTAGGCATCTCGGCGCTTGTACGAATACCGCCAAGGGACCCTTCCTGGTCTTTCCTTGTGAGGAGCCAACTCCTGGGCACCTCCAAGGTGAAGTCAGGCATCCTCAGCGTTGTTGGGACCGTTGTAGAGATTAAGCAAGCTATTGCCCAGAGGTTCAGAGTGGGACTCCTGATTAGAATAGGCACCGAAGCGAGAATTATCAGGTCCGAGGAAATTGAGCCCGAGACCCGCCGAGGCGGGAATTGAACCCTGGTCCCGGCCAGACTACTGCATCAGGGTCTGCCGATCTAACCATTGAGCCACACTTCTCTAGATGAGGGCGTGCATGGGAGAGGGTGGAAAGGTGGTGGTGGGAGTGAATGGCATGGCGGCGCAGAGAGCCGGAAAGTGGAAAATAGATAATTTTGTTCAGTGGCTTGGATTAGGATGTTCCCATTTCTGTATATAACGATGGACAGATCTCCGCTAAAGTTCTGGGATAGGGATATAGTTTGTTTAGATCCATAAGGGACATTGGTGGCATTAGTTACATGAAGGTGTTGAATGACGTTTTCTCTCCTTTTGGTGGGTTTCGTGGTGTAGAAGATGAAGTCCATTTTAAGACTTCCGTGTGTTGGATTGTAGATGTCTGTTGTTAGTGTCTCTGGGTGTTCTTTAAGGATTTTGTGTTTGTACTTTTAGGCAGCATGTTTGGAGAGGTTTTGCAGAAATGAGTTGGGGGCGTATCTTTCCACGCTCCCGAAGTTGAAGTGATACTCAGAAGTTGTTTCTGGGGATAACCAAGGTTAGACTTCAGGAGAAGCATTCAGAGGTGTGCATAGTGGTCAAGAGGCAGCCTCCAACAGCTGAGATGGCTGCCTGATTGTAACATTGGGCCCTTTCAGTGGACGGTTGGTGGGCACTTCTTTGGAAGAGTGGGATCCAAGTGTCAGAGGCTTGTGAAGAAGGTCACCAAGGCGGTCTGGTAGGATCCCTTTGAGGAAAAGGGGGCCTTGAATGCCGAAAAGCACCGGTAGGGGCTGTTGATGTCACTGGGTTCTTGGCCATGGTATCTTTGAGCTGGAGGTTGTGATGGAGTTTATTGGTCAGTCTGCAGAAACGTCCTTTATATTCGAGGGCATATATACAAGTTACACACCCACATCATAGGTAGTATATCAATATCAGCGTAGACTAGTAGACATCACAAAGGATGGGTCACTGCTATAGGCACATGGTAGGATAGGAAGCAGCATCAACTTGAGATGACAGTATATGCACGAGATAATATTGGAATAAGATGGGCAAAACAATCCCCATGTAGGCTTAGGATAACAGTGTAGATAGAAAGCCACAGTTACTCGCAAGATAACATCTTGCACTTTAGCATTGTGGAACTTCGTTGAGAGTTCATTTTAATGGTGAGATATGTTGGGAGGGGTCACTAGGTGTCATTGATGTAAATTGTCTCTGACACTATAATTTTGTGGGACTTTGTTGAGAGTTGTTTTTACTTTCATAAAGTATTAGAAGGGACAGTAGGTGGCACTGGGACCTCATTTATTCTTTTGCGGTCTGGAGTCCAATATTTATACCTGGCGCCCACTAGTAGGAGTTTCTAGAGGCTTCCACCGCCATGACCGGTCAGGCATCCGCTTCCTCCTTGCCCTGGATCCAGCTTGTCTGGAGTCACAAAAGACCAGTGATAACTCCTTTGTGCGAGGGCTGATGCAGAGCCTTTGTGATGTGCAACTGTGATAAGTGACAGCTGCTCCCCCTCGTTAAGGCAAAGAGGCCTATCCTGCCAGCACCTCGCTTCCAAATGAGCAGAGGAATACCGAAGCACTCAGCGAAGTCCAATGGCCATGCCTTGTGGCCAGTAAAGAAGTACTGCAAGATCAGAGATGTTTGTTGTGATTTATTGTTTCCACAATTATTCACCTTTCTTGCGTTGGAGACGTAAAATCCATTACAGACAGGCAGCCGTCACGTGTTTTGTAATAGAGCCTTTTTCAAGGCTGCAAGAGGATATAGAAAGTATCTTACACAATTGTAACGACGACATAGGGATAAGAAAGGATGATCTTCAGGGATGGAATATTTAGAAACCACAGGTCTCCTCCTTAAACCCAACCTCCCCTTGCCACGTCAAGGTACACACGTTGGTATTAATGTTGCTTTGTTTTCTCAACACGTCATTCTACACATATTTTGACCCATTCACAATGCTAAAGTGTTTTATATCAGAAATGAGAAGCACAGGTACTCTCCTTTTCATATTACTCAGTACCGGACCATTTAAAGTACTACTAAAGCCACAACAAATCGCTAGTTTAAGTGAGCGCATGTGTGCATTGTCAATTTAAATAAATGTGGAAAAATACTAGCTGTAGCGTCGTCTTTTGCTTGTGGCAAAAATAAACGTGGATAAATACAGAAAAAATGCCCCAATAATAAATATGGATAAATACAGACGGAAATGGCAAAAAAAGAAATACCATAAAAACCGGGAGCCCTATATATAATGCACAGAAGTTCAAGGTAACCAGTATGTTGCTGTCAGTCTACTCATATTTTTTTCTCATTGCTCCATCAACCCTACCCCCCTGCTGCCGCACACACCAGAAGCAACATTACACACAACCCCCTCTCCTTTTGCCGCTTTAGCCGTGCCATTAAAGGCTTATTTTGTAACTTTAAAGCTGAGTGCGGCGCTCGCTCTTCCCTAGACTCCACCCACTTTTCATCTGTGTTGGACTTGGCCCTTTTGGCAGGTTCACCCCTGAACTTTTTGCCTTGAGCTCTGACATGGTGGTATTGATTTTAGACCTCTGGGCACTTTAGAACTGTGGCCCAGTGTAGAGTGTGCATGGTGAGATTGGCCTGCCCTCCCATAGGAATGCATGGGGGATATGTGCGTCCATGGTAATTACTGGTATGAGAGGAGTGCAGGGTCGAGTTTAGTACGTATGAACTTGTGAGAATAAATGCTGCGCAATGGTGTGCACAAATTTATGATGAGTGGTGGAGAAATGCCACTTTTAGAAGTTGGCATTGCTGTGTGTCTGCCTGCCTGATGTGAATTGCATGTCTGGCTTGTGAGTGACATGGGCAGGATGGTGTGAGTGGCTCCAGGAGACAGGGTGAGTCCGCCCAGTAATGAATAGAGAGATCTGCATTCAGATGGGAGGGAGGAGTTGCACCTGGGACCTGAATAGGGCTGTGCATTCCCTCCACAATGCTGGCTCCGCCCCCTGTGGTGCGTCTGATCACTAAACCCCCACCTAACAATAGGAAAGAGGAGCCTGGTAAACAGAGTGCTCCAAAATCAGTTGCATCTGGTTTCCCAAGCCTAATGCTGTAACACAAAGGAAATTGGCCTATTAATGTAGGGGCTATGACCCCATGACAGTGTTGTGCTTGGTCTCACTTTGGGAGGACACTCTGCCAGGAGGAACCGCCCTCCGTGCTGGCCTGACTGGCTGCACTTTGCTGGGGTCTCCCCGGCACCAAGGACTCTTATTTCTGGCTTTTTGAGGACTTTTGTGGCCTAGCGCCTCGTGAGCGCTGTATTTGGGTCACCTAAAGGGAGAGGAGCAGGGCCTGCTGCAGCGCGAGGCTGCGAGGGAATCCCAGCATGTGGGATACTCCCATGAGCTCCTTATTGAAGTGGGAGCCCACCTGCAAATGTGTGTGCTGCCGGCGGGTGTCCACCCCGCAATCATCTTTATTGAAAGAGCGGGTGCCCACCCCGCATTGCCGCTGTTTCCACGTATTAGTACTTTAAAAAAAAAAACGAAGTGGGAGCCCACCCCGCCGGTTCTGGCCCCCCGCGTGAGGTGCAGAGAACATAGAGGATCTACAAGAGGGGCTGGAAGCCAGGCAGAGCGGCCTGGTTGTGAGCGGGGCGCTCTGCAAGAAGCCGGAAGCAGATGGGAGCCTACCCCGCGCTCCTGTGGAAAAAGGAGAAAGGAAGCGGACGGGAGCCTACCCCGCGTTTCTTGGACCAAAAGAAGAGAGAGACCGCCCGACTAGGTGAGGAGGGGCCCAGGATTGGGAGAGAGACGAGTCACGTTGTCGGTGCCTACCCCACCCACCGGAACCCAGACAAATCTGCCAGTGCGGTGCAGTGAGTGAGGGGGGCTGAATGCACCGCCATGTTGGTGCCGCTCGAGCACATTGTTGGTACTTGTGGCATTTTCTCATCTGCGCCGCCGAAGCGGGCAGGTGCAACGTTTTGGGCCCTTCTCCAGTCTAATCTCCAACTAGAGGCCCGTGCTGGCCAGATTTCGTTCCAGATGCCCCGCGTGACAGTGGGCAACAACAACAGAGTTTATTTTCAGAGTCCCAGGGCGGTACTCCCATGTGCACTTTGCCCGTCGTCATTGCTTGTGGGGCATTATTTTGGGCACCAGAGCCACAGTGAGTGCTAGGACAGCCGGTGCATTCCCACAGCTGCCCTGCGAAGCGCAGGCAGCTGCAAAGTTTGGGACCATTTATTTTGTTAGAGTCCCAGTGGGGAACAGAGGGTGCCAGTGCCCAACTTTTTGGATTTCACAGCTGCCCAGCAAGTAGAGGGCAGCTGCCACGTTTAGGACAGCACTCCTTTGGGGGCATCTCTGAATGAGGTTGGAGTGAGATGCACTCCTCTGCCCAGCACAATTGCACACTGCAAATTCTGCTGCATTGGCAGCAGCCCTGACATTTGGAACATAGGGCATTAGAGCCCCTGAGAAGGCCAGTTGGCCAGGGGGGCTAATAGGTTTGTAGGGCGCCAGGCCCTAAGGTGATTTAGGAGTATGAGGTCTATCCTAATGTGTTTATGCCTAATGAGATAGTGTAATGTGTGAATTGCCAAAGTGATGCAGACATAATGTGTTTATTACAGATGATAATGCTGGGGTCATTATGGTACCAGTAGTTACTGGTTGTTTCATTACTTGTGTTTTACTTGCCTGTTCTGATGGTTATGACCAGGGCCCGATTGGCCTGGTCCTGTATATAATCCCCTGTGAATATTGCCTAGTGCCAGTTGGCACAGTGTATATTATGTGATTATGTTTCGAATGGGTTTATGACAATACAAAGGCTTTTTTTATATAACCTTGTTTGGAGTTCCTTTTTTGGTGTGCCTAGGGTGTTGCTGCTGTGTATGTGTGTGTTGCGCAAACGCTTTACAGATTGCCTCCGGGATAAGCCTGACTGCTCGTGCCAAGCTACCAAGCGGGTGAGCAGGGGTTATCTTTGGTGTGTAACTCCCTTGCCCTGACAAGAGTGGTGGTCTCTGCCTGGCTTTGGCGCAAGCCTTAGCCAACCAGAGATCCCATTTCTGACATTGGTGGTCAGCGGTGAGGATAGGACTTGCGTTTGCACTGTACCACAGCGACAACTGGTTGCACTACAAACCCTGCATTTAGATAATCACGTGTTTGGGGATTATTGTTTCCGAGTTTTATTTTATTTTATTTTTGTCTCCTAAAAGTGTCATTTTTGAATTACGTACCCCTGTTGCAGCTCTTGCACCTAGGTCTCCTGTGTTGCTCGTTTCTCTGAGTGTCCTGCCAAAATAAAGTCTGCCTTTAATTTCTATGGTCTGTTTAGATACAGTATGTGGGAGTTGATGGGGTTCTGTGAGGAGAGAGATATAGCAGTGAGTGGGTTGGACACCACGTCAAAACTTCAAAAACCTGATCCAATGGAAAAAGGACGAATGGGAACGTGAGCACAATGAGGAGATGAGGGCCCTGGCCGCCCGCCAAGGATGGTGGGTCTGAGGGGGGGCCTGTGGAGTTTGAAGGGGAGGTAGAAAATGACAGGACCGGGACGCAAGTAGATAGTGAGGACCCAATAGATAGGGAGTCTCTAGCTGGGTCCAGTGTCCCTTTCCCTATCCCCAGAAGAATGGCTAGTTAAGAGGGAAGAACGGTAGCATCAGCTGGCTGTGGAGAAGCTCAGGTTAGAGCATGCCAAGGAGATAGCACAGCTGAGGGTGGAGGAGTTAAAGCTAGAGACCGAAAGGGTCTTAGCGCAGGAGAAGATGGCGGAGGCTGAGAGGGCCTTTGCCAGGGAGAAATTAGCTCTGGAGGGGAGATTAGCCCCTGAGTGCAGTTGTGGTTTTCTGGATTCACCAGTGAGGGTGGGGTCCAGTGGTGGCAGAAATATGGAGTCCAGTGCCGGAAGTCCCATTCCCAGTTCCCAAAGTATGGTACCTTGTTCCCAAGAAGAGGAGTACAGGTTAAAGTTCAGGGGCATTAGGAAACTGTCTCACCAGTCTTGGGGGGAGTTTGCGGATGAATGTTATGATGCACTGGTTGATTGGGTGACGGTTAACCCGGAACAGGATTTTTAGGGACTGATCAATATGGTTATCAAAGAGCACATGCTCAGTCGTTGTTTGCCAGAGTTGTGCCAACACCTGTTGGAGTGTGAATCCTTTAATCCTTGGGAACTTGCACAGGAGGCACACTTCTGGGTAAGTGCCCGAAGTTCTGCTAAAGCATTGGAGAGTGATTCCAAAAGTAGCGGCTTGGGTATCTTCCCGTCCTGTGTGGGGGAAGAGGTTCAGTGTAGCCCAGCTAGGTCCCAGTGTAGTGGGAGGGGTGTAGGGGCTCACGTCCTGTCTCAGTGGAGTAGGAGTGAGTGTAGGACTGTGTGTCCCAAGGTGCCCGAAACCCAGTCTCAGGGCCTGGAGGGTTCCCTAAAGGGAACACCAGGTTGAGGGCCTAGGCTTTACTAGGAAGCCATTTGAGGGGGATCTCCTAGTGTCTGGCAGTATCGCTCCAGTTGGGAGGGTGCAAGAAGTCCGGATTGAGGGGTGAGAGGGGGATGTGTTCCCCAGTGAAAGAACCAGTGGGTCAGGGGCCAGCCAGAAGGACTGAGTCACCATTGAATGGCAATGGAGACACTACTTCTGTCCTGGGGGATCTTCGCGTGCTGTCAGATGAACAGGGGTCGGAGATCTGCGCCAGGCAGACTTTCACTTGACACATGAGTCATGTGTTACCCTCATGGGGTTGAGGCTGTGTGCGCCCCCAGAAGTCCTGGTGTACCAGGCAAGTATTCAATGGGAGGGGTTGGACCCTTGGTTGGCAGGACAGATTCAGGATCTGCCTGACCTAGAGGGAGGGACATCTGTAACCAGTGTCCTAACCATTTTGACTTCCAGGGGTACCACTCCAGGTGGGAGGGTGCAGAACTCTGGAAGGGGGTGCAGAGGGAGGGAACCCTCGTCTCTGACCCCGGTGCAACCTGAGGGTTTAGACCTAGGTTGAGAGACCAGTTGCTGGAGAGAGGTCCTGAACTGGTGGGAGAGTTGTGTTCTGGGGGGCCTCTCAATGGAGGAGAGTGCTGAACCATAGGAGGAGAGGTAGGGGGAGGAGAGCCTCGCCCGTGACTTCTGGTCAGCCTGAGGGTACGGCCCCTAGGCTGGAGGATCAGTGGCTGTCTAGAACTGCCCTAATGAGGGGAAAAGTGGAGAATGGCTACTATGTGCCAGGGGTATCTACCCCCACTCTGTGGATGGGCAAGGACCAGTGGCATCTGGATGGTCTAGGGCCTGGTCCTGGCCGCGGGCAGTTAGTAAGTACCAGTGGTGTAGCCTAGTTGGTCATGAGAGTTTTTACGAAGGGTACCACATGGGTTCACAGTGGCGTAGAACAGGAGGGTGTCCTAAGGCCTACAGAAACAAATTCCGCAATAATAGGAAGGGTGGAGGCACCAGTTTGGGGGTGATCCTGTAGAGAGGGCAATGTCTACCAAATTCAATAGCTGTTTTCTTCAGTGCAACTAACAAGCTTATTCTTGCAGTAGTAGCATCGATCCTTCATGAGTGACTTCCAAGGTATATCATCGGTAAGGACGTAAGCGCTGGAGAGAGGAGTTAAAGGCCAGTGTAAAACGTTGAGTTCTGGCGTACACGTAGTGTAATCTTTTTTTTATTTTTTTATTTATCGCAAGAAAGAGAAAAACAAAAAAAAAATAATGTTTTGTTATACATACATCATTGCATAAGTATCTGAACATTAAATAACCAGTAATATACAAGCAGAGGGTTACAGTACTGGTCGCTCCACTCGCAGCTCGTCCCAGCCATCTGTGCCAAGCGACCTGCACTCTGCCCTGCTATCTGTGCCAGCGACCTGCTATCTGTGCCAGCGACCTGCATTCTGCCCTGCTATCTGTGCCAGCGACCTGCATTGTACCTGGTATCGTTGCCTGCATTGATTACAATTGTACTTCACCAAGAAGAGAGGTAGGGAGAGTAGTGTGACACTCTTATTCCCCGGTTAATCATCAATAAACAACAAAAGAGTGTCTTAAGGAGTAGGCTTGACCACAGTAGGGAGCAACAAACTTAAGATACAGGAACAGCCTCACTGGGATGTTAAAGAAAGCCCTCACTCACCACCTAGTGATGACATGCTTCATCATCGGGCTCCACCAAAGAGACCGAGTGTCTCTTTGGTGTGCTGCAACGCCAGATTTACTGCGGAGCGGGATGGTGAGTTCAGGACGTGTTGTGTGAAAGTAAATTAGTGAGTGATGAGGGTATTAAAATAGTCAGTAGTGTATCAGAAGGTAAATATTTATTCTATTATCACTAAAGACAGTATTAAAATTTTTATGTGTATGGAAGCAGTCCACTTTTAGTTGAATGGTAGATTCCTATATATTGGTCGACATGTTTCTTGCCATAGAAACAGTGTGATTTTACCCGGCAATTCTTCAGGACTATAAGTGTTCTATACCCTGGCGGTATGGACACGCTAAGGCCCACCCTTACCTAGGGACGTGAAAGTGAAAAAGAACAAAAAGGTGAAAACAGTGCAAAAAATTAGGAAGAATAAATATCTTCCTAATAACTCCTGGTTTAGGAGGCTTCAACTTTGCGGTTTCTGCACCTGGAATAGAAAGGGGGACAAAGACATACATATAGGACATAACAGACATTTAGTACTGGTACTGATTGCAACTGTACGTCTATGGTGCTCCATTTGGTGGCATAGAAACGAATGTGGTTAGATAGCGCTATTGTTATCACCACCTTTTATCCCTGGGTTCATAATTGCTAATCCGTGGGAAATGCAGTGCACTATGCGTGATATGAACTAAGTGTGACTGTGGATTTATTAAAAGAAAAAGAGAGAAGAGAATCTTCAAGGAGAAAATCTTCAGCTTAGCGATCAAGTTAATGGTCATAGAACGATCGCAAAAGGCAAATTAAAATGTCTCACTTTGTAGGTATTAAAATAAATCACCATGGGTCTCAGGAGGGGGGTGGGAGAGTATTCGGCACACCCTGTTCAATGTCAGGACATAGGAAGAGACAAGAGATGTAACATCATTGTAAATACCAATAGTTATTAGTAGCAGGATCGGTACTTAGCTTAGCGGTCTTGTTTGCATGGATTTACTCACACCCTTGACGCTCGGCACCCTCAGTCTACCTGCATCGCCCTTGAACCGGACCCTGAAGATGAAAGCTTGGGGTCCGGTTGCTGTTTATGTAAGTAAAGCGGCGAGGCGGCGATTGCTTCCAGGTAGGCGTGGCCTTGAAAAGTGACTCGTCATCGGCCTGTCACAGCCAATCAGAATGACAGGGGGTTGGTGACGTTGTAGTCACATGAGTGGAAATCATTGGGAGTTGGTTGCTAAGTGAACAAAAATAAACAAGATGATCGCGCTTCAGCCTGAATTAGTTTGTATATAGTCTTAAGAGACGGAATCAAGTGATACATTGGTGCGGCTCGTTTATATTAATGGTTCACATAAATCGGATATCATTACTACTTCAAAAGAGCTCATAGCTGATGCTAGGTGAAATTTAGCAGGCCTGGAGATAAAAACGGGCGGCAGATAAATAAGAACAAGGAGACAATCAATGATTTTAGGGATGTCTGCCCCTGGTTAAAATTCATACAGCATGCCGCTTGTGTGATATAAAGTGCTGGTTTTATTCCAGGCTGTGAGTGAAGTGGAGCTTAGCTTCCTGTCAAATGACCAATGATAGAGGCGTGTGGGGTGATTAATCTGACTCCATGCGACCGATGCTAGACTCACTAATTGTTTCACTTGATCACAGTATTCCAGGGGATGTCATCGTTCAAACCAATGAGGTGGGTACCAAGTCTGTACACCCACCTTTGTTCTTTCTCGAAAAGGCGGTTGTTCATGTTGTTGCCGCTATGCAAATGTTCAATGATAGTCCATTGCATGTCGTTGGTAGTATGGTTCAGTTTCAAAAAATGTCTGCTCATTTTGGTGGTTAGTTTTTTACATCTAATGTTTGAGCGGTAGCAATTATGAACCCAGCTGCACTCAGGGGATAATCTACCCTCCAGAGCTAATTTCACGTCCCTAGGTAAGGGTGGGCCTTAGCGTGTCCATACCGCCAAGGTAAATGTATTGGCATTTATATAGCGCACTACTTACCCGTAGGGTCCCAAGGCGCTTCGACCGCTGCGAAACCCTTCCTGGCTTCCCTGAGAGATGGTCCCTTAATGGGTATCTCCAGGGTGAGACCAGGCATCCCCGGCGGTCTGGTGGGGCCGTTAGTGAAGATGAGGCAAGCTAATGCCCAGAGTTGCCGAGTGTGATCGCTGATCAGAGTGGGCACCGAGGCGAGAGAATTATCGAGTCCGCTGACCCTGGTCCAGAAACCTGCCGCGCCGGGAATCGAACCCTGGTCCCGGGCCGTCCTCTGCTCTCGGGTCTGCCGCCTCTAACCAGTGAGCCACACAACTTCAAGGTATAGAACACTTATAGTCCTGAAGAATTGCCGAGTAAAATCACACCGTTTCTATGGCAAGAAACATGTCTACCAATATATAGGAATCTACCATTCAACTAAAAGTGGACTGCTTCCATACACATAAAAATTTTAATACTGTCTTTAGTGGTCATAGAATAAATATTTACCTTCTGATACACTACTGACTATTTTAATACCCTCATCACTCACTAATTTACTTTCACACAACACGTCCTGAACTCACCATCCCGCTCTGCAGTAAATCTAGCGTTGCAGCACACCAAAGAGACACTTGGTCTCTTTGGTGGAGCCCGATGATGAAGCATGTCATCACTAGGTGGTGAGTGAGGGCTTTCTTTAACATCCCAGTGAGGTTGTTCCACTGAAACAAGAAAGACAGTCACTCAAGCACCTGTCACAAGCCGACTGGACTACGGAAACACCCTCTACGCTGGAACCACAGCCAAATTACAGAAAAAACTCCAACGCATTCAGAACGCCTCCGCCAGACTCATCCTAGACATACCCCGCCACGACCACATTTCCGGTCACCTGAGAGACCTTCATTGGCTCCCCGTCAACAAGAGAATAACGTTCCGTCTTCTCACCCATGCACACAAAGCCCTCTACGACCTAGGACCCAAATACCTCAACACCCGCCTGACTTTTTACACCCCCACTCGCCAACTATGATCGTCCAATCAAGCCCTCGCCACGATTCCGCGTATCCGTAAAACCACCATGGGAGGAAGATCTTTCTCCTATCTGGCGGCCAAAACCTGGAACTCTCTCCCCACCCACCTCCGCCTTACACAGAACCACCTCTCCTTCAGAAAACAACTCAAAACTTGGCTATTTGATAAGTAACAACCACCCCCTCCCCTCCCTCAAGCGCCTTGAGACCCTCCGGGTGAGTAGTGCGCTATACAAATCTTGACTTGACTTGACTTGACTTAACAGTAGTGCTAATGTGCTGGTCTCTCAAAGCAATGACATGTTTATCTAATGAACGTTCCCCATATTTTTCCCTCCCTTTCAATGCTTTAGTACCACTAAGTTTAGCCAGTGATAACTCCATTGTATGTATTTCATGGATAAGATTCCACCATTCCATGACACTAGGAGGTTCCTTCGAGATCCAAGTCCGCGCGATGACCAACCTAGCGCAAGCAAAGACCATGGATGTCAGGTCTTTATAGTTACTATTAATATCTTGTATATCTAACAATATCAAATGTGCCGGTACTGTTATTTGCCTACTATTAAGAGCCCCTGTTATTCCTTTCCAGAATGCTGTAAGTTCCGGACACTGATAGAGCATATGTTCTATACCAGCAGCTTCCATATTGCATTTTGGGCATTTAGTACGCTCACTAGAAATATTTCCAGAGGTCCAACTAGCAATTCTTTGAGGCGTATCGTAAATTTGAGTAACCGTTCTATGAAATTGTACCTCAAATTTGAAGATTGGACCACTCGATTTATTTGTTTGAGCGATCCTGCAATCTGATTGGAACTGATATTGACTCCTAGTCTGCTGGTCCATTTATCCGCCATTTTCGCGCAATCCCCTACCCGGCCACTATTAAGACAAGCGTAGCTCTTACTAATAAGTGATTTAGTATACCTAGAATAAATACATTGTAAAGTGTCTGAGTGTTCTACTCTCTCTATTTTCATTTTATTAACCAAGAAATCTTGTATCTGTATATATTTAAAATACATAACATCACTAATTTTATACAGTATTTTTAGTGTACTAAAGCTCAAAAGACCATCCGGCCCATATAGATCGCCTAAAGTATTTATGCCATGACCTATCCATTGTGCGCTGGCGCCATCAGAAAATATGCCTGGAATCCCTGGATTCCCCCAGATTTGTAGCTCAGCATTAAAAAATGAGATCTTGTCAGTGATCATAATTTGATCCCACATTCTTTTAATATCTCTTGCGGTCTTAAACTTGACCCTCTTGTAGTAATTGGGGTCATGCACACGAAACAAATTGGTGATAGAATAAGGAACTTTCCTTTAACAAAAGACTACGTATACGTTGGACAAAAGTTGCAAAAAAATAGATTTTGAAATCCAGGAAATGTAATCCTACCTTTTCTATTGAGAGTTTCAATGTGGCCATTGATCTACGGGCTTTTTTATAGCCCCAAATATAGCTACTACATATGCTCTCTATTCTCTTAATATATAGATTATTCAGTTGCATAGGGATAGACCTAAATAGATACAATAGCTTCTGTACAATCTTCATTTTAATTAGAATTATAAGTCCTACCAAGCTAAGTGGTATCTTATGCCAATTTGTAAGAGTGGCAGTTATCTCATTGAGTAGAGGGTCGTAATTCAGTGCTATGATTTTCTCTATATCGGCAGTAAGCTTAACTCCTAGATAAATAGCATTTGGACAAAGCCCTAATACCGGTTGCGTAGGTTTATAGTTGGTGATTGCTTGAGTTTTACTCACATTTAACTTGTACCCCGATATGCCCCCAAATTTGCAAGCTTCCTCAATTATCGTAGGAATGGCCAGGACTAAGTCGGTGGTAAATATAGCTATATCATCAGCAAAAGCTGTAATTTTCAAACTCTTGCCTCCATGTTCTGCTGGGATTATATTATCTTGAGCTATTAATGCATTTAAGAATGGCTCCAAAGCTAAAGCTAAAAGCAGGGGTGATAAAGGACACCCCTGCCTAGTCCCCCTTTTGATTGAAAAATTAGCCGAGTTGGCTCCTACATAGCTAACTATTGCCGTTGGTGATTCATATAAAGATCGGACCCATCCGAGATATTGCCCCTGTATACCAAATGCACTCAGCGTTGCCCATAAATACTCCCACCCCACTCGGTCGAATGCTTTCTCCGCATCTAACATAACCATTCCGAGTGGGGTGAGAGTAGCTGCAGCCACGTCGAAGGCAGTAACAGCAGTATTAATATGGATAGTTGTGTCTCTCCCCACCACAAACCCATGTTGTTGGCAGTTGACCAAATCTGGCATAATAGGAGCGAGGCGATTTGCCAAGACTTTGGCAAACACTTTCGCATCAGTATTAATTAATGAGATTGGCCTATATGACCCCTGTTCCTCCGGCGGTTTGTTCTTTTTAACAGTACGCTATGATATAGGAGCACTTCCTGTTTGCCCCATAGAGTCTATCACCAGCTGGAAGCGAGGAAGTAATTCCTTTTCACAAATCCTATAAATCTCTATAGGCAAACAATCTTCTCCCGCGGCCTTACCTGAAGGCAATGCTTGTATAGCTATCTCAATTTCCTCGATTGTAATCTTGGAGCCAAGTTGTCTGATTGCTTCCACATCTAATCTCCCGGGTAGGTACTTCTCCAAATATAGTCTAATTTCTTCTGAAGTAGGTGAGTTTTCTGGAGTATATAGGTGGCAGTAATATTTAGCGAATTGGTCTAGAATCTGCTCCGATTTTCTGTATCCCTTAGAGTCTAGCCCTTTTATTACTTTTATAGTAGTTTTGGCTTTTTTATCGGCTACCTTGTAAGCCAAAATTTTGCCAATTCTGTCTCCCCCTTCGTACTGTGCCTTCTTGTATTTGTGTATTTTTGAGCTGTATTTCTCCCTGAGGGTTCTCTTTAGTGCCGCCCTCAATGACACTAATCCTAATCCTAACTCTTCAATATTAGTTTTGCCCTGTGTTATGGCATCAGCCAATTGTTGTTCAACAAATAAAATATTAGATGTATTCAGTTTTTCTACACCACGTTTTTCAGCGTTGTCCCTTAAAATATATTGTTGTGCATAGCCTCTAATGCTGCATTTACATGCATCCCATACAAAATTAACAGTTGTTGAATTAATATTCAATATTATGAATTCCTTTGTATGCCTTTTAATGCCAAGAATACATTCAGAATCTGTTAATAAATATCTAAGGAATGTAAACTGTCGGGCGCTTGTTTACTATCCACAGTTTTAAATTCAAACAGTATCTGATTATGGTCAGAAGTCACGTAGTGTAATCAAGATGTGTTCAACTACTCTCCACGTGTGGCTTGGTTATTGGTGAGTACCTGGTCTCGCAGGAAGCTATAACTGGTGACAAGATCGGGGATATGAAGTCCGTACACTGAAAGCGCTCTTCCAGAGAGTTTGCCGTGGTCAAGCACACTGCTCGTGCGTGCCACATGTGCCTCAGTTGAAGTGCAGAATCGATGCTGGCACTGGTGGAGTCTCAGTGCAATGCCAGCCTGAATAAAATGCTTAAAAATAAAGACAGCGACACTGAAAGTCCACATGTCGCTGGACAGGAACTGAACGAAACCGCTTCTAATAGAATATATGACGCCATTACGCAAATTAATACGATTACGCTATGTGGAGTAAGAAAACTAAAGGTGGACAAGGAAAGCACACAGAAATAGTTCAGTTCACATTACACTGAAATTCACATTCCGTGAAGCAGAGATTAACCAGATGTTTTTGAAGAAACATTTAAGCACAAAATCGACCAGTGTTATCTGCTTTCATGTACTTGTAGTGTACAAAGATGTATCTCCTTCTCTAAATCATCACCAAATCATTGTCTCACAACATGCCGGAGAAGAGTCCCAGAAAGAGGGTCGGGTTGGGTTTGCCGAGTTTCCCCAGACGAAGCGGCCCACCACCAAAGCTGCTGCATAAGGGGCCCAGAACAACTCCATAGATAGCAACATAACATACAGAGCTCCGATGGAGAGCCAGGACGAGATCCAAGCTCCAAAAGTCATTAAGGCTGACCTCAAAGCCAGCACATCGCGAGGCGCTAGAGAAGCTCTGTCTGATGAAGTTCCACAGGGAGTGCCTGAGAGACCACTACTGTCCTCCAATGTATACACGGCTGCTGCATTCTTAAATCCGCCAACTGTGTTTGATATTGCGAAAAAAAACAGAATATTGGCGATAGATGGATGGATAGAGACTTTTGAAGATTTCATAGATGCAATAGATGAAAAAGAGTATAAAGTATCTTGGCCGATAAAGGAGTGAAAGAAACCATGAAAAAGAATTTACAAGAAGGTGAAAAGACATATGATCAAATCGAAAAGGCCTTTATTGTCAAGTTTAAGCCAGTGCCAAATGTGAAATGTAAAAGATATATCTTCATCCAGAGACCAGGTAAGACCGTTGATGAGTTTGTTGAAAGACTGGATATTTGGTAAAGCACTGTAAATTCAATTAATTTATGATGAGGAGGCTGCCCTCCTCAGAGTGATCAATGGATGTCTGTCAGAAGCATTTCAACGACGAATGCTGAGGGAAACTGAGCTTGTATCAAGTCCTCATGGCTGCTTGCGCTGACAAGCGTACTTATCGCCAAGTGACTGACATGGAGGCCGTAGGTGCCCAAAGTGCGTCTGTCATGAGCACGAAAAGTAAGCCAAGGTACAAGACCGAGGGAAACAAGGTCCAGTTTCCACAGAAAAACAAAACGTGTTACAGATACGGACTGTAATTTCCACACAAAGGTAAATGTCCCGCCATTGGACAGATATGCATAGACTGTGGTAAAGCGAATCATTTTGTGACGACTTGCAACGCGAAGATAAAAGTAAGTGTGTAATATAGAATCTATTTTTACTTAATCCTGCGTGGATTCCCTTTTGTGGTTTACTCACTGTGTTGCTGCACTAGTGTGTTGCACAAATGCTCTGCACATTGCATCTTTAAACTAGCCTGACTGCTCTGCGCCAAGCTACCAGAGGGTGAGCGCAGGTTATCTCAGGTGTGTATCTGGCTTACCCTGACTAGACTGGTGGATTCTGCCTGGCTTAGGTGCCTACCCTAGCCAACCAGAAACCCCATGTCGAACAGTGGTTCTTGGGAATCACTTGATTTCCCAGCATGCTCCTGCTGCAGGACCAGGTCAACGCACTTTGTGTAGGAGGACTAGCCACCATTTGTGTCTCAAAGGGAAGTGTGACTTTTTCCTAGAACATCCATTTTTTCCCCTGAATTGTAACTGTTCACTTCTCCATATTATATCAAAGCAGCTTTTTCAAGAAATAATTTCTTCATGTAATTTTAAATGTTTTTTCTATTTTGCAGAACAACAATCACATCTAGAAAATATGAATGGGAAAGAAAGCCATAAAGGTTCCGGAGGCAAGATGAATTTTACTCAAAACATCTACTTAAGGAAACGGCGCAGAATGCACATGAAGGAGAGACGCTTTGCTTGTAATGTGTGTGACAAAGAATTTATCAATATGAGACTTCTTGTGAGGCACAAAAAAAGACATACCAGCCTCAGGCCATATCCCTGCGAAACGTGTAAAAAGTGTTTCAGTCAAAAGGCAACTTTTTTACAGCATCAAAGAACACACACTGGAGAGAGGCCGTATCACTGCACCGAGTGTTCCAAGCGCTTTGCTCATAAGAATAGCCTTGTACGGCATCAAAGTGTACACACAGGAGAGAGGCCTTATCACTGTACTGTATGTGCAAAGAGCTTCAATCAAAAGGCAAATCTACTACAGCACCAAAGAACACACTCAGGAGAAAAGCCTTTTCACTGCACTGTGTGTGAGAAGAGCTTCAATCAAAAGGTGCATCTACTAAAGCACCAAAGAAAACACACAGGGGAGAAACCTTATCATTGCACTGTGTGTTCCAAGCGCTTTACTGATAAGAGATCCCTTGTACAGCATCAAAGAACACACACAGGAGAGCGGCCTTTTCACTGCACAGTGTGTTCCAAGCGCTTTGCTCATAAGAAAATCCTTGTACTGCATCAAAGAACACACACAGGAGAGCGGCCTTTTCACTGCACTCTGTGTTCCAAGCGCTTTGCTGACAGGAACTCCCTTGTACGGCATCAAAGAACACACACAGGAGAGAAGCTTTATCACTGCACTGAGTGTTCAAAGTGCTTTTCTCGTAAGGCGACCCTTGTACACCATCAAATCGTACACACAAGATAGAGGCCTCATCACTGTTCTGTGTGTTCAAAAACCTTTTCTCAGAAGGCAACCCTTGTACTGCATCAAAGAACACACACCGAAGAGAGGCCTTATCTCTGCATTAAGTGTTCCAAGCGCTTTGCTTATCAGGGATCCCTTGTACGGCATCAAAGCGTACACACATGAGAGAAGCCTTTTCACTGCACTGTGTGCGAGACGAGCTTAAATCAAAAGTCAAGTCTTGTAACACCAAACACACTGGAGAGAAACCTTATCACTGCAACGTGTCTTCCAAGCGCTTTTCTTAGAAAGAAAGGCCATGTATGGCATCAAAGTGCACACACAGGAAAGAGGGCTTATCACTGCACAGTGTGTGGGAAGAGCTTTACTGGTAAGGCACATATGCAACGGCACCAAATAATACACACTAAACTGAACCCTATCACTGCACAGTTTATGCCAGGAACTTCACTCAAAACGAAAGTTTCTACAACACCAATTAATACAAACAAGATAGATCCATTTTCACTGTAACAATCTTATGTCCTGCTTACCCCAAAGTAAGTTTTACTGGAATGTTGTAACTTAGCGAGGGCTTATAGTCAAAAATGCCTAATGGCCAGTGTTCCCTGTAGGGTACGTGCATATAGTGTAATAACCACGAGTGCGCAAACTGCCTTGCAAAGCACATACACTTCACTCATCACTGAGGCACCATTTGCAGCTTTTGCTTTTCACAAGCGAGCAGCGTGGAAAAAAAGATCTCTTGCGTGAAGGAGCACAGAGAGCAGATCTTGGGCCTAGCAACATACCACAGCGGAAGAGGGAGAATGTTGCAGCATACCTCTTAAATGGCAGTGTATTTAGTTGCAGAGGGACACAAGTTGTGCAGCATCCTTCTTCTTCGCATGCCGTTTGCTGCACTAGTTTCTGAGAGAGGCTGCAGGGCTTTACAGGCAGCTGTGGCTCTCCGGGCGTGATCCGTCCCTTTCAGATTCATTTATTTTAAAAGGCCATGCACTAATTAGCATTTTTCGGTATTTAAGGGCATGATGTGCGGCATACTAATGTTTAAGTCCCAGCTAAAAGTGTTCAAAAAGCAAGCACTCGGTGCATAATGGTATGCCTGTGCTAAACGTATTTAGAGAAGTAATTTCTGACCCTGCCGCAAGCATGCTTAGTCATATGTGCCCCCAGTGAGGCAGCATCATTCAGATGAGTCATTTTCCCGGTTCCGTAATTGCAGCTCTGGTCACCTGTGAAGCGTGATTGCGAGCGCCCATACAAGAATGTAAGGAGATATGATCGGTAACCAATCACACCCTCGTGTTATTTCTTTATAAATGTCCAGAGTGTTTCTCACTGCTAGTTGATTCTATTGTACCAACCGAATATAGGATTCATTTACTACCTCGCTCACGCCGTTACATGAGGGCACAGCCGCAACGCTCTCTTGCCATCTTACAAATCACACACCAAACTACTACTTACACGTCACAACAACTTTGAGCTCACAGCTAGGGCTCTCAGCACAGCCCCCTATTTGCAGATGCCAATGTGCTAACAAATCGAAGCCCGATGCCCCTCTGCAGCGCACAGAGGTACTCGCCTCGCGGAACAGACTTGCTTCTGTCTTCAGCCCAGGTGCTGCTCGCTCTTTGTTGTGCATGATTACCGTTGGAGCTGCAGAAAGAAACAGGGGCTCTTTTACATTCCCTTCACACCTTTTACAACATATGTTTAAGAGTTAGTAGTTGAACTGTGGTTATTGCAGATGTATATAGACATATTTTCTTAAATAAATCCTGCTGTATCTTGCATTTCAATGGGTTTGAGTCAGCATTCTGTGCATTTAAGATCCCCTCCTAGAGGGCGCGCATTTATTTTTGTGTCGCTCTGTAAGCTCTACAGCGCTCAGGCTTCGGTAGTGAAGAGTGCGGCTACAACCAAATGGAAAGCAGCTAACCCACTGAGCAGCCCTCTATCTATGAGTGCCGCCAGGTATAACTTGATTTACCTCCTGTAAGGAGTAAGTACTGTGTCCAGACTGATTTTTTAATTTCTTTTTTTCAGCTCCCAGCCCTTTTTTGCTTTCCTCATTCGAAGAATGCAAAATACACCAAGACTTAGGGCAGGATGAACTAGCATCAGGAATACCGATTTCTTATTTGCGATATTCTACGATTTGCAATTTGGAAATTGGGATTCGTAATGTATGAAACTCTTTTAAGTTTCATTAGCGATTGCTAGCGAGTGTCAAATAGACCTGCCTCATGCATATTAGTGTGGTAGGTCGCAATTCGAGACCCATTTGGAATCAAAACCATCACAGAGATGGAGCCTACTGAGGTCAGCATACCACCACGTCTATGATTTGGTTTTTAAAAAAGCAGTCTGTTTTTTTTTAATGCAGCCCATTTTCCTTAAAGGATTATGGGATGCATTTAAAATGATTAAAAAAATAAGCAGTCTGTTTTTTTTATGCAGCCCATTTTCCTTAAAGGATAATGGGATGCATTTAAAAAGGGAAAAAAAATACGCTTTTTCGTTTAATTTTTTAGGAGTAGACATTGGGGTACGTGGGACAGCTGCCTGCTCTTAAAAATATTTGTTATCCATTCTTCAAAGGACTCCTATCTATTTGCAAATGGGGTACCACCTACTTCAGGGAGTCAGTAAAATTTGACCATGATTCAGTCGCAAAACATTCATACAGCCCATTCAGATTCAGTAATTGAAAGGAATGCCGTACACCCGCCCCTTTTAAATACCAAATTGCACACACTAATTGCAAGTAAGTAGCGTGTTACCGAATCACAATTTGTATTTGGTACATTTGTAAAAGCATTTTTGTGGTTGGACGTTTCCGACTGCAAAAATGCTTTGTACAAGGGGCCCCTAATGATTTACTCCCCCAGCTGGAGAACTAGCCAATAGGGCACTAAACTAATGGTGCAGCGCCAGCTTTGCACGTGTGCAGCAACAGCGGTGGCATGAGCACTGGCACAGGGATTTTTTTTTAAACAAATAAATCACTGCAAGCATTCATTTATATGTGCTCCTCATGATGGAAGATATCTCTTTCAGCCTTAGACTTGGAGATATTTTGTTTGAATTCCATGTTTGTGTTTTCCCAGCGGATGGCAGAAGCTCCTGCTGTTCTTGGTCCATTCATCGCACACTCCTGCTGGTGCTTGTTGACTCTTCATGCTTCTGTGCACTTTACTAACGGTGCAGCAGGTGCAGTGGCACGGGGCCCAGGACTGTGAGGGGCCCGTTGACCCTGTAAATTACTGTATATTAGCAGCCCAACAACAGTGATTTAATTTGATTGCACCTAAGCTCATGGCATCCTGGTCTTTTTTTTAAAAGATGTGTTTTTTAATTTCATTCAGCAATCAATTGTGAATTGAGCATGGTACATAGCATAATGGTTTATACAGTCAATACACAAATAATAACAATATGTTTGCAGAGAGCACTTGGCATAACGTAACATGATCAAATCCAATCATATCCATTTTGAAATAGGAGCCCAAACTTTTTGACCAAATGTCTTCCTTTTTAAACCTTTAGATCTATAAATCGCCATTTCTAGTTTATATATCGATAACAATTTTAATTGCCAATGATTAAAAGCTGGAGGCTCAGGATCTAACCAGCGAGAAGTAATACAAAAACGAAAAACTGACATACAGATAAATAAAAAGCCTTCTTCAGCGGCTGATCTCATTCCTATATGATCCGTTTGGAGACCAAAAATAATAATTTCGGCAGTTAATCTTATAGTAATCCCCAAACTTTTATTTAAGAAACATTCGACATCTAAGATAAATTGAGAAAGTTTCGGGCAGTTAAAAAACATATGTATAGAATCAGCAGCTACTGCATCACATCGTTTACATTGATCCCCATTACTGACTTTCCATTTAGCCAATTTAGCCGGAGAGTAATATAAATCATAAATTGACATGAAATGCTCGCTTTGACGCGAGCAAATAAATTCCATCCTAATCGATAGTTCAATAGATCTACATATATCAACTTTTTCAATTTCAAGTTTCCTCTGCCATTTACTCTCAATCAAACTCAAATCGTCATCCAATTGATTTACAGTCATCTGATTAACAAAACCTATTTTCTTTACCCTTCTACTGATTTCTAGAATATTATTTTTACTCATACATTTATGGTCAAGAAGACCCTTAGATTCCAGAAACCTCCGTACCTGGAGGTATTTGAAAAAATCATTTCTAGACAGTTTATATTCTAGTTGTAGAATAGAGAATGAGACGATTTGAGTGCCTTGATAGAAGTCCCCAAATAAACAAATCCCAGCTAGATGCCATCTTTTCATAATTTGGTCATTAAAAATCTCAGGTAACATACGATTATTCAAAACTGGAGAGAAATGGTTTAGATCACCACACCGAATAATTTTCTTTTTTATCTGCCTCCAGATTACCGAGGCTGCTATTAAAGTTTTGAACTTAGTCTTTTTATAGTAGCTGGGCTCTACAATTCTTACTAAATATTGAGAGACTTCCTCACCTAATAGCATTTCATAAATTGAAGGATGGATCGGTTCTTCCGTGATATCGTCTGGAAAGATTAATATCCCCATATATCTTAATGAGATAAGCCAATAATATAGCCTGAAATTGGGGATTCCCCAGCCACCCTTCATTCTCGGAAGAGAGCACCATTTCAGGGCCCGTCTGGTTCGATGATAACTCCAAAGGAACCTGGATGCCATTCTATCAATTTTAATAAAATAAAAAGACGAAAACAAAAGAGGTGTTGTTCAAAATAAATGCAAACATTTTGGAAAAATCAACATTTTTAATATATTAGCACGGCCATAGATTGAGAAATGTAAATTATTTAGCCTTTGCAAAATGTTCATGGCATCCTGGTCTTTCACAAATATGCATAAACCTGAGCTGGGCGTCACTGCTAGCACTGATGGAGGGCTGTACATTTTGGAAAGAGAGTCGATCTCTCAGGACCATGCTCAGATAAAATGATCATTATTACGAGTCACTGCAGTGCCGACGCCTGAGCAGCAGGAACCCTTCGTCTACTTCTTCTTGGTTCATGCAGGACTTCATTCTACCTAAAATAAGTTTCGCATATGTTTCATTTAACAACACAGTTTTCTTCCTAAATGCAACTGCAAAGTTAGATTTTAGTGGGAATGAACAGCACATTGGATTATACCTGCAAGCGTTTTGGAAATACAAAACAGACACACATACGCATCAACACTTTTAAGAATATCCACACCTTATGTCCATTATACTCCAATCCACGTGTTGTATAGCATTCCCCATCACAAGGAGGGGACGCCTTCACAAAAGAAGGGTCAAGGATGTGTTGCATCTTAAAAGGCTTCAAGCCTGTGCTCTGCGAGCTGCAGATATCCGCAGTGGATGCGTTAACCATCTGCGCTACATTACATGCTTGCTACGACACAGGAACAACAATGTATGTGTGTAAATTGTAACTGAGGATCAACAAACATTTTGTTTTAGAGGATCGCCTAAACCTGTTTGTTTAGTAGCTACAAGCACTTTCTTTCTGTGGCACTTTGCATTTCATGTTCACTGTGCTGCGGCTCACCATTACCAGCCCACCAAAAACAAAATGCAATTGAGAATTGGTTGCAGGTTGCAGGCTCCACTCATCCTCCACCGTTCCACGCGCAAGTAGTTTGGAGCTTTTATTTATTTAAGGCATTTCCTGAAATATCAGAAATGGCTGTATAGACCAGAAACATCTTTCACACTCTCAGGGGCTTCCTTTCTTTTCTTGCCCAACTCCCTTGCTGCTGTTTTTTTTAAATTCTTTTTTATTAACATGTTAAAGATCGCACATGCACATTTGACCACCTCTTAGTCCCACTTTAAAACATA
The DNA here is from genome assembly GCF_964263255.1 of Lissotriton vulgaris. NCBI lineage: Eukaryota > Metazoa > Chordata > Amphibia > Caudata > Salamandridae > Lissotriton > Lissotriton vulgaris. The sequence goes on from NC_141686.1 coordinate 352,712,437, forward strand.
GTTCTTGTATGATACAGAAAGTAGCACAAAGCATTCAGTGGTAAGTGGCGCTCTTCAGTATACCTTTCTGCTGCTGACAGTCATTCGATAGACCTATCCCCACGCACATCTGCCCCACAGGACCTGTCATCCGTACATTCTTCAACTGCATACATTTGTTTGTCCTTTGCAGGGGTCTGGTGTTACCGCAGCCCAATTCCATAGCCCACCACGCTGCAACCTGCAATCATCTTTTAGTATCCTTTGTCCAGCATCACTCCTCTGCGTGCCCTTCCTCCTCGGCATTTTCGCCTCTGTCCACTAAGTATGCCTTATAAAGGGCCCAGTAGTCCCTAGGGCGGGTCTCCGCAGACTGAAGCTCATTAAAAGTATCCAACTACTCATTACAGTGTGCCTTGTCCGAGTGCCGATCCCCCAATTTTGGGGCAGGGCCCCTTGCCCAGCGCATCGCTACTCTGCGCTTAGCTAATAGTAGTCCAATAGCGAGTAGCTTTTTTTGTGTTGAAATTGTTTATTAGCATTTATTAAATATAAGACAATAAAAGCAATAAAATACAGAAACGTGCAATATGATAACATAAATTACATTGGAAGTAACGCATAAAGGTAAATATATATGAATTCATGAGGATGAAGACTGTATCTTATTTTAATACAAGTAATACAATAATACGATGAAAGGAGGATAAAAGAATTCAGTTGTGAATAAAACCATAAGGTATTTGATTGAAAAACTCCGATGACTTATGGCGAGATAAAAAGTAATTTTTAAGCAAATGTGGGTAGGAAGAAAATTATGAATAATAAAGGAAAGGTATCAATGCAGAAAACTATAAAAGAATGGAACGTATAGTATAGAAAATTATATAGGGAAATTAACCCAAGATAAAAAGGAAACAATAGGAGGAAATAAGATGAGAGCATTGGTTCCATCTGTAGAGTGAGGCTGTTATAGCCGTCAATGCCTGGAAAACTCTCTCTCGGAATTGAAGTATCGCTGGACAGTACCAAGCAACATGTATAACCCCTGCTTCCTGCTCATTGCATCGCAGGCAGTTTGCAGATTCCCGTAGGCCAGTATTTTCCAAACTGGGGTCCACGGAACCCCAGGGGTCTGTGACACATTCCCAGGGGGTCCACAGGCCACAGTTTATAAGCTCCGCAATGTTCCTTGTATAATTAGCAGTTTTTGGGCAACAATAAAAGTGGCAAGAGAACGCCAGTGATTAGTGTACCTGATGGAGAGAGATTAGAGTTTTGTCCAGTAGCAGCTTTGAGTTATCTAAGGTAGCACAGAGGGTTAATATGCCTACTGCAAAGAACATGTACCATGCAGTTTAAAAAAACTATTTTATGTGCATAGCTCAGTGAGTTACTGCTTTTCTCACTGAGATTCTTTTGTTACTGCACAGTTCATAAGTTACAATCGTAATCTAACACCGTGATTTATAAACTGTTAAAGAGCTGCTTGCTGTGCGCCGTATGTGGACTGCTCTGAAAACATTTGCCAGGACTGCTTTCGGTTTCCAGTCGCCCCTGTCAGGAGCCTCTTACCGTGAAATAAAACAAACCATTTAAAAATCAGTCGGGGAGACGCAGCACCAACCTTCCTATTAAAACATATCACTTTTTGCAATTCTTTCAATATAAAATACTTAAATCCTTAGTAATTCGCGTATTTGTTTAGTGTGCACATGTTTATTTTTTTCAAGTTACTGTTTTAATTAAATTTAAATCCTACAAATTGCTTGGGGGTCCCCAGCTTCCAGTGGTGACTCAATGGGGGTGTCCTCAGGAGTCAAATGTTTGGGAACCACTGCCGTAGACCATATCGGAATAATCTTTCCAGCGTGTAATACACACAGCTTATGTACTTAAAGTGTATCAACTGGTGTCTCCCATTTACAGCCATACCTTATCTTCTAAGGGCCTACCCAAGTCTCTCGGCGAGTCTGGTCTTGCTTCAATCACACTGGGTCTGCGCGCTTCCTGCACATCAGCATAGAGCACTCTTACTAACTTGTCAGGGGCTTCTTTCTGTATCGCGGCAGAACGTGCCGGCATGTCTGGTGGCTCTTGCAAGTCTTGTCCTAATAGTTCTCCCAATTCATACCGGACTCTATGGCAGTGATATCGAGTCAGGGCTGATGGCGGGTGCCTTGCTCAGGGATATTCCTCCCATTCCCATCCTTTACTTTGTGAAAAAGATCTCCCATCTTTGTTACCCCTTGCGTTTGTAGGGGAGTTCTCATATTTTTTACCAGTACTAACGAGAGCCAGGTGCACCGCTCCAGTTTCACATGTGGGAATACAAGAGTGTGCCTGCTTGTTTATCTCACAAAACTCCACCATAGATGGGCAGCACTGTGAGAAACCTGTAAAGCCTTCAGTCTCCGGGCTCTCAATCCAGATCCATTGTTCTAAAAATATTTTAATTTGTGCAAATCGGTTTTAAGAATCGATTGCGGGCATGGACCAAGCTGCTATTTAGACAGCTTGAGGAGACCAACTTTGTAAAAGATTAATGAAGCACTGGAAGTGCTCCAAAGCAATCTCTAAATTTCCTTTAAACGTATTTATTCCTGGCCCAGCCTTAAAAGTTTCTTGACATAGAATTGTTCTCAACGTACCTTCAGGTGCATGCAATATGTTATAAGCCCACCTGAAAAGGTTTGCCAAAGCTCTTGTATATGCACTCACTACCCCTAATTCCAGTCGGAGTGCGTGAATAGAAGTGGCTGGACTCTTACTAGTAAACATACGTAAGAGTTTTCCCTCCTTGAGATTTAAAAAAAACATCGATTTATAGGAATATATTCTAAACCATACCTAAAAATAGATGTAATCTTTGTCCAATAAATTTCCAAGAGGGCTGAAAAATGTTGCCTCTCTGTAGATCAATATAAATTTTTTACAGCACAAGCATGGGATACTATTTTTAATTCAGTCCGTTGAAAATGCGAGGCAGTTCCAATAGACTGGGAGAAAACTCTTCCTAAATAAATGTAAGTAGATGCTGTATCTACTCGAGTGCCTCCTAATTTCCAGGCAAAAGGTACTATTTTTATTTTTGAGATATTTATTCTAAAACTAAATTTCTTGGAGGGCATGGCGTGGAGCGTCAAGATGGCGGTCGCATTCTGAGAGTTCTGCAGACCCCTATGTCATCCACTCCGAGTATCCGCCACCATCAGTAGCTGTCCTCCCTTCCAGCAGAGATACCCATCTAACAGCATCCAGGGGCGGATTTTGGCATGGAGCCGACCCAAGCAACGCAGGGTGCAGCAGTCGGTTCCGCCCTGGTCCTCCCGACTGCACCCCTGACAAATTGGCGGCACACACTCAACACACCAAATCATAAAGGCCAGAGATCACCCTCCCACCTCACAGCGACGTAGATGTGGCCCACCACATTCCTGAGGCCCCCGCATCAAACATAAGCACCAATCAGAGGCCCTGGGAGCACCGGGGACAAAACTACATGGCGATTGAGTCCTCCGACCCCCGAGGTGAGCCCAGAATCGGGCTCTGCCCCGCGGGCACGCCTGGTGTTCTGGTCCTGGCCTGGTGCGAAACAGGAACCACCCCCCTCCCCCCCCACGGTGTCACCTCTCTTATGGACCTGTGAGTGACGGGGTCCTACACACATTCCAAATGGGGGCCCTCCTGGCCGGAGCCTGTCACGACTGGAGTGATCACATCTGAGGCTCCGTATAGACCGGCCTACATCCGAGCCCTTGGTGCCCGATCGTGCACTGGAGTTGACCCTGAGGGAGATTGTGACTTAAGACTTACCCAACCGCACCTATTAAAGGCCAAGGATTGGCTGTGGTGGTCGCGCAGTGGGGCCTCGGGTGGAGACACCCACTTCTATCTCTCCTGACCATTGGGTCTCCTTGGGACTCCTCGGCTGCTGCCGTCTCCTGCTCCGGGGAGCTCGGATACTCATGGGAGCCCCTCTTCCTTAACTGGGGGGAATCCGGGGTGGGGGTACTTGCCCTGGCTCTGAGGGGGTGGTGAGCTCTACGAGGGAGAGCCAGTGCTTTGACACTGCCAGAGGAGAGGAGCCGGCTTTGTCATCCTACTGTGCAGCGACACGGGTCGACACCTGACTACCTCCAGGTAAGGGAGATCAGCTGCGAGCTCATGCAGCAGTGGGCATTTGTCCTCCCTCCCTCCCCCGTTGAGCCCGCAGTGGCAACAGGACCGGACCCCCCCATACCTCCCCGATATTCCGCATTCTGGCATCCTTACCTGGCTAATGCTCACTATCCCCTCCATTTATCCAACCGGAAAACCCCAACCGGACTCTGGATGCCCAAGGGGAACCGAGTAGATCCTTTCTGCATCCTACAGGCTGTAGACTTTAACTCTTTCACCTGCATCCTACAGGCAGCAGTCCCCAAGCAGAGCAGGGGATGAATACCTGACTAGGCCCTGGGAGCAACTGGTTTCCAGCAGCCGCATCCCTTACCGGGTGTGCAGCTGTCACCAGTCTAATCTGGACCGCCCTGACTGCTGGCGGGGGACAGCCCGGGTGGCTGAGTGGGGAAGGCCCGACTTTGAGTGGAATTGGTCCAATTTCCCCCCACCACTGCCCCCGGCGATGCCCATCATGCCTGCCACTGGAGGCTCAGCCCTGAAGAGAAACGCACACTACAGCCACGGCGGCAACGCCTGGCTTAAACTCTTCCAGGACCTTGTCTTTCCCCTGCCAACCCGATCGGCCCTGCACTTCACATATCGGAGAATCTAGTGAAACTTCGGGCTGAAGTGGCCGTATCCCAAGGACTTGCCTACCCCATCCTTATTGTGGCTCTGAGGCATCAACTTTGGGGCCCTGCTCTGCTAACATCGGGACGTACCTCAACACCACCACGCGACCAGACCTGGGTGATAACAGGGTCCCCCCCCCAACCGCCCAAAAGACCAGCAAGGACTCACGTGAACCCACAGGACACCTGGACCAAACCAACCACAGGAATCACTGTAAAGACCACCTGATTCTAAGTAGCCCCAACAATATCCATTGCCTGCCCTTCTTTTCTGCAAACCATGGGGAAAGACCGCGGTCCAAAACCTCCTGCAATACAGACCAAAATCAACCAATACACTAGCAACGATGCTCGGCCCCTGTCGGGGACCGTCGAGAGGCCTGCTCTTGCCGGATACGACCTTCATATGATCCTGCAAGCCATTAGTGCCTCTGTTGGCAAAAAAGATCGGGGAGGTCCGAGTGGATATGGCCCTGCTCTGACAGGAATACCTCAATGTGACGTCCCCCATTACTGAAACTGAATCCCGCATCTCCTCGCTTGAAGATGACGCCCAGAGACTGAAAGAACAGATAACCCAACTACAAACCCAAGCCAAGGAACTACATAAAAGGGCTGAGAACAGACCTAGATGCAACAATCTGCACCTGGTGGCATTTCCGGAGGGCTAAGAACAAGGCCCGGTGGAGTCCTTTGTTGAGCAATGAATCACCTCATGAATGCCCAAAGACGCTTTATCATCTTAGTTCGCAGTAGATCGGGCCCACCGCTCCCTGGCACAAAACACCTTCTCTCCCCCCCGGCCCATCATTGCCAGGATCCTCAATTTCAGAGACAGAGACTCTATCTTACGGCATGCTCGCATTCAGAAAACCCTATCCTACCAAAACCATACTATTATGATATTCCCAGACTACACAAGGGAGGTCAAAACCCAAAGACATTCGTACATGGAAGTCAAGCAAAAGTTGTGCACTCTTAATCTACAATATAGACTGCTCTTCCCGGCTCGGCTACGCATTGTCTTTCAGGATAAAACATATTTCTTTGACACCCTGGAATCGGCTTGGACCTGGCTGACCGAAGAATGCCCTCTCAGACTCAGAGCTGTGATCCTGCTCTCAAATGCCCGAGCCACCTCCACTACCACCCCTACTTCAAGAGAAGGCGTAGGAATTCCCGCAACGGTCGAAGAACAAGCAGACTTGCCAGCAACTGGGGCCCTGGACCCTCCACGCCGGTAGCTGTCCACCAGAGCCTGTTCTCCACTGCAGACCGGCTCTCGAGATCACTCGTCCATGAGAGACAACTCTCCTAAGACTTTGGGCGCCGAATCCACAGACTCAGACCTCTCCCAGAGCCCGGCATTTCTCGGCTGACATGCCCTGCGAGGAACCATGACCGGTGCCCTCCAGGCCAAGACAACCTCTTTATACATGGACACAACACACCACGCCAATCAGATAAATCGGACGATATACGATCTTATACTGTAATGAGGGGGGTCCTCCATGCTACCCTGAAATTAAACATTATAGTTTAGCCTGTTTCTTCTACAGTTATAGGATGACAGATGCTTCTGTTCTCTAAGTATAGGGTGGGGGTTTGCGGGGTTTGGACCGTTGGCTTGGGTTTGCACCTACTTAAGCAGGTCAAGGTTCACAGCACTTCAGCCTTGCACCAAAACCACCTTACACTCCAACTACACACCATCAGGCGAGGCCTCCAGCTCCACTAGTAATCGTCCCCAAGCATTCCCTTCACAACGGCGGGACCCCGGGATTCCTTGGGCCCCCCCACACGGGCCATGGCATAGACGGTACATAGAGAGGACTCTCTCCGCGGAGTGTCATGGAATGTCAACGGCCTGCTGGACAGAATCAAGCGGACCGCTGTTCTGCAACATGCCCAACATACTCTTGCTCCAGTCAACCCATCTCATGGGTAATCTCTGTCCCTCTTAGTTATAAAACGACAAACATGAACATTGCCTGCGCCATCTTGCTTAGCGAGACCCTCTGCGTGCTCGTGCGCGTAAGCGGCCGCCATTCTAGACATTGCGGCAATTTCTTACTCTGCTGGTCACCTATGTTTCACCCTGTCCTCGCTATCATCCCCCCAACGCTCTGACTAAACCAGAATGATGTGCTGGGGGCTGTAAAACCTTGTTATCATGACAAGGCCCCGGTGCCACTTCCCGCCCCAAACTTGTTCGTCCTTTCATCTCTGGGTGCAGACAAGTCCTTTTGATATTCTCCCTCACCGCACCTGGCTACTCAATCCGGTCCCAGGCACTAACTGACCCTTGCGGACATGGTTTATTACCCACAAACGGCAGGACTTGTTTTGCTAAACAAAGGGACCTGATTTAATCAATGGCACGGACCCTTAGATCTGACCGATCCCACGTGTTTTTAGATCCTGTCGGAATGTCCAGCTGCGAGATAACGATTATCTGTTAGATCTGGGTGGGGGACGATTGCTGCTGGGTTTGTGTGGGGAACCTGCCGGGGGCGGGGATTCCAAGGATGTGTAACCATGCTAATAAACTTATGCAATGTACCTAAAAACTGTTTAAAAGGCCGAGCCACGGAGATGCAGTTAGAGCACCTCCCCCAGACATCCCAGTGTCTGAGTCGATGTGTTCTCCTCTGGAGTAATAAACCTTTTTCTTGCCTTCCAGTTTCTAGCGTCTGCCTCGTTATTTTTAATAGAGAACTAGAAGTGAATTAAAAGTGTCTCTGCGCTGAGCAGCATTGGTGGTCTTAGGAGAGTTGCTGCTTTTCACATCCCTTCCTCGCGATGTGTTAGACAGAACCTGGCACTCAGCCTTCACATGGGGCTCACGGAGAGTGGCGATCCTCCTGAGGCGTAACTTGCCTTTCATACCTACTCAAATCACCAGGGATCCCACGGACGCTTTGTTGCCCTCTCCGGAACAATGGGCAAAAACGCCCTCATTGTCCTCACCATCTGTGCCACGCACACGCAGACTCTAGGCTACACCAGTGAAGTGATTAGCTCCTTGCCGCCAGGAACAAAGGTGGTAGGAGGAGACTTCAATGCAGTCATGCAGCACAGTCTCGACACCACAGGGACCCCCTCTGCCTCATGGGTTCTATATGCCAAGCAATTGGCAAGCTGGACAGAAACCATGAGTATTTATGACATATGGAGGACATGGAACCCGCAGGAAACCTGGACAGAAACCATGAGTATTTATGACATATGGAGGACATGGAACCCGCAGGAAACCCAATACACTCAACCTCAGCAGCACACCACACTCAGGCCCACATCGATATGATCTTTATGCCAGCTCCCGAATGTGTCTTCAATAAATTACACAAACAGTTATATGTTCAAATATACTCTGCATGCTGTCCTGTGAGTAGCGAAAATGCACATACGCTAAGATCCAGTAACATAAACAAAAAAGTGCAACCGTTTCCAAACACTGTCGTGCACTACAGAGCCTCCGTGCTATTCCTTAGAAAACCACGTGGCTACCCAGTATTCGATAAAGTGTCAACAGTAGACTCTTACCCTTTCAGCTGAAAAGGAGCTCGGTGTGTCACTATAAGATAAATGCCATTGTATTGTTCAGGCAGATATTCAGCGTGTCACTAAAATACTTGACACAATTTAGTTAACTCCGGGAAATCCAATGGTGGAATATAGCAGCAGAAAACAGCTGTGAAATATCTTACCTGGCTTGTATTTGTATTTGTATTTGTATTTTGTATTTCTAAAGCGCAACAATCTCCGAAAGGAGCATCCCGGCGATAAATAGACAGTGTGCAAAAGTTAAAATTAGGAGACTAGATGAAAGTCATTATATGATCATCTGGGAGAGAATAGATCCATGTTTTAAGCTGCTTTCTGAACTGGTTTTCTTGAGTTAGGGATCTGAGATTGTTGGGAATTGAATTCCAGGCTTTGGGAGATAAAAAGGATAAAGACTTGCCTCCTTCAGTTTTGTAGTTGAATTTCAGCAACTTAATCAAGTTTTGACCAGAGGATCTTAAGGTCCTTGCAGGATTATAGTGAGGAAATCGTCTGATAAGGTAGGTCGGGCCGGTGCGATTGAATGCACGGAAGGCTATGATTAGGATTTTAAACAATATTCTTTTGGGGAGTGGCAGCCAATGGAGGGTTTTCAGGGCGGCCGAAGTGGATGATCTCCTGGGTAACTTGAGAACGAGTCTGGCCGCTGCGTGCTGAACGCCTTGAAGGTTTTTAAGAGTGGTTTTCTTTTTAACACAAGCCGTTGCAGTAATCAAGACGTGCAAGGATTAAGGCCACTGCCACTGCCTTTCTTGAGTCTATGGGTAGAAAGTCAAAAAAACTTTTTCAGTGATTTAATAATATTGAAGCAGATTCCTGCAACATTCCTAACGTGCTGGTCAAAGGATAAATCGGCGTCAAATAGAACGCCCAGATTCCTAGCTGATACCACAGCTTGAGGGGGTGAATTGTGAATTGTTGTGTCTTATAAAGCGCACTGCTACCCGGAGGCCTCGTAGCGCTATAGACCGCTGGGGAACCCGTCCTGGCTTTCCCTGTGAGATAGTCCCTCCTGGGGGTCTCCAAGGTGAAACCAGGCATCCCCGGCGTTTGTGTGGGGCCGTTGTGGAGATGAGGCAAGCTAATGCCCAGAGTTGCCGAGTGTGCTCCCTGGTCGGAGTAGGCACCGATGCGAGAATTATCAGTCCGCTGATCCTGATCCAAGACCCTGCCGCGTCGGGAATCGAACCCTGGTCCCGGGCCGTTCTCTGCACTCGGGTCTGCCGCCTCTAACCAGTGAGCCACACCTCTCCACTCGTTAATATGCCCTCAAGTTTGCTATGACACAGCGGGAACCTGTGCAGGGGAGTCCTCAGGCCACCATTTGCTGGGACAGAATTGGGTTTTTTCCCATGGGGAGAATTTCTGTCTTATTGGTGTTACATTTAAGGTGGTTCCGATCCATCCAGCAGAAGACATCTCTCAAACACTTTTTTAGATTCAGCTCGGCATCTGTGGAATTGTTCTCCGCGGCCTTATGTTACTAAATGGGTGAGGGAGCTGAAAGGTCCGTCTAAGCCCCTGGGATAACCACCCTCCGGGGCTTTTTATATTTTGGGCGGGGGGGCCGCGTGGTCCCCATTCTGGACCAGTCGAAAGCCTTGGGGAACACCAAACCCCCAGGTGTGGCTCCTGTTGTGTCTCGGGGTGTCTACCACCGGGACACTGCTGTTTGCTATGGCAGGGCGAGAGTCGAGGTTCCCGCTGTGTCATAGCAAACTTGAGGGCATATTAACAAGTGCCATTTTGTGGCAATCTATTTTAAAATGCCAAAAATGCGGTGAAAATTATATCGCCCTATTTACTAGGCGAAGCTAATATGCATTAATGCATGTTATCAGCCGGTTTGCTAAGGGCTCGCCTCGTATCTCCAATGAGTTGCAATGTAGGCGTTCTCAGTGGCAAGGTAGGTGTTCCTATGACAATATAAAAAGGAAGAGAGAGGTATGAGAACAGCGTTGTATTTACAAGGCGGCCCTGGACTCGAGCGACAGCAAAACTCTTGCTATTTGCGGTTTATGTCGGATCCTAACATCTGTTCTGAAGTAGACTTAAGCATGTTTAATATTCGAGTTGGATTGATTATGTTAAGTCCACAGCCTGATATTAACAAGCTTTTCACCTGCAAACATGAATTATCTCTGTATTTCTCCCTATATTGGGGGCATATTTATAAGGACAGCGTTAAAATTATCGTCGCTTTAGAGTTAGAAAAGTGCTGTTAAAGCGGCCATAATGGGCTTAATAATAGGCTTTTGAGAATCCGTGACAGTTCCAATAGAAGCCCAGGTTTACACCAGAACATTTTAACGCTGTCCTTGTAAATAAGCCCATTACAGACTCCTAATTTTACGTGAAAAAAAATCACCTACTATTAATTTTTATTCTTCGGGATCCCATCCCATGGGATACAACGTTGGGGACTGTGGGTGGAGGCCCAATGTCCCTACGGTCCCAGTTAGCTCCCTGCATCATTCGGAAGCTGCCATTACTTTTGCACACGGGACCTGCTAATATGCAGCTCCCTGTGGGGATAAGCATTCTGCTTTGCATTTTAAAAGAGAGAGTAGGTTTTCGCGTTCTCTCTTTCAAAATGCAAACTAAGTTTGCTATGGCAAGGCAAGAGCCTCGGCTCTCACCCTGCCATAGCAAACAGCAGTGTTGAAAAAATCGTCCAGTACAAATGATTTTGAAGTCCATTATCGCCGTTTTAGTTGTATTTTGCTGCCGTCTTTGTAAATATGCGGTACAAAAGGGGGTGGTGATGGAAGGAGCATCTGAGTCAATCAAACACTCACACCCAGTCAAAAGATCTGGGTTTAATCCATCACCGTTGTTTAGCCCACTCTGCCACCCCAGTTCAGACATGGCTATATGCAAATCAGTATGACCCTGTGCCTCATGGGAACAGTCCAGCCCGAACTGCCAAGCCATGTCTTCCCTGGACCGGAAACAAGCTTCCGAGGGCCGGTTTCTGGCATTCCAGCCGTCTTCAGCCCGGCTTGCTTTAATCCAGTGGCAAAGTGAGCAAGGGACTCACGTCTGAGCATACCCTGCCACACTTATGGCGGCCAAAAGCGGTACAAACGGGGGTGGTGATGGACGGAGCATCTGAGTCAATCAAACACTCACACCCAGTCAAAAGATCTGGGTTTAATCCATCACCGTTCTTTAGGCCACTCTGCCACCCCAGTTCAGACATGGCTATATGCAAATCAGTCTGACCCTGTGCCTCATGGGAACAGTCCAGCCCGAACTGCCAAGCCATGTCTTCCCTGGACCCGAAACAAGCTTCCGAGGACCGGTTTCTGCATATAGCCATGTCTGAACTAGGGTGGCAGAATGGGCTAAAGAACGGTGATGGATTAGACCCAGATCTTTTGACTGGGTGTGAGTGTTTGATTGATTCAGATGCTCCGTCCATCACCACCCCCTTTTGTACCGCTTTTGGCCGCCATAAGTGTGGCAGGGTATGCTCAGACGTGAGTCCCTTGCTCACTTTGCCACTGGATTCAAGCAAGCCGGGCTGATGACGGCTGGAATGCCAGAAACCGGTCCTCGGAAGCTTGTTTCCGGTCCAGGGAAGACATGGCTTGGCAGTTCGGGCTGGACTGTTCCCATGAGGCACAGGGTCAGACTGATTTGCATATAGCCATGTCTGAACTGGGGTGGCAGAGTGGGCTAAAGAACGGTGATGGATTAAACCCAGATCTTTTGACTGGGTGTGAGTGTTTGATTGATTCAGATGCTCCGTCCATCTCCACCCCCTTTTGTACCGCTTTTGGCTGCCATAAGTGTGGCAGGGTATGCTCAGACGTGAGTCCCTTGCTCACTTTGCCACTGGATTCAAGCAAGCCGGGCTGAAGACGGCTGGAATGCCAGAAACCGGTCCTCGGAAGCTTGTTTCCGGTCCAGGGAAGACATGGCTTGGCAGTTCGGGCTGGACTGTTCCCATGAGGCACAGGCTCAGACTGATTTGCATATAGCCATGTCTGAACTGGGGTGGCAGAGTGGGCTAAAGAACGGTGATGGATTAAACCCAGATCTTTTGACTGGGTGTGAGTGTTCGATTGATTCAGATGCTCCGTCCATCACCACCCCCTTTTGTACTGCTTTTGGCCGCCATAAGTGTGGCAGGGTATGCTCAGACGTGAGTCCCTTGCTCACTTTGCCACTGGATTCTAGCAAGCCAGGCTGAAGACGGCTGGAATGCCAGAAACCGGTCCTCGGAAGCTTGTTTCCGGTCCAGGGAAGACATGGCTTGGCAGTTCGGGCTGGACTGTTCCCATGAGGCACAGGGTCAGACTGATTTGCATATAGCCATGTCTGAACTGGGGCGGCAGAGTGGGCTAAAGAACGGTGATGGATTAAACCCAGATCTTTTGACTGGGTGTGAGTGTTTGATTGATTCAGATGCTCCGTCCATCACCACCCCCTTTTGTACCGCTTTTGGCCGGCATAAGTGTGACAGGGTATGCTCAGACGTGAGTCCCTTGCTCACTTTGCCACTGGATTCAAGCAAGCCGGGCTGAAGACGGCTGGAATGCCAGAAACCGGTCCTCGGAAGCTTGTTTCCGGTCCAGGGAAGACATGGCTTGGCAGTTCGGGATGGACTGTTCCCATGAGGCACAGGGTCAGACTGATTTGCATATAGCCATGTCTGAACTGGGGTGGCAGAGTGGGCTAAAGAACGGGTGATGGATTAAACCCAGATCTTTTGACTGGGTGTGAGTGTTTGATTGATTCAGATGCTCCGTCCATCACCACCCCCTTTTGTACCGCTTTTGGCCGCCATAAGTGTGGCAGGGTATGCTCAGACGTGAGTCCATTGCTCACTTTGCCACTGGATTTAAGCAAGCCGGGCTGAAGACGGCTGGAATGCCAGAAACCGATCCTCAGAAGCTTGTTTCCGGTCCAGGGAAGACATATCTTGGCAGTTCGGGCTGGACTCTTCCCATGAGGCACAGGGTCAGACTGATTTGCATATAGCCATGTCTGAACTGGGGTGGCAGAGTGGGCTAAAGAAAGGTGATGGATTAAACCCAGATCTTTTGACTGGGTGTGAGTGTTTGATTGATTCAGATGCTCCGTCCATCACCACCCCCTTTTGTACCGTCTTTGTAAATATGCCCCTATGTTTTGTAATGTCGACAATCCCGTCTCCCATTTAAATAGAAGCAAAGTATTTAGTGAATTGCATTGTGAATCGTGAAGCAACACTGTCTAATTGTGATCAATAAAGAATTAGAAGAATTGTGTACTTCTTTTGCACGTAATATACATAGGGGCAGATTTACAAGTCCCTTGCGCCACTATTGTGTCACTTTTAACATGGGGAAAGTGATGCAAAAGTGGCGCAAGGGGCTTGTAAATCTGCTCCACAGTGTTCTGTCGTCTCAGTTTGCTTTCCCCTCTGTCATGTAGAGGATCCTGGGTAAATATAACGGTTTCTGTACATCCAGTACCTTTCAAATCTACCCCCAAACTGCTTGCTGCCTGTTACCATAGTAACAGTTCATCGAACACTTAAGTGAGCACACAGGCCACAAGTTCACCACACAATGTTGCTAATCCAAACAGTAACTGTGCTGGAGTTATTAAAATTTTCCATAGGAATCGTTAATCGCAGCTACAGACTCTGGTAAAGAGTTAGCCATAGTATTATACTTCTAGTTTTAAACATCATTTGTACTTTTTATTGTTTAATGTTCTCTAAGCATATGATTATCACACTAAATAATAGTGAAATGTTGTCAGAAAAAGAAGACGTATACATTTTTTTAATTAATTTTTATTACAACAAAAATAAATAACTATAAACATAACTTTAACATAACAATATAATTAATACCTAGAAACGTAACTTTAACATAACAATATAATAAACAAAATGTGAGATGGACTCCAATGGTAGGAGGGTAGGTAACCTGCAAAACAAAAATGAAAATAAGTGTTTAAAATTAGATCGATGTGACTGAATGAGGTCAAAGATCACAAATTAACATAGCACTTTGCAATATTGGTTATTTACACGTCTGCAGTGTGCTTGATACATCCCATTCCTCTCATAGGCCAGCGTTGAAGAAGTGTCTGTAGGGAAGTGCTTACTGCTTCAGATCTACAGTATGGTCCAGCAGGTCTTTAAAATGATTTAGAGATGAGACAGAATTAGGTCACGTAATTATGCATGACAATATTGTTTATTTGCAACACATTTAATTGGAGGCATTGTGAATCTAGGCCGCTCTGCTTACCTTTTTGTAAACACTGTGTTCAACAGAGCTCACAACCTGAGTTCTGCTTTGTTTCTACACTGCAGACTGTATTAAATTCAGTCTTGAATAATTTATCTGCAGAGTGAACAGCAGCGTCCATAACTTGAAAAGAGAAAGAGAAACAATATGAGAGAGCGGGAGAGAGAGAAAGAAGGAAAAAACAACATTGAAAGTGTGAGAGAGAGAAAGTAATAGATGGAGCAGGAGAGGTAGTGTTAATACTGGAGAATATCTTCGTAGCACACCTTTTTGCCTACGTGTGTCCAAGCACGTGCCGGTACATAGTGCACCCTCAAGTTTAGCGATCTGAAAGATAGTATAGAGTTAGTAAAAGCAGAGTACACTCAACTGCACAAGTATTTTTCTGCTTTATGCCTTCGGACACTCCGGATACTGTATTACATCAACTTCCTCTGCAAGGTGGTGTCTGTGCTCTCTTTTTCTCTCAGAGTACTATACCCAATGCACTCCCACTCCATAGCGGTGAGTTCGTATTACTGCACACCCAGCCTGTTGCACCCTATTGGCTCCCAGAGTCTGGAGGTGAGTGCCTTTTCTTGCGCACCCAGACTGTTCCAACCTATCCATTCTCACTGCCCGGAGGTAATTGTATATTCCTACGCGGTCAACTTGCTGCACACTATCCAGTATCTCCGCCCGCAGGTGACGTCTCGTTTCTTCGGAAACCAGCTTCTTTGCTCACCTTTTGCCACTGGCATTATTCAAAGAGGGTGCACCACGTGTCGAAGCAGCCTTCTCAGGCGTTCTTACGATGGCCACACATCATCACAGAATCCTCAAACGTTGAGCTTTGGAGGTATTGGGGAGAGGAACGCCAATTTGTGAAACACAACCTGTTAGATAAAAAGGAAGATAAGATTGTGCGTCATTTCTTTATCAAAGGAGAAAGGAAGTGAGAGAGTGACTGAAAAGAATATTCACAGCTCAACTTTCTGTCACCGGCGTGTCTTCCACCACGTGCCGGGACATAGTGCACCCTGAAGCTCTACATCTAAAAGATAGTAAAAGAAAGATGTTATGATTGGTAATTGTCACTATCTTAATGTGGAGTAAAATAACATCGCCCTTTCACACACCTTCCCTCCCGCATGAAAAATACAACTATTTGTACAGTTCCAACTTGTTTAATAGGCTTCGATTTATGAAGAATTAGTAGAGTATTAATGTTTTCCATCCGGTTGTGAAAGCAAGTGGTTCGCAGTGATACGCGGGGTTTCAATCATCACGAGCGACAAACATTTGACCGACTATAAAAACATTCCTGCTATTGGAAAAAAATACAAATGCAATAGGATACAGTATATAGGACTGTATACGCCTAAATCGATGCGTCGCCTTTTTGTATCCAATCTGCTACACCCCATCTACTCCCTCCGCTGTGCACCGAGGCCTCACAGCTCACCTTTTCGCGGACAGGGTACGTTCCACATCATGCAGTTCCGCTCTGCCACCAAGAAGTCTCACATTTGGTGGTTGATATCACTATGGCAAAGAACATACTCGTGCACCCATCATCATCGCAGGTTCCTCACCGGCTCAGTCCTTGCGGTACCACTAACTCAGTGACCAAAGAGACCACGCACATGTTAGTGGGCCCCCCTGTTCAGTAGTTCAGGCTTACATGAGGCGTTTGAACCTCTAGGACGGGCCATCACAGCGCTGGGAGGAACTCTAAAATGGCGTAGACCACGTGCGCCTCGTCTTTTTTATTAGTAGGGTCACGTGTGTAGTGACGCATGTGGTGGATGGGTGTGGTGTGGGTGTATACCAGCTGTGAGGGAGTGTGTGTACCGCTCTGATAACTAGACCTGGAAGTAAGACCTCCTCGCAACTTGTTCTTGCCGCTTTTGGACTCACCGAGGATAACTTGTGCACCCTACCTCCACGCCTCGCGGAACCCGCTGCGCGGGTCCCGCATCGCAGAGGGGCGCTCTTCCATCACCTGGGAGCTGCTGCAGGGGTAAAACAGGGGCCGAGGGCTGCGAGCAAAAGGGCTGGGACTCCATTTCCCAGGAGTCTCAGGACATCCCGCGCCCGCTCCACCTGGGCTGCTCTCCCTCCCCGCCCCGCCCCCAACAATCCTCCCATCATCACTATAGCTATAAAATAGAGCGTGAATACCGCAGCGCGGGAGCACGCCGGGAGAAGCCCGGGACAAGGGCGGGACCGTCTGTGGCCGTCAGGGGCCGAAAGAGGCTGGGTTGGGCCACCCCTCTTTCTTCTCCTGATATCACGTAACTCCAGTCGATTGAGTACTTGAATACGGAGATGCCCTCACCGGCACCTTGTGAAACCCCTTCAAGGGTGAGGGGAACCAATTCAGGCACGCTGGACAATTATTTCAAATCCGCCAAAGGAGATGGGGGCAAAGAAAACTCCTTGGAGAGGCGTAGGGCAGAGCGTTGCCGCTCTATTGAATCCATGAAGAGCAGGCCCCTTACTGACATAATCCCGTATCCCACTTCCCAAGAGGATGGTACCGCCACTGATAGGCAAAATTTACCAACACCAGAAGATTTTCCCCTATTATTAAGGGAGACCCCGAACATCCCTGGTATCCTGCCTGAAAAGATTATAGAGACCACCCCATCCACATCATCCCATATGGCAGTGGATTTGGTTACCCAAACCCCCCCAGTGAATAAAAATAAGAAAAGCAAGCCAAAGCACAGTGTTGTGGTGGAGTTGCATGGGCCTCCACCCTGCAAACGTAGAAGGAAGACAAGGGGGGGCAGGGGAAATCTAAACTATCCCATTTAGATTTTGGTAAAAAACTCAAAACTGTACCCTCCCTTGGCAGGGATAACGATATGGCGCCTATTGATATCCCCCTCAAGGATACCAGTTCTAACACGGCCACTACCATTAATGATCTAGAGGCTAACACGTCTAACATAGCACCTTCTTCTACATCCCTGGGGAGTATTGAATTCTTACTTCGCTCACTTTTTCAGCCCATCAGTGAAAGCCTGAAAAAAGTTGAGATCAGGCTTACCATCCTAGAGGCATCTCTTACTACCCTGAACACCTTAGTTAGTAAGCAATCCAAATGTGCGGGGTCCAATCCTCTCACAGGTAATCCTCTGAAAACTGGAGTCTCGCAGGGTACTACCAAAGCCCCTCCCCAGGGTATACCCACTGCCCCCCCCTTGCAGCCACTTATGGCCATTCAAGTTTCGGCCCCATGTAACAACCCAACTAATAGGCCTCTAAAACCATTAGACATTGTCCCTCATAGCTCTCAGACAGGGACCAATTCTGGCCTCCCCCAAGTTGATAACACTTCCTCTTCCCCTCCGGCCCGACCCGCCCCAAGACCTCGGAGACCGGACCTGCCGCCAGAAGCCAATAGGCTCACGGTGGTGTTAGCAGGTGCCCCTCAATTACAAAGAGGAGAAAATGAAGATTTCCAATCCCTGAAGAAAAAAGTCATTAAATGGTTGAATTGGAACCGACCCCTGCCACCACGCTTCAATAATGAGATTATCATGGTCAGAAGGGTCCCCTGGCTAGGGAAGACGAGAAAATCAATAATAGGGGATTGTATTTTGGTAACCTTTAAAGACCCGGGCACTGTTCTGCACATCTGCGAAGGGGTAAATCGCTCGCTGGATTCCACTATCCAAACCCTGCCAGTATCCTTTTTCTTTCCCCCAATTCGCATGCATTACGATCTACAGCATGAAGAGTGGACAAGGGTGGAACGTAGACACAGGCATACAGATCATGCCCGGCGCCCAAATTTCCAATTACCTGACACACCCTACTTTCACTTCAATCGCTTCAACTGCCTGAATGGTCTGGATGGGGTTGAATGACTGCCAACTAACAACCCTGTGACTCTGGCGATTGGCTCTCCAACACTCCCTGATCCATCTACCCCCACTGATGGCAATGTTCTTGAACAATTGACTGACCCAGTACCTGAAATCGTCCCTGTCCATCTCTCCGGCACGATATCCGGCACCCCAGGACTTTTGAGATTAATATGGTGGAATGTTGCCGGATTGGCCAACAAATTGACCGATCCCGACTGGGTGAACTACATTGAGACTGGAGACGTTTGCATGTTACAGGAAACCTGGGCAAGAGCAGACCATGGGCATCAAGGTTTCCAGTCATTTTTCATCCCAGCAAGGTGGGAGGGTAAAGGCCGCCCGTCAGGCGGGCTCACAACCTGGGTTGCTTCTCATCTAGGCTGTGAGGCTACACGGCTACCAGTCAGCTCTGACGACATTCTTGCGGTCTCACTATCCTGGCCAAATCAAGCTAAACTTGTTCTAATCAACATCTATTCCAGGCCTGTGGGAATTGCCAAGGAATCACCGACCATAGCTGAACTTACGAACTATTTAACTGAGCTACCAAGGGACTCATTCTATCTGGTGGGAGGGGATTTTAACTCTCACTTTGAGCCATTACCAGGTCTTCTAGAGGGATTTCCATTGGAAGAAGAGACTAGATGGGCGGTGCCCGCGGTTGAAGCTCCCCCCCCCGAGGGCATGGACCCCACTTGCATTACAAGTCACAGCCCTTACCCTAAGGTTCGGACTTAGAGCCTGTAATGGGCGAATGAGATCTGACATACCCAGCAGAACCACCTATAACAGAGTGGGAAGAGAGTCTTGCTTGGATTATGTCTTGGCCCAAGTAGAGAAGTGGTCAACCATTCGGGACTTTAGGGTAACGGAAAGGGTAGACAGTGACCATAATGCACTAGAGCTCGATCTAGTCCACCCTGACCTCCAGACTCCAACGATCGCTCTGGAGGGGAGCAAACCTGCGCTTCTCCTGGAAAATAGCAGGAGAAGAAACAGGTGGGAGCATTTGGCTGCAAGTGAGAAGAAACTTCCCATGCTTTACGAGGGAATAATTCCAATATTGGAAATTGTGGGGCGTTTGGAGGCCGAGGTGAATAACAAAGATGCCCAAGTTGAACTAGGTAAGGCTCATGAGGACCTCATAAAAGCAGCGGCCCCTAACCTCTTTAGTAATACACGGAAACCAAGTAGGGGGCAGCAATGCAAGTCCTCATGCTACAATCAAGCATGCAGAAGGGCAAAAGGGGAACTTGTCAGATCCATCAAGGATGGTTTAGGGGGGATATTCTAAGAGAAAGTAGACGGGCTTATAAGAAACGTGTTGCCCATGCCAAAGCCGAATGGGAGGAAAATAAGTGGGAAGAACTCACTAAGGCCCTAGCAACGAAAGACCATCGGCTGTTCTGGAGGATAGTGAGTGGGGGGTCGGGAAATCTCCAATCGGCAATCGAGCCAAACATCGCTCCAGAGGTATGGCAGGCACATTTCCAGTCCCTATACAGCTCTGAACCAGGAGAATCTATCTCTGATACCGGGGTTGGTTGGCCAGATTATGAAGGGGATTTAATAACACTGGGCGAGGTTATGGCTGCTATAGCCGGACTTTCCTCGGGAAAGGCGCCGGGATTGGATGGCCTACCCGGGGACCTGTTTAAACAGGAACCTATTGTCTGGGCCCCCTATCTTGCCGCTCTTTTTAATGGAGTTCTCCGCGGCATGGAAATTCCTAGTACTTGGCTGGGGGCGGAGGTGGTGCCCATTTTTAAAAAGGGCTCGCCTCTCCTCCCAGTCAATTACAGACCCATCAGTTTAATCGATGTAGCGCAGAAACTGTTTGGCAGGGTTCTGCTTAATCGGCTCCAGGACTGGGCAGAGGAGGTGGGTGTCCTTAGCCCCTACCAGGCGGGGTTTAGGAAGGGGGTCTCCACAGTGGACCCGGTTTTTAGATTGAACATCATCTATTGGAGGTCAGCAATACTCGAGGGCGGCAGTCTCTACACAATCTTTGTGGACCTACGGGCCGCCTTCGATTTGGTCCCCAGGGGGAAACTCTGGAGCGTCCTGGCAGAGATGGGCGTTCCCCCGGACATCCTATTAATCCTGCAGAGGCTACATCACAACAATTATGCCCGAGTGAGGTGTGGAAGGTCCGGGGAACTCACTGAAAGATTCCCCGTTGACCGGTGGGTAAGGCAGGGTTGTGTGCTGGCACCGACCCTGTTTTGCCTCTTCGTCAACGGGGTAATCGCCCACCTGAATGCCACTGACTATACCGACGCCCCCAAATTGAATGGCAACAGGGTGCCCGCAATAATGTTTGCAGATGACACCCTGCTGCTATCTAAAACCCCTATGGGGATACAGAGGATCCTCGATTCATTTGTGGCCTTCTGCACTGACAGGGGGTTGGAAATTAATGCGACCAAAACAAAGTTCATGGTTTTGAATCCGAGCCAAAAACTGCGGCCGAACCCGATATTAGGAGCAGCACGGCTCGAGAGAGTCTCTACCTTTGAATATCTCGGTGTGACTCTTAACGAAACCATGTCCTGGGGATCCCACCAGAGTAGGGCAAACCTCAAATTGACACAAACTACCGGGGGTATTGCCCGGATGATGAATGGTTCTTCATACCGTCCGCTGGGGTCTGTAATCCAGATATACAAGGTCCAGGCCAGGGGAGCGACCATGTATGTGGCGGAACTCTGGGGACATACTTCATGCCGCAGTCTGTCACTAACAGAGAATAATTTTATCAGGCAGATAGCCGCACTCCCGCCCAGCACCCCGCTCCTTCCCCTAAGGCTTGATTTGGGTCTACGACCAATAGCCGAAGAAATAGGTCTGAGACCCATAGCCTTTTGGCATAGGCTGTGGAGTAGTAACAATCTTGCAGCCTATAGGGCGGAGTTGCTGGAATTATTGACCCACCCAAAAGCGCTTCGGATCCCGTGGATAAAACACATCCAAAACACTTGCATGGAACTAGGGCTTTCCGACTTATGGACTGATCCTGCCAGCGCAGCATTAAATATCTCCAAAAGATCTCTGGCTAATGCATACTTTGAACAAAAACGAGCCAGGGCCCTAGACAGTCAGGCTGAAGGGTCACTATCCTCGGTATTTGTACAAAGTAAGGACCTATATAGGTTTGAGGGGGTTCTGGACGCCATTTCCCCAGTGCTGGCCAGAAAGCTCTTCCTCCAATGGAGATACGGTACGCTGCCCTTTCGATCTTTTACTAGTTCCTGGTCATTACCCCCTTCCACCAAGCAGTGTCCGGCCTGTGATGCCACGGAGGAAACGGATTTACATGTGGCCTTTTTCTGCCCAGCCTATAGGGTCGCAAGGAAATATTGGCTGTTGCCACTGATAAGAAATATGGGCTGCAGGGAATACGCCCCAATGTACAGGATTTTAAAATCTGATGTCTCAGGCCCAACTGTGTTTGCTCTGGCAAAATTTTTTACTAATGTCTGGCACACTCGTAATCGCATTTTAAAGACCCAGGTTTCCCCCTAATTTTAAGACTTACAGCTTTTTAATGTATTTTAGTATACTCATTCCAATGTTTTATATTGTAAATGCACTGATTTAGTATGTTGTATATGTGTATTGTTTATCTTTTATGGCCAAATGGCCGAAATAAAGATTGGAAATGGAAATGGAAGTAAGAAATAACTACAATGGAAATCTGGGCCATGTAGCGTTGTTGTGTTTTCCTGGTAGGGTAAGCGGAATGGGCTGGCCTGACTTATGCCAGTGCTGAGCGAGGCTGTGAACGATGACTCCGGAGCTATGGGCGTGGTTCCGTATTGAGCTATATGAGAAATCAACTGATTCGGGTGTCCGTGTTGTAGTGTTGCCGTCACCCAGGTCGTAAACACAAATGTGTCATTGTCTGTAAAGTCCCACAACATGGCCAACATGGAAGGTACGGGGAATCACTGATCCTACATTCATCCATAGTTGCACACACAAAAGATGGTGAACATGACGCATTTCTGCGAATATGAATGTTTGTTGTACATTCAGTGGAGTGTTGTAGCTGTAGTAATACAGGGCTGTGAAAGCTTTAGGTTGCAGTTTTGGCACACGAAGGGCAGTTAATATATATACGTATGTAGTCATTCAGGTATACTGTTGAACTTGGTGCTGGAAATCAGTGTTGGAGGCGCGTCCACATCCTGTTTTTGTAGAGAAATTACATTATCTACGCGTGCCTGAAAATGTACTGTAAATACGGTGCTCATGTAAATTGCTAATATAGTTTTGGGTTGACTTCACGCTATATAAATATGCAAAAAAAACGAGAAAAAGCACTCACTTATAAATTTACTATATACTTTCTTTGCAGTATTGTAATGATTGGATTGGATTGGATTTAGTTTTTGTATAGCGCGATAGCTACCCGCAGGCGTCCTAGCGCTTAACGAAAAACGGGTGCGTGAGGCTGGGTTGAGTTATCTGCTGAAGAGAAGGGTTTTTATTTTTTTCCGGAAAAGCAGAATGTTGGGTTCTGATCGGATAGAGATTGGGAGGGAGTTCCAGAGCTTTGCCGCGTTTACTGAAAACATTCTGCCTCCACTCCTTTCTCTTTTGATCCTGGGATTGATGACTTGGAAGGTATGGGCCGACCTCAGCTGTCTGTTGGGATGGTAGGGGGTGATCAAGGTGTGATTCAGGATTGCTCCTTTCCTCCAGTAGGCACGTTGAGCAATACACATGCTTTTAAAATCGATTATTTTCCTCACTGGCAGCAAGTGGAGGTCTTTTAGTTCAGATCTCACAGATTGGCGGCGGGGGATGCGCAAGAGAGTGCAGGCAGCGCAATTTTGGATAACCTGGAGTTTTTTCAGGGTTGATTGGGGGGCTCCTAGATAGAGGGCATTCCCGAAGTCCAGCCGGGAGAGGATTAGGCCCTGGATCATGATCTGTCTAGCCTTGAATGGGAGGAGCAGCACGATTTTCAGGATGAGTCTTAGGATGCCCATGCAGGTGGCAGATAATTTGGTTGCCTGGTAGCTGAGCGTCAGTGTATTGTCTAACCAAATTCCTAGGCTCTTAATGGTGTTCTTGGCTAGGTGTGCCGGGCCCAGTGCTGGTGGCCTCAAGGAGTCGATGGATTTCTGTGGGGAGTTCCCCATTAGCTTTGTCTTGTCTCCATTCAGTTTCAGGTAGGACTGGGTCATCCAGGTGCATACTGCTTCCATACAGCACCTTAGATCACTTGGATGAGAGGAGGGATGATTCAGAGTTACCACCAGCTGAGTGTCATCAGCATAGGACACGATTTGGACGCCAAAAGGGCGAACTATTTCAGCGAGGGGGCGCATGTATATGTTAAACAGTGTGGGGCTCAGGGACGAACCCTGGGGAACCCCACAACTGAGTGGTTTACTGGGCGAAGTGATATTGCCCTCACAGACTCGGAATGAGCGCTCTGATAGAAATGATTGTAGCCAGGCCGCTGCTTTAGAGGTGATTCCTAGTGCTGAGATTCTGTGTAGCAAGATATCATGATTCACGGTGTTGAAGGCGGCACTGAGGTCCAATAAGATGATGGCCGCAGTGCCGCCCTGATCCACAATCATTCTAGCTCCTTCCATCACAGCTAGTAGCGCGGTTTCTGTTCCGTGCATGGGACGGAACGCAGTCTGTGATATGTCCAGTAAGTTATTCACTTCCAGGAATTCTGTGAGAGAGTGGTTTACGTGTTTTTCCACAATTTTGCTTATCCATGGCAACAGGGAGATCGGGCGGTAGTTCCCTGGGTTCTTCTGATCTAGATTGGCTTTTTTCAGGAGGGCCTTGACTGTCGCCTGTTTCCACTTCGGTGGTACGCTACCTGAAGATAAAGAGTTGGTAATCAGATTTAGGATGGTAGGCAGAATGATGGGAGTAATTGTTCTGAGGGACTGAGCTGGGGCTGGGTCACTGGGAGATCCAGATTTTACCTGGAGTATTATGGTTTCCAGGGTGGTAGGCTCTAGTGGTGGGAAGGTTTCCAGGGTGGTGGGGGGAGGCGGCCTAGTATCCTTGTGCCCTGTTTGGATGTGAGGGGATTGGGGGAAGGATGAGTAGATCGTAGCTATTTTGTTGTGGAAATATTCGGCCTGCTCATTGCAGCGAGTCTGAGCATTCAGAGGATCTGGTAAATTGTCCGGAAGTTTGAGCAGGGTTTTTGCGATATGGTATATCTCCCTGGGTTTAGATGCTGCTTCGTTTATTTTGTTTTCGAAAAAGATGGCTTGGGCCTTTTTGATGCCGTTTTTATAGGGTTTCATGGCAGCCCGATATTCATCTTTGCTAGCTTGTGAGTAGTCAATGCGCCATTTTCTTTCTAGTTTTTTTCATTCTTTCTTGAGACTACATAGGTCCTGTGAATACCATGGTGCATTTCTTGGTCTCTGTTTAAGTTTCATGTCTTTGATTGGAATAATGCAGTCTAAAGAAGTGGTGATCCAATTATTGAAGTTGTCATTACTGACCGCCGGGTCGGAGTTGTTTTCTGGGACGGAGGCTTCCAAAGTGGTTGCCCACTGGTTGGGATTAAGTTGTGACCATTTGCGGTCTCTGCTGGGAGCGGGGGGAGGTGTGGGGCGTGAGCCTGACGGTGACCAGGTAAATGGGATCAGAGAGTGGTCAGTCCATGGGAGAGGGATGGGTGAGCTAACTGTGAGGTGGATGCAGTTGCTGAAGATTGGATCCAGTAGGTGACCTTTATAGTGGGTGGGTTCCAGCACTCGCTGGGAGAGTTCTAGTGCCTCCAGATTGTGGCTTAGTTCGGCAGCTGCCGGGTCCTGGGGGTCATCTAAGTGGACATTGAGGTCACCCAGTAGGGTGTAGTTCGGTAGGTTACAGACTCCACTAGCTATAGCGGGTGTAAAGTGGTTTATAAAGTTTGTAGGGGTTCCGGGCGGCCGATAGACAAGGGTCCCTGAAAAGGTACATGTGGGGGAGAAGTCAAGTGAAAATGTGAGGTATTCGCAGCTGGATAGGTTAATAGGAGAGCTGCGGCAGGTATAACGTTTTTTGTAAATGACAGCTATGCCGCCGCCTTTTCCTGACGGACGATCAGCCCGAAGTATTTGGTATCCTGCAGGGAGTGCTTGAATAATATCGGGATCGGAGTCTGTTTGTAACCATGTTTCCGTGAGAAATATGGTGTAAGATTCTTTATCAGAGATCAACAAAGAAATCTCCGAGGCATGCTTAGGGAGAGACCTGCAGTTCACCAGGAACATATGGCATGAGGGAGGAGGTTTTGATGGGCAGATTTGATACGTACAGTGTTGGCAGTTGAAAAGTTTTGTGGTGGGATCCCAGGATGCGAGGCAGTGGTCGTTGGTGGGGCCTCGCAGTTGAAGTAAAGTGCTGGTGAGTAGGAGATCGTAATTTATTTGGCCAGCGGTCGTGGCCCCTAGTCCCGGCCCAGCGCGGACAGGCGCAGACGGGCTTGCCTTTGGTGCCCCGCCGCCTCCGCCGCTGCGCCCGTCTGCTGCGCCTCCTGGGAAAGGGAACCATTATGTAGTGGCGAGGGCGTGAGGGGCCAAGCACTAGTCTGCTTGCTCCTGCTCCTCACCCAAGATGGCGGGTCCGGAAGTGCAAATGCGGCAAGTAAGCCGGAAGCTCTATCGAGTCCTCAAGGGGGGGGAGCAAGATCCGCTCTGACTCAGCGGCAATTCAATCGTAAGTGCTGATTGTTTTTGGTATTTTAATATGTGAAGGTTTAACAGCAATTTAAGAATTTCTGTGCAGGTTTAAAAACAATTGTGAGCTTTTCGGTCAAGCAGCAAAGTTTTAAACTAAAGTCCCGGCTTCCGCCTCAGGACTATCACAACAGCACACCACACTCACTCGTATTCAGTGGGGGTATGGAGTTTGGGCTCTTTTGTAGTGGCGAGGGCGTGAGGGCAGGAGGGGCCAAGCACTAGTCTGCTTGCTCCTGCTCCTCACCCAAGATGACGGGTCCGGAATGCAAATGCGGCAAGTGAGCCGGAAGCTCTATCGAGTCCTCAAGGGAGGGGTGGGGGGGGGAGCAAGATCCGCTCTGACTCAGCGGCAATTCAATCGTAAGTGCCGATTGTTTTTGGTATTTCAAAATGTGCAGTTTTACAGCAATTTAACAATTTCTGTGCAGGTTTAAAAACAATTGTGAGCTTTTCGGTCAAGCAGCAAAGTTTTAAACGAAAGTCCCGGCTTCTGCCTCAGGACTTTCACAACAGCACACCACACTCACTCGTATTCAGTGGGGGTATGGAGTTTGGGCTCTTTTGTAGTGGCGAGGGCGTGAGGGCGGGAGGGGCCAAGCACTAGTCTGCTTGCTCCTGCTCCTCACCCAAGATGGCGGGTCCGGAAGTGCAAATGCGGAAAGTGAGCCGGAAGCTCTATTGAGTCCTCAAGGGGGGGGGGGGGGGGGAGCAAGATCCGCTCTGACTCAGCGGCAATTCAACCGTAAGTGCCGATTGTTTTTGGTATTTTAAAATGTGCAGTTTTAACAGCAATTTAAGAATTTCTGTGCAGGTTTAAAAACAATTGTGAGCTTTTCGGTCAAGCAGCAAAGTTTTAAACTAAAGTCCCGGCTTCCGCCTCAGGACTATCACAGCAGCACACCAGACTCACTCGTATTCGTATGATCCAGTTTGTACATTCCAATTTGTAGAAAGAGCAAGTGAAAGTTGAATAATCTTAGTTTTTCCTTCTGGCAGAGGTAAGATGGTTGCATACACTGTTTACAGTACAATATAATGTGGTAGGGCGCAGGAGCAGCATTTTACAAACATAATAAATACTCAGACACATATAGATAGTTGAAGTAGGTACGGGCACGTGTGTTCGACTCCATTTTATTACGTTGCTGTTGGTAATAAGTAGAATAGTAATCAGGATATCATACACAGATATTTAATCCTAAACGATTTATGACTTCTGCTGTACAAAGATAGGAGCACTATATGTGAAATAATACACAGAAGATTCTATCATAAAGGGTTCATGAGTTGTGGTGCAATAAGGTAGTGTCGGTTTGTGTGGAACCTGTGATGGTGCGTGGTTCAGGCAGACCACACTGGTAAGAATGTCTTTTGGCTACTGAAATTTGCCTTAATAAGGCCACGTGGCGATTATTTATGATTCATTGAGTTAGTGTTACGTATGGTGCTCAGTGTGTTGCCTACTGGACTGCATCATCTGTAATCAGGATTGAAATAAAAGATTAAACATGTATGGAATACATTGTCGAAATATATGTTTCAGGGACATTATACTTCAAGTTGTGACCTGTGCTGTCTGCAGTGTAGACTATCATTGAGTGTGCCTTTGTACTTGCAGCGTGAATTTTGTTTTTCAACTAAATTTAGAACTGATATAAAAGAATTTTTGAAGGAAGGCTGCTAAAGGGATATTGTGTAGGTTTGAGGGACGTTATACTTTGTTTGGTACTGCACTCTATAAATAATGAATGAAGAGTCAGTTGAATTGTGCCTGAATACGGCCATGTGGCGATGAATTATGGTGCACTGAGTTAGTAGAACCTGTGGCACTGAGCGTGTACGTAACCTGTGATGATGCGTGGTCTGGGCAGGCATGCACCATTACATGGGGGTAATGTTTTTTGACTACTGAATTTTGCCTTAATAAAGCTTGTGGCGATCATTTATGGTGTACTGAGTTAGTGGTACGTCTGATGTTTAGCATGTGCTCGCCCTGCGATGATGCATGGTCTGAGCGGGCTGCACGCAGAGCATTGACTGTTGCATACTGTACTGCATGTACTTTGAGGGGGGAAAAAAAGTACCATTGATGGTTATCAAATTTTCAGCAACAAAATGATAAGAATCAGATGATTCTTCCAGTGGTGTAGCCATTTTTGTCTCCAATAAAGAAATTCATGTTTCCAATTAAGAAAAAGTGAGGTTCAAATTGTGACCTATGCTGTCCACAGTGTAGACTGTCATTAAGTGTACCTTTGTACTTGCAGCGTGAATTGTATTATTGAACTAAATCTAAAAGTGAAATAAAAGAAGTTTTTGAAGCATACTAAAGGGATATTGATTGGTTTGATAGGTGTTATACTTACTTTGGTATTGTACTCTGCAAATTATGAATCAACAGTCTATTTAATTGTGAGCTTTGATGACCGCAGTGTAGGCAGAAGGCAGCGGTTAGCAAGAGCCCATTGCCAAGTGGGGTTGACTAGAGCTGCACATTATTGGTAATTTAGCGTGTGTGCAGCCAGCGATGATAAGTGGTGCACTGAGTTAGTGACACCTGAAACAACAAGTTTCTGTGGAGCCTGCGATGATGCGTGGTTCGGGCAGGCTGTACTGATTGTAATGTTTTTTGTCTTGTGAATTCTGTGTTGATTTTTGGTGCATTGAGTTAGTAGTACCTTTGGCGCTTAGCGTGTACGTACCCTGTGATGATGCATGGTCGGGAGAGGCACAGTAATTGGAGTAATGTCTTTTGTCGATTGAATTCTGCATGAATTCTATTTAAAAGTGATAGTATGCCTGACTGGGACATAAAACTGTTCACTCTTCTTTGCGATGATTTATGGTGCACTGAGTTAGTAATATCTTTGGTGCTGAGCTTGTACGTAGCCTGCGATTATGCGTGGTCCAGGGGGGGTCCGCACTGGGAGCAATGTTTGTTGCCTAGTGAATTCTCCCTTAATAAGGCCACGGGGAGATGACTTGTGGTGCAGTGAGTTAGTGGTACCTGAAGAACTCAGCGTGGGCGCACCCTGCGATGATTCGTGGATCAGGCGGATCGCACTGGTACAATGTCTCTTGCCTACTGGAATGCGTCATGTGCAATCGCCATTCCACCTGAATCGTGAGCACTCACAAAGTAGATCGAAGGAGGTAGTCAGCACTGACATTGAGGAATGTTTTTTGTCGCATCGTTTAAAGAAATCTGAGGACATAGAGTACAATTGTCTCAAATCAAGGCAAAATTTAATGCTGTCCGTAGTGTGGACCCAAAGCTGAATTCAAATTGTGAACCCGCAGTGTAGATCAAAGGCAGTAGTCAGCACAGACACCAAGAAATTGTTTTTTTCGTATCCTTTTACAAAATCTGAGGACATACAGGCACATGCATCAAAGCCTTTTGTGATCGCAAACGGTGCAATTCCCAAAAATTGTCAGTTTCCTATTGCAAAATTAGCTTTTGCGATGCATCAAAGGTCAAAGCCCTCGCAATTTGAAAATTCACAATTAATTGCGAGTTCTCAAATTCCGATTGCATTTAAGGAATCACATTTTGGGGTTCCTTAAATGCCATACATAAAAGTTAAAAAATCAGCGATTTCGTTAATAGGGGAAGCAAATTACCATGAAGCTGAACTTCATGGTAATTTTCAAAACTTTGAAAAATGCACTTTGTTCATGTTTCAAAGTTTCAAGTTGCACACACATGCCCTTAGGGCATATGTGTGCGCAACATACGTGCACCGATCAATCTCAGGGGTGCAACAGGGTATCCTTTTGACAACCTGGCACCTTTGAAATTGCATTCTCAATTTGCGATTCTCTAATTGAGAATCGCAAATTGAGAATGTCTTCCCATTCATTCCTATGGGCCTCTAGGAATGAATGGGAAGACATTAGATCGAAGGCAGTAGTCAATACAGACATGAGTCTGCGGAGCTGTGGCGCTGAGTTTGCAGTGGGCCTGTATTGAGGAGGCACGTGGTCATGGCGGCAGCCACGTGGCAGACCATAACTGTGGCAGACTCGTTTCTCTTTTCAGAAGTGAACCACGCCCAAGTCGTAGGCTAATTATTTATAATCTTACACTGGAGTTGCGTATGTTGGACCAGCCTACTCCGCCTCTGCTTCGAAGTGGGCGGGGCAACACAGCTACATGACCAAGATATTACCCAGTGTGTGAGATAATATGGTTTTGTCCACTGAACAGTACACTAGACTTATCAATAGTATATCTACATAAGGAAACGTTTTTGGTGTGTACAGTGAGTTGTATATAGCATATCACCGGTAGTGTTAGGATTGTGTACATTATTGTTGATGTACAAGTTCCTTCCCTTATACATAGTTGATTGCGACATCTCTTATCATTGAGCTAATGTGCTGTTGAGGGGAAAAATTACTTTGGGAGAGTCCGTTGTCCTGTGTTGCGCTGCCTCTGAGGTAATAGAGGGGGGGGGGGGTCAGGAGGGGTGGTTGTAGTGGCGATGGCGCTAGGTGTTGTGTGATTTTGTTGGGTGTTGGAAGTGCATAATTAGTACTTCTATTACATATTTGTCTTTGTATGTGGTTGTGAGTTGGATGTGATTCACGCGGTACATAGTCCACGTCCTTACTTTAGTTAAATGTTGATATTCATTTGTTAGTGGTAAGTGAAACTATTGCCTGTTTTTTTAGGTAGCATTGCAGATTTGGCTTGTTGTTGAAAATATGGGGAAGTGGTGTATTTTTGATTTTTTACAAAGGGAACGTCTAGTTTGTATATCATTAATGTTAGTTGTGGTTCTAGTTTGAGGCGATTTTCTTGGAGGAAGGAATAGATTGAAGAATGGTAATATTTGCAGTTTTTGCGATGTTGAGAATGTGATGATAATTAAATTAGATAGAAAAAACAGATATGCTTAATGAACATTATAATTAGGAATTATCATTTAAAAAAACATTGAAATTCAATGAAAAAACCATGGGTTTCAGGCAGGATATAGTAGGAATTATCATTTAAAAAACCTTAGAAATTTGTTGAGAAAACCATAGGTTTCAGGGGTGTTATAGTTAGCTGGACATTTTACTCATACAAAACCATTGAATTTCCTCTGTTATAGTTAGTTGTACTAACAGGCGCGGTGCGTCCATTGGGGCGTAGGGGCGTAGCCCCACTAAGCCCCATGGACCCACCGCGTCGCCACTAAACCACATACAATTTTTTTTTTAAATCGCGCTACCTGCCGGCCGGGAATCCGGGAGACACCCGACTTTCCCGGAGTGCGCAGGGGGGGTGGGGGCCTGATGGGACTGCTAAAGCTGCGCATGTCGACTTTTGGGCACAAACATGCCCGCGCATGCGCAGATTGTTTCCCCCCTGATTTTCCCTTTAGAGAGAGGACATGGGGGCGGGCGGCAATCCCCGGGGTTGTACAGGGCGACTGGGCGAGCAGTTATGGTGCCCCCCCAGCCAATCCTGGCTGGGGGGGCACCATACAGCGCCAGGATTGGGTGGTCAATACCTAGCCCGGGTACATAACCCCCTGTCTGGGGGGCCAGAGCTCTCTCCCTCCCTCGTACTGCGGCCTCTGTTTGTTTATGGGGTTCGTTTGATGGAAGACTTGACCTCAGACCTGACCTGACCGGACCCAGGAAGGAATACTTGAGAGGGCGACACTGCGACAGTCAAGTCCCGAAGGAACCGCTCGGCCAGGGAGACCCGGCGTTCACACCAGCTCAGGTATGATCAGAGTGCTATGAAGGAACATTGTTTACTAAACGGGTTCACAGTAGTAGTGTAGTGTACACGGAAAGTGAAATCCGACCTTGAGAAATATAGACGCCGAGTGATTTTTATTTATTAAATTATGCCACAGTAGCAATCGCCAGTTAGGCAGCACAGGTTTGCTTATGAAATGTGGTGATAGAAAAGTAAATACCTGATTAACTCATTAAAGAAACACTATAGGAAGTAACGTCGTTATGCACGCGCTTGGAATGGCGGTTTTTGGCGCGCTGCTACAAATGAGTGTAGCTTTGTCGGCCATCTAACTGCTAATGACTCGTTTTGCTGCCCTTATTTAGACTCGTTTTGCTGGCCTTCTGCCCTCATTTACACTCGTTTTGCTGCCCTTCTGCAACTCGTTTTGCTGCCCTTCTGCCCTCATTTACACTCGTTTTGCTGCCCTTCTGCAACTCGTTTTGCTGCCCTTCTGCCCTCATTTACACTCGTTTTGCTGCCCTCATTTACACTCGTTTTGCTGCCCTTCTGCAACATTTGTGTTTGTCAGTGTTACATAGATATCAACAAAAAGTGTATAGAGTGGGTAGATTAAAGTAACTCAAAGAATCCTCTCTTTCTTGGAGTGTACGTGGCAGGGAATGTAGTGATCCCTTAGCGGAATTAAGGATGCCTCACACAATTCAAAGGTTGGACGGCTGTTGCCATCCCACCCGATGATCGTACCGTGTCATCATTGGCTTCCTGCTCCTGCGGCAGGCTGGCGATGCAATGCCTGTCGGGTAGCACTAGGTGCTACGCTTTGGCGGAGTTCTTTTATTCCTTAGCCAATGGGTGCATGTGTGTGAGGGGCCTAAGAAAAAAGTGCAGTAGTGAGCGTGAGTGAAGTTAAAAGAGGTCAGTGGAGTCCATTAAGAAAACTTTAATAACATGGCTCACTGCCTAATTAAAATTTGTGAAATGAGGGGTACTGAGGCGTAACAGTTAGGGTGATCTGGCCTCATTCAACCCTCAGTCAAGGTGTGGTCGACATGTTTCATGCCTCTCGGGCAATTCATCAGGACCAAAGTGCTCATCAACTTGCTACAGATTCCCCCCAGTTTAGAAGGAATCAAGTATACGACCTGTAATGTGTCGTGGGATCAAACCCTTCGTGGATTCCCACCCTAGGACTGGAAAAGGAAGGAAAAAAGGGCACAGTCAATAATATGTCTGTTCTGAGTATACATTTACAGGTGATAATAACATGCTGGCAGAGATGTGGCTATGGGGATCACAACTCGGGTTAAGTGATAACGCTCGTGTCAGAGAGGATTCTTAAACTAAGTGAAGAAAAAGGAGGAAGTTTTGTACTGCAAAAACCATATGTGGTCAATAATGGGGATGCATTATTTCTATATATACATGTGGCAAGCCACACCATGCTAACTCACACGTGTGTGTCATGCAGTAAAAGGATGGTGTGCGCATTCACACACAATCAACATTGAAGAAATTGCCATTGAGACAAACTTAATTACTTAAAAGCTGTGCATATCAAAGCTTGCACCCGTACTGCTTGGATTATCCTAATGTGAAGTATTTCGAACCGGATCAACCCGGGTAAGTGTCATCAAGAAGTTCTTACCCGTAGTCCCTGATCGGTAGTTCCACAGACTGTCCTCGTGGGGCCAGAGCTATGTGAAAGTCACCTGAAAGGAATCGGTAACACCGCCGGTTATGGTAGTGGTTAGAGGTACAGTTTGCGAATGTTTAGGTACCAGTCGGTATAGTACCATGGCGATCGTGGGCCGATGCCATTGGACAGATTCGCATCGGTACAGCGCACCTTACCTTGCTCGCTTCTGGCTTAGGGCACGTAATCACCTACCCAGCCCACATCTGTAAACTTGCGGGACAGCCGGTCGATCCATTGTGCGGCCCAGCCGCTTAAGTTACCGAATTACGCGGGCGCCGTGGTGGGCGTGTGCGGCGAGCTTTGCTAGGCAACGTGATGCGGCATGGTGTAGAAAGGAAGGATTACCACGCGTCAGTGGGTGTGTATGGGCAGGCGCCATCTTGGAACAGGGTTAGAGGAGAATACTTCATTGTTTTTCGGTGAATATTAACTAGGACATAGTTGGAGAGGTCCGAAGTTTAGTTATCTGGCTAGCATAGTCCAGGGCACAGCATCATTCAGGCCGAGTTCATCAGCATGCAGGCGATGTACCCATCTTTGTTCCATTCTAAAGAGGGCCTGTTGATTGATAGAGGGATGGCATTCGAGGATAGTCCATTGCATATTCTCTGCCAAGTGATTTTGTTCTCTACAGTGATCATATAGTCTTGTGTGGGTCTTTTTACAGCGGATGTTGCTGTTGTGCTCCATGATGCGTTGTTTCACAGGCTGCATCGTCATCCCAATGTAGATCATCCTGCAGGGGCATATTAGTACATAAATGCACCTAGAGCTATTACAGTTTGTGTGCTTGTTAATGTTCCAGGTAAAGTCCCTTGGCAGTCCTATAGTTTTACCCTGGATAGTTTGAGGGCAGACTACACAGGATCCACAGCGGTAATGTCCCGTAACTGGTGGTAGGTCCCATAAGGTATTGACTGGGCGGGTGCTTGATTTTTTGGGGCGAGTATGGATTAAAGTATCTTTAAGATTCGCTGTCCTCTTGAATGCAAACCGAGGGCGAGGCAGTTCCATGCCCGCTGTGTTGAGAATACCCCAATGTGAACTCACAGTCTTCTTTATGAATGTAGAATTCCTAGTATAGGACGTCACACACGTGATCGTGTCATCTTTTTCTTTGGTGTGGACTTCAAGCAATGAGTCCCTGTTGTTGTTGAGAGCTCTTTTTAGTGATGTCTTTAGGAGACGTGTGGGGTATCCCCTGTCCTGGAGCTTATGTTGCAGGATACTCGCTTCTTGTTTGTAGTCTTGTACAGAACTACAGTTTCTACGAAGACGGAGAAATTGCCCAAATGGCAAGTTCTCCCTTAGGGATCTCGTGTGGTGACTATTATACATGAGTAGACTGTTCCTGTCGGTCTCCTTCTTGAACAGGGTTGTGGTGATCGTTGAGGGATCTAACTGAATAGTCAGATCTAAGAAGGGTATTGATGTTTCAGAAATTGTGCCTGTGAACTTTAAGAATGGATCCTGCTGGTTGATCCCCGTGCAGAAGGCCTCGCAGCTAGTGCGATCACCTTTCCAGAGAACCAGAATATCGTCGATGTATCGACGCCAGAGTGTTAGGTTATCTCGAAAGGGATTTTGTTCCGGAGGATAGATGTGATTCTTTTCAAAGGTGGCCATATAAATACAGGCCAGGCTCGGTGCAAATGTCGAACCCATCGAGGTTCCGCGGACCTGGTGATACAGTTGCAATTCGTATCTAAAGAAGTTTTCAGTCAGGGCTATGTGAGCTAGCTCCATGATGAAGGCTATCGGGGTTGGAGAGGTCCATTCTTCCTGTCGCATCAGTGAGTCCACAGCTTCTAATGTGGCTTGTTGCGGAATGTTGGTATACAATGCCTCTACGTCTAGGGTTAGGAGTAGATCGACGTCTTCTCTTCCATCAACGTCATTAATCAGACGGAGGACGTCTCTGGTGTCTTGTAAATACGAGGGAATCTGCTTCACCAAGGGTTGGAAGAAGGCGTCACAAAATTGGGACAGAGGCTCCAATAGTGACCCAATGCCAGAGACAATAGGTCTCCCTGGGACTGGAGTGGTCCCCTTGTGAATCTTGGGGAGGGTGTAGAAATAAGGTGTGACAGTGTCCGTTGTGGTCAGGAACTCAGCTTCCTTCTTACTGATCCACTCGTTGGTCTCGGCTTCAATTATGAGGCTGGTGATGGTTGTAGTCAGCCGTTTCGTGGGATCCTCCACGAGTGGTCTGTAGTGTGTAGTATTCGACAATTGTCGTCTGCATTCACGGTCGTAGTCCTCATAATCTTGTATAACCGTGGCTCCCCCTTTGTCTGCCTGTTTGATGACAATAGAATCATCCCTTCCCAAATCAGTGGACGCTTGTTTTTCTGTAGATGTTAGGTTGTGTTACATGCAATGTTTATTCCCCACGATCCCCACCCCTTTATGAATGATGGATGCAGGATGGATGAGTGGATGGATGGATGGATGGATGGATGGATGGATGATGGATGCAGGATGGATGCAGGATGGATGGGTGGATGGATGGATGGATGGGTGCATGAATGAATGATGGATGCAGGATGGATGGATGGATGGATGGATGGATGGATGGATGGATGGGTGGATGGATGGATGGGTGGATGGATGGATGGATGGGTGGATGGATGGATGGGTGGATGCATGAATTATTATTATTATTATTATATTTCTTATATAGCGCCAGAATTGACGGATGCAGGATGGATGCAGAATTGGTGGATGGATGGGTGGATGGATGGATGGATGGGTGGATGCATGAATGAATGATGGATGCAGGATGGATGGGTGGGTGGATGCATGAATGAATGATGGATGCAGGATGGATGGGTGGATGCATGAATGAATGATGGATGCAGGATGGATGGATGGATGGATGGGTGGATGCATGAATGGATGCAGGATGGATGATGGATGGGTGGATGGGTGGATGGATGGATGGGTGGATGCATGAATGAATGATGTATGGATGCAGGATG
The DNA here is from genome assembly GCF_964263255.1 of Lissotriton vulgaris. Taxonomy (NCBI): domain Eukaryota; kingdom Metazoa; phylum Chordata; class Amphibia; order Caudata; family Salamandridae; genus Lissotriton; species Lissotriton vulgaris. The sequence continues at coordinate 352,748,992 of NC_141686.1, forward strand.
GGTGAGTGGATGCATGAATGATGTATGGATGGATGCAAGGTGGTTCCGGCTCGCTTGCTGCGCTCGCTCGCTGCGGTGCAATATGCAAATTAGTTTACGCCCCACCACTTTCAAATATCACTAGCCTCCCCTGTGTACTAACTGTAACTCTCACACCCGGAATCCATTGGTGATGATGTCACATGTTACATCATTCATGACATGGTCAGTGACATCACTGATGACATCTCAAATGACATCACTGATGGCATCATCCACGTGACAATCAGATACACCTCTCCATACACTTTTATAAACTTTCATCACTCACTGTAAAATACAGAGTACCATATTTGAATCCATTGATACAGAAATACAAGTATCTAAAACCCACTCAGTGATTCCTAGATCTACACACACATCTAATCAATTACCTATAAATTCACTCATACATGTTGTCAATGATCAATGGAACACTATCAAATATACTTATACACCTATATCGAGATTACACACCAGCATACATCCTATTCAGTTATGCAGTCATCCTACTCACTTTTGCAAACAGTGTATCCTATTTACATTTACTCAGCTACACACTTATATAAATAGCACTTTATTTATTCATATAGATAGGAACTCATACTTAGTGTGTTATGAAATCACTATTACAAGTAAACAGTTATCTTTACAGTCACTCATGCAATCAAGGAGTTTTATGTACACTTATTTATATACAACAACTGTCACATACACTGTCTTTTATTTTTTCTACTTTGTTGGACATGTACCATTCAGAAATATTTTTGCTCATCACCACACCCATAAAGATATTCACTCACCCAAACAACTAGTATAACACGTAGTCTTAACCTCATATACGTACTGAATTAACTATTCACATATCTTTGGGCAGTCACAGATCCCCCACCGAACCACACAAACATTCACTCTCCCCTACAAATAATCAGTTAACTAATCAATAACTAATATAGACTTTCACGTAGCTAGTAACCAACTGGTGCAGCAGTTTACACAACAACCGACCAAGCAATACAGATATTCACAAGGTTAAGTCACTATCCAATATATTTAATAAGGCACTATAAATTAATCAAGTAAACAATCAATCACACTGCTACTAAATCCTATATCCAGATAGTTATATATACACTGATTCTTCAATGCAGATTGGTGAATACATAATACATATTTAAATAACAAACCAAACCACATTCACTGGATGATGTCATCAGTGATGTCATTTGAGATGTCATCCGTGATGTCATCCGTGATGCCATCAGTGATGTCACTGACCATGTCATGAATGATGTAATATGTGACATCATCACCAGTGGATTGCGGGCGCGAGAGTTACAGTTAGTACAACTAAATAAAAAGGAGGAATTTCAATTGTTTTGTATGAGTGAAATGTCCAGCTAACTATAACAACCCTAAAACCTGTGGTTTTTTCAATGAATATAGATAAATATATACACACACACACACACACACACATGCACACACACACATATATTAATTGAAAAAACAAAGGTTAAAGTATCGATATAGTTAGGTGAAAATGTCAGTATAAAACATACTGTTTTAAAACAAACAAAACTACTAAAATTCATTATTTATAGTTGACTTAAGTATCTATGACTTGCACAGTTTTCTCAACAATAATTTAATTGCAAACGTAGCAGTGATATTATCAACAATGTCATAGAAGATGTCGTGAGTGATGTCATATGTGGGGTAATTAGCAGTGCATGTTACTTGAAATAACTATAACTAGTGAATTTCTGTGGTTTTGTTAGTTTAAAATTGGATGCTTTAACTGATATATTCAGCTATCTATAACATTACTTTAACCTTTGTTTTTTCAGTGAGTTTATTTTTGTAATGTAAATTAATATTTTATTACCATATCTAAAGCCATCCCCTGCAGCAAAAGCCCTTTGGCCATGTGCAGCGAGGAGCTGGCTGCAGGGTCTGGCCTGTGGCCAGTGCCTCCATCTAACAAATTGGTACAGTCCCCCACCCCAAGCCACTTTGGGCCACGGGGAACCAATCCACCGCAGCTTGGTTTCTCTTAAAAGAAGGAGGCCTTTGAACCTCTCCACTTTGGGCCCCAGGGAGCACATCTCCGGGGCCTCACCCATCCCCACTTTAATTAAGGCACTCGAAGCCAATAGTTATCCAGGGGACCCCATCCCCAGATCCTGAAGGGGCATGTGCCTCCTCCCTCTTCCAGCCTTAATACGCTCCGGGGACCCTCTCCGCTGGGGCGAAAACCATTTGGGAGGGGGGCTCACTTTCACCCTCACCAACCCTTAATGGTTCACTTGGAGTTGTAACTTAATAATTTCTTTTTATCTGTATGTATTTTTTACACTCACACCAAAAAAAGTCTACTCGCTATGGCGAGCCAGATTTATTCAGGACAAGCTAGTCTTTAAGCCTACTCGCCCTTTCTAGCGAGCTGAAAATGCAGGAAGACAAACTGACTTTTGACACCCGTCTCTGAAAGCGGAGCAAATGTGACAAGATAACAAGATTAAAAGGCATCTTTATTGCTCACAAAGTGAATGAGCAATAAAGATGCCTTTAAATCAAGTTATCCTGTCACATTTGCTCGGCTATCAGAGACGGAGGTCAAAAATCAGTTTGTCTTCCTACATTTACTTTTCTTTCTGTGACTGAAGTAGAGGACTTTGATAAGTGAACTGTGTGACAATTGTGCTGAAACCAGTTCACGGGTCAAGTACATTACATTTAGGTCGAATACATTTTTCAAGGTACTAGACTTGCAGGTCTAGTAACATTTTTCTGAATTTTTGTCACAGTATTCATATGTGCCGCCTAACATTAAACATTGAGGATAAGCATCAATCTGTAAGCATAGCAATGTTAAGGAGCTCTTGTTTGGTGCAAACCTATGATTGTCATGACTTGGTAGTGCAGTGGTTGCTTCTGAATTTACCACAAGGAGATAATCGCCTAAGCTGAACTGATCACTGGACCAACCAGGACAGGTACACAATTTTAAATCCGATACATTTATATATTTAAGGTCTTAAATAGCGCGAACATGACTCAAGCGGGTATCAGAGCGCTTTACATGATACTAAAGAAAGGTGAAATTGGTGGCTTTCAGAAACGAAACCTAGCGATATCAATAGATATATTAAGTATTGAAGGAATTCTGGGCCAAACTGACGTCTCATGAGACATCTGGCTTGTTGGGGGGTAAAGGTGATTCCAAAGAGAGCAATGAAGATTGAGGCCAGCTGCCAGGCATTCAGGAAATATAAAAATAAAGAGTTAAGAATGGTGTGTCCCTAATGGCTGTCACATAGGATGAGTCATGGAAGGAAGTGTGGCAATATGCCAGGACAGATGTTTTACAGAATAATATATTCCAACATCTGCATTGTACAGCCCTGCCATCCTGGTAGTTTAAGATCACAAATAACTAATACATCTCTCCACCACTTTTTAGCATTATCATTTACAGATATGGATCCATACTCTATACTGCAGGACCATCAAATTGGACATTGAAGAAACCTTCACTACACACTGGATGCTACTGATAAACTCAAGGCAGTCATTTGTAATACCTCAGAAGGATGAAAGGCTCGACGCATCTTTACTAGACCCATGTGTTTAACAATGTTATAGTTACGATTGTCAGAAGGTCTCCCCTCGAACTTCTTTCCACAAAGAAATATATTTTAGGTACAGATTATTAAGTCAAAATAATTAGTTCATTTTTTTTTATTTAGTAATGAGTTGGTGATGGGATTAAGCGATTATTATTATTTCCAATTATAGCGTACTGGCTACCCAACGGGTTTCCAGACGCTAAGCATAGGTAGAAGTGTCTAAATGAGAGATTAAAATAGCCACATTTTAAGGTGCTTGAGAAAAAGGAACAGAGAGGTACAGTGTCTTAAGAATTGCAGAAGGGCATTCCCAAGTTTAGGGCCCAGGTATGCGACGAATTCTGGGCACAGGGCACAAAGCCTCATTCTCAGATCTCAGCCTCAGACTGGACTGATAAGGAGAGGCCAGCTCCAGTGCATAGAGAGGGCCCAGCCCAGCTCTACCTTGAAATATGAAGCATAGAGTTTTAAACTCAACTCTTTTCAATTGGACGCCAGTTTAGTTCACGAAGAATAGGAGCAGCCAGGGCATACTTCTTAAGCTGAACAAGCATTGGCATAGCCAATAGGTCTCGCTTTTGGGACCTTATAAGTGTTTAGCCATGCAACAGTTGGTGTACTTGCACCAAGGATATTCGGCTGCATAACTAAATACTTATAGGGTCCAAAAAGCAAGACCTATTGGCTATGCCAATGCTTGTTCTCATTGCAAACCAATTTATAGGTGTTTATTTTCAGATCTGAGGCGTATAAAGAAATCTTTGTGCGGCGTCGTCTGTGGATGGTTATGTGAAAGTGTTCATTTTTTTCTTTCATTTACTTCCGTTGGTTTTGTGCGTCTTTGCTTTTGATAGTGGGTGTTGTCTGACGTGTCTTTTTTCTCTGGATGTAATAGTCCCATATGGATGTAGGAAGACGTTGTGCCCAGCGCATTTTGGACTGTTTGCTTCAGGAGACGTTAGCTTTCCACAACAATTACTGAGGACATGGGACTGTCTTGCTAAAGCTTATTTTGTCGAAATTTTTATGCTTATGGCTTTGCGTTATTGGAGCTTGTACGTGTACCCAGACAAAGCTGCAATACATACATGTATACGCGAGGGAGACAGGAAACACATGACCCTGAAGTTGGAATCAATGTTGTACACATTACTTGTAAGTCATTTACGAATTACAGCCGCATTCAGCATCATGTGTCTCTTCATCGGTCTTACCCTCATTAGGAAAATGCCACAGTGAAATGTGCAGTTTGACTAATAATTCTAAGAAACACACCCGCCCAAAAATACGAGTATGAAAATAATGCAGGATGTCAAAAGCACACAATATTTATTAGTAAAGAAAGATCTGAAAGCAATCTTACTACAAAAGGTTCACAATGTGTTCTTACCAGTAGGAGTGCGCTTTTGGTCTGTGAATGATGGCAGAGACCTGGAGTCGTTAAGGTTTCTGTGAGTGATGACACAGGCGCTATGTGCTTTGCATAGGTGTCAATGATGGAAGGCTCGGTTTGAGTGATGTCAAAAACAGTTTGGGCTTTGGGTCTGTGTGAGTTATGACAAAGGATGTGTGCAGTGAGTCTATGTATGTCATGATCTTGGCAGACACAGTGTGTTCTATACATGGCATTACGAGTGATGCAGACAGTGGGTGAGATGTTATTCCGTGTGACGTTTGGGCTCTGTGAGTGATGGCATACAGAGGGTGTGCTTTAATTCTGTATGAGAACTGGTCTCTGTGAGTGATGGCCGAGCGAATGTGTGTGATATTGTCTGTGTGAAGATTGGGCTCTGTGAGTGATGGCAGACAAAGGTATACTGTTAATCTGTGTGAGGGTTGGTCTGTGAGGGATTGCAGATATAGGGTGCAATATTAGTGTCACGGTTGGTCTATGTGAAAGTTTGACTGTGTGTGGGATGGCAATCACAGGGCACGCTATTGGTCCGTGAGGGTTAGTATGTGTGAGCGATGGTAGACACTGAGTGCGCTATCAGTTGGTGTGAAGGTTAGTCTGTGTGAGGGATGCCATACATAGCGTGTGCTATTGTTCGGTGTGAGGGTTGCTCTGTGTGAGGGAGGCCAGACACAGGGTGCGCTATTAGTTTCTGTCAAGGTTGGTCTGTGTGACCTATGGTAGAAACATTGTTGGTCTGTGTCTGGCACGGGCGTGCTATTGGTCTGTATCTGACAGCAGACTTGAGTAAAACTGCTCTAAAGGACACTTCACTGTGAGGCGACTCGAACTGCCTTTGATTCCGGTCACGCGCACACATGTGATTACAAGCCCGGAGCAGGATGTGAGCACTAGCGTTGTGCGTGGTCATGATGATGCTACAACATGCAAGGGATGCGCGCGTGAGCATTGTGCGTGATCGCGATGACGCTACAACATGCAGGGGATGCGAGCGCTTCTGGCAAGCTGATCACCGGCCAAGTAGCATTTCTCAGAGCCCTACTAAATGCCTCCCCCAGACAGCGCATGCGCTGGCTCAGGCGAGACCTAAAAAAGAGACTTGCAGCTGATTCTGCACAACCTACAGACGGCGAATACAAGCCTTGTCTATTCCCAGGTAGAGAATATTACCGTAATCCACTCGTGCGAGTAACAGGGCCTGAATAAGCGTTCTTTGTGCCATGTGAGGAATGATCCAAATAATCTTCCTCACACTTCATCGCGACAAAAACAGGTGGATGCCGCTTGGGGTCGCATAGACAGGGTTTTATCCAGCCAGAATCCCCATTTTTCTACTTGAGGGATAAAGTTAGAAGAACCCCCAAAGACTCAGGTAAATGTTGTGGACCCTAGAGCTGTAGATTCCTACCTAAACCCATAACCTCGGTTTTATCATTTTTGAATTTAAGGGAGTTACTTTCCATAGAAGAAGCAACTCGTCTTAGACCAAGATGAAGGACATCCGCTGTGCCATCATTTGAAGGCGTGACCTGCAGGTTCATAAACGCTGTAGTGAACATGCTGCCCGCGGATCTATCATACCAGGTAATATGATACATTTCCAGTAGATTTGTACTTTGTTACAATGATAATTCTGACAGAATGAGTGGTCTGCTGTGCTTTTGCAATCAAAACAATTCCTAAAAAATACATACATACTGATTGAGTGTCATACACATCCGGCGCCCACCGATGAAAACATACTGCATACGCTGAGTCTGCTGACTTCAGCTATTGGTTACACTCTCAGACGAATGATGGCATTTTGATCATCCCCCGACTAGACTCTGCTCTCTTCCTCCTCAGTCCGCCTCAAGACTATCCTTGCACATGATTAAGCGGCCTCACGATCCTCGGTCCACCTCCACTCAGCATTCAACAAGGCTACCTCACGACTCTTCCACTCCGCCTTGAAGACCCGGGACCCCTGGACTGCTGATCCTCCCAGGTCAACTGAAATTAGCATTCAACAAGGCTTCCATAAGCCTGAGCACGCTTGGACTACCGAACGGTCTTTTCTTTTTGCTGACGATTTTCTAATATGCTCAATTACCTTGAAACAATGCTGTAAAGTGCTCCGATACCCTCGGGTCTGGTCAGCGCTATATAATACTCCTAAAAAAAAAAACAACAATTCTTTTTAAAATACCTGAAAATAAATGCAATTCAGTGCCAGGACAGAGTGCCCGGTCTTTCAATGTTCCTTTTTCTCTTTTTACATGTTTATTTAGTTTATTTCTCTTTTATAAATGTTTTTAGAGCAACTCCTGCTCTCCACACAATAAAACTGGGCAGCTTGCTTGACAGACATTTCATTTGTGGTGCACTGCATCCAGAATGATCACTTCTACTAAACTGGGCAGCAATCTTTAGGCTCATTATTTTACCACTCCAAGATTTTAGTAACACTTTGTCAGCAAGCTGTGATTGGAAGTAACATTGATACTAAGCAAAATAACATTCAAAGGTGGGTGTCCAACTTGGAATGATATTTGTTCGGTGATTGGATGTTTAATCGCTGCAAGACAGCCACCACGATTCATTTAAATCTGGCGGTTATGAAGGATCTTGAAAACAATGGGAAATTAAATCCAACACCAGTGAAATCCAGGAGCCTGCTGATAAGTACAGCTTCATTATTTAATGCAAGCATATGCTTGCCATGTTTACGCAGGGGCATATTTTTTTTTTACTTCTTCTCCTTTATCTTCTACTAGCTTCCCCGCTGCGCATTGCTGCGATCGCAGAAGAAAGGAAACTTGTTATTGATAACATTCAATTTACATTGTGTCATTTTTATTGAAACGTATTCATTTTAATATGGAAAACATTTCAAAGTGTCGTTTTAATTCTGTTTATTTATTCGAGTGCTTGTGAAAACACGATATTTTTTGTTTTTCCGTCCGTCTGGTGCGTACACAAATAAATCAGAAGGTTTTCCGACGCGTGAGCTGGCCACATACAGTTGTCCATGTGAGAAACACGGATTCTCCAAATCTAGTCCACACACTTGCAGCGATTGTCCTTGTGCTTTGATGATGGTCATTGCAAAAGCGAGTCGCACCAGAAACTGTAAACGTTTGAATTCAAATGGCATATCTGTTGGGATCATTGGAATACGTGGCAACAGTATATCTTCGCCCTTGAATTTCCCATTCAAAATTGTAGCTTCGATGACATTGTTAATTTATTTTATTTATTTTTTATGCCAGAAACCTTCGTAGGAGTGTACTCAACAACTTCCCAAAGTTTCATGGCGATCGGATGAATGGTGTAGTAATGCATAAAGGACAAACAGACAGACATGCATTCGTTTTTTTAGATATAGATATGCCTGTTGAGTTTGTGTGTGTTTTATCATCGGTAGATAAGTGAGTGAATGTAAGAATGAGTCGTCCCAGGCTGATGGGGTGGGTCTGAGAATGAGGACCTCCGTGTTGTCTGATTTCAGCTTCAGTCTTCTGTCCTACATCCAGTCGCCGACGGCATTCATTCCTCTGTGGAGGTTGGCTTTGGCGGTGTGGGGGTCTTCGGTGAGGGATATGATCAGCTGGGTGTCGTCGGCGTAGCAGATGATGTTGAGGTGATGTTGTCGTGCGACGTGGGCGAGCGGTGCCATGTAGATATTGAACAGCGTCGGGCTGAGGGAGGATCCCTGTGGGACGCCGCAGATGATCTTGGTGGTTTTTGAGCGGAAGGGTGGGAAGCGGACGCTCTGAGTTCTGCCGGAGAGGAAGGATGTGATCCAGGGCCTTCTCTTGGATTCCGGCGTCCTGGAGGCGTGCTGATAGGGTGCGGTGGCAGGCCGTGTCGAAGGCTGCTGATAGGTCCAGGAGGATGAGGGCGGCTGTTTCTCCTTTGTCCATCAGGATCCTGATGTTGTCGGTGGCGGCGATGAGGGCGGTCTCGGTGCTGTGGTTGCTGCGGAAGTCGGATTGGGAAGGGTCCAGGATGTTGTTGTCTTCGAGGTAAAGGGTTAGCTGTTTGTTGACAATCTTCTCTGTTACTTTTGCTAGGAACGGGAGCAGGGAGATGGGCCGGAAGTTCTTGAGGTCCTTGGGGTCCGCCTTGGGTTTCTTCAGTAGGGCGTTGATCTCGGCGTGCTTCCAGCTTTCTGGGAAGGTTGCTGTCTCGAAGGAGATGTTGATTGTTTTCCGGAGGTGGGGCGCGATGGTTGTGCTGGCTTTGTTGAAAACGTGATGAGGGCAGAGGTCGGATGGGGATCCGGAGTGGATGGAGTCCATGGTTTTGATGGTGTCTTCGTCGCTGACGTTGGACCAGGCGGTCAGGCGACTGGTGCGGGTGGAGGTCGCAGGGGTGTTGGTCTCGGTGGTGGGTGCGGGGGTGTCGGGGTTAAAGCTGTCGTGGATGTCGGTGATCTTGCGGTGAAAGAAGGTGGCCAGGGAGTCGCACAGATCTTGTGATGGTGGGATGTCGTTGGTGTTGGAGCTGGGGTTGGAGAGTTCTTTCACAATGCTGAAGAGCTCTTTGGTGTTGTGTGCGTGTGTAGGAAGGTGGCTACCTGACTATGGTTACCCCAGATTGTTTGCCTTGTGTTTAGCTGGTTTTCGACTTAGTTGGCCTGGTTCCCTGCTAATCAGGGCCCCAGGCTGTCTGCTCTCTCTGTAAAATGGATTCCATGTACCCTAGGTGCAGAACTAGATTGGCTTGGGTCACCTATCAGCCCCTGTACAGAGCACTATAGGTGCGCAGGGCATAGGTGCCACCAAGGCCTACCATGGGCTGCAGCATATCTTTTGCTCCCCCCTGGCTGGTTCTTAAATTGACACCACTGGCTGATCACTCAGCTGGGGCAAGGTGGTGTAATCACCCCTTGCTTAGATATAGTATGCCTATATCTAAACCTATCTGGACACATATAAACCTGTGAGTCACTCCTATGGAAGGCCTTATCAATCCTGGAGGCAGAGTGCGTGGTTTAATGTGAGATGGAGCTCTGGCATGAGCTGAGCCTGTCTGCAGCTGTCGGGAACAACTTCCTAAGCTGATCCGGGATAATGCCATACCATATACTATTAAGTACCTTATAATCCTCGCGGTTATATAGCAACTTTGGTTTGACTTTATCAAAACATGTCGTGTAAGGTGTCATACGAATTGGAATACTACCCCCTCGCCAGTCCTGGCGACGGGGGTAGCATTCCACCCCTCTAGAGGGAGAAGACATGTTACTTTGCTGAAACGCGGTTGGATTAAAATGAGCCTCAGATCCACAAAATGGATGCCTCTGCCACAGACACGGGTCTGGCCTCCTGCTGCTGACCGAAACTCAGCAAATGGTGGCCTGGACAAAGGGTTTCCTGTCGCAGGGCGGTGTCAAACCACCCCAGACAGGAGATAGTGGATTGTAGCAGGGAGGTTTCAAAGAAACCAGACACTGCCTGGGGAGCACAAGGCTGCCCCTTGCATAATCCGGCCAAACCGGTTCTGGGGCATCCCAGCCCCAGTCCCAGCGCAACCTGGATCAAAGGAAAGGGGTGTATCCACCCCCTTCCTGGGTCCCACCCATAGGAGGGGACCTAGCAGGATGTCCAGCCCACCAGATTCGAATAAGAGTGGGAGCAGTGCCAATGCAACTCAGATAATCCTGAAGAAACATAAGAAACGAACTCTGGACCCTTCGACCTACTACTCGACGTATAAGACTGAAGAATCTCCCTTGTGGTCAAGGAGTGACCACCCTGTGCAAACAGGCACCATCCAGCACCTCGACCCTTGCTTTGTTGCAGTTCCTGCCGGAACTCGAGCAACAGAGATCAACGAGATCAAGCTTGCCTGCCTTCCTCCAGCCCGATCCACAGTCCCTGCAGAGCAGAGACCCGTGGAGGCGACCGGAAGCGTGGGGCACGCCATCTTGAAAAGGCCACGAGACGCTGACCGTGCAGCCCACGAGTGACCCTCGAAGCTGTACACCGGGGTTTGAGAAGCCCCAGCCCCGAGCTACACTTGCACCAAAGCTACCCCCTCCACACTCGACGAGTGCTGCGTGGGGCCCTTCTGCTTGTGTTGGCTCGACGCGTTGGCCCGGTCACTTGCCAGCTGGCTTGTGGCCCCTGTGCCGACGAAAACCCAAAATCGACTTGCTTTTCTGGTTGCTCCAGATCTGCACCAGCTCCTGTGAAAAGGAGCCCCCACTCTGACCCTCCTGGTCTGAGTGAGAAGCAATCTCCCGGTTCCGCGTGGATTGCTTTTGCCAAGTGCTGTTTGCTGCAATCTTGAAGCCCACGGTGCTGATGGTGAGAGCCTACGTGGGGCAGATCGTGACCTGCTCCTGGACGTCGCAGATGCCCCAGAGCCCACGTGACAGTGGAGAGAAGTCTCTCGACAACTATCTGATAGCGCCCGACATTGCCTGGTTCCGTCCTGGTTCCACCCTGGTCACTGCTGAGTGACCCAGACTCTGTCCCCTCTGCTTTCAGATTCATCTCGACTTTGATCCACCCTTGGATCACACCGGACACTTCTGCTTCCCATCGCCTGCAGCATCTTCAGCTCCAAGCACCAAGAGCCTGCATGTCAAAACCCGACGCCACTTCGACCCTGTGCACCCACTTCCTGTGGGTGAGGTAACATTGCAACGCCGGTGTGCCCACGTTGGTACACACCTCTAGAGTCTGTGTCTTAAGTGTTGTTCCTCTAGGTTCAGCGGAAGTGCCCTTAAACTAACTTTGTGTAACTTTTAAGCACCATTGACATTGCATTGGTGCAAGCCGCACTTTTACGTGCTGCACCCGAATCCCGCTGGCTTTTCCCGACTTCAGCATTGCTAGTCCTGACTGCTCCCAGTGATTCCCTAGGCTCTAGGCCTAACCACTGTTCGATTGGTATCTCTTATACCACTTTTTTAATATATGGTTTGAGTGGCCACCCGCCCTCATTCATAATTGTGCAACTTTATATGTTATACTGTGATTTTGGTTTAACGCTTGTGCCCCTTTGCTCATAAAGAGTACTGGGGATTAATTTAGAAATAAACACATATATTTTTATAATATATACTTGTGTGGTGTCCTTTCATTTGGTATTACAGGATTGTATGTGGTAAAACAGCTCGCTTAACACGACCTCTTAAGTTAAGCCTTTAAGGCTGCTTAGTCCATGCTACCCCTAGGATAGCTTGTCTAACAAGGTTGACTTACAACCAGACACCATAAGGGATTTTTTGGACTGATACAAGGTGGTTCCAGAATTGGAAACATCACATATCAGGCCAACTTCTCACAGCGTTGGTTTCTAGGCGGTCCATGAAGGCGGTCTTCTTGGTGGTCCTGATGAGTTGGTGGTGTCTGCGGGTGGTGTTCTTGTGGGCTGTGTGGCTGTCTGGTGAACGGTCGCAGAGCCATTTCTTTTCCAGCTTTCGACAGGTGTGCTTGGAGGTTCGGAGGTCTTCAGTGAACCAGGCAGCTTTCTTGTTGGTGTGGTTGGTTGTGGAAATCTTGAGAGGGGCAAGGGTGTTGACGCAGTCGTTGATCCACTGTTTGAGGTTGGTCACGGCGGTGTCGGGGTCAGTGGGGTCGGCGGGTGGTCTCAGGGTGAGGGTGGTAGTCAGTTGGCCCTTGGTGACCTTGCCCCAGCAGCGGCGTGGCAGCTGTTGGGTGCGGTGGTGTGTGGTGGGCTTCCTGAAGGTGAAATGGATGCATCTGTGGTCGGTCCAGTGGGGTTCGGTGGTGTGGTTGAAGGAGACGTGGGGGCTTGCGGAGAAGATGGGGTCCAGCGTGTGTCCGGCGGCCTGGGTGGGTGTCAACCAAAATTAGGCGTTTGCTTAATTATGTACCATCCTAAGACGCCTACTTCTTTTTTGCATTAAAACACATAACTTTGTAATGTTAGTAGCCCACTTCTGAACAGTACAAAAAGTCACTATCAATCAGGTAATATGACAATCCTATTTACAATAACAACCATACATTATTGTACTGATGAAATAAACTACTGTCAATACATTATAAGGATATGACAGGCCATTGGCGAAGTCACTGATCAAAATAAAGAGAACACAGCAATTCTGCCATTTCCCCGAGGCTTCATCTTATTATGATATGGTTGTGGGCTCTCGTTCACCGGGACCAAAATTGATGTACTTTGCATGAAGATCCATTACTGTAGGATCACTTTAAAAATGGTGGAAACCACTTAAACTGTGAAAAGCAAATGGAAAACTATACAGGAATGCAACCAAAAAAAGACTCTGCTGTCATTATAAATCAGGCATAGGTGAAAACACTCATGATACCCTTTCTTAAGATGGGGGTAACTGACTACGCCGCTTATGGCAAGCTAATCCATTTTCCTAAACTACTGTGTTTCACGGGCTGCAGGAACTTGCTTGTGCATGCTGTGTCAGAAGCTTCAGAGTGTCCTGTAACCTCTCCTTATGTCAAGAGTTGCAGATAGTTCATTTCTATACCTGTGCCATAGGCTGCATGATTCACATGGCTTGGCCTCTTCTCCCTGCATTCAAAGGCTGTAGGGAACTTGGACATGTCCACTCTTCAGTCAAGCGATGCAGTTCAGTTACTCATCTAGAAAGTGTCCACTTCCTCACAATGCTCATGTCCTTTCATACTAGGCCTCATCCTCGACTTCACCTACCAGGCTTCCCCTTCTTATCACCCTTCTACTGGGGTCTACTCAGTGGCGCCTCCAGGCCTTGCCCCTGCCGTACATTCATGAAAATAGTGGATATCTAGACTATTGTCTTCTCAATGACCCCATTCCTCCCTCCTTTCGCAACTCCACGACTAGGCCGAACATCCCCGGACTTGCATGGACCGGTAGCAAGCACTCCCCTTCTGCCCGGTTGCTTACCGCCTCCACGGCGTGCTGCAGTATAGGTGTGATCTTGAAGAACATCCTGGAGTGCTGCAGCCGCTGCCAGGAGTTCCTGCTCAGCTCTTCCAGCCGCCACTGCCGCTCCAGGGTCAAGCCGGGCCGGGGGTTAGCTCTGCTAAACAGCCTGTGGGGTTCCCGGACACCGTGGCACTGACAGGAGAGGCAGAGCACCGAGCTGGTGCTACCACCGGCGACCGCTCGGAGGCACCCGAATCACAAACCACCAGCTGACAACTACTGGGAATGACTTCAGCAGGTGGGCGTCCTTATGCTTTCAGATCGCACGGGTAAGGAAGAAGGACAGTCAAAACAAATCAGAGGGTCCGCCACACCTGAAACTGGTTGTGCTCCTTTCATTGTATTGTACGAGTAGCATTCCCGTTCTAAAATGGAGAGCACGTGCACGCTAAAAGCAGTTTACCCCATTACAATGCGTCCCCGTCGATGAACAATGACGTACCCATGGCTACCTCCCACATCCGTGTACCGGGGGCGGTGAGCCAGCTGGAGCGTCTTCGGATCAGCAGAGGCTGCTACAGGCAAGGGGTGCGCAGACTTTTCTGTTTTCCAGCTTTCTTATCTTTATGGGGCCAAACACATGGCCCCATAAAGATAAGAAAGCTTTTACTTCAGCCGGAAAGCGGATGAGCCCGTCCAAGTGGGCCGTCTGAAAAACAGAAAAGTCTATGTAAGAAAGTGCTCTTTCCCAATGGCTGGCCACCGTTTAGCATAAACGGTGACGCCAGCCAATGGGAAAGAGAGTCGGGGCTTAAAGCCTGATACTCAAAGCCCCTCTAATTCATTAGATCTCGCCAGCGAGACTGCGCAGCCTACGCAGGCTCGACCTAAAAAGGTATGAAAATGTACTTTAGTGCAGGAATGTGGTGAGATGCACTACAATGTGTTACACTAACCCCTGATGCGTGGCACTTGGCACGGCTGATACTTGAAAATGCCTCCTCCCAGGTGGAACATCATGAAAACTCTTGCACCTAAATTCAAAACGAAAGTGAAAAACAGACTCAACAAAGAACAGCTTTCACCTAGTCTAAATACAGAAAGGCAGACTATCTTATCCCTTGAAGATAAGTGGAAGAAGCCATCAGCACCAACTCCCTATAACGTACAACAGCCTAGGAAAAGAAAAACCAGTAACAATAAATACAGAAGCTGTTTCCCTCAAGATTAAATAAAAGCACCTAAAAGTGATTGAATTCGGCAAACTCCTCCTTTACTCAAGCATGTCGCTAAATTGCGGATTTGTAAAGTGTAACTTATCGCCCCTAAGGGTATCCAGGCGCTGGGGCCATTGGGGAGATTAAGTGAGCTGTTGCCCAGAGTCACATGATGCTGAGCTGCGGCGAATGCTGGGGCTCGAGCAGTGAGCCCTGTGCGCCGGAGTCAGCTGCTCTGGCCGCTGCGCCACACCTCTCCCCGGAGCCCTATGCGCCAAAGTCAGCTGCTCTGGGCGCTGCGCCACACCTATCCCTGGAGCCCTGTGCTTCAGAGTCAGCTGCTCTGGCCGCTCCACCACACCTGTCCCCAGAGCCCTGTGCTCCGGAGTCAGCTGCTCCGGCCGCTGCACCACACCAGTCCCCGGAGCCCTGTGCTCCGGAGTCAGCTGCTCTGGCCGCTGCACCACACCTATCCCTGGAGCCCTGTGCTCTGGAGTCAGCTGCTCTGGCCTCTGTGCCACACCTGTCCCCGGAGCCCTGTGCGCTGAAGTCAGCTGCTCTGGCCGCTGCGCCACACCTATCCCTGGAGCCCTGTGCTCTGGAGTCAGCTGCTATGGCCGCTGAGCCACACCTGTCTCCGGAGCCCTGTGCTCCGGAGTCAGCTGCTCTGGACGCTGCGCCACACCTGTCCCCGGAGCCCTGTGCGCCAAAGTCAGCTGCTCTGGCCGCTGCGCCACACCTATCCCAGGAGCCCTGTGCTCTGGAGTCAGCTGCTCTGGCCGCTGTGCCACACCTGTCTCCGGAGCCCTGTGCGCTGAAGTCAGCTGCTCTGGCCGCTGCGCCACACCTATCCCTGGAGCCCTGTGCTCTGGAGTCAGCTGCTCTGGCCGCTGCGCCACACCTGTCTCCGGAGCCCTGTGCTCCGGAGTCAGCTGCTCTGTCCGCTTCGCCACACCTGTCCCCGGAGCCCTGTGCGCCGAAGTCAGCTGCTCTGGCCGCTGCACCATACCTATCCCTGGAGCCCTGTGCTCTGGAGTCAGCTGCTCTGGCCTCTGCGCCACACCTGATACTCAATACTATGGCTGACTTGGAAACTGACAGGTTTATTAAGTGGGATGTAAAGTTGGATCCTTTCTTACAACTGTGGCTGTCACTCCTCATATTTACATTTATAAATGAACTGTCACTCTTTAGTTTCTCTTTCATATTTACATTTATAAATGAACTGATGCTCTTTAGTTTCTCTTTCATATTTACATTTATAAATGAACTGACGCTCTTTAGTTTCTCTTTCATATTTACATTTATAAATGAACTGACGCTCTTTAGTTTCTCTTTCATATTTACATTTATAAATGAACTGACGCTCTTTGGTTTCTCTTGCTCTTTTTCTTGTCTAGGGTGAAAAGTTTAAACATTTAATTCAAAGATACATTTATAAACCTCTGCTTTGGGGTCAGTGGAGGCTGGGCCTGGCAGGACTCACTGCTGCTGCTGACTCTGCCACCGCTGACCCGGAGACTATTCACCCTCACAGGAAGAGGAGAGCTTCGCAGCCTCCGCTGCTTGTGCTGTCGCTGCCGCCGCTGACCCGGACTTTATTACCTACAAAGGCCAGGGAGAGGCTCGGTCTGCTGCTGGCGCTGACCCTGACCCGGAAGTGATTTGATACAATTGAGTGAGAAGGAAGCATCGAGGGAGGACAGAGGGTGAGTCTGAGAAGGACCCAGAGAGGGGAGAGGGGAGGGGGGAGGATGGAGTAGGAGGGGCTGGGGCAAAGGAGGGAGAGGTGGAAGGGGGAAGGGAAGGAGGCCCTGGGGCAGAGGATGGGGGAGGAGTGGGGGCTGAGGAGGGGGGTCAGAGGAGGAGGGGGGCCCGGGGGCAGAGGGGGGAGGGGCGACTGGGGCATGGGAGGGGGGCTGGGGCAGAGGAGGGGGGGGGCCTAGGGCAGAGGATGGGGGTGGAGGGGGGGGCAAAAGAGGAGGAGTGGGAGGGGGGACTGGGGCAGAGGGGTGGGCTGGGTTAGAGGAGGGGGAGGGGGCCTGGGGTAGAGGAGGGGGGCCTGGGGCAGAGGAGGGGGGCCTGGGGCAGAGGAGGGGGGTCAGAAGAGGAGGAGGGGGGTAAGGAGGTAGGGGGGTGATCTTGATATTGTGCTCTCTGATGTAAGACCTTTTAAGGCAGAAGAAGTCTGTCCTGAATGTGAGTCTTTAGTTCATAATCGGAGGCCTCCTCCCCTCTCGTGGCCTCCCCCCCCCCTTTGGTGGCTTCCTCCCCTCTGGTGGCCTCCTCCCCTCTGGTGGCCTCCCCCCCCTCTTGTGGCCTCCCCCCCCCTCTTGTGGCCTCCCCCCCTCTTGTGGCCTCCCCCCCCTCTTGTGGACTCCCCCACCCTCTTGTGGACTCCCCCCCTTCTTGTGGCCTCCCCCCCCTTCTTGTGGCCTCCCCCCCCTTCTTGTGGCCTCCCCCCCCTTCTTGTGGCCTCCCCCCCCTTCTTGTGGCCTCCCCCCCCTTCTTGTGGCCTCCCCCCCCCTCTTGTGGCCTCCTCCCCTCTTGTGGCCTCCCCCCCCTCTTGTGGCCTCCCTCCCCTCTCGTGGCCTCCCCCCCCCTCTCGTGGCCTCCCCCCCCCTCTCGTGGCCTCCCCCCCCTCTCGTGGCCCCCCCTCTCATGGCCCCCCCCTCTCATGGCCCCCCCCCCCCTCTCATGCCCCCCCCCCTCTCGTGGCCTCCTCCCCTCTCGTGGCCTCCTCCCCTCTTGTGGCCTCCACATGGTTCTTGCTCAGATCGCAGCATCTTTTTGTTCTAATTTCGAACTTCTTTTCAGCCGGTGCGAGGCTGTGGAGACTGCACTGTTCATTGGAAATCATGAAGACATGAAGTAGAGGTGGAAGGGAGAGACAGAAATGATGTAGAAGGATATGTGAGGTGGAGAGAGGAAAAGTATACAGAAAAATGTGAGGTACCCGGATGGAAAGATGAAGAGTGGTAGATAGAGGAAGATGTGAAAGAGAGGTAGAGAAATAGGTAAAGTTTAGAGTGAGGTAGGGAGAAGGTAATGTAGAGAGGCAGAAGAGGACAGTATTCCAAGGGGGAGGTGAAGAGAGAGAGACAAAAGCAGCAAGAAGTGGACGATGCACGATAGAGAGAGCAAAATGAAAAGAGGTAGAGCCCAACATTTCAGGTAACAAGAGCGGAGAGGGGTGAAGTGTAGAAAGAGGAATTTGAAAACATATATGAACTAGAGAAAGAGAGGTGATGTTAATATGGGGATATCGAGTTGTGGGAAAATTAAAGAGGAAGAGACATTTAGGTAGAGCGATCCGTACAGATAAAGTTTGAGAGAGATAGTTGAGGTGGAGGGGGTGAGGTGAAGTGGAGAAGGAGGTCCAGAGAGAGAAATATGTGTTTGCATGAAAGAGCGAGCAAGGGACAGAGAGGGTTGAGGATGGGCAGAGAGAACTTTACATATTTAAAGAGAGAAAAGTTCATGGTCGAGGTAGAGGGATAGAGGTAGCCAGAAGTAGTAGTAGTAGTAAATATTTAGAGAGGTGGAGGAAAGGGAACAGAGGTAGAGGGTGAGAAAGAGAGGTGGCGAGAGTAGTCCGTGAACTAAGAATTATGTAAATGTTAAAATGTATGTAGTGAGCGAGGGTGGTGTGGCAGAGAGAGAGAGGAGATAGAGGAGAATGGGGAGGCATGGAAAGGGCAGGGAGAGAAGTAGAGGTAAGGTAGTAGACATGAAGAGAGGATGGAGGTGAGGTAAAGCTAGAGATGAGTTTGTGTGAGAGGTGAAATGGAATCAAGGGAGAAACAAGGATGTAAT
Source organism: Lissotriton vulgaris (assembly GCF_964263255.1). Taxonomy (NCBI): domain Eukaryota; kingdom Metazoa; phylum Chordata; class Amphibia; order Caudata; family Salamandridae; genus Lissotriton; species Lissotriton vulgaris. The sequence goes on from NC_141686.1 coordinate 352,767,939, forward strand.
TGAGAAACAAGATAAGTGCGGTACAGAAATAGGGATGAGGTAGAGAGTTGAGTAAGAGAGCGGGAATCGAGAGCGATTAGATCTAGATGTAAGTACAGAGACTGAAAGAGAGACAAGGGCATGAGAGAGAGGTATAGAAAGAGAGCGAGGCAAGGGCATGAGACAGAGGTAGAGAAAGAAGAAGCTGAGTGAGGTATATTGGATGAGAGTTGAGGTAGAGCAGGCTGAGTTAAACAGATCAGGGATTGATAGAGGAACATAGAGAAGTAGAGAGAGGCTAAGAGAGAAGGTGAGGTTAATCTAGAGATGATTTAGTGTGAGAGGTGAAATGGAATCAAGGGAGAAAAAGGGATGCAATAGAGAAACAAAATAAGTGCGGAACAGAGATAGGGATAAGGGAGAGAGTTGAGTTAGAGAGCAGGAATTGAGAGCAATTAGATATAGATGTAGGTACAGAGACTGAAAGAGAGACAAGGGCATGAGAGAGAGGTATAGAAAGGTGGAGCAGAGTGAGGTATATTTGATGAGAGGTGAGGTAGACGAAGCTGAGGAAAAGAGATCAGAGATAAAAGAGAGGGTGGGGGTATACATAGAGAAGTAGAGATAGGTTAAGCGGGATGGTGATGTCAAATAAGGAGAGAGGGATGAAACACTCTCATTTCACTATAATTGCCAGCAGCTGCCGGAGAATGTGAGGGTTAAGGCTGAGCAGACCAAGCATGCACAAGACAATGTGAGGTTTAAGGCTGGTCATGCCAAGCATGCACAAGAGTGTGAGGGTTAAGGCTGGGCAAAACAAGCATGCATAAGAGAATGTGAGGGTTGAGGATGGGCAGACCATGCATGCACAAGATTGTGAGGGTTAAGGCTGGGCAGACCAAGCATGCACAAGAGCATGTGCGGGTTCAGTCTGGGCAGACCACGCATGCACAAGAGAATGTGAGGGTTGAGGCTGGGCACACCAAGCATGCACAAAAGGTTGATGAGAGTGTTGAGGCTGGGCAGATCATGCATGCACAAGAGAATGTGAGGGTTAAGGCTGGGAAGACCAAGCTTGCACAAGAGAATGTGAGGTTTGAGGCTGGGCACACTAAGCATGCACAAGAGAATGTGAGGTTTGAGGCTGGGCACACTAAGCATGCACAAGAGAATGTGAGGGTTGAGGCGGGGCACACCAGCATACACAAGAGAATGTTAGGGTTGAGGCTGGGCAGACCAAGCGTGCCCAAGAGAATGTGAGGGTTGAGGCTGGGCAGACCACACATGCACAGTAAGGAGCAGATACATTATTTTTAGTGCAGCAGTTAGGTACAGCGCTGTTCTGTGCGAGGGAGATAAAGCAGTGCTGAGCCAGATTTATGAAATACAGCACGCTGCTGCACACTGCCCCGGCACAAGTACACAGCCATGCAAAACCTTTACACCATAGGGCAGAGGAGTGTGTGCTGTCTAGCATAGGATTAGTACTGGAAACACACCATTCCAGTATAAAATCCTATACATAGAGTAATCCTTCTACACTCCACAGGTTGTGGTGTTTGTGCTGTGAAGTGCAGGGCAGGTTGTTTTTGTGCTGTGAAGTGCAGCGCACATGCAATGTGTGGAGTGTTTGAAGAAGTGACAATGTTTCTCCGTGTTATCACCTACTTCAATTGCTTTTTTAACATAAAATTAACAGACCCTCAGTACTCTCACAATGCGATATTGAAGCCTTGTACATTTTTCCATATTTCCGCGCGTCGCTAATATATGAAGTATCGCGTGTCCATGGTAGTGATAGAAAGGAGGAATTTATTTCTTACAGAATGCTCCATCCACAGATCGCTTCCTCCTCAGATACTGACACCTTCCAACTCCCTCAACATCATTCCAGATGCAGTGTTGCCTCAGACTCTGTGTGAAGAGTGACCCGTGATTATTTGAGGTGTTACATGTGATTGTGCAGATCTGTGCCCACCCTGTGTGTAGGTCTCTGGGAGTAGGTGATGCTCGTGAATGGCTTGGACGAAGTCTAACCTTTCAATACAGAATGTATGGAAGTGATTTGTGTGTGCGAGACGGTGTGTATGTGCTTGTTTATGATTGGGCCTCTCGGGTGGATACATTTTATATATGAGTGTGTAAGCGACTGATCCGTCTGATTACTTATTTCCAGTGTGTGGGTCTTTGTGCCTGGGGGTTGAATTGTGTTTCACGTGTGTGTGTGCACGGCAGAGCACAATGCCTGTGTAATTGTGCAGCATTGAAGATGTGGTTAAGAGATATCTGGTTTGTTACATTAATCCATTTATAAATGAGGTGTGAGGCTGTACAAGTGAGATTTGGAGTTTGTGTCGCATCTGTGAGTATACAGTTGAATGGAGTTTTTAAAGAGCTGTTTCTTTGTGTGTGTGCTGCAAAAATGTTGCCAAAGACAAGCCTGTCCACATTCGCTGGGACCAGGAAACACGTAGTATACTCAATATTTCTCATAATCAGCAAAGGATCTATTGTCTTTAATGTACACAGATTTTAGTACCCCCCCCCCCCCATGCTTGCCTCGACTTTAGAAGTAAATGTTGTGTATGCCAGCCACACATATAGGGTAATCGGGCACTCAACAGCACTCACTGCGGACCAACAAACAATAAGACTCTTCTACATCCTCAGATTGAGGAGTCGTTAAAAGCGGCTTTACTAAACCCACCCTCCCTAGGCAAAGATATGGTGGAAATACTCAAAATATTAGAATCTCCTAAGCCGGATATCCTGTTCTTAACTGAAACCTGGTTGTCCGAGGAATCTACTCCACATCTCCAGAAGCCAAACCCGAAGATAACCAAAAGAGAACAAGCTCAGAGGAAGGAGTGAGATAGCAGCAATTATTCACCAGTGGATTCACACATCTCTGAAACAAATTGCTCGAACTGAAGGGGTAGATCTGTTTTCCTTTCTCAAGTTTGGAATTGATGACGACAACTCGGCCCCTAAAGATAATGAATTTGCTGAGTTAATGATGTTGAGTTTACACCAGCAAATGACATGCTCAGATCACATGAAATGAAGTCCCTAAGATCTGATCTGGGCATATAATTTGAATCGATCCAATATAATCATCCCATCTTGCATACGGTCCAATCAGTATTTGATCAGCGTTGTATTCCGGTAGATTTTTCTAACTTGATCCACAAGCAGCAAATGAAACCATACACACATGGCGATACATTAATACAGAACCAGTGTTATCAACACTCTCACAATCCCACCCCTGCCCCACTTACCATCAATTGAAGACGTTCTCTCCAAAGAAAAATAATCCACTCTGTGGCTCAGACAGGCTAGTTATAAACCGCATCAGACCGGTGCTCTGGTACAAGGTAGAGTTAAAGAAGGCGAAACCTGCATTGCTTCGAAACTGGCGGGAAAGGGATGATGAAGAGCGAAAAATCAAATTTAAAATTGAGCTTGCAGAATATAAAGGCAAAACCGCTCATGCAAAGTCCTCTGAATAGGCAAATAATAAAAATTATTTTTTATATCCTAAATGATTTGTCGCCCCCAGATGAAATGAGAACTTCCCTGACTCCTATCGGGGCATTCTGTGACAATCTACATACTTAACAAAAAAATTCTTCAAATATAGTATAAACAAATACAGCAGCAGTAATTCTGAAGTCAAATCAAATCAAAACAAGCTTTATTCGATTTTAAAATCATAAAAGCAGTCAATTAAAAACATCTCATCTCACTTCTAAAAATATAAGGGTAAACATAAATATGTACAAGTTCATAAAACAGTTCATTTACTGTCTCTATTTCTAGTTCGTCAACATAAAAATAACACATCCCATATATTTTCTGTCAAACCTCTAAACATTTAAAATGTTCCTTGCTCTCAGTATGCTTTTTAGGAAACCCACCATCGTTCCAATGCAATAATAGTTCTCCAACATCTGTAAATACAAAAGAGCTGGACGGCATTGTCTCCACCCCCCCTGTTTTAATAGAGGTATAATCCATCTATGTCGTTCATTTATGTACAGAATAGGATTACATGGATAGTTGTTTATGGAGAGATATTATTGCAGGGGCACGGGCATTATTCCCTTGACCAATTGTTCATGTCTGGGTGACTAATCAAACGATGCAAGGTCCCAACTCTAAAACATGTTAACACGTATCCATCGTATCCCCCTATACAACACAATAGATACGGATGGATGTTATACCTTATAGTAATTATTTGGTGCTGAACCACCATACATTTATTCGTTTCCAGAGCTAGCCTGTTCTCTTCCAGGAAAGTCATACAAGCTTTTTTTGAATTCCTTCCGATGTATGGAATTCATTGCTTCAAGTAGGGAAAAGTATTCCGGACGCCCAATATCCTGCATAAAGTTTTTTACGTATTTTAGCCAAGTAATCTTGCTGGCATGGTCTAATTTCATTGCGTCGGTCAGGATTTCCTTTTTTAGATCTGTGCTGGTGGAGGTCCAAATTCTATGCCAGAGCAGCACAGGTTGTACCTTCATTAAGTCTGAGATGAATGATACTCCTACCTCTCTTGAAGGACTGGGTTCTTTTGGACCCAGCGGTGCCAGGGCACAACACCTGAAACCTTCGTGGGTAACCTGTTCCGGCGTACAAGTCACAGAGACACGGGACACTTCCTTCGGCGTCAAAGAGTCAAGGTTTATTTACTGCAGGGAACACAGAAATCACAGGAAGTACATCGAGTGTAGTTCGGGGAGACTGCTTCAAATTGGTTTTGTGGATCGCTCCTTTTATACAGTTTTTACCCATAGGCTAACATTGAACACAAAGGTTTACAACTCGGTTCCCACATCTAGCTCCCAGAGGGGTCGCTTTGGTCGCTTTGAAACACATAAGGTCCGGAACATAAGTGCGGAAACATTTGGCGGTTCCCAACTGTAAAAACCCATCTTCCCACCATTAGCAAATTCCTATCAGCAATCAAGTAGATCGAAACAGGAACGAAGACAGGTGCAGAGGAAGACGGAGACAGTGGGGAGATCGGAAAGGGTGTCAAAGGGGAGGTGTCGGGAAGCACGAGATACAGGCATCAAAGGGACGTGCCTAATGAGATGCACGGCTGAGACAATAAGTCCGTGCGGCAAAATGAGCCTCGAGCGGCGCCACCTGCCTTACAGTAGCAACCCCCTCGTCATAAAGACACTTTCAAAGGACATGTGTCTTCCGCAAATATCTTGGGAGTCCCAGGGTCGCGAAGCGGACAGCGTCCGTTCGCTGGCTACTTGAGGGCAAGAGACAAAATGGATGCCGTATCTAAGATGGAACCCGTGGGTACAGATGAGAAACCCACGTAACAAACGAACGGTTTAAGTTAGCACAGCGAAACTGCGCACACTTGCTAAACTCGTCATTTGCGGTTCATAGATACCAGACTCGACCACATTCGTGCGAGTCGGAAAACACCACTTACAATTGTCACGGAACCTCACTCTGTGGCAGTTAAAAATGGGGTGCTGGTGAGAAATCTTAAGGCGTTTTCGACATGTTGGATTGGTGCACAATCGTGAAATCCCCATATACCTGTCCCAAAGGTTGCTATGCTCACGCATTTATCCTGGTAGATTATCAGGAGAATTTCGGGTGGCCTTTTGCCCAGTTTTTCATAAAATTAATTAAGGCCACAGTAGACTTCATAAACCAAAGGCTCCTATTCTTGATCACTTGAGCCCAAGACCCAGTATGGTTAAATAGGACACCATGATATGTAAAAGAGTTAAAAGGTTCCACCCTGCTCCCTGAACCTTGAAAGCTTCGACACTTTTGTTTCCCCCTCCCACAAGTCATTATAAAGCTTTTCTTTGCATTCATTTTCAAACCCAGGTTGTCCATAAAACTAGTATAAAAAGTAAGAGCCCTTTGTAAACCAATCTGGGTACGCGCCATAAGTAACGCATCATCAGTGTAGAGAAGGGAGACTATCGGACGCTTATTTACATATGGCGGGTCCCTAGCGTTTGACACCTACTCCTGTTCCAATGCTTTGGTATAGAGAGTGAACAGGAGTGGTGCCAAAACGCATCCTTGCCTCACTCCCCTCTCCACTTTGAACAGAGCGGTACACTCTCCCTTAAGTCCATAACGAACTTTAGCTGTGGCACCAGAGTATGTCTTAGAAACTGGTTTAGTATTGGGTCGACCTTGAGATCACTAAGAACGCCCCACAGTTCGCTGTGTATAATGCAGTCAAATGCGGCTGTAAGGTCGACGAATGCCAAATAAACTGTCCCTGATTTAGCCTGAGTGTACTTTCCAATTAGTTGATACCTAAACCAGATTTAAAACCATACTGTACATTACTTAAAATATTGTTTTTCTTCTGCCCGTGTTTGCAACCGATCTAAAACAATCCTTCCTGCTAACTTCATAAGGGACTCTAATAAGGATATCGGGCGTTAGCAGGCGCGATTTTCCCGATCCCCCTTCATAAAAATTTGGACAATGATCCATTCGCACCATGTATCTATAAATCCTTTTGCACAGCATGCTCGTAAAACCGGTGTTAATATTGGGGACCACAGCTGCGGAATTGACTTAAATAAATGAATTGGTACCCCATCCAGGCCTGGGGCCGTGCCACTCTTGCTTGCATTTGTGGCCATGGTTACATCTTCCAGCATGATATGAAAGTCAATAGGCAGAAAACCCTGCCCCCCCCCCCCACCCCTCCCCGAGCTCTTGCCTGAAGTCTGTCTCCCTCTCTGTGGCATTCAGTAGGGAGTAAACATTTGAAAAGAAGTCCACCCAAGTTTTTTCCTCAATTGCTACCTCAATGGAAGGCGCATCGGGCTTGTTAGTAAAAAAAGTGCGTTCACGCCCTGCCAAAATAGGGAGCTGTCTTTACTTGTTGAAGCTTGTTTAAGGTCCTCCCAAGTCTTCTCTTTCATTTCATTGCGCCAGTTTTTCTAGCTTCATTGTACAGCTTCCTACATTTCCTATTTTCCTCCTTATCTCTTACTTTCTCATGTAAGGCTTTATTTCTGAAGTCAAGTCTGAAAGAACTCAACCACCTTATCCTTGTTTGAAGAAATAAACAAGCTTCATGAATTTATGATCAAGGTCAAATCCGGGTCACCAACTGACCCTTGCCCTCCAGCAGTCATAGAATCTCTGACCTCAATCAATCAATCAATCAGCATTTGTAAAGTGCACCCCAAGGATATCTGGGCGCTGAGGCTGCTGTGTCTCCGTCGAAAAGCGAGGTCTTGAGCAATCCCCTGCAGAGCGGTTTCGTCATTTCAGCAGCTCAAGCGATCGTTCCAAGCGCGTTTCAAAATGCAGTGGAGCTCACGATACTGAAAGAGCAGGGAGAAGTCCCGGATATAACCAAGAATTATAGGGCAATACCTCTGCTCCCTTAACCTGCGAAAACTATTGGCCAGAGAACTGTCTTCAAGAGGTTCCAGGCTTTATAACTACACCAGCTCTCAGATGATTCTTATAGATGGAATATCCGCCTCACCACTCTAGTCTCAAAATATGATGCAATTTAATGATTACTTGATGAGGATGAATCAGCTAAAACCGTATGTGGACAAAACCGAGTTTGAAATTCTAAAGAATAAGACCAACGTTTGGAAACAACTTTACTCTCCAACAAAAATGAGATTGTTACCGGAGCCTAAACCCACAGCTAAAAGCATCTGAGTGATAATCAATAGTAATCTTAGCAAGAACCAGCAGGCTGGAGCAGTAGGATGTAAATGCAGATTGATGCTGAAACTGCTTCAGAAACTAACCCCACTCCTCCCACTTTAGAACAGAAAAGCAATAGTGGTGGCCGCAGTCCTGTCCAGATCGCATTATGCCAACAGAGTATATGGAAGAATGCCCAGTATCACCATTCATAGACTGCAAGTAATTCACAGCGACGCTGCTTGTTTACTACATCATCTTCAGAGGTGGGCACGAGCCACACCTATATTGAAATAACAAATCCAGTCTTAGACCCTCTGCCTCAGCCCTAAAGGGTTGAGAGGTCTAGCCCCTCACTTCATTGCAAGATACACCCGCAAAACACTTACGATCTCACTTGAATTTACTTGCTATTCCGAAATTACAGAAGATCAGATCAGGTGGACGCAGCTTTGTGGTACAAGCTCCTTCCATACGGGGCTCTCTCCCGGCTAAATCCATTTGAATCTTACTTCAAGTGTTTTGCCAGAAATCTAACAGCCCACAAGCCTACTCATACCACATTCTTCCCTGGTCTGATTGGTTGTCTCCTCTTGCGTATTTCTGATTCCGCTCAAAGAAACTCCAGGTTGAACATGCTCTCTATATATGCAATGACATAATAAGCATTTTGTAGATCCTGTAGAGGTTTGGTATGTTGGCGCGTGCTTCCGTCACTGAACTGAATATTGCAAAAGAGAGCTGTACAGTGCAAGTGAGAATGATAGAGCAGTCTTGTCTGCTGGGGAATTATAAACCTTTCATTGCTGCAAGGCTGTTCAATTTTTTTCATAAAAGTGTGCAATTTGAGCAGACCAAGGAACACACATAGTGTTGGAAATGCATTTCAAATCAGTGCCTTTCTTAATATATGTACTACTAGCTGTACCCTGCCACGCGTTGCTGTGGCTCAGTCTGGTTAAATGGAAGAGAAAGAAAAGAGTAAGCGCACGTTTCTGATATGTTTAATTTCACAGTGCTTGTGGGTATACAATATGTTTTTGTGACTATTGTCTATATGCGTCCCTTGTAGTTGTTGCGCCGCAAGCAAATATATAGGGTCTGTTCGGCCTTTCGATTAAAAACACGCGCTTCTTGTACCCGCGCGTGTTCGAATCCAACAAGGTGTATATATAAACACGCGCTAATGTTGCAAAGTGAACCAACTCCTCCCACTCCCTCCACCCACTTCCCGGTCTGCCATCCTGACACCAACTGTCCATCCTAATATATGTAGACTATTGTCTATGCGTCCTTTCTTAATGTTGCAAAGTGAACCAACTCCTAATTTCACAATGCTTGTGGGTATACAATATGTTTTTATGACTATTGTCTGTATGCGTCCCTTGGAGTTGTTGTGCAGCAACCCAATAGATAGGGTCTGTTCGGCCTTTCAATTAAAAACACATGCGTATTGGAGACGTGCGTATTCAAATCCAACGTTGTGTATATATAAACACGTGCTTAATCGAATCCAATGTTGTGTCAAAATTTCTAAGCATTCGGTGAAGAAGTTTCAGAGATTTAAGATTTTGAACAAACGAACATTGACAATTTTATGTGTCTGTTAGGGCTTTCGATTAAAAACACGCGCGTGTTCGACCCGCGCATATTCGAATCCAACGTTGTGTCGAAATTTCAAAGCAATCGATGAAGAACTTTCGTAAATTTACGATTTTGAACAAATGATTATTTACATTTTTATTTTTATGGATAGATGTTATGGATATTGTTAAATTTCAATGATTGAATTTTTTCTGGGTTTTAGAAATTCGCAATTTCCTCTGATCACACTGGGGTTGGTGAGTCAGGAAGGAGTATTTTGGCCTAGTTGTCCTGTTATAAGGTGTTGTCTTTTCTCTTTTCCTCTCCTCTGCAGACACTTGAGACTTGAACGTCAATTTACCAGAATGGGCAGAAGACGGGCTCCAGGAAAGAAAGTGACAGCGCAATGTTCACGTGAATCCGTAAGAGCCACAGTCCCATCTTTACCTCTCCATGACGTCTCAACTTCAGGATCTCAAAATGATGCTCAGAGGGACCAGGCCCTGGAACTGCTGTCAGAGAACCTGTCCCACATTATCCTTCTATCCATGCTGGAGGAGTTGGAAGCCAAACTGGATAACTTGATGAATACTGTGGAGGACGTACCTTCTAGAGTCGCTGGGCTGATTAAGAATATCTGGATAGAAAAGGATCAATGTTACCTAGATAATGGTACGGTGTCTTTGGAGAAGGTCTGTCCAGCGAGCATTAGAGATTGTACTGTTAGCCGGTCTCCTGTGACACCTCAACTGGACAGGTCAGGGGAACCGAGCTTGTGTCTTCAGACAGTGTTTTCTGATGGGCATGCACCAAAGCAGGACTGTACGCTCTCTTCTCCGTCTGATGTTAAAGTGCGTCCATATGAGCCAAACCTTTGTCTACAGCCAGTGTTTCCAGATCGACGTGACCCACGGGAGGACCAGTGCTTGCAACCTGGGTTTCCAGATGTACATGAGTCGAAGCTAGATCAACGCATGCAGCCTGGTTTTTCAGATGTACACGAGTCGAAGCAACACCAGCACATGCAGCCTAGGTTTCAAGATGTACACGAGTCACAGCAGGACCAGTGCATGCAGCCAGGGTTTCCAGATGTACACGAGTCACAGCAGGACCAGTGCATGCAGCCAGGGTTTCCAGATGTACACGAGTCGCAGCAGGAACAGTGCATGCATCCTGGGTTTCCAGATGTACACGAGTCGCAGAGAGACCAGTGCATGCAACGTGGGTTTCCAGATGTACACGAGTCGCAGCGAGACCAGTGCATGCAACCTGGGTTTCCAGATGGAAATGGAGTACAGCAGGATTGTCCTCTATCCCGGTGCCCTCAGACAGATCCTCCAAGCAGATCATTGGAGGCAAACCTGTATCTTCCCTCAGAATTTGTTCTTGGCCCGGCATCAGAGCAAGACCAGAGCGTACAGTCAGCGTTCCCAGAAGAGAGAAAACCAGATGGGCCCCTGAAGCAAGAACCATCCCCATTGTCTACTAATTGCTGGGACCAGCAACAGAACCTCTGCCCACACCCAGTATTTCCTGATGGACACGAGCCACAGCAAAATCACTGTATACAACCTGCGCTCCCAAATGGGAACAGTCCCGATGATCCCTTGAAGGAAGAATTGATGTGTTCTGATTGCCAAGATCCCCAGGAGAACCGCAGCCTACAACCCGTGTCACCTGATGGGATGTCATCAGACGAACACTTAGAGTCTGGTCTGTTGTCCTTTGATGAGTTGGGGTCACAACAAACCCAGTGCCTACAGGAACACCTATGCTTTGAGCAGGAACTTCCTTATACGCAGGATCCAAACGTGAACTACGAGCTAGAATCCATGCGCCCTGAAGCACAGGAACCAGATCAGAAACACAAGCTAGAACAGACCTGTGCAGATGCACCGGGTTCAGATCAGACCAACACGGTGGAACCACTGCACACTGCTGCACTGGATCGAGAGAGAGAATCGGCGCTTCCTGAAGCACAAAAAACAGATCAGAAAAACACGGTGGAACCACTACACCCAGAGGAGCAGGATTCAAATCAGAACTGCAAGCTAGAACCAGCCTGTACTGATGCACAGGGCTCAGATCAGAACTACATACTCGAACCACTGCACCCTGAATCACAGCATCAACATCAGAACTGCAAGGCAGAACTGCTCTGTCCTGAAGAGCGGGGTCAGCCTGTGCCTCCATCATGCCTAGAACTGGACACACTTACTGCAGATGAAGATGCCCCCTCAGACTCAATGGAGACAGGACCAACACAGTCAGATTTATTGCCGTCCAAAGCCACCCCAGGTATGTGTTTCGCTATAAATGGACACATGGAGTGCACTAACACATGTAACCTCTTTAGAATGCATATGGGCAGGTTTTAGTAAGTCTCCGAGGGGATTAATATGGTTTGGGTGGAACCACCTGAGAGATACCGACCCCCAGAGTACGAGTACCCAAGGTTCAGGTGTGTCCCTGCACTCTTCTCTGGTTCCACACAGGACTGCATCCTTCCTGTGCAGGAACAGGCCTGGTTATGGGACTCTGCATGAGACAAGGAGGCCAGTAGCTCCCGTCCTTCCTTGTTCGTCCCCATTCCAGGCTGAGGAACTGGAAATAGTGCTATTCATGGGAGGAATTACTGGCCGGAATCACACGTAATAGTCGGATGCAAGTGATGTGGTGTTCATTGAGAATAGCAGACATGCGCAGTCTAGAGAGGGAACTGTTTCCTGTTGCACAGTTACATTGGGTAACACGCAGTCGTCTCCAGTTCCTGACATAAAAATGCTAGCCTGTATTCGGCCTCAACAGCAGGGCCGACCAGGGATGTTCTTATCACTGCAGGGTTCTCCAGGAGTGCACACCACCCCATGATAGACAGATACACAAAGTGATTTATGTGTCACTGGTGAGTTCACCCTCCCAACCTCCAGCTCAGTCCCAAGTGTGCTATGAATTGTTTTATGCTCAGACAAAAGTAGCGATGATCTCCCTACAGCAGCATCCTGCCTTTAGCAAACTCTTTAAGTATGTAAAATGTCATTGCATCATGAGTTGGGGTTTGCACACCCGTAGTGCGAGTTATGGATTGTGGTTCTAACTAGAACTTGCATATTGTAGTGGTTTGATGAGTTTTAAGTTTTAACTATAAATGCACTTTACCCTTGTTTATTAAGCGAAGTAATTTTTTATTTTTTAAAGATCCATTAAGGTGTTATAACAAAACCAACTATAATTTCACTTTTATCTTATTCAGTGAAAATATTTTAGGGATAAAGTACCTCCAGCCACACATGATAAGGATATTGCATGTCAGTGAGGAGTTCCATAACTATATAGAGGAACGAGGTCGAAGGCAGAGGTAATTTATAAGGTTATGGGACGCCGGGGTGACTTGCAGTAATCTTATAATGTGCGCCAGGTGGTACTTTATCTCATATAATATTATTATTATTTCGAATTTTGTATAGCGCTTAGTTACCCTAGAGCATCCCATCGCTTGTTCCAGAACAGAAAGGTAGCAGTCAAGCGTAGTCAGAGGCATCAGTTAGGAAAGAGGTGCGTTTTGAGGAGTTTGTGAAACCGGAGAAGACAAGTCTCCGATCGCTAACTCACGGGGAGTGCGTTCCAAAGAATCGCTGTGTTCACTGAGAATCTTCTCCCTCCCGTTCGTGCCTTTTTAACTTTAGGAATTTTGAGCAAATGTTTCTGATCTGAGCGCAAGGCTCTATTGGCCTTGTAAGGCACAACTAAATTCTTCAGGATAGTGAAGTACTGGGTTTTTAAGAACCCAGCGGTGCCAGGGGAAACACCCAAAGACTTTGAGTTCTTCTGTCTCAGACTACAGAAACGCAGAGTCTTCTTGGTGACTTCAAAGATTAATTGTATTGGCTGCAGCCAGTAACAGATATCTTAGAAGTACAACACAGTGTATATTCTCAGGAGACTGCTCAACTTTACAAAGCAAGTTACTCCTTTTATACTAAATATTGTGCTTCAGGCAAAAATTCCTTATTTACAATAAACTAATCCCATGTGTATACGACAAAAGTATTGCATGACAAGCCCACATTTCATAGTCCAGCCCACCAAGAATGACTTGGCAAAAACCCGGCACTCTTCATCAGATAGATGGTCGGGCCCCTAATAAAAATGGGAACCTCCTCATCGTAAACCAGGTCATAAAGCAAAGAGCAGAGACAGGTGTGTGTAAGATTAGACATAGTTGTGTGCAATAAAGGGTTTATGGTAGGTTGTGCCTTGATCTCAATCTCGATCGGCCACTGGGAAAGGAACTGGCCGAACAGGTTTGGCTCCGGGCAGTGGAGTCAGCTTGCCCAGGTCACACAAAAGTCAGCAAAGGTGTACGTGTCTCTAAGACTCGTTTTTGCCTTAGTCATCGGCCTATGTGAGGGCAACCACAAAATGGCTGCCATGCACCAAATGGAACCCGAGGGTTCAAGACGGAATCTGTGATTTCAGGGTGATCACGTCACTCTAACATGACGGAAATACTCGTATATAGTATACTCGTCATTCTCGGTCTATTGATACTAAAATCGTCCTGATACGAACATGTTTATTACATGGGTCCAGAATCCACGGAACCACAGACCCTCCTTTTGCCCTTACATAGGCAATAACCTATACTCACGCTAATCTGAGTCCAGGTCGATATTCATAAATTCATTGAGATGTTGCTGTAGCATCATCCTATTACTTAGCTTGTCCCTCGATACAGGTCTCCTTATATACGACGTAGCACAGAGGCCACATATAGTAGGAGCACACTGTACGCACAGGCAGAACAGGAAAAGAATGGCTAAGATTATCCCAATGACCATTAGAATCTTCCATCCCCAGGCAGATAACAGCTCCCAGAACCATCCCATCAATGACCAATCTCCTTTATCCACATGAATGGACTCAGAGATCTTGTGCAGTCTGGAAATAGCCTGGTACACTGTCGGAGCGTTATCCGAAATGAAAACGCAGCAACTGGATTGGATCAATACATACCCCACCTCGGTCTGCGAGTATGACATCTAACGAAACTCTGTTCTGAAGAGTCATAAGACGGTCCGACTGGAGCTCAGCAGTCAAGTTACTAAGGGCACCGGCAGTTTCAACTACAGTGGACTCAACCACCCTTATCAATTGCCTTATGTTCCTGCTGTTAACCATAGGTCCCCAAAACGGCAGAAAACCCTTCAAGAAATCTCCCAGTTCTTGTTCTGCAGTGTCTTCCTTGCTGAAGACACCTCTAACTACCCTTGTCTTGTGGTAATCTGCCGCAGCTGTGTAGGTGGGAGGCAACAGGAATGAAACGAAACATGTGCCCGAGAAGTCAGGGGGCAACCATGTGTACGCTCTATCGTAACAGACAAAGTAGGTACCCTTGGCTGCTAAAAACGATGGGGGAAGTCCGGGACGCAAAAACATACGTCTCAGTGCAGATACTCTTCCCTAGCTGAGCTCTCGGATTCTTGCCATTACCCTGCAGAGAGTAGTGACCCTGATGGGGTACAACCCAAATCGGGGAGGATCCTTTTGCTCGCTGGTTCTCACTCAGACTAACTCCATATCCGGTTCCATTCCATCCAATATATGCTAGTGTCTCATCTCTCGGGATAGTCTCGTAGGAAGTAGCTCCTCTAATCATATCTACTATACCTTTGACTAGAGCACTATTCTTTGGATTGTCTTTTATAGAACGTAGGGGGTGGACTTCACGAGCATAGATGAACATCGTTCTGTATGCCCACACAGAACCATTATGGCTGAATGGCAGGATCGGGTAAGGGATACCTTTATCAGTGGTATGAGGCATAAGACCGCACACCCAACAGTTAGTCGTGTTCACTACTAATTGGTGTTGGTGTAAGAGCTGAACGTAGGAGTTATTAACGAACTCTAATCTTCTAGCGGACTCGTGTTCAGGCAGGGGGTGAAAAGAATGTGAGGAAACAGTAGAAGAAGGTATAGGCTGTGCAGTGGGTGCAAATGTCACTTGAAGGGAGAATATCACATATCCCATTAAAAACATCATTAGGCTGAGCAACATAAAAAGGCACAATATCAAAAAACGTTTCTTGGTCATCATTATACACATTTTGGCTTTAAAGTTCATCTCTTTAGCAGGTCTCTCCATCTCGAAAAACTCCATCCTCTCTAATTGCTGCTCGCGGTGGTAGGGTGTTCTATGCTAAGGAATGCTTCTGTCAGTCCAGGGCAACTCCCTTAGACCAACCAGAACCGTCGACTTAACGTCTTCGGCTGCACCCCAAAAACTTGGGCAGCCACGACCCTACAGCTGAACCCGGATGGCGGTTCGAAAAACAAAAATCAAAGTAGTTCCTCGGAGGAGAGCGAGCTGCATTTTCAAAAATAGCAAAGAAAAGGAATTTTATTTGTCCATAGTTCTCGGCCTCAGGTTATACCGGCTTTTTCCAGATAGTGTCTGGTCTTGGAACAAAAGTTCAGGCTCTGTAGTGTCCAATCGATTTGACGGTGGCACAGTTTTTTGCAAAAGATCGTCGTTTTCATGTTCAGAACTTGTCCCTTTTACACATGCATCGCTAAAAGGCAGAAAACGAGGCACAGTCTCAGTCTCAGAGTCAGCGATACCCTCCCGGACCCACCGGTCGTATGGCAGAGGGACCCTCTTGCAGTGTACGCCGTGGATCCAGTTCTTCTTTCCTTGCACTCGTACTGCAGATCTCGTTGATAGCAGGACTAGATAGGGGCCGGTCCAACGGGGCTGGTCATTCTTTGTCTGCTGGAAGTTTTTCACTAAAACCCATGAGCCAGGATCGATGATGTGGCCTGGATCTGTAGAAGCCTGAGGCAGAGTATTGTGAACCTGTTGATGTAAAACACGAAATGTAGCCGTCAAATCATACAAATAATCAAGCAGTACAGGGTGTTCAATCTCGCTGTATTTCGTCGGCCTCGGCACTCCCCATATGTTGGCCGGGCGACCGAATACGATCTCATATGGACTAAGTCCCACTCGTGAATGCACAGTCATTCTTGTGGATAAAAGTGCTAAAGGCAAAGCATCAAGCCATTTAAGACCAGAGCTTGCTTGTATTTTGGCCAGTTTCAGTTTTAGAGTGCCATTGTAGCACTCTACTAGTCCAGCTGATTGGGGGTGATTTGCAGCGTGGAATTTTTGCTGGATCCCTAGCCCCTCACATACTTTCTTCATCACTCGTCCCACAAATTCACTCCCATTATCACTCCAGACCATTCTCGGCAAACCAAATCTCGGGAAAAATTCTTTGACAAGGGCTTTAGCTGTGGATAAAACAGTGTTGTCTTTTAAGGCATATGATTCTACCCATCTTGAAAAGGCACAAACAACCACGAGTACGTATTTCAAGTTGTTGCACCTTTCCATGTGGATGAAATCTAGCTGCAAAACCTCGAACGGGTACGTAGGAGGAGCAAAATGACCAGCTGGAGTTGGGGTACCCCTACCAGGATTGTATTTCAGACACACCATGCAATTCTTGACCACATTCTCTGCACACTTAGGAATTCCAGCGTTTTGCCATACTGGAGCCAACAACTTAAAAAATCCCTTTCACACTAATGTGAGCCATTCCATGCGCCATCGTAACCACTGCAAGCACGTACGCATCGGGTAACAACCATCTTTGATGCTCTGACAACTCAATCCAACAACCATTCGCATCCAATTTACCCATACTCTCTCTCCACACACTCAACTCTTTCTCTGTAGCTTCAGCTTGAATCGACTTCACACTCTCTATCGTATCTTCACACATTCCAACGTCACCAACCCATCTTGCTGGACCCGCAACATACATTCGATTCATCACATCTTTTGCCGTTTCTTTCGCAACCTCGTCTGCAAACACATTACCACGACCAACATCGTCAGTAACCTTCTTGTGTGCACTGCATTTTACAATCGCGACTTGTAGTGGCAAAGTAAGTGACTCAAGAAGCTCATTCACCAACTGACCATGCTGAATCTTGGCTCCATGCGAAGTCAGGAACCCACGCTCTTTCTACAAGCGCCCAAAACTATGAGCCACACCAAATGCATACTGGCTGTCAGTATATATGGTCACTTTCATTCCTTTTGATAACACACATGCTCTCGTAAGTGCAATCGACTCTGCTGCTTGAGCTGAATTATGTGGGATACGTGCAGTTTCAACAATCGTATGCAAAGTCGTAACAGCATATGCCGCAGTCGTATGACCATTCGGAAGCTTGGAGCACGAACCATCCACCCATAAGGTACCATCACACTTCACAAGAGGAGTGTCTTTGAGATCTACTCTCCCTTTCGCTTCTTCTTCTGTCCTGTGAAAACAATCCTGTTGTTCAGAAACATCTATTTCTGCTACAACCGGCAACAACGTAGCTGGGTTCAAAGTGTTGCACCTCTTTATGTGCACATGACTTGCTAACAGTGTCAACTCATATCCGGACAATCGAGCACTAGTTAAGTGCTGTCTCTTGGTCCTCTTTAGCAAAGTGACCACTGCATGTGGGATCATTACAATCAATATGTTATTCATTACCAAACCAGCAGACTGTCGAATAGAAACAGCTGCTGCCGCCGTGGCTCTCAAGCAACTCTGCAATGCTCTAGCTACCTGATCCAAAGTCGACGAGAAATATGCACATGGATGTTGCTTGTCCCCAAAGGACTGTGTCAGCACTGACAATGCGCATCCTTCTTTCTCATGGACATACAGTGTAAAGGGCTTACTGTAGTCGGGGGTACCCAACACAGGAGCCGAACACAATGCCTCCCGCAATTCTGACAATCTTCAGACCACGGAACGGGATTCGGTGTATCTTTACAAGTCGAATATGAAATACGAAAATGCTTTTCGATTTTGTTTTTTAAAATCATAAAAGCGTACAAAGAAAAAGACAGTCATTAAAAATAAATATGTACATTCAAGAACAACGTAACTTAAAAAAAAAGACATATCCCCAACCTCAAAGTTCAGTGGTGTGACATGTTATTGAAGGGGTTTATCCCTATCAGGAGTAAAGATACACGGGTTTGTCCTTTAAGATGAGTAGATTCAAGAGTTGCGACAGTTGTACAATGGATCAAATCTGTTGGAAACAGAGAAACTAATACCACTGGGTACCTGGACTCCCCCACCCAACGGGTGGTGGTAGGCTATTGTTGGTCCTAACCGGGGGATATTTTGCATACAGGGATAAAAGTCAAGTAGATCCTAAATGTGTATTGGGCCATCCCCTTCTTGGGGCGGACAAGATCTTAAGTATGGAGCGATGTTCCGGTTCCTGAATCTAACCAGTACCAAGTCCCCTGAAATGTTTTTTGGTAGTGGGCCCAACCAGCCCACCCTTCTCACACTCAAGATTCCGCCATCTTTGTCCGGTGGTAGGGGTCTATTTCTTCCCATCCAGAATATAATTTTGTTCAATAGGTCCTGCTGTCTTTCAGCTTTTCCCATCGCAAGTGCTGGAACTCCTGAGAGGACGGACACATATGGCGCGGCTTCTGGCGGGAGGTGTATGTGTGGTACTTTGCGTACTGTTTTAACCTCTAAGGGCCTTGATATAACAGATTTGAAGGGAGCTTTGGAAGTGGTCGAATCTGGGATTTTAGGGGATTGTAGAGTGACTTGAACGCTTTTGTGGTTGGGAGTTGGCTTAGCTGTTGGGAAAGTAGTAGATGGCTGGGGTCGGTTCGATGTTACTGAATTATTGATGGGTTTCAGGATAGCCGTGATTTTATTCTCTAGACCCGAGAGCCTTTCCCCTATGGCGTTGATTTTTTCTGTTAGTGGGGAAATGATGGTTTTAACAAGTTGTTCAATCTGAGTCAGTAGAGGAATCTGGGAATAAGATATTGGTTCATACAGTTTGACATCAGTCTCCATGGTGACAGGGGGATTGTGAACAGACAGTGCGGGGCTTACAGGTGGTTTATGGAGTTTGGATTGATTCCCTTCGGCATTTTCCTCATCATGCTTTCTTTTGACGGGTAATTGCCGTGAAAGTACTAAGGCTTGTGTGTTGGATTTGTTCAATAAAAAGGAGGATTCCTGTGTACTGCCTTTAGTACTTGTAGTACAGGTGCCTTTGGCGAGAGAGGGTGAATCCACACTGACATACTTTGTTTTGCATAGACTGTTTAGTTCATCCCACAGGGACAGGTTATGCATTCTTGGGGAGATTAGTGGAGGAGATAGCGTACTAGATGGAGAGTAACAAGGACAGTTTATGTCTATCACATGAACAGTAGGCAGTGAGCTTGTGCTAATCGTTTGGTACATTTGCACCACTTGACCTGGGCACCCCTGCGCAGCTGGGCTTGTTTCCCCCTTACAGGGCATGATCAGAGTAGAGATAGTAGTGTTACAGAAAAGTCAAATAAGTGTGTGTACACTGTACCTCCTTTAGCAGAAATGACAAGGGGGGAGGCCTGTCCTGTCCCCTTCGGTCCACGGAGGGCCACAGACGGCCCGCCCTTTGCCCGGGCTTAGCCCGGCGCCGACCCGCGCGCGTCCCGCGGGGCGGGAGGTGCTCCGCGTTCTTGAGGCGCCTCCAGGCGCAGCGGGAGCGTCACGAGCGCGCCAGGACCCGGGGCTGCTGGGAAGTGTAGTTTTCAACTGCCCGACTTGGCCAGGAGAGTCCCTGTCTCACCATTGCGGTTGCCGTTGCCCTCACGGCTGTAAAGGAGAAGGGATTGCTTTGCCGTTCCCCTCACGGCTCCCCACCGCTGCAGGTATGTTTGGAAATGCCCCCAGGCCCGCTGGGCGCTCCGCGTTCTTGAGGCGCCTCCAGGCGCAGCAGGAGCGTCACGAGCGCGCCAGGACCCGGGGCTGCTGGGAATGCCCCCCTTTACAAGTCAATGCTACCAAAGGTTTGGCCAATAAAGAAAAATTTGGTATCAATTGTCTGCAATATGATGTAATACCCAAGAAAGCATGCACTTCTCTCTGTGTCCTTGGCACGCTCAATTTTGCAATTGCCTGAATTCTTTCTGGGGTCAGTTTCCTTCCCTCCTTCGATAAGAGATGACCTAAGTAGGTCACTTCTTGTCGACAATATTGCAATTTCGAGAGAGACACTTTGTGATGCAAATCAGACAAATGACGCAACAACGACAAGGTGGCTTCTTTACAAATTTCTTCAGTATCTGCAGCGACTAATAAATCGTCAACGTACTGAATAAGGGTAGCGCCATCAGGTAAAACAATCGTATCAAGCTGTGTTCTTAAAGCCTGACTATATATTGATGGACTTTCACAGTAGCCTTGGGGAGCGCGTTTGAACCGGAAGCTTCGACCTCCTAAACAGAAGCCGAAAATATCCCTGCTCTCTTCACCAATCGGGATGCTGAAGAAAGCATTCTTCAAGTCAATCACCGAGAACCAAGTTACGGAAGCTGGAATCATAGTCAATAGGGCAGTGATATCAGGAACAACTGGAAATTGTGGCACAACGATTTTATTCACCTCTCTAAGATCAATCACAAACCTGTAAACAGGTGGCTGAGAGGGGTCAGTGCGCTTCAAAACAGGTAGAACAGGACTATTGCAAACATTACCTCTAGTTTCTTCAATTACATCTTTTTCAATCAGATCATAAATGATCGCTAGCAACGGTTTTTCACCTTCACTAGAGATCTTGTATTGGGGAATGCGTGGCATTTTAACATTGGCTTTCAATGTCACTACATATGGCGGTATTTCCAAAAGACCCAC
This sequence comes from Lissotriton vulgaris, assembly GCF_964263255.1. Classification (NCBI taxonomy): domain Eukaryota; kingdom Metazoa; phylum Chordata; class Amphibia; order Caudata; family Salamandridae; genus Lissotriton; species Lissotriton vulgaris. The sequence goes on from NC_141686.1 coordinate 352,788,923, forward strand.
ATCATTAGGACCAGTAGCCCAAAGAATATCCGGAAGTAAAGACAATTCTGTCGGAAGTTTATCCTTCGACAAACACATCGGGGAGACCACTTTCTTACCCAGTGTAAGTTGTACTCCCGAAGGAGAACAATACAATGTCGCATACAATCTCTTCAACAGATCAAATTCTCACCACAACCTGTCGTCAGAATAAGGGGTGCTTCGAATTCACAAGGTCCAACAGAAAGGGACATAGGACTAGAGATCGGGTTTCGAACCGGGGTGCCAGAAAAACCTATTGAAACATTCGTCTCGCCAGACAAAGGTGCGCCAGGGAGTTTAGAGTGCATAATAGAACTCTTTGTAGCACCAGTATCCAACAGAAAAGGCTCTGACACACCTGATGTAATTACCTCAACATAAGGTCCACTCTGATCTAATGGAACTGAAACAACTCCCTCTCTTTGTCTAAGGCTGTCCTAGCAATCATCACCTTCCATGTTCTCAACCTCTGCATAGTAGTCATCAGCATAGTATTGACTCGTCCTACCGGACACGTTATTCAGCTGATCAAAACTATTCATTGAATTTTGAGGCGGAAAGGGACGCGCGTTCTGGGGGAAATTTCCACGTCCTCTACCTCTGGGAGCTTGTTGAACACCTCGACCTCTTGCACCAGAAGCACCATTCATACCCTGTAACAAAATAGGGCAACTATACTTGAAATGACCCTCTTCCTTACAATATGAACATTGATTGGGGCCTACCAGAGCACGTTGTTGAGGATACTCAAACCTTTGCGAGTTCCTCTGAAACTGCTAAGGTTGCTGATAGTCACGCTGACCACCACGAGGCAGATACGCTTGCTGTAAAAGAACCTTCGTCTTCAATTCTTTAGTTTTCTTGTCTACTCTATCCTTCTCATCTTTATCCCTATTTTCGTAGTACTGTGCAGTAGCCAATATCTGTGCTGAGGAGGAAACTGTCCAAGAACTCTCTGAATCTTTCAATTTCTTACACAGCTCGGGAAGCAAATTGTGCACAAACTTGTCGACGAACAACCGTTGACCACCTTCTGTACTCATATCTTGACCACTGTGGTCGATAAACGTCTCTTCAAACCTACTGAAGAAAGCAGACACGGTTTCATCTTTCTTCTGCTTACACGCAGACAATTTGTCCCAATTCACTCGCATAGCAGGCATCAAAGTCTTCATATAATTAAAAATTCTACCAGGAAGTTCTGCTACTAAAGGCTCAGGTTTAGCACCCCCAATTTGTCTGTCATTCGCAGCGCTAATATTAGTCCATGTGTCACCTAATTCTTGCGCGTGGTCAGTATGGCGAATCAAACCCCACAAAGGCTGCGGAACAACATTTCCAAACAACATGTCTATATCAGCTAGATTCATAATACATGAGTCTGCAGTCTGAGATAATTCCTTATAGTACCCTGCAGGATTTTTACGAGGGTCAGGTAAGGTCTGTTTAAGAGCCAATACTTCGGCTCTTTTCCATGGAACATGTACCCAAACACGCTGAAAATGAGCCGGCACAGCTGGCGGATTATTACCCGCACCAGCAGGTACCGCGTCTCTCCATACCGGAGGAACTTCTCTCATCGAATATTTGTGCGTCTTCTTTATAACCGATGGATCAGGCTCAAATAACGACTGAGAAGGGGGCTCACTCCTAAACGACGACAACGTTGCAACTGCTTTCTCAACATCGGAACCCACGATAGTTCCCTTTGCAAACTCAGACTGTATATTGAACAACTCGCAAGGAGCCTGTCCCACATCATCATCTTCCCATTCCTCACGAAGGAAAGTACACACCTTATCGAAAACATATCTCTGCTTTTGTGCTTCCCATTGATGGAAGACATCCGTAACAGATTCCACATCATATCTTAAAGGACGAGTGGCCCATTTACGCGCCAGGCGGTCCAATATTTCATTTTTCTCGCGAATCAGGCAGTTGGCTACGCAACTGTTTACCCTCCGATTCAGGGGTCGCACTATGCGACCCAAAGAAAGGAGTGAAAAGACTAGTAACAGTGTTTGTCATTCTCTGTCGAACAGAAGGAGAAGTCGACAAGACGGGAGATAGAGCAGACTGAGAAAAGGTCAACGTAGGAGCAGTAGTAGGGGAGGTAGCAAGAACAGGTGGAAAAGTTGCAGGAGTTAAAGGTGGAGCAAGTAGCGGAGCAGGTAGCCAAGTCAGTGGCCCTTGAGAAGGCTGAACCAGAGGAGTAGGGGCCAACTGGAGAGGAGCTGGCGACTGTGGAAGAACTTGAGGCACAACAATTGGGGGTTGCACAACTAAAGGTTGCGGAGGAGCTGTAGCACTTTGCGCATAAGGGGGTGCGAACTCAATAAGTGTGACATTAAAGGATCTTTTTCAAGTTCTTTTGCTGCATCTTGCTGAAGAAGCGGCAAAACTGGGTAGCATTTATCAATCGCCATTTTACGTTGCCTGTGCAATTGTTCACTCACCTGCTCTTCTTCGTTATCTTTAAACTGTGTAGCAGCTTGCATTATCGAGATACCCTTTTCTCTTTTATTCCTCTTCGCTAATTTAATTTCTTTCTGTTTGGCTTCCTTTCGCCATAGGCGGAAAGAGTCAAACATCGCCGGTCGGGCTTTCTTCTTAAAAAGTCTAACCTCTAGATTATATGAAATTTCTGTGTCAAAACTACTATATTGGGGCCCTTTTAGGACACCGTCTTTCCTAGTATATCGGACCCATACTTCATTGTACGTGATAGGACCCACGCCATGCTTCACGTAGAGTTCATAGGTTGGAGTTCCAATTGGAGGAACCGGACATGAGTCCTCCAATCGGGAATCCCTATTACAACCAAGACAAAACAAATTTCCAAGTCTGCTAAAACCAGGCATCTTACGCCACTTCTCTTTGTTTTCTTTTCCTGAGGCTGCCGGGGTGCGTGACCACATCAAAGCCATCAGTTGAGAGAGAAGCGTTCCTGAAAACATCCCAAGGACCTTGAAAGGAAGAACCCTAGGAGTTGTCATTGCACCAATCTTCAGGATATCCAGAAGAAATCAGAAAAGAAACTGTTCATTGTAAATAAAAGCCTGGCACCATTGATCCACGAATTCGGCCTAATTGCTTCTTCTTTCGCCCTTCCCTCTCACACCACAGTCGAGCAATCCGGAGTCTCTAGTTCTAATGTGAGGAACGCGGACTGGGAACCTTCGCTGAATCTGTGTGGGCTGCTGCAGCTAAGAGAGAGTTGCCGCTGCTGAGAGCCCGCCTAAATTTGAACCTCCGGAACCTTCTCTGAATCCGTGTGGGTCGCCGCAGCTAAGAGAGCGATGCCGTTGCTGAGAGCCCGCCTGAATTTGAACCTCCGGAACCTTTGCTAAATCTGCGTGGGCCGCTGCAGCTAAGAGAGAGCTGTCGCCGCTGAGAGTCTGCCTGAATATGAACCTTTGGAACCTTCGCTGAATATGTGTGGGCCGCTAACAGAGGGCTGTACCCGCTGAGTGCCCACTGTTGTGTCAGCCTGGTCGATACCATCCTTCATCCTGTGGGCCGCCGTAGCTATGAGAGAGCTGCTGCCGCTGAGTGCCCGCACCTTTGCCAACTTTGTATCACCGTGATTCGTCCTGTGGGCCTCCGTAGCTAAGAGAGAGCTGCTGCCGCTGAGTTCCCGCACCTTTGCCAACTTTGTATCACCGTGATTCGTCCTGTGTGCCGCCGCAGCTAAGAGAGAGCTGCTGCCGCTGAGTGCCCGCACTTTTGCCAGCTTTGCATCATTGGGATCTGTCCTGTGGGCCGCCGCAGCTAAGAGAGCTGCTGCCGCTGAGTGCCCTCACCTTTGCCAACTTTGCATCAACGTGATTTGTCCTGTGGGCCACCTCAGATACGAGAGAGCTGCCGTCGCTGTGTGCCCGCATCTTGCTCACCATTGTCGAGGATTGAGAGAGCTGCTGCCGCTGTGAGCCCACCACGGAGCTGCAAGACGAGAGTCATTGCCACCACCAGCCCGGGCGGCCGCAGCCACGTGATGCTGCCGGTAAGAGCCCGCCTGTCCGAGAGTGCCCGAATCATTGTGGGTGCACACTGCGGACCCCTTCAGCCAAGACTTTTGGTCCCTGGGAGTCCGCCTGTCACCGTCTACGCTTCTTCGAGAAGCTGCGTGCTGTGTCCCCTTTCACTGTCAGGTATCTGGTGCGCAGTGGGTCGCGTAGACCCCGGCCTTGAACTCAGTCAGTGTCACGTCTGGTGAATAAGTTATTGCCTTTTTGAGTCCCTACTGGTTTCTGTGCATTGTAGCTTGTGGCTGCATTTGTCGTGGATACCAGTGTACTGGAAGCTTGTGACTAGGTGCGGTGGTGATGTTGTCGAAGGTGGCCTAGAGGTCCAGTAGGATGATAGTGGCAATTCCTCCCCAGTCAAGGAGGGAGTGGATGTCGTCGATGGCGGCGAGGAGTCCAAGCTCGGTGCTATAATTGCTTTGGAAGCCGGATTGGGAGTTGTTCAGGACATGGTTCGCTTCGATGAACTTGGAGAGTTGGGCGTTGAGGGCCTCTTTGATGACCTTGGCAAGGGATGGGACGAGGGAGACAGGTCTGAGGTACTTTAGGTCTGTCGGGTCGGCAAACGGCTTCCTCAGCAGGGGGGTTGATCTTGGCGTATTTTCAGGCGGCAGGGAAGGTGGCAGTTTTGATGGCGCAGTTGATGGTGCTGCCGCTGCTCAATAGAAGATGTAATACGGGCAAGGAACCGCTGGGGCTCTGGAATGGATGCTCTTCATGGTCTTGAGTGTGTCATCTGTGGTGAGTGGAGTCCAGTTGAGCATGATATGTTGGGGGTAAGGCTTTGTTGTGTGCGATGGTGGCAGGCATTGTAGCAGGGTCTTGGGTGTCAAAGCTGTCGTAGTTATGTCTGAACGTGTGGTGAAGAATGTGCTGAGTTTGTTGCAGAGGTCTTAGGGAGGGTGGGAAGTCTGTGGTCTCGCTGTTGGGCTTGGCGAACTCCTTGACGATGGCAAAGACTTCTGTGCTGTTGTGTGCGTAGGCGTTGATTCTGTCTTTGATGGCCGTTTTCTTTGTGGTTTTAAGGAGAAGGTGGTGTGCGTTGACAGTGGTTTGCTTGGGTTTCTGGGGTTTTGTTGTGCCTCTATCTCTTCTCAAGTTGTCTGCTGTTACGTTTGGACTTGTGGAGGGCTGAAGTGAACCAGCTGGCTTTCTTGAAGTTTTGCTTGCCTGGTGTCTTATTTAGGGGTGCTGGTGTGTCGGCTCAGTTGGAGATCCATTGATGACGGTTGTGTGCTGCGGTGTTGCCGTCTGCTGGTGGTGCGGTCATGCTGAGAAAGTTGACGAGAAGTTCTTCGGTGGCCTTGTTTCAGCTACAACAGATGGGGCGGAGGGGGTGGTGAGGGTGGTGGTGAACGGTTGGAATGGCTAAGTGCACACAGTGCGGGTTGGTCCAGAGGAGTTCGGTGGTGTGGCTGTAGGTAATGTTCCCACTGACGGAGAAGATGAGGTCTAGCGTGTGTCTGGCTGTATGGGTTGATGTGGTGACTAGCTGCTTGAGTCCGATGTTGGCGAGGCTCTGCAGTAGGTAGTCAGTGTTTTGGTCACTGGGGTTGTCCAAATGGAAGTGGAGGTCTCCGAATAGGATGTAATCTGTGGATGCTAGAACTTGGGGTGCGATGAGGTCTACGATGGCTTTGTTGAAGGTCGGGTGGCTGCTGGGGGTCTTGTAGATTAGGGCCCGCCCTTTGCCCGGGCTTTGCCCGGCGCAGCTCCCGCGCGCTCTCGCGACGCGGAGGTCAGTGATGATTTTAAGGCGCCTCCTGGCGCGTCATCCCCCGGCGTCAGCTGCACAGCGCAAGGGCACTTGGGAGATGAAGTCTCTCCGTGCCCCCCGTTCTCCCCTCCTCTGCTGTCGTGCTGGTGTTGAAGGAGCGCCGACGGCAGGGAGAGACCGGGCGCTGCGTGGGCGTTGCAGTTTTGGACTTTCCCAGTGGCAGGGACAGTGATTTTCCCCCGGCGCTGACACACTTCTCTAACAGTAGCCCCGTCGTTGAGTCATTCGAGTAAATGGTCAGTTGGTGGGTGTTCTTGAGGATGATGGCTTTGCCTTCTCCTGGTCGGTCGACGCTGTATTTACGGGTGATTTTGTAGCCGCAGGGGATCGCAGTGGTATCACTGATTTTAAGTCCAACTTCTTGCGCCTTCTTGGTGAGCATTATCAATCTAGTATGATTATGAGGTATACCCCCCTTACCCTAAGTAGAGCACTGAGAAATGTAAAGAAATTCTATATTTTTAATCTTGCAAGGAAATGATGGCTTTTTTTAACATGTGTTCCAGAGAGTGTCAGTAGTGGGGAAGTGTGCAGATTCGACATCAGTAAGCATCCTATGTGCCCGTGTAATTCCTGATCTTTATTCAGGCCCTTGGCTTCCTCGGTACCAAGCTCTGTATTATATCTTAAATCGATTCTTTTCAATTTCTTCTCTTGATCACCTCCTCTGATATAAGGCCAAGGAAAATGAGCGAGTCTACAATGCTATTGTGGCATTTTACAAAATCTCCAGACGCTGGTGAATTTAAGTCGCGTGTTTGATGCCTCTCATGTGCTCCATCACTTGCCAATGGGGAACATCCAGTTGGCCACATATTGTTTTCTGTGTGTACATTCTTTCACGTATATATACCCAGAAATCTGTGCTACAGGTTATGAATTGATTGCTTTTTCTTCCTGTTATGCAGAATAACCTCCTTTATTTTGACACCAGATTTGCAAGCCATACATTTCCCTCATTTTCTGAAACCTTTTAGGTTAGATGGCCCCTTTCTTTCATTGGACTTTCTATATAGCTATGGGCTTGTTTGTCCTTTAAGGATAGGGCTTTACGATACGTAATGGAGGGATGTGAGGTAATATCGTGTCCAATCACCTGATCAGCTTTTAATATTTTCCAATGTTTAGAATTTGTCTTGCTGCTGTGTACCTCGTATTGTTTGTAGTCATGAACCTTACTGTACTATCAGGTCCCTCCTTTGGTGTCTCTGATTTGAAAGTAGTTTATTCATGTTGTGGGTTCTCATTTATAGATTTAATTCTGATCCCCTGAGTGAATTTTAGGTTGAGATCAGTTTCTGTCTCTGGATTAATCTTTTAGACATTTCCCTACTTCCGTCCCACAGCAGGGAAAGGTCATCTATATCCCCGATCCAAATCAGCGTATGGTTTGTCATGTTTTCATTTTGTGATGTCCAGACCACCCGTTATGTGCCCGGTCTAGGCCCATATAGCAAAGTGGCTCATTTCATATATTGTCCTATTTTTTACAGTAACATTTCTGCTGTGACCTTTTGCACATATTTGCATGCACGACAATGTTGGATTAGTTTCTCTGAAATTACTTTGTTTACACATCTAGCTTCGCACAACATTATCACGATGCCTCGAACACTAAGTACAAGGCCTCTTGACGCACTATGTACAAATGTCGTATCTTCATCCACGGGGTGACAGGGCTATCTACATATCTAGAACATAGACTAATCTATACGTACATCACAAAGATGCTTTCTATTATAAATAATGAGCATCCCAATAGATTAGTAGAGGAGGCGCTACAGCTGACACCGAGGGTCCGTGCGGGCTGAGACTTCACTATGCAGCGGGCTGGCATCTCTGTGAGGGGGAGTTCAGTTTGTAACCAATACGGGGCCTGCATTCTTCCCTGTCAGGTAATGGGGTGGGATCGTCCCTTAGTGGGGATTCTTGGCTTCCCACCCTCACACACTCTAGATGCACGCAGAGTAGGGAGTGCATAGTAGGCGTACGCCTGATTACTGCCTTGTTTATATGCCTGCATATATACACTGTTTTAGCACCATGGTAGTACTATATCCACTATTTACGTGTTTTTAATCACTTTCAACTGCTTCAATCTTCTGATTATTGCAGCTTATGTATTCTATACAAGAATAACGTTGGCTCAATAAATAAATTGAAAACGCCCTACTGTGTATTTTCTGTATATTTCTCTGAGAGCAAGTAAGTTTGAGTGACTGAGCAAAAGGTTCTGTTCTGTTTCCACGATCCCTGAGTGGTCAGGGTTGTCACGTTCAGAGGTTGCCAGAAACCATTGGCTTCCTGGTAAGGTTAGGGAGGCTTACGGTGGCACTGTGAGCTAGCTGGTCTCTAGGCCAACTCATCCTGCGGAGGTGCCCGGAGCCAGTCTAATAATAATAATAATAATAATAATAAAGATATTTGTAAAGTGCTATGGCTGCGCCATCTCGGCGTGTCCCCGCGCTGCCAGAGCAATACTAGCCAGGCACTTTGACTGACCCACATCAGAGACCAGCATCGAACTCACCTTTGGAACAGGTGAGTTTTTAACATACACCGAAACGTAGTTTCCGATTGTTGGAGGCGAAGACTGAGCGGGAGTTTATTCCAGCTTGTGGCGGCCATCACTCTAAAAGAGCGACCTCCCATTTTAGCCCTCTTAAAACGGTGGGTCACCAACATACCCATTCCGCAAGACCGCAGCGCTCTCCTCGGCTCATACCTAGTGATCAAATCAGTAAGGTATGGGGGAGCCTTCTGCCATAGGATAGGGTGACATGTCAGGAGGGCCTTAAACAGTATCCTTTCCTTTACTGGAAGCCAGTGGAGGGTCGCCAATGCGACTCTGGATGTCACTCTCTTAGGTAGTCTAAGCACTAGACGTGCCACTGCGTTTTGTAATACCTGAAGCCGACCTATACTTTTGCTGGAAACTCCTAAGAGGAGGACATTCCCGTAATCAAGCCGGGATGTAACCAGGGCCTGGGTCATCGTGCGTCTAGCCTCCAAGGGGAGCAGGTCCAAGGTTTTATTCAGGATCTTAAGCACCCCAAAACACTTCCCCACCAACCACCCAATATGTGCCTCATAGGAAAGTGTGGGATCTACCCAAATCCCAAGGTTTTTCGCTTCCGTACACTGGGTAGGCACTGTACCCAGACAGCTTGGCCACCAGTCGCACGTCCATTTGAGTTGATCACCACCGACCACCAGCACCTCCGTCTTTGAGCCGTTCAGCTTTAGGCAGTGGTTATCCATCCACACTGCTAAGGCCTGCATACATGCTCTAAAGTTGTCGGCTCCACCTGACGGTGCCTGGGAGAGGGTGAGCAGCAGTTGAGTATCGTCGGCGTAGGATACTATCTCTACACCAAACGATTGAACCACAGCTGCTAGGAAGGCCATGTATAAGTTAAATAAGGTAGGGTTCAAGGCCGAGCCCTGCGGCACCCCCTGTTCCAGTGCCATTTCCACAGATTGAAACGGGCCTCTCTGGACCTGGAAACTTCTGCCAGTCAGGAAGGATTTTAACCAGCTGAGCGCCTGACCCGTCACACCTCCCCTGTTCAGACACTGTAGCAAGGTGATATGTGCTACAGTGTCGAACGCTGCACTTAGGTCAAGCATGACCAGTGCCATGGTGTGACCTGCGTCAGCGCCCTGCCGTAGCGTCTCTGTGGCACGCAGTAAGGCAGTTTCGGTCGAATATCCTGCCCGAAACCCCGACTGGGAAGGATGAAGGAGTTTGGCCTCCTCAACAAACGCCATCAATTGTGAGTTCACTATTTTTTCAGCTACCTTCGCGGTATATGGCAGCAAGGAAATCTGTCTCAGATTGTCTAAAACAGCAAGGCTTATGTTGGCCTTTTTCCTTATCGGTAGAACGATAGCCTTCTGTGGTATCTTCCACCTTGACCTCTGCCCTTCACGCACCCTGGAACACTCCGTAGTGACATCACTTAGAATGTCACTGCTGCGAAGGTTCCAGGGTGAGCGCCGTGGTTAGAACGGTGACCTGAGGCGCCGCGATCGGACTGGCGACCAGTGGCTGGTGTCGTGTGCAGTGACTATCTTATGATACTGTACATAATAAACTCTTGGATATCACCATCGTCTCCCTTTGCTTTACTACAATGCTACACCTTCTTCCAGCTCAGCGGAAGGATCTGGGTGCTAAATGAAGTTAAGGACATGGTGAATGTATGGTTCTAAAACCTCTAAGCTCTCTCCCACCACTCTAGGGGGGGCTGGATCATGAGGAGATCCTGACTTCACCCTAAGGCATGTTCTTACAAGCTCCTTAGATGTAGGTACTGTGAAGCACTCCAGCCTTCTGTCAGAGTCAGCCTCCCTCATTTCTACAAAGGCCTCCCCACTTGCAGGACAGCTGGAGAAGGAGCTATACATTTTACGCACCTTACTAGCAAAGAATTCTGCCACTCTGTTACATTCCATGATAGAGTCCGACTCAGGCGCATTGGAGCTGGAAACCGCTGAGATCTCCTTTATAAATTTTAAAAAGCTCTCACTGATTATAGTTTTGTAATGAAGGGCCTTTGCTTCTCTCACCTTTCTTTGATAGCCCCTCTGGGCAAATCTATACTCATTCTTTTTAAGAGTGTCAAAGTCCCTCCGCCAGCTTCTTTCCAGCTTCTTACACTCCGACCTGAGTGACTGCAGGTCTGACGTATACCATGGGGCAGATTTTCTAGCTCTCTTCCCTTGCTTAGCTGTATACAATGGCGCTACTGCATTCAGGGTTTCAAGGATACGGGCTTCCAGATTTAAATTGGAGCTTTCACTATCCGCTCCTCCCGGCATCCCCCAATGCGTAGCTTCTCATTAAATATAGACTGGGAGAAGTTCTTCCACTTTCGGTGGGGATAGCTGTTATCACCCCCCCTCAGGATATCTTCAGCCTCAGTGATACAGATATCAAAAGGAATCAGAAAGTGGTCAGTCCAAGGGAGCGGACTTGGGGCTCTCATCATTATACCATCCCAGCTGGCAAACACTGGATCCAATAAATGTCCATGCGTATGGGTGGGGGTGTGATTTAGCAGCTCTAAATAGTTATCCTGTAATTCCAGTTTAATCTCTACAGCCTCTTTCAGTCGTGCATCCTCAAAGTGAATATTCATATCTCCCAGTAGCATAAACTTACTACGCCAAAGCGCCATATGTGCTACACATTCTTGCAGACTTTGTCTAAAATTGCCTAAACTCCCCGGTGGTCTGTAAAGAAGGATACCCGATATATGACCCTGAGGGCCAATTTGTAGTCCAAACCTGCCGGCCTCACAATTCTCTATCCCTAGAGATTCAAAAGAGCACACAAGAGGCGCTTTAGTGATCACTGCAATCCCCCCACCTCTTCCTGAGGGTCTATCCACCCTGGCCATGCTATAACCCGGCGGTAATGCCTCAATGACCTCAGGGTCTGAGTCCGCCCCCAACCACGTTTCTGTCAGGAAGAGTATGTCCAACTTCTCCTCTAAAAGAAGATCCCAAATTTGCAAACCATGTTTAGGGAGTGATCTGCAATTCAGTAGGGCCCCGTGGAAACTACTTACCCCTGCCTTACATGCTAGCTCTCTCTTAGCTTTAAAGGAACAATGGGGGCACTTGGTGGACGAGATTACCTACAAAGTGTGCCTGCAACAATCCGCAACCGCTGGACGTAATTCCCACAGCTAGCGTCCGTCATAGACTATAGGGACCGCGGAGGATTGAGCAGGGGGTAGGGCACTGGGCCGAGCCCGGTCGCGGACGGGCGCAGACAGGCTTAACTTTGGCGCGCCATCGTCGCGCCCGCTGCTCTCGTCCGCTGCGCGGCCGGATGCACATTGGTATATGTGAGCCGTGCCCCGGAAGTGAAGCTGTAGGTGGGAGGAGTTGCGTCCCTCCGCTCTAGCAGCAGTCTAGGCACCTCATCCAAAGTTTATTTTGTCCAACAAACGCGCAGGTCCTTCGGATTAGTGGGAACTACACGACACACCTGTTCCTTCCACCATACCACAACTACATTTGCATAGTTGGGAGAGAAGGTGCCCGTTGCTGTTCCTGAGATTTATCTGTAATACCTATAGTTAAATATGAAAATATTGTTATTTAGGCAAAAGTCATGGTCCTAAGCATCCATGTATAGTCATATGGAGATATTGGTCTATTGCAAAAAGCGTGTTCATAGGCTCGTAGACCTTGCGTGTGTTGTATGCATAATTAGCAAGATCACATCCTAGGTAATTGTCAAATATTATTGTCTCCTGTGTATATCTTTTGTGGTGGGAAATTCTCTCCATCTATACAATATGATGGGAGGCTCTCCACAAGAATCAGCAATAAATGGTTTTAGTTTATTGCTGTGTTTTCCAGTAAGCGATTGTTGGAGGGCGCTAAACGCCCCCCTTGTTCTTGCATACATTTGTTAGAAGGTAAAAGCATGGTACAGTAGAGGGTAGTGTTTTACACAAATGAAAATGTTGCCATTCTCTTTTCACAACAATCCGAATTTAATAATTATTGAAAAGCCTTTAGTTCATAATTGCAAACAATCATTAAAACCACATTCTTGCCCCTTATCGGATGACATTGGTACTTATGTTGTCATTACGTAATGTGTTAATGGCCTCCCTTTGTCCGTTACTCAAGTTGGATCTGATTCTTCCCTTCTTGCGTTGACTGGTGAACAATTTATTTGAACAAGTCTTTGGCGACCAAGTCACTAAAGACATCCAGATTATCATGAGGCAAGTTGGAGTTATATGCAGCTTGCTTTTTGAAGCGAGTTAGGCTTCCCTGATCTATCTGGGCCCTCTTTCCGAGCAACGCTTCCCGCTCTTTCGTAGCACATATATTTCCATCATCCAGACCAGCCAATGTCATGAAGTATCAGCGTCTCTTGAACACAAGTCATGTTTTCTGAATTGGGCTCCCCCATTCTCATGTTCATTGGCTTGGGTCTGATTTTATGTTGAAATCTTAGAAATGGAAATATGTCGATTCTACATGAACTGTAATCTAAGTCCCTCCTGGGGCAGAAATATAAGCCAAGGTTCTGGATATTTAATTCATCCATTGTCAGTTAATGTTGTGATGAGTTAATAATGGAGATTTAATTCATATCTCGCCTTGCTCTATCACCTTTCTCTTCCTAAGGGGTGAGTTATCTTTTTGTCTTCCATTTGCTCTTTCCTGTCTTTCTCTTCCTCTGTTTGTGCCTCTTGCTTTTGTTTTTCCTTTTTTATAATATTCCATTGTCCGTCCTTGTCTCAGTAACCCGTACTCAGTGAAAAAAGGGGCAAGTAGTTTTTTTTTCTAGGTAGTTGCTAGCAGAGTCGTCTGAGTCACCTTCTGAGCTTGATTCCTCGTCTTTGTGTCAATGTAATTTTGACCGCTCTCCTTACTTATTCGTATCATCTTACAAAGTTTAAGACTCTTCCAGGACAGTAGTCTTGCTTTTCCCTTTTGAATTTCCTCTTTTGTAGCTTTTACCTCTTTCTTATCACTTGCTCATCATTCTCGTTGTCCTTAAGTTCAGCTCTTATATTCAAGGGCAACAAATGTCAGGTTGGAGAACTCCATCAGACTGCAGACTTAGAACTGTAACAAAACAACAAGTTAGCAGGCCTTTTCCATCTATGAACTCATGATCTGGAACAACATCCCTGTATCCATCAGGACCGCCCGACATTGCTCCCGTGTAGGAAAGAGTTGAGGACTCCCTTCTTTAAAAATAATTTATGCTCATCCTTGGCTCTAGCTTTAGTCTAAGTTTGCAGTATAGAAATAACATATAGATACATACATAAAGAAGCTGGCCTAGCCTACACTAACGTTTGAATACTTTTAAAAAAACTCTTGTGAAAATGTTCATGGGAGAGTTGAGAATGGTTATCCCACCAGAGCACCCCTGACATCCAGTTAAGATTTTAATGTTGTCTTATGAGTAACAAGTCCACCTTTTAAGCCACTACATGACTGCAAGCCTTAATGGGGATAGTAGTCCACCTAGTAGCAGTCACTTCCTCAAACAGTTAGCAAACGGCACGCCCCATAAGTAGATGAACAGTTCCTGCAAGTTTACAAAGACAAAGTTGAATATGCATCCAGTGTTAAACATGCACTCATGCTCTACATTATCAGAATTGAAAAGGTATGAAAAATAAGACTGGTTTTTGCACCGGCACAATTTGGCATATGGTTTTCTACTCGTGCGGAGACATGGGGTGGGCGAAATTTGCGTAGTCATATTACGCAAAGCTCAGCGAAAAAAATCTCCGTGAGCACGCAGAATTCTGCGAAAACACAGAATTGCTTCTTCTACTTCCCGTACACAATGCTTTTTTCCTGTTCGCGAACACTGTTTGCGTGCTCGGGGGGAAATATCTTGCAAACACACATTTTGAAAGCGTGAACAAGCAAAAAATTCTGCGAAGTTGCGGATCGCGGAAGTTTTGACAATTCGACAACTGCCGCAAGTGGAACTGAATTTACCGCCCAGGCCTAGCGGAGACACCACATAGAAATACCACAGGCTGAGTCCACGTGTGATAAAGATGCATCCATGGCTTTTCTACCCAACATAGCTCTAGTAAATATTTGTAAAGCAGAAACATGTGGTTCTGTGCATCCTTTCATAAAATATTTCTCTGGTGACATCAATGCAAGGAAGATACCCAGAAGTGTTTAATTGTTCTAAGCATATTAGTAACTCAATTAGGTATTCTTTCATTTCAATCAATCAATCAGCGGTTTATAGAGTGCGCTACTCACCCGCAAGGTCCGTGGAGGAGAGGTTCCTCTTGGGTACGTGGAAACATATTCGGTTGTTGAGGTATGTGGGTCTGATGTTGTTGAGGGATTTGTAGGTGTGGGTGAGGAGTTTGAAGGTGATCCTCTTCTCGACGGGGAGCAAGTGGACTCTTCGTAGGTGTTGGGTCATATGTTTGTGGCGTGGATTCTCTAGAATGAGCCTGGCTGCGGCATTCTGGACCTTACCGATTCTTTTAAGTTATTGCACAACCTGTGATGTGCCACGGCTTGCTACAAATGGAAAATGTTACTCACTTGCAAATACTGTCAGCTTGTCATGTTGCAGGCTCACATGCATCACCCACTTGCTGTATGCTTGGAAAGTATACAGGTTGCTCAGATTAAGCAGTTTATTTTTTTAATTTGACACATATAAGCAGTTGTACTCCGATGGAGAAAACAGCACAATGATTTTAATTGGAGTCTGCGCGCTGATGCATTATGCCTTTCTACTATGGGATTACGAGTCGTTCTCCAGATCAAAACTCAATCTTTAAATTAATTTTTTCTTAGTAGTCAGAACCCAACTCATGAGAGGTCACCACATGTGAACTGTAGAACTACAAGCAGCAAATGATTGTTCACAGGTAGTAACATTTTCCTTCCTTCCTAGATATTACTGTCCACCTTTCTCATATTATAACCGTGCATTTCTTTCAAGAAATATTTCCCTTGTATAATTCTCAGTGTTCATTTCATTCTGCAGCACAGCAGCCGACGACAGAAAGTATGGATGGGAAAGAGAAACGTAAAGCTTCTGGACGAAGGAAGAATTTTGCTTATAAAATGAATGAAAGAAAACACCAAGGAATACTGAGGAGGGAGAATTTTAACAATAAAACACTACTTGCAAGGCAGAAAAGAATACGCACCGGCCTAAGAGCTTATGCCTGTGCTGAGTGTAAGAAGACATTTACTGGAAAGACGCATCTTTTACTGCATGAACAAACACACACAGATCGGTATTCCTACACTGAGCATGAAATGAGGTTTGCTGATAAGGCAACACATGAAAAAACTCACAAAGGAGAGCGGCCCTTTCACTGCAATATCTGTGAGAAAAGCTTTACTCAGAAGGGAAATCTTCTAAAACATCAAAGAACTCACACAGGAGAGAGACCTTATCACTGTACTGTGTGTGAGAAGAGGTTTTCTCGAAAGGGGACCCTTGTACGACATCAAAGCTTACACACAGGAGAGAGGCCTTATCACTGCAATGTGTGCTCCAAAAGGTTTTCTTGGAAGGCGAGCCTTGTACAGCATCAAAGCGTACACACAGGAGAGAGGCCTTATCACTGCACTGTGTGTTCCAAAAGGTTTTCTCGGAAGGCAAGCCTTGTACAGCATCAAAGCGTACACACAGGAGAGAGGCCTTATCACTGCACTGTGTGTTCCAAGGGCTTTACTCTCAACGCAGACCTTGTACGGCATCAAAGCATACACACAGGAGAGAAGCCTTATCTCTGCACTGTGTGTTCCAAGAGGTTTTCTCAGAAGGAGACCCTTGTACGGCATCAAAGCGTACACACAGGAGAGAAGCCATATCACTGCACTGTGTGTTCCAAGCGCTTTTCTCATAAGGCAAACCTTGTACTGCATCAAAGAACTCACACAGGAGAGAAGCCTTATCACTGCACTGTGTGTTCCAAGAGGTTTTCTCGGAAGGAGACCCTTGTACAGCATCAAATCGTACACACAGAGCAGAGGCTTTATCACTGCACTGTGTGTTCCAAAAGGTTTTCTCGGAAGGCGAGCCTTGTACAGCATCAAAGCGTACACACAGGAGAGAGGCCTTATCACTGCACTGTGTGTTCCAAGGGCTTTACTCTCAAGGCAGCCCTTGTAAGCCATCAAAGCGTACACACAGGAGAGAGGCCTTATCACTGCACTGTGTGTTCCAAGAGATTTTCTCAGAAGGGGACCCTTGTACGCCATCAAGTCACACACACAGGACAGAAGCTTTATCACTGCACTGTGTGTAGCAAGAGCTTTGGTCTTAAGGCAAGCCTTGTACGCCATCAAAGAACACACAGGCGACGGCCATGACGCCGTACAGGATATGGAAACTGCTGTAAACAAAAGGTGGTGCTCAGCAGCATCAAGTAACACAAGATGGAAGCCTTCTCAAAGCACTGCCAAAAAACCTTCATTTAAAAAAGAAATCTGATCTTTTACATCATCTAAGAATCTACAGCTAAAGTTAGACCTCTTCTGACATCAAACAATCCTTCCGGACTGAAATCCTCCCTTTCCTCTGAAGTCAGAAGAGCTTTGAGTTAAAGGACACACTCTAACGTTCGCAGCGTCTCCAAACAGAATGTAGCTTCTTCAACGTCACTAACGTCCCTTCACCAAGCAACGAACTTCACAGAGGCTGCTTCACTGCGAATTAAACCTGTCCGACTCTCATGAAATGTGTGCAGTGTTGAGGACGTGTTACCAAGTGTGGATCATAAACTATCCTGATAGACATAACTTCTGGGATTCAACAAAAAAATATTGAAAGACCTGAGCACATGGGAAAAAGAAACTAGGAGAAGAAATGGGAATCAATAACCACTTGAGGACAAAAAATATAAACTCCTTCCATCAAAAAAGCAGGAACATCTACTCCCTGTCAGTATCTTCAGACCGGCTGTGTAAATATTCTGTACAACCCATCCAGGCTGAGAGATCAAAAGAGGATTCGTGGCTGTCCAGATTCTAACAACTTACAAAGGTGGCACCAACCATATCATTCTGCAGTTTCAACAGCCGAGACCGTTACACAATTCATAATGTTTTGAGATGGTTTATTCTGGTGAGAATTCCTTTTTTTTTTTTAATGATAATCAGTTTTATTATCATTTTGAGAAGAAAAAAAAAAGACAGCATATATCTTACACAGTAAAGCCAATTCCATCTCCAACAGACAGTAAAAAAAAAACACTGTTAGGGTAGGAGTATTTATGCAAGCCACCCCAGCTGGAAAGCAGCATCCCGTTACGTGGGACAGCCAAAGCTGGCAATTTAAAAGAGTAGGTTCAGCCATTTGCCCCAAACCCTATGGAACCTCGCGGGACAACCATGTTCCTCCTGGGCCACGCACCCATCCACTCCCTGTTGCACTTTCGCAGGGTAGTGGGGTTGGACTGGGCCCAGGCCGCTGCAATATCTCATTTAGCCACAGCGACCGCCGTACCCAGAAAATGTTTGTCCGCTCTTGAGCCATCCAAACCTTCAAATACACCCAGGAGAAGATGTAAGGGATCGTGTGGAACCTGGCGACCTAAGGTCTGTGTGAGCTCAGATTCCACCTCGGACCAGAATGGGTCAAGGCCAGGGCAAAGCAAACCATATGGTCGAAGTCGGCCGGAGTTTGCCTGCTATTCCGGTGAGAATTAAATTCCCCAAAACTAACTTTCACATGCATTAAAAAACAAAGCAGATTAGCTAATGAAGACCCTGTGAAGAGTATTGCATCTCATTCTGTGATGTGTTTTGTGAGGTCAGTTGTTGTCCTGTTCTAGTGTGAGGGGGAGATTGACAACTAGACAAAGGACACTGTCGCAGGGAGCTGTTTGCCAAGAATGTCTTATTTTATGCAATAAAACTTTGCTAATAAACCAATCTGCCTGCCTGTTCCATGTGGCGATGAGACGGGAGATACTTCAAACTCATCAGTACGTTCAGAGTGTCGTTTTCTATCTTTGTGATTAGTCTGTCACGGAAGAGGGTGGGGAGGAACTAACATCCCCCCCTTGCAGCCCTTCAACCACCAGCCCCTCAGATGTGAGGCGTTCCAGGGTGTAGTTTGCGCCATCACTTTGTTTATTAGAGTAGTGCAAGCGTTACAAGTACAATTTGCACTGTTGATGTTTCAGACGACAACCTTTGAAGTTTAATAGTGTAATTGCATTGGGAACCCCTTTGTCCCTTGGACCTTTTCCTTCACTGAGCGTATTGATTGGCTTAAAATAGTCTGATGACTCTGGACCCTGTGCCATCTGTGAGCGCACAAGGCGTGCCTCTAAACTATTATATCGAAGCAACAGCACTAGTGTATAGAGTCGTGAATCATCCTGGTGAACATTGTGTGTCCCCTTCAAGATCCACCCGTAGTCATCAGTGACCATGAAGCAAGGGGCAGACAGATGCCTGGTGCGAGGCTGCTCTGGGGTCACTCAGACACCAGTGCCCATGTCGCCACCCCTATCCCAGACAGTGTTTAACATCTACGTCTCTCCTTGGGCCAGACTTATCAGGAGGCATGGATTTGCCCTGGTCTCATATGCTGATGATTCTCAGCTTGTTATCTTTATCTTCTATCAGCCTGAGGCCACAGACGCCAGGTTTCATGCTTGTCTCACTGAGATCATGACCTGGATGAACCATAGCTTCCTGAAAATGAACACTGACAAAACGGAGGTGATAGAGTTTGGCCCTGGCCGGTGCCTGTGGAATGACTCCTAATGGCCGGTTGAGGCCGGGGAATGCCCGTGTCCTGTCCCCAAGGTAGGAAACCTCGGAGTCATCTTCGATGACCAGTTTAATTTTTCTGCCCAGGTAAACAGTCTCACTTCCTCCTGCTTCTTTTTACTAAAAACCTTGAGAAAAATCTTCCCTTTTTTTTCACAAAAATTGCAAAAGACGCTGGTGGTGGCGCTCTTCCTGTCTAAACTGGACTGTTGCAATGCCCTTTTTTGGGCATTGATAAGACCCAGCTGAGAAAACTGCAGTCTCTACAGAACACTGCAGCAAGATTACTTCTAAACATTCCTAAAGGACAATCAACCTCGGCAGGAATTAAGTCACTGCACTGGCTTACCATCCAGCAGCGGGTGGAATTTAAGGCCTTATTCCTGGTGCACAAAGCCCTTTATGGTGGCGGTGCTGAGGATCTCCAAAAAATGTTCCTACATTATACCCCCCAAGTGCCCTTAGATCTGCTAATTTGGGCCTTATCCAGATTGCTAAGATCAGACGAGCAAGATGGGATGGCAGGACTTTATCAAGTTGTGCATCAAAGTTACGGAACAAAACGCCTATGGCCATGACATTTCAATCTAATCAGCAGGTCTTTAGGAAGAACTTGAAAACATGGCTGTTCACTTCCACATAGTCCCCCGGTAACACAGGCCATACTTCCCTTCTACATACACTAGCGCCAAGACGCCACGGCAATCGAGCGCTCTATGAACATATATCCTATCCTATCCTATTTGGGTGAGTGCTCGGAGCTTGCTGTGGCTGGTAGCAAGCCCTGGATCTGCAGGGACGTGTGGATCTCTAGGAATGAACTAAGTCGCAATGGTGGCATGTATGTGTGTGCAATGATGAGACGCCCTGGGTGCTAAGAGAATGATGAGACTAGGAATTGGCGGCCTCAGCTGAAGCTGTGATACTGGATTATTGTCAAGAGCAAGCCAGCGGGTCACAAGATTGTTGCAGCTGCGTTGGCACATTTACGGCATATCAGCCAGACATAAAACTTTATTCGGCTTACACAGGCTCTAAAAGTACAAGTTACTAGCATACTAGACTCAAAATTCATCTACTAAAACACAGTGATTTTTTGGCGCCAGATGTTTGTCCCGCGCAGTAAAATCAGTGCGAACAGCACCACGCACAGTGCACGAGGGCGCTGCATCTTTCCGTCGCTTGAGTAGAAGTTCTACTAGAGCGATAGCTTCCTCAACGTGAATGGAAGGTTTCTCGACATGAGTGTGAGTTCCCATCCCCGGGCAGCCGCGTTGAGAAATCTGGCTGGGAGATGGTCTAGTGCTGGATTTACCTTGCTCACGCTCTTCAATTTAACGTTGGTGAGCACAAGCAAGGAAATGTTTTTCTGAACTCCGAGTGTCTGAGGAGTGTGGAAAGACTCCACAAAGTCTACGAACGGAGCGGAGTTCACCGCCCAGACTTAATGTTTATGTATCTGTATATAAGTGTTGAGAGAAATTTTTATTGAGCTATCACATCAAGAATTGTAAATGTTATTAAGCACATATTGGTGAGAATAATGCTTCTTTTTCTATTACTGAATTTGCACAGCAACCAATCAACAGTACACTTAAAAACTACATTCCCCATGATGTCAGTAACCACAGTCCACAAATCACTGCCCATTATGCTCCGGTATGGCCAGCACCATCTTACTGCCTCGTATTTGAGTATGCTCAGTTTCAAACAGTTCAACCACAATATCCCGGTCCTAGATGGGATTACCTTCCTTGTCTAACCTGAACACTGCAATAGTTGTATAAACGTCACTCAGCGGAAGAGCTGCAAAGCTCCATCTTGAAGGCTGTTACCTCGTCTTGTATCCAGGTGTCTTGTGACAACATGTCCCAGTTGTTAAAGAAATATGTCACGTTTCCCCCCGCCCAAATGTTATTTGACATGGAATGATCTATACCCTAAAAATAAGCATGGAGGGAGGTCTCGCTCTGGGCGGTCCCCCCTTAATTGAATTACTGTAGTCCTTCTCAGTGGTAAGGGCATCAGGGGCTGAGTACCCTAGTACTTGACAGCTACTCTCTGTAGACACATAGTTTTACTCTTGCTGGTGCAAACTCTGGCCTAATTTCCAAGAGGCCTGCCCAGCTGGAGCTCGTGTGGCGCCGGCCTCTGAATCATACCTACAAGGCGACGCAAAAGGCTTCATAGATATGGAGTGAGGCTAGGCAGCGCAAAGAGCTGCGTCGGCTTACTCTGCATCAAGGAGGCATTCCATGGGTGTTGCTCTGGGTTCTCCCACGAAACACCCATTTATTTTGACACCGCCCCAGATTTAGACACTCAGGCAAACCTGGGGCAATGCCAAAACCTTACACCTCCCCAAAGCAGGCATAACGAGGAGAAATTTTTAATTTCTCCTCTTTTATTCCTCTTTCCCTGTTCTTCAGCAGACATAGACCCCAGTGCACCATGGTGCAAGGGTGTCTGTGTTGGTGCTCGGCTGCATAATGTGTGCCTGAACGGCCAGTAATGCACTGTGTCCTGTACGGTGCATTCCGGCTCTTTTGATTGGTGCAGAGCAGGGCAACAAAAAAGACTTGCAATGCTGCTGTATGCCAATCCTTGGTAAATGAGGCCCTCAGTGTTCCCCGATCAGTGTATGAGGTGGTATTGAACGTGTCTTGTGGATCTAATTATCACAGCTCGGCCATCGGCTTATCGCTCGTGCAAAGCGGAGTGGGCACACTGGGGCACGTGCATCAAAGCAGGCAGTAGAGGGTGCGCTCCTCCGATCAGAGAGGGCACACTGGGGCGCGCGCATCAAAGCAGGCAGTAGAGGGTACGCTCCTCCAATCAGAGAGGGCACACTGGGGCGCGCGCATCAAAGCAGACAGTAGAGGGTACGCTCCTCCGATCAGAGAGGGCACACTGGGGCGCGCGCATCAAAGCAGGCAGTAGAGGGTACGCTCCTCCGATCAGAGAGGGCACACTGGGGCGCGCGCATCAAAGCAGGCAGTAGAAGACTGCGCTCCTCCGATCAGAGAGGGCACACTGGGGCGCGCGCATCAAAGCAGGCAGTAGAGGGTACGCTCCTCTGATCAGAGAGGGCACACTGGGGCGCGCGCATCAAAGCAGGCAGTAGAAGACTGCGCTCCTCCGATCAGAGAGGGCACACTGGGGCGCGCGCATCAAAGCAGGCAGTAGAAGACTGCGCTCCTCCGATCAGAGAGGGCACACTGGGGCGCGCGCATCAAAGCAGGCAGTAGAGGGTACGCTCCTCCGATCAGAGAGGGCACACTGGGGCGCGCGCATCAAAGCAGGCAGTAGAGGGTACGCTCCTCCGATCAGAGAGGGCACACTGGGGCGCGTGCATCAAAGCAGGCAGTAGAGGGTACGCTCCTCCGATCAGAGAGGGCACACTGGGGCGCGCGCATCAAAGCAGGCAGTAGAGGGTACGCTCCTCTGATCAGAGAGGGCACACTGGGGCGCGCGCATCAAAGCAGGCAGTAGAAGACTGCGCTCCTCCGATCAGAGAGGGCACACTGGGGCGCGCGCATCAAAGCAGGCAATAGAGGGTACGCTCCTCCGATCAGAGAGGGCACACTGGGGCGCGCGCATCAAAGCAGGCAGTAGAGGGTACGCTCCTCCGATCAGAGAGGGTGCACTGGGGCGCGCGCATCAAAGCAGGCAGTAGAGGGTACGCTCCTCCGATCAGAGAGGGCACACTGGGGCGCGTGCATCAAAGCAGGCAGTAGAAGACTGCGCTCCTCCGATGAGAGAGGGCACACTAGGGCGCGCGCATCAAAGCAGGCAGTAGAGGGTACACTCCTCCGATCAGAGAGGGCACACTGGGGTGCGCGCATCAAAGCAGGCAGTAGAGGGTACGCTCCTCCGATCAGAGAGGGCACACTGGGGCGCGCGCATCAAAGCAGGCAGTAGAGGGTACGCTCCTCCGATCAGAGAGGGCACACTGGGGCGCGCGCATCAAAGCAGGCAGTAGAGGGTGCGCTCCTCCGATCATAGAGGGTACTCTGGGGCGTGCATCAAAGCAGGCAGTAGAAGACTGCGCTCCTCCGATCAGAGAGGGCACACTAGGGTGCGTGCATCAAAGCAGGCAGTAGAGGGTACGCTACTCCGATCAGAGAGGGCACACTGGGGCGCGCGCATCAAAGCAGGCAGTAGAAGTCTGCGCTCCTCCGATCAGAGAGGGCACACTGGGGCGCGCGCATCAAAGCAGGCAGTAGAAGACTGCGCTCCTCCGATCAGAGAGGGCACACAGGGGCGCGTGCATCAAAGCAGGCAGTAGAGGGTACGCTCCTCCAATCGGAGAGGGCACACTGGGGCGCGTGCATCAAAGCAGGCAGTAGAGGCTACGCTCCTCTGATCAGAGAGGGCACACTGGGGCGCGCGCATCAAAGCAGGCAGTAGAAGACTGTGCTCCTCCGATCAGAGAGGGCCCACTGGGGCGAGCGCATCAAAGCAGGCAGTAGAAGACTGCGCTCCTCCGATCAGAGAGGGCACACTGGGGCGCGCGCATCAAAGCAGGCAGTAGTGGCTACATTCCTCCGATCAGAGAGGGCACACTGGGGCGCGCGAATCAAAGCAGGCAGTAGAGGGTACGCTCCTCCGATCAGAGAGGGCACACTGGGGCGCGTGCATCAAAGCAGGCAGTAAAGGGTACGCTCCTCCGATCAGAGAGGACACACTGGGGCGCGCGCATCAAAGCAGGCAGTAGAAGACTGCGCTCCGCCGATCAGAGAGGGCACACTTGGGCGCGCGCATCAAAGCAGGCAGTAGAGGGTACGCTCCTCCGATCAGAGAGGGTGCAGTCTGTGTCAGGGTGCACTCCGCAGGGTCCAATTGTAGCAATATAGGCTCCACCTCCTGACCTCACCAACACCCTGGTATATAAATACACAGGGTGTTCGAGTGATCGGGCGAGGGAAATAAAGAAAAAAGGGAGGGACGGAAGGGTACAGCTGGGAAGGGATAGCTGAAAGAGAAAACACACCAATGTTATACTACACATAGGAAATACTACTCTCATTTCATTCTCGCTAATGTCTCTCTATTCACCTGGCTCAAGTCTTCCAAATTGCCCTCCAGCTGCTGTATGTATATCTATAGAACTGAACACGTTCCTGATCCCTAAAGATAGAAGAGACAAGTTATTCCTCAGACCCATACACATTTGTGAAATACTTCATTAGTAACATATCAGTTGGAAAAAGCACCCCCTAGTATTAAAGTTCATACTGGAATGATGCTCCTTTGAAACTGTTCCCAGCTTAAAGAGAAATCCTTCTCCTTATCTCTTCCAAAACAACATAAATCCAAAGTCATCAGAAAAGGGTTCCAATCACCCGATCCGAAGATAACAGAGAAACAGTTCAATCAAACGGTAAGATGTAGCCTCCTACTACTATCTTCCGTTGTTTAGTTCAGTACATATATCCTTTTGTATTCGAAAACAAATGTACCTAACACCAGTCCCCAATTACGGCAAAGTGTAGAACAACCCACTACTTTCCGCTTTGGCACATGCAAATGAAACCTCCTAATTCCCCCAGATTGTGTGTGACTTCATAACGGCAGCGCGTAGCAATGCCACAGCGCTCCGCTCACGATTCGAAAAAATGAAGACTTGCCGTGGCCGGAGAAAGACCCACAACTGTGTACTTTAAGTTCAAAACAAGGCAGAAAGCGTTCTACTCATGCTTAGGACATCTGGAAAATCCTCCGCACACTCCGTTATGCAGCAAGCACTCGGCCAACTCACCAGCCGACCTTAGAGACGAAGAGAACTGACCCGGAAGCAAAGAGCCCAGAGGAAAGGCACTAGGCAAGCACAGCGCTCGAGAACCCGGGCTGAAATCAGCGTGTAACCAAGGAATCTCCGAATGACAGCAACTCAGCAAGGAGACCTCCACAACGCAGGAACTCAGGAAAGGAACAAATGGTGGAGAAAGACAAAACAGTTAACAAACCAAAATCACGCACAAAGTCTCCTGGTCCCGCCCTTAATTATATACCAGGAATACACACCGGGCTGATGGGACTCGTAGTTCAACATATTAGGTAGGCGCAGCTAAGTGATCCTGACAGTCTGACCCAAATCTACTGCTCCACAGATGGAAACGCTGTGGCAATTCCACCGATTGCATCGCTCGGCAGACAAGTGTAGCAGCTTCTCTTTCAATTACATTAACAATCAAATAAAAGAATTAATCAAGAAGCAAATACACCGTACATAAGCTTATATAAGAAGATATGACCACAACCAGATATATGAATGATAACTGTGGGAAACTGGCTCTTTATAAAGTATACCAAAAAGAGGTCTACTGTGCATGGAGCCCAGGGGTTCCCTTATGAGTGGACGGGGTTTGCTTTAGCAATCTTCAAGGTGCTCTTCTAGGGAGTAGTGAGGTCGAGCAGCCTTAGGCTTATCAGAGAGGAGTGTAAGACATCTGCGATACACGCACAGAGTCAATAAATGGTACACATGACTCAATAAGGAGAGCCACGCCAATTTATAAAAATAACACATATCTTGATATATATTTAGGCACCAGAATCAATACGATCAGGTAACAGTGCAATTTTCATAAGCGTCAATGCTATCCTATGGAGGATAAACAAATGCTGCATACAAGTTCTTTACAGCGACTCACCTGATCACTCTCTTGGACTTAAGGTGAGTATGGGGAAAGGTCCAAGGCAGCATCAACAGGTCACCCCCAGGGGCACTAGGGCGGCCGGGTGCAGAGGTGCAATACAGCATCTGGTGCCCAATGTTCATCTACGGGGATCGGTCCGGAGTCCTGTTTGGGTGCCTGCAGGAAGCAGGGAAGCAGCTCTGCTGCTCCTTGGGCGATCCTGGTTCGTGGGTGAAGTGCTGGCACTTCTCTCAGGCTTCTGGAGACACGGAGCTGCAGGAAAAGGGGTCTTTGTCGCATTTGTCACAGACAGCAATCCGGTTGGCACCAAGTCAGTTAGTGTCTTCTGTTCCTTCTTGCGAATCTTCAGAACCGTCTTCTTGTTTCAGGTCATCAGGATCTGATTTCATGGTGCCAGGAACTCTCCTAAATACTAGATTTAGGGGAGTGAAGTGTAGTAGCCAAAGAGTCCTGATGGAAGTGGGCATACCTCTGTCCCAGAGTTCCTAATTCTGTCATCACAAAGATGACTCTGAGATTTCATGTTCACTCAGGTAGCCCATCTTAGGGGCGGATTTATCCTGAAGGTGAACCCACCTGTCTGACTACAGATTTTCCACCTTGTCCAGGCGCCGAGCAGACCCTGGCCAAGAGGGATCAGCATCCTCTCCTGTGAGCGAAGCCAGGTTCCCAAAGGCGGTGGGCTCTTTGAAGCTCCCTGCCTTGGAATGCTAATTCAAAGGTCATCCTGTGGGAGGGGTTGTAAACACCCTCTGCCTGAGCGGGCTTCTTTTCTGACCTCCTGAGACAGAACCCCTCACCCTTGGGTGCCAGAACCTTGTTAGTGGTGGCAGGCTGGCTAGGACCAGTCAGCGTAGCACACTAGTAGTTGGTAGGTTTTCTAAGGTGCCTTCTGGGTGCATGTATTAATACATCACCACTGGAATCAGTGTGGGCGTATTAATACGAGATGTTTGATACCATCATGTAGTTGGGGAACTCGTTTTCACCAGTGTTCTGCACATGTACTTAAAACGGCTTCACTTTTACTGGCAGTAATGGAACTGACCAACACAGCGCCATATCTGCTCATGCAGATATGTCCACACATGTAGCATAGTGCTCCCTGCCTTAGGGCTGTAAGTCCTGCTGTGGGGTGAGTTACCTACACTGCATGCAGTGTATGTTGTCATGGCAGACAGGGAGGTGAGCGATGTGGTGTTTTCACTTTTGTCTGCACCAAGACATGCAGCCTGCTGTGGCAGTGCGAATGTTTTTGCTGAGGAGTCCCTTAGGGTGGCACAATATATGCTGCAGCCCTTAGGTACCCTCTTTAGCCTCCTTGCCCTAGGTACCAGGGGTACCATTTACTAAGGACTTACAGAGGGTGCTAAAGGTATTGCCATTTGTGGAAACAATTGAACAGTTTTGGGAAAGAGATCTGGCAATGGGAACCTGGTTAGCAGGAACCCAATGCACTTCCAGTCAACATCGCATCAAATACTAGATGAAGTAGGGGTGACCATGTCAAAAAGGGGCGCAGTCCTACAATAACGTCTGCACTCAAATACTTCTGCATTTATTTTGGCTGCTGAGCAGCAAAAAAGAGGAAGACAAGATGGCGCCGGCCATATTTGAGGAGAATAAAGTGCAGTGATGGGTAGGCTGTGGTTACTAATATATAGTATATAAATCTTTCTTTTGAGATTACTGCATTATGATTGGCAGCTGTGGAAATTTAGTAAAAAATTAAAAAGATCTTTTTTCAAAAAAAATGTTTAAAAAAAAAAAGATCAATCAATCAATCAATTAATCAGAATACTTGTAAAGCGCACTACGTACCCGTGAGGGTCTCAAGGTGCTGAGGGGAGGGGGTGCCGCTACTGCTTGAAGAGCCAGGTCTTGAGGAGCTTTCTGAAGGTGAGCAGGTCTTGGGTCTACCGCAGCTGGGCCGGGAGGGTGGTCCAGGTCTTGGCGGCGAGGAAGGAGAAGGATGTGCCACCAGAAGTTGTTCGTTGGATGCGGGGGGACGACGGCGAGGGCGAGGGCGAGGCTGGCGGAGCGGGGCTGGTGGGTGGGGGTGTAGAAGCTGAGTCTGCTGTTCAGGCAGGCTAGTCCAGTGTTGTGGAGTGCTTTGTGTGTGTGGGTGAGGAGCTTGAAGGTGATTCTTTTGTTGACGGGAGCCAGTGCAGGTTTCGTAGGTGGGGGGTGATGTGGCTGCGACAAGGGATTTTGAGGATCAGGCGGGCGATTGCGTTTTGGATGCGTTGCAGTCGTTGTGGGTGTTTGCCCGGGATTCCTGCGTACAGTGCGTTGCCGTAGTCTAGCCTGCTGCTGACGAGGGCTTGTGTCACTGTTCTGGTTTCAGACGGGATCCACTTGTAGATCCTGCGGAGCATGTGGAGGGTGGTGTAGCAGGAGGAGGAGATGGCGTTGACCTGCTACGGCATGGAGAGGGAGGAGTCGAGGATGAATCCTAGGTTGCGTGCGTGGTCTTTGGGTGACGGTGCCATTCCCAGTGTGGTTGGCCACCAGGAATCGTCCCAGACAGAGGGGGTTAGTCCGAGGATGAAGACCTCTGTCTTGTCCGAGTTGAGTTTCAGACGGCTGCTCTTCATCAATTCGGTGATGGCCTTCATTCCCGCGTGGAGGTTTGTTTTGGCGATGTGCGGGTCATTGGTGAGGGAGAGGATGAGCTGGGTGTCGTCGGCGTAGGAGATGATTTTCAGGTCATGCTGGCGGGCTACTTGTGCGAGGGGGGCCACGTAGACGTTGAACAGGGTCGGGCTGAGGGATGAGCCCTGGGGTACGCCGCAGATGATGTTGGTGGCTTCGGATCGGAAGGGTGGAAGGCGGACTCTCTGTGTTCTGCCAGAGAGGAAGGTTGTGGGCCTTTTCCTGGATTCCGGCTTCTTGGAGGCGTGTCTTTAGTGTGCGGTGGCAGACCGTGTCGAAGGCGGCTGATAGGTCCAGGAGGATGAGGGCTGATGTTTCGTCGTTGTCTTGTTGGTGCCTGATGTTTGTGGCGGCGATGAGTGCGGTTTTGGTGCTGTGGTTACGTCTGAATCCGGACTGGGACGGGTCTAAGATGTTGTTGTCCTCGAGGTGGTGGGCTAGTTACATGTTGGCAATTTTCTCGATGACCTTCGCCGGGAAGGGGAGCAGGGAGAGGGGCTGGAAGTTCTTGAGGTCCTTGGGTTCTGCCTTGGGCTTCTTGAGGAGGGCGTTGATTCATGCATGTTTCTAGCTTTCTGGGAATGTCGTTGTCTCGAAGGAGATGTTGATGACCTTCCGTAGTTGGTGTGCGATGGTTGTGTTGGCTTTGTTGAATACAAGCAAAACAGGGTGTTCGATTTCACTGAACTTTGTTGGCCTTGGCACTCCCCATATGTTGGCCGGGCGGCCGAACACAATTTCGTAGGGACTAAGTACCACTCGTGAATGCACAGTCATTCTTGTTGATAGGAGTGCTAAAGGCATAGCGTCAGGCCATTTAAGACCAGAGCTCGCTTGAATCTTGGCCAATTTAAGTTTTAGTGTGCCATTATAGCACTCTACTAGTCCAGCTGATTGGGGGTGATTTGCAGCGTGGAATTTTTGTTGGATTCCTAGCCCTTCACATACTTTCTTCATCAGTCGACCCACAAATTCACTCCCATTATCACTCCAGACCATTCTCGGCATTCCAAATCTAGGGAAAAATTATTTGACAAGGGCTTTAGCTGTGGATAAGGCAGTGTTGTCTTTTAGGGGATATGCTTCTACCCATCTTGAAAAGGCACAAACAACAACAAGTACGTATTTCAAATTGTTGCACCTTTCCATGTGGATGAAATCTAGCTGCAAAAGCTCGAACAGATACGTTGGAGGTGCAAAATGACCAGCTGGAGTTGGGGATCCCCTACCAGGATTGTATTTCAGACACACCATACAATTCTTGACCACATTCTCTGCACACTTAAGAATTCCAGCATTTTGCCATACTGGAGCTAACAACTTACAAATCCCTTTCACACTGATATGAGCCCTCGTTCTTCCACAACAAAATCGCAGACATCCACAACAGCTTCGACAACCAACCCGGAGACCATCCCACCCAATCTTCTGCCGTACCTTCACCCCCCTCGAACATCCTTAACGACTGGAACCCAATCTCCACCGAGGACACCATCCGCCTGATGAACTCCATCCACTCAGGATCCCCCACAGACCCATGTCCTCACCACATCTTCAACAAAGCAGACTCCATCATAGCACCACACCTCTGAGACGTCATCAACTGCTCCCTCAACTCCGCCACCTTCCCGGAAAGCTGGAAACACGCCGAACTCAGCGCCCTTCTGAAAAAACCCACAGCGGACCCCACCGAACTCAAAAACTACCGCCCCATCTCGCTCCTTCCATTCCCGGCCAAAGTCATTGAGAAAGCCGTCAATAACCAGCTCGCCGCCTTCCTCGAAAGCAACAAATCCCTTGACTCCTCACAGTCCGGCTTCCGAGCCAAACACAGCACGGAGACCGCCCTCATCGCAGCAACAGACGACATTCGAACTCTACTGGACAATGGAGACACAGTCGCCCTCATCCTCCTAGACCTCTCCGCAGCCTTCGACACAGTCTGCCATAGCACTCTTCTACAGCGCCTCAAAAACATCGGGATCCAAGGAAAAGCACTGGAATGGATCACCTCATTCCTCACCGGAAGAACCCAGAGGGTCCGCCTCCCACCATTCAAGTCCGAGGCCACTGAAGTCATCTGCGGCGTACCCCAAGGTTCCTCACTCAGCCCCACCCTCTTCAACGTATACATGAGCCCCCTCGCGACCATCGCTCGCCAACACAACCTCAACATCATCTCCTACGCAGATGACACCCAACTGATCCTATCACTCACCAAAGACCCCAACACCGCCAAAACCAACCTACATGAAGGTATGAAAGAAGTAGCAGAGTGGATGAAGCACAGCCGTCTGAAACTGAACTCAGACAAAACAGAAGTCCTTATCTTAGGCACCTCCCCCTCCGCTTGGGACGACTCTTGGTGGCCAGAGGCCCTTGGAAAAGCACCCATCCCGACGGACCACGCACGGAACCTGGGCATCATCCTGGACTCCTCACTCTCTATGAACAGACAAGTCAACGCAGTCTCATCTTCATGCTTCAACATCCTCCGCATGCTCAAAAAAACATTTCGCTGGATCCCCACCGAAACCAGAAAAACAGTCACCCATGCACTGGTTACAAGTCGCCTGGACTACGGAAACACCCTATACGCCGGTATCACCGCAAATCTCCAGAAAAAACTCCAACGCATCCAGAACGCATCAGCCAGACTCATACTAGACATCCCGCGTAAAGACCATATCTCTAGCCACCTGAAAAACCTCCACTGGCTCCCCGTCAATAAGAGGATTACTTTCCGCCTCCTAACCCACGCTCACAAAGCACTCTACGAACTTGGACCCGAATGCCTCAACACACGACTTTCCTTCTACACCCCCCCTCGCCAGCTACGATCTTCCAACCAAGCCCTTGCTACCATTCCTTGCATCAATAAAACCACCATGGGAGGTAGATCCTTCTCCTACCTCGCAGCTAAAACCTGGAACTCACTCCCCACTCACCTACGTCTCACACAGAACCACCTATCATTCAGAAAGCAACTTAAAACATGGATATTCGACAAGTAATTCCCATCCCTTCCTCAAGCGCCTTGAGACCCTCTGGGTATGTAGCGCGCTATATACATTTCTGACTTGACTTGACTTGATAATTCAACCGAACAACCATTTTCATCCATTTTACCCCTACTTTCTCTCCACACACTCAACTCTTCCTCTGTAGCTTCAGCTTGAATAGACTTCACACTCTCTATCGTATCTTCACACATTCCAACGTCATCAACCCATCTTGCAGGGCCTGCAACATACATTCGATTCATCACATCTTTAGCTGTTTCTTTTGCGACTTCGTCAGCAAATGCATTTCCACGACCAACATCATCAGTAACCTTTTTGTGTGCACTGCATTTCACAATCGCAACTTGTAACGGCAAGGTCAGTGACTCAAGGAGCTCATTCACCAACTGACCATGCTGTATCTTAGCTCCATGCGAAGTCAGGAACCCACGTTCTTTCCACAATCATCCAAAACTATGAGCCACACCAAATGCATACATGCTGTCAGTATATATGGTCACTTTCATTCCTTTTGACAACACACACGCTCTCGTTAGTGCAATCAACTCTGCTGCTTGAGCTGAATTATGTGGAATACGTGCAGTTTCAACAATCGCATTTAAAGTTGTGACAGCCTATGCCGCAGTCGTATCACCATTCGGAAGCTTGAAGCATGAACCATCCACCCATAAGGTTCCATCACACTTCACAAGAGGAGTATCTTTTAGATCTACTCTCCCTTTCGTCTCTTCTTCAGTTCTAAAGAAACAGTCATGTTTTTCTTCAACATCCTCTGACTCAACTGAAATCGGCAATAACGTGGCTGGATTCAGCGCTGTGCACCTCTTAATGTGCACATGACTCGCTAACAGTGTCAACTCGTAACCTGACAATCGAGCACTAGTTAAGTGCTGTGTCTTGGTCCTGTTTAATAAGGTGTCCACTGCATGTGAAACCATCACAATCAGCATATTATTCATCACTAATCCAGCAGACTGTCGAATAGAAACAGCTGCTGCTGCCGTGGCTCTCAAACAACTCGGCAATGCTTTAGCTACCGGGTCCAAAGTCAACGAAAAATATGCACATGGACGTTGCTTGTCCCCAAAAGACTGTGTCAACACTGACAACGCACATCCCTCTCTCTCGTGGACATACAACGTAAAAGGTTGACTGTAGTCGGGGGTATCCAACACAGGAGCCGAACACAATGCATCACGCAATTCTGAAAAACTTTTCTGACACTCTTCAGACCACGGAATGGGATTCGGTGTATCTTTACAAGTTAATGCCACCAAAGGTTTGGCCAACAAAGAAAAATTCGGTATCCATTGTCTGCAATATGATGTAATGCCCAAGAAAGCACGCGCTTCTCTCTGTGTCCTTGGCACACTAAATTTTGCAATTGCTTGAATTCTTTCTGGGGTCAGTTTCCTTCCCTCCTTCGATAAGAGATGACCTAAGTAGGTCACTTCTTGTCGACAATATTGCAGTTTTGAAAGAGACACTTTGTGATGTAAATCAAACAAATGACGTAACAATGACAACGTGGCTTCCTTACAAATCTCCTCAGTATCTGCAGCGACAAGCAAATCGTCGACGTACTGAATAAGGGTAGCGCCATCAGGTAAAACAATTGCATCATGTTGTGTTTTCAAAGCCTGACTATATATTGATGGACTTTCACAGTAGCCTTGAGGAGCGCGTTTGAAGCGGAAGCTTCGGCCTCCTAAGCTGAAGCCAAAAATATCCCTGCTTTCCACGGCAATCGGGATGCTGAAGAAAGCATTCTTCAAGTCAATCACCGAGAACCAAGTGGCAGAAGCTGGAATCATAGTCAACAGGGCAGTGATATCAGGAACAATTGGAAACTGTGGCACAACTATTTTATTTACCTCTCTAAGATCAATCACAAACCTGTAAACAGGTGCTGGGGAGGGTCAGTACGTTTCAAAACAGGCAGAACAGGACTATTACAAACGTTGCCTCTTGTCTCTTCAATTACATCTTTTTCAATCAAATCATAAATGATCGCTAGCAACGCCTTTTCACCTTCGCTAAAGATCTTGTATTGGGAAATGCGTGGCATTTTAACATTGGCTTTCAATGTCACAACATATGGCGGTATTTCCAAAAGACCCACATCATTAGGGCCAGTAGCCCAAAGAATATCCGGAAGAGAAGACAATTCTGTTGGAAGTTTATCCTTTGACAAATACATCGGAGAGACCACTTTCTTACCCAATGTAAGTTGTACTCCCAAAGGAGAACAATACAATGTTGCATACAATCTTTTCAACAAATCCAATCCTAACAAGTTTTCACCACAACCTGTCGTCAGAATAAGGGTTGCTTCCAATAAACAAGGTCCAACAGAAAGGGACATAGGGCTAGAAATCGGGTTCCTAACCGGGGCCCCAGAAAAACCTACGGAAACATTCATTTCGCCAGACAAAGGTGAGCCAGGGAGTTTTGAGTGCATAATAGAACTCTTTGTAGCACCAGTATCCTACAGAAAAGGCTCTGACACACCTGATGTAATCACCTTAACATAAGGTCCACTCTGATCTACTGGAACTGAAATGACTCCCTCTGTTTGTCTATGGCTGTCCTAACAATCATTACCTTCCATATTCTCATCTTCTGCATAGTAGTCATCAGCATAGTATTGAGCCGTCCTACCAGATGCGTTATTCTGCTGATCAAAACTATTCATCGAATTCTGAGGTGGAAAGGAGCACGCGTTCTGGGGGAAACTTCCACGTCCCCTACCTCTAGGAGCTTGTTGAACACCTCGACTTCTTGCGCCAGAAGTACCATTTGTACGCTGTAACAAAATAGGACAACTATACTTGAAATGACCTTCTTCTTTACAGTATGAACACTGATTGGGACCTACAGGAACACGTGGTTGAGAAAACTCGAACCTTTGTGAGTTTCTCTGAAACTGTTGAGGTTGCTGATAGTTACTCTGATTATTGCGAGGCGGATACGCCTGCTGTAAAAGAACCTTCGTTTTTAACTCTTTAGTTTTCTTGTCTGCTCTATCCTTCTCGTCCTTATCTCTATTTTCGTAATACTGCGCAGTGGCCAATATCTGTGCTGAAGAGGAAACTGCCCACGAACTCTCTGAATCCTTCAACTTCTTACACAACTCGGGAAGCAAATTGTGCACAAACTTGTCAACGAACAACCTTTGACCACCTTCTGTACTCATATCTTGACCACTGTGGTCGACAAAAGTTTCTTCAAAACTAGTAAAGAAATCAGACACTGTTTCCTCTTTCTTCTGCTTACACGCAGACAATTTATCCCAGTTTACACGCATCGCAGGCATTAAAGTCTTCATATAAGTAATTATTCTACCAGGGAGTTCTGCAACTAAAGGCTCGGGTTTAGCACCACCAACTTGTCTGCCATCTGCAGCAGTAATATTAACCCATGTATCACCTAACTCCTGATCATGATCGGCATGACGAATCTTTCCCCATAAAGGTTGTGGAACAACATTCCCGAACAACATGTCTATATCCGCTAAATTCATAATGCGTGAGCTTGCAGTCTGTGATAATTCCTTATAATACCCTGCAGGATTTTTACGGGGATCAGGCAATGTCTGTTTAAGGGCAAAAACTTTAGCTCGCTTCCATGGAACATGTACCCACACACGCTGAAAGTGTGGCTGAATGGCTGGATT
Source organism: Lissotriton vulgaris (assembly GCF_964263255.1). Lineage (NCBI taxonomy): Eukaryota > Metazoa > Chordata > Amphibia > Caudata > Salamandridae > Lissotriton > Lissotriton vulgaris. Next base: position 352,824,037 of record NC_141686.1, read on the forward strand.
AACGTTTTGGTTCCCTTCTCTTCAAACTGGGGGAACTTCCCTCATGGGATATTGTCTCGCCTTCTTCTTAACAGAGAAATCAGACTCAAACAACGACTGAGAAATACTCCCACTCCTAAACGACAAAAATGTCGCAACTGTTTTCTTAACATCAGAACCTACAATCGTGCCTTTTTCAAACTCGAACCGTACACGACACAACTCAGGCGAATTCGATTCCAAATCATTTTCCTCCAATTCTTCACAAAGAAAAATACACATTTTCTCAAATACATATCTCTGCTTTGGTGCTTCCCATTGATGGAAGACATCCATAACGGATTCTAACTCATATCTTATCGGGGCTGTAACCCATTTATGTGCCAAATGATCCAATATCTCTTTCTCTCGAGAATCAGGCAGTTGGCTACGCAACTGTTTACGCTCCGAATCAGGGGTCGTACTATGCGACCCAAAGAAAGGAGAGAAACGACTAGAAACAGTGTTTGTCATTCTCTGTCGAACAGAAGGAGAGGTCGACAAGACGGGAGATAAAGCAGACTGAGAAAAGGTCAAAGTAGGAGCAGTAGTAGGGGAGGTAGCAAGAACAGGTGGAAAAGTTGCAGGAGTTAAAGGCAGAGCAGGTAGCAAAGTCAGTGGCCCTTGAGAAGGCTGCACCAGAGGAGATGGGGCCAGCGGAAGAGGAGCTGGCGGCTGTTGGATAGCAAGGGGCAAAGCAACCAGAGGTTGCGCCACTAAAGGTTGCGGAGGTGCTGTAGCACTCTGCGCATAAGGGGGTGGCGAACTTAATAAGTGTGACATTAAAGAATCTTCCTCAAGTTCTTTTGCTGCATCTTGCTGAAGAGGCGGCAAAACTGGGTAACATTTATCAATCGCCATTTTACGTTGCCTGTGCAACTGCTCACTTGTTCTTCTTCGTTATCTTTATACTGCGTAGCAGCTTGCATTATCAAAATACCCCTTTCTCTCTTATTTCTTTTTGCTAATTTAATTTCCTTCTGTTTGGCTTCCTTACGCCATAGACGATAAGAGTCAAACATCGCCGGCCGGGCTTTCTTCTTGAAAAGTTTAACCTCCAGATTATTTAAAATCTCTGTGTCAAAACTACCATATTGGGGCCATTTTAAAACACCAATCTTTCTGGTGTATCGGATCCATATTTCATTATATGCGATGGGGCCTACGCCATGTTTCACATATAGTTCATAGGTTGGAGTTCCAATCGGAGGAACCGGACACAAGTCCTCCAATCGGGAATCCCTACTACAACCAAGACAAAACAAATTTCCAAGTCTGCTAAGACCAGGCATCTTCGCTCTCTAGTCTAGCTTCAAACTTCAAAGGATTATCGAATACGATAGTCTCGTGAATACACGAGTCCTTCGGTTTTGGTACTTGCAAGTTCCAAACAAAATGATCCCAAAGGGGATACCAAACTAAGAACCAAACTAAGGACTGGGAGACGCTCCACTTATACTTAACTGAGGTATCGATGACGTCACCAGAAGACTCGTCTATCGTTTCGCTCTACCAATCATCAAGGGTCCAAAACAGGGCGATAGTCAGGGCAGCAGTCCTTCGTAGCCGTCGGGAAGCGGGGAACCTCGCAGCAAAGACTTTCGGACCACGTCGACATACAGGGGTCGAAGAAGTGGCGGCCTTCCTCCAGAATTTTCACACGAAGCTCCTCACGAACCTCTGGCTTGGACCGGTACCGCTGAAATCGCCCCACGCTGGGCGCCAACTGAAGTACTGGGTTTTTCAGAACCCAGCGGTGCCAGGGAACACACCCAAAGACTTCGAGTCTTTCCTGTTTTAGACTACAGAAACACAGAGTCTTCTAGGTGAAGTCAAAGATCGAATTTATTGGCTGCAGCCAGTAACTGGTATCCTAGAAGTACAACACGGTGTATATTCTCAGGAGACTGCTCAATCTTACAAAGCCAGCCTTCTCCTTTTGTACAAAATATTATGCTTTAGGCAAACATTCCTTATTTTACAGTTGACCATTCACATATTTTCACTACAAAGAAAAAGCTGAGTCATGATGACAAGCCCATATTTCAGTTTGTCCAGCCCACAAACAATTGCCTGGCAAGGCCCAGTATTTTCATCAGATATCGACGGACCCCCAATAAAAACGGCACCTCCTCCTCGTAAAGTAAGTCATAAAGAAAAAAACTGGGACAGGTGTGTGTAAGATTAGGCAAGGTTTGTGTGTGATGAAAGGTTTATGATATGTTGTGCCTTGATACTAATCTCATTCGGCCACTGGGAAAGGAACTGGCCGAACAGGTTTGGCTTCAGACAGTGGAGTCAGTTTGCCCAGGTCACAGAGGAGTCAGCAAAGGTGTATGTGTCCTTCAGACTCGTTTTTGGCCTTCGTCATTGGCCTATGTGAGGGCAATCATTAAATATCTGCTGTTCACAAAATGGAACCCGAGGGTTCAGGACAGAAACTCTGATTTCAGGGTGATTTCGTCACCCGAATATGACGAAAATGCTTGTGCATAGTATTCTAATCATTCTCGGTCTGCTGATACCAAAATCGTCATGACACGACGATGTTTATAACACGGGTCCAGAATTTTCAGTACCACAAGATGAAATAAAATTAAATGATTACGCACTTGTATAGCGCACGACTACTCGTAGGCATCTCGGCGCTTGTACGAATACCGCCGAGGAACCCTTCCTGGCCTTTCCTTGTGAGGAGCCCGCTCCTGGGCACCCCCAAGGTGAAGCCAGGCATCCTAGCATTGTTGGGGCCGTTGTGGAGATTAAGCAAGCTATTGCCCAGAGGTGAAGAGTGGGACTCATGATTAGAATAAGCACCGAGGCGAGAATTATCAGGTCCGAGGAAATTGAGCCCGAGATCCGCTGAGGCGGGAATTGAACTCTGGTCCCGGCCAGACTACTGCATCAGGGTCTGCCGCTCTAACCATTGAGCCACACTTCTCTACAAGTGCACAAGCACTGCCCTGCAAAACTCACCCTGGATACCAGATACCAGATACTAGGGGGATGTGGAAGTCGCTAGACATTCTCCTGGACTCCTACGAACCCCCGTGAGTTCACTTGGGACCCCCGGGAGGAGATCGGCCCCCACACAGTGATACAACCCCAGACTAGGCTCATAGCGAGTGAACACTTCTTGCACCCTTCCTCTACTCTTTCTCTCCTTTCTTCTCTCTTCTTGCTATCCGGTTTCTAATTTTTCCAGCTAGTCAACACAGGGGGGACTAGCTGAACGTGTACAGAACAGAGTCCTGTAATTTCTGTAATACCAACTATGTTAATCTGGTAACCCTTAACAAAAATGCGAATGTACTTGTTTTGTAAAAAAAGAAAAACCTTGAAATCAAACAGACTTTTTTTTAAATTGGTAATTTGAGTTAAAGGAACAGCGAACAGTTTGCAATTAAGAAGCTGTCTAAGTCCAATAGAAAACCAGAGTCAACCTCATTGAAAGTAAGAAGCAGTTCAGTTTAAAAGAACGTTAAAGTCAAGTATTGGGAAAGGCAATAGAACTGGTGTGTACTTGTGAGGGGGAGATTCACGACGCGGACAGTGAAGTTAGCCAATGGCTGAAGTGGGCTGACCCACCGCCCGAAGTTAGCCAATGGCTGAAGTGGGCTGACCCACCGCCCGAAGTTAGCCAATGGCTGAAGTGGGCTGACCCACCGCCCCAATACTGTGGTGTCTGGAAGTAACATGTGAAGGGTTGACTAAATGAACAGGAGGACTGGCTGAAAACCTCGAAGTAAATATGTCATACATATTTCAGTATAATTGTACTGGTTAACGTCATACTCAATAAAAACAATGTTCAAACGCAGCATTGGAAATATTCCAAAATGGGAGGAGAGAACAGATTGAACAGAATGTTCTCAGCTTATGTAGGATTTAAAATGCTATTTTCACTGAGAATCAGAAGCTTTCGGCACTATTCGAGCAAAGCAAAGCCCCATTGTGCAGGGCACCGGTCACACACTGGCTTTAGAAAATAAGCTATAGCATGGAATTGAAAAATACATACCTTGCGGCTGTGGTTTCCCATTTCACCGTCATATTTAAAGAAAACAAACAACTCCAGTGAAGTCTGACTCGATTAATAACTCCAGCATTCAAGGGTAAGAATGAAAGAGACTCCTACTATCCTTGCCTCATTACTTACTTTAGCAAGGTGGGAAACATTGCGACTGGAGGGACCGAGCTGGTCACAACCAGGGGGCTGGCGCAACCCAGGGCATAGGGGCTCAGAGGTACCCAGGGTTGGGGGCTGATTGTGGGACCACACTTAATATGCACCAGGCCACGTTTGTGCTCAGTGTCAGAAGCAGGGAGGGTTCATGCGCGCCATCAGACGCACCTAAGAGCTGAGCCTGGGTCGAGGGTCTGCGCCGCCCCAGGGGTTCTAGAGGGGGCCGCCTCCCAGCCCAGCCCCTCTGCGAGCACCGAAGCTTGCTCACTCCTGCTGGTCCCTGGGATGTAGGGGCACCAGGCCACGCTAGAGCTCAGTGTCAGCAGCAGGGAGGGTTCATGCTTGTCATCAGATGCACCTCAAGAGCTGAGCTTCGGGCGAGGGTCTGAGCTGCTCCTGGGGTTCCAGCCCCTCTGCGAGCACAGGAGCTTGCTCACTCCTGCCGGTCCCTGGGATGTGGGGGCACCAGGCCACGCTAGTGCTCAGTGTCAGCAGCAGGGAGGGTTCATGCTCGCCATCAGACCCACCTAAGAGCTGAGCCTGGGGCGAGGGTCTGCGCCACCCCAGGGGTTCTAGAGGGGGCCGCCTCCCAGCCCAGCCCCTCTGCGAGCACCAAAGCTTGCTCACTCCTGCCGGTCCCTGGGATGTTGGGGCACCAAGCCAGGCTAGTGCTCTGTGTCAGCAGCAGGGAGGGTTCATGCTCGCCATCAGACGCACCTCAAGAGCTGAGCTTCGGGCGAGGGTCTGTGCCGCCCCAGGGGTTCTAGAGGGGGCCGCCTCCCAGCCCAGCCCCTCTGTGACCACCGAAGCTTGCTCACTCCTGCCGGTCCCTGGGATGTGGGGGCACCAAGCCAGGCTAGTGCTCTGTGTCAGCAACAGGGAGGGTTCATGCTCGCCATCATATGCACCTCAAGAGCTGAGCTTGGGGCGAGGGTATGCGCCGCCCCAGGGGTTCTAGAGGGGGCCGCCTCCCAGCCCAGCCCCTCTGCGAGCACCGAAGCTTGCTCACTCCTGCCGGACTCTGGGATGTGGGGGCACCAGGCCACGCTAGTGCTCAGTGTCAGCAGCAGGGAGGGTTTATGCTCGCCATCAGACGCACCTAAGAGCTGAGCCTGGGGCGAGGGTCTGCGCCACCCCAGGGGTTCTAGAGGGGGCCGCCTCCCAGCCCAGCCCCTCTGCGAGCACCAAAGCTTGCTCACTCCTGCCGGTCCCTGGGATGTTGGGGCACCAAGCTCAGCTCTTGAGGTGCATCTGATGGCGAGCATGAACCCTCCCTGTGCTGCTCCAGGGGTTCTAGATGGGGCCGCCTCCTAGCCCTGCCCCTCTGCGAGCACGGGAGCTTGCTCACTCCTGCCGGTCCCTGGGATGTGGGGGCACCAGGCCACGCTAGTGCTCAGTGTCAGCAGTAACGGAGGGTTCATGCTCGCTGTTGGACAGGCCACATGATGGGCTTGCTTCCTCCCCGCATGGCAGGGCCCGGGCCCCGGCCCTCCAGGTGTTACCCACAGAAGCACCCCGCACCCCGTCTCATACGGGACTCCTGCCCCCGGACATCTCTGTATCATGGGTCCGAACCAGTACCGGCCCTCGCCCGGCCCGGCCGCCATCTTGGACACTGCACCACGAGGCCGCGTGGCCTCAGATCGACCCCAACCCTGGGCCTGGCCAGGCCCCGACATCCCGGCACCACCATCCACCCAGGAGGTGAATGGACCACTTGGCAGGTCAATGGGAGAAAGAAGTGTCGATGGCTCTCCCCCGCCAGGTGCCGATCGCCCCCCAGCTCCCCGGGCGCTGGCTCCACCCCCCTGCTGGGTGTCTGGACTCCCTCATCCCGGACCTCCCGACCTCCAAGTGCGAGGGTCCGGACATCAAAGGGCGCCAGACCTATAACTGGGGCAGCTCCAGGGCAGGAAGGCAGTTGTATCCTGGAGTCGAGAGACACCGTGAAGAACTCATCCTTGACGGACTACTGGCGCTGCCGTAGCCCTGCCTTGCTAACTATCCTCTTGCCTGCTGGCGCTGCCGCAACCTTCTGCATCCTTCATCCTCGTCGGGACCTGCTGGCGCTGCCGCGGACCGTTGTAACTACCACCTTCACCGGGACCTGCTGGCGCCGCCGCGGACCGTCGCTACCTACAATCATCTCGGGACCTGCCGGCGCTGCCGCGGCCCGTCCAGCTAGAACGCCGAGCTCGAGGATTGTGAGCTGTTCATCACACCATTGCATCTACCAGATTGGTAACAAGACTGTCCCGCTACCCCCTTCCCATCCAAGAGACTAGAATCGAGGGGACCCCTGAGTCCAGACCTCCTTGTACCCTTCCACCGTACTTAAAAGATTGCTTATAAAGAACGTCAAACCTTATCTTTGTGTGGTATACGTCTGTGGGGGGGGAGTTACTCGTCTGTACGATCGCTGGAGACGGCTCTCCCTGGAGACCTCTCCCCTTGTCCTCGGCCGACCCTCCCGGTCCGTCTAACATTGGTGGCCAGCGGCGCGATCCGAATCAACGCGTAATCGTACAGAGAGTAGCTCACCCCACGACGAAACCACAATGACAACCAAAGAGAGCGGATCCACCGAGAAATTCCAGATGGAGAAATTGGAAGAGTGCAGCCATCGTGAATTGAAACAATTCTGCATTGAACTAGGCATTGCTACCACCGGTCTGAGTACTAAAGACGATTTCAAGCACGCCATTGAGTCATGGGCAGAAACCGGGGCCGTCAGACCCCCGGACCAAAACGTTGCAGCATCAGAGAGAAACACCACGACTCCAGAGGAGCGAAGAACGGGCCTCTCGCAGGAAGAGATCCAAGAGAGAGAAAAAAACAGACTACATGAGTTAGAAATGGCCAGACTCAAAATGGACGGTGAACTCAAATTAGCCGAACAAAAACTGAACCTAGAACATCTGCGGCTCCGAGAAGAACGGGAAGAAAAACAGAGGCAGAGAGAGCTCGAAGAAAAGAGATTAGCGTACGAACACGAGCGCCAACTAGCAGAAATAAACCTACGGAAGCAGAACAAAGAACTGGAGCAACAGAGAAGAAAGTACACATCCCCAAGGATGTCGTTCGAGAGTATTTCCGAGATGACGACATACAGCAGTGGTTCAAGGCCTACGAGATCGCCATGACCTCCCACCGGATCGATCGAAGTGACTGGGGAGCCGGTCTATGGGGGAGGTTCGTCAATGAAGGCCGCGATGCCCTGTTACAGCTCCCAGACCATCTGATGACCTCCTATGACCACATGAAGGCGGCCCTCCTCACCCGATATGGGCTCACACCCGAAATGTACCGCCAGAGGTTCCGAGACTGCACCCGGATCCCGGGTACAACTTGGGTGGAATATGTAAACTATTTCAGCCGAGTCTTCGAGGGTTGGATCAAGGGAAGCCATGTGACGACCTACGAGCAACTTTTTAATCTCATGGTGTGGGAGCACCTCTCTAACAACTGCTTCGTCGAGCTCAGGCAGCACCTCCTCGACAGTAAATTGACTGACCCACAGCAGCTCGCCGCCGAGGCTGACCGGTGGGAGAGCACTCGAGTAGGCCGGGGTGGGCCACACGAACAGAACCGGAACAACCAAGGTCAGCACCGTCCCCGAGGAGGAGGAGGAGGCCAGGGACGAGGAAGAGACACCGTCCCAGCCACTCCCGCTGCCAGCACCCCGCCTCCGGCCAACCGGGGCAACCCCCCGGTGCGCCCGGGGTTCCGAGCCAATGTCACGTGTCACCGATGCCAGCGAGTCGGCCACTACGCCAATGACCCGAACTGTCCACAGAACCAGACTCCGAGACCCCGCCAGGTAGCTGCCGCCGCCCTGGGGGGAGAACAAAACTCCGAAGAACAGGAAGAATGCGAACAAGAACAACAAGAACAACAAGAGTGGGAACCGGCCGCCATGGTTTTAGCGTGCCTAGGGGGAAGAGGCATGGTCCCGCGGGCTCCCCTACCCGCCAACACCAGAAAATATAGTCAGTGGGTGAACATTAATGGGCGCAGGGCCGAAGCACTACGTGACACCGGGGCCAGTGTGACGGCCGTCCGCTGTCACCTGGTGACCCCGGAACAGATCCTACCGAACATTCTCTGCCCCGTACGTTCAGCCGACAATTCGGAGAGTCTATGTCGGATGGCCTGCGTCCCCTTCGAATGGGGAGGAGTCTCCGACATGTTGAAGGTGACGGTCCGAGATGATGCCCCCGTGGACTGCCTCCTGGGGAATGATCTTGAGAGTTCCCCGTGGGCCGCCGTAGAAAGAAGAGAGCACCTGGGGATGTTGGGCATACCGGACTGGGCGTGCGTAACCACCCGGTCCATGGCCGCCCGTACCATCCCCCGACCAGAAGAACCCGAATGGCCAGCACCTCCTCCCCCGATCGCTCCAGTAGAGGACACCAACCCCCCGGAGCAAACTCCCGAAGGGCTCGCTCAGCCCCAGGACCTTCCCGGCCTGGCTCAGTGGCGTCAAGAAGGGGGGCCCACCCAGGAACAGTTCCGTCAAGAACAGAAGACCTGTCCCTCCCTCGAGGGACTCCACCAGCAAGCCCTCACCCAGAGCGCAGGGGACACCACCGGAACGCATTGGATCTATTGGGACAACGACCTGTTGTACAGTGAACAGAGAATCGCAGAGTTAGGGGCCAGTCGAGTACTGGTGGTGCCCCTCCGTTTTAGAGACTTCTTGTTACATTTGGCCCACGATGTCCCCCTGGCTGGACACCTGGGTCAAGACAAAACCTACAGTCGCCTGGTGACCCACTTTTTCTGGCCCAAGATGAGAAACGACATCCTCAACCACTGCCGGTCCTGCCCCACGTGCCAGGCCAGCGGGAAGAGCGGCCGCAAACTTAAAGCACCTCTGCAACCCTTCCCAGTTGTCACCACCCCGTTCGAGAGGGTGGGAATAGACATTGTGGGGCCCCTGGACCCCCGTACAGCACAAGGACATCGGTTCATCCTGGTACTGGTGGACCACGCCACCCGCTACCCCGAGGCTGTTCCCCTGCGAACTGTAACAGCCCCGGTGGTCGGCCGAGCCTTAATGGGGATCTTCTCCCGGGTGGGCTTTCCCCGAGAAGTCGTCAGCGACAGAGGCACAAACTTTATTTCAAAATATATGAAGTCCCTCTGGTAACAGTGCGGGGTCACCTACCGATTCACGACCCCCTATCACCCTCAAGGAAACGGACTAGTCGAGCGGTTCAACCGCACGCTCAAAGGGATGATTGGGGGATTGGAAGAGCCCCTCCGTCGCCAGTGGGACGTACTACTGCCGTGCCTCCTCTTCGCATATCGAGAAGTCCCCCAGAAGTCCCTAGGCTTCAGCCCGTTCGAACTCTTGTACGGACACCCTGTGCGGGGGCCCCTCAGCCTAGTCAAAGAAGGTTGGGAGCTGGCCCCCCTAAAGACCCCTCCAGATGTCTTCAAGTACCTCCTGACCCTACGCAATCAGACCAGGCGATTCAGAGAAATGGCGAAAACGAACCTGGAGGCCAGTCAGGAGGACATGAAAAAATGGTACGATCAAAATGCCTCCTCCATCGAATTCGAACCTGGCCAACAAGTGTGGGTGATGTCCCCCACCGAACCATGTGCCTTGCAGGACAAGTGGACGGGGCCCTTCAAAGTGGTCGAGCGCAAGAGCCCCTTCACCTATCTCATCGATCTGGAATCTCCACGGAACCCCCTCCGGGTCCTCCACGCCAATAGACTCAAACCCCACTTTGTGCGCTCAGAGCTCAGCCTCCTGATGGCTACAGACAGCGGAGCGGAAGAAGACTCCGAGCCTCTCCCTGATCTCCTAAAGACCCGGGAGAAAGATGGTTCCGTGGATGGGGTCCGACTCTCAGATGCCCTCACCCCGGAACAGCGCCAAGGCTGCCGGGACCTCCTGCTGCAGTTTGCGACCCTGTTTTCCCTCACTCCAGGGGTCACCCCCTGGTGCTTGCATGACGTGGACACTGGGGACAGTCCCCCTATCAGACATCGGGCGTACCGCGTACCATATCGGGTACGGGCCTGCATCCAAGAGGAGGTGTCAAAGATGCTCACGATCGGGGTCATCGAGCCTTCGGACAGCCCCTGGGCCAGCCCGGTCGTGCTGGTCCCCAAAGCTGCTGCCCCCGGCACCACCCCTGAGCTCCGATTCTGCGTCGACTATCGGGGCTTGAACGCTGTCACCAGAACCGACGCTCATCCCATCCCCCGAGCCGATGAACTGATCGACCGCATGGGGGCTGCCCGCTACCTCAGCATCTTCGACCTGACAGCGGGCTACTGGCAGATCGGTCTCACACCCCGGGCTCAAGAACGATCCGCCTTTTCCACTCCCGATGGCCACTACCACTTCAAAGTCATGCCGTTCGGCATGAAGAACGCCCCAGCTACTTTTCAGGGACTGGTGAACCAGGTCTTGGCGGGGCTCGAGGAGTTCAGCGCCGCCTACCTGGACGATATCGCTGTGTACAGCCGCCACTAGTCCGACCACCTCCACCACCTCCGAGAGGTCCTGCAGGCCCTCCAACGGGCCGGCCTCACAATCAAGGCCAGCAAGTGCCAAATTGGCCAGGGGTCCGTGACCTATCTCGGACACCAGGTGGGAAGTGGTCTGGTGGCCCCTCTTTAACTCAAGATCACTGCCATCCAGTCCTGGCAGCCACCCGTCACCCAAACAGAGGTGCGAGCCTTCTTGGGGCTCACCGGCTACTACCGGCGGTTCGTGAAGGATTATGGCAGCATTGTTGGGCCCCTCACGGAACTCACATCCAAAAACCACCCGAAGAAGGTCAACTGGACCCCAGACTGTCAAGCGGCCTTCGAGAAGCTGAAGGCCGCCATGTGCACTGCCCCTGTGCTCCAGGCCCCCGACTACAGTCGAGAATTCATCATACAAACGGATGCCTCCGACCATGGTATTGGGGCGGTCCTCTCCCAGTTGAACCCCAAAGGACTTGACCAACCAGTGGCCTTCATCAGCAGACGTCTCCTGGCCCGAGAACAGCGCTGGAGCACCATCGAGAGGGAGGCCTTCGCAGTGGTGTGGGCCCTCAAAAAGCTCCGGCCCTATCTCTTCGGCACCCACTTCCGGGTGCAGACAGATCATCGGCCCCTGCAGTGGCTAATGCAGATGCGGGGGGAAAACCCCAAACTATTGCGTTGGTCCATCTCCCTGCAGGGAATGGACTTCACTGTGGAACATCGACCGGGCCAAGACCACGCCAACGCAGATGGCCTGTCACGCTTTTTCCACCTCGACGAGGAGAGTCCCCAAGAGGATGGGTGACTCTCCCCGCCTTCAGCTGGGGGGGACGCATGTTGGACAGGCCACATGATGGGCTTGCTTCCTCCCCGCATGACAGGGCCCGGGCCCCGGCCCTCCAGGTGTTACCCACAGAAGCACCCCGCACCCCGTCTCATACGGGACTCCTGCCCCCAGACATCTCTGTATCATGGGGCCGAACCACTACCGGCCCTCGCCCGGCCCGGCCGCCATCTTGGACACTGCACCACGAGGCCGCGTGGCCTCAGATCGACCCCAACCCTGGGCCTGGCCAGGCCCGACATCCCGGCACCACCATCCACCCAGGAGGTGAACGGACCACTTGGCAGGTCAATGGGAGAAAGAAGTGTCGATGGCTCTCCCCCGCCAGGTGCCGATCGCCCCCCAGCTCCCCCGGGCGCTGGCTCCACCCCCCTGCTGGGTGTCTGGACTCCCTCATCCCGGACCTCCCGACCTCCAAGTGCGAGGGTCCGGACATCAAAGGGCGCCAGACCTATAACTGGGGCAGCTCCAGGGCAGGAAGGCAGTTGTATCCTGGAGTCGAGAGACACCGTGAAGAACTCATCCTTGACGGACTACTGGCGCTGCCGTAGCCCTGCCTTGCGAACTATCCTCTTGCCTGCTGGCGCTGCCGCAACCTTCTGCATCCTTCATCCTCGTCGGGACCTGCTGGCGCTGCCGCGGACCGTTGTAACTACCACCTTCACCGGGACCTGCTGGCGCCGCCGCGGACCGTCGCTACCTACAATCATCTCGGGACCTGCCGGCGCTGCCGCGGCCCATCCAGCTAGAACGCCGAGCTCGAGGATTGTGAGCTGTTCATCACACCATTGCATCTACCAGATTGGTAACAAGACTGTCCCGCTACCCCCTTCCCATCCAAGAGACTAGAATCGAGGGGACCCCTGAGTCCAGACCTCCTTGTACCCTTCCACCGTACTTAAAAGATTGCTTATAAAGAACGTCAAACCTTATCTTTGTGTGGTATACGTCTGTGGGGGGGAAGTTACTCGTCTGTACGATCGCTGGAGACGGCTCTCCCTGGAGACCTCTCCCCTTGTCCTCGGCCGACCCTCCCGGTCCGTCTAACACTCGCCATCAGACGCACCAAAGAGCTAAGCCTGGGGCGAGGGCCTGCGCCACCCCAGGGGTTCTAGAGGGGGCCGCCTCCCAGCCCAGCCCCTCTGCAAGCACCGAAGCTTGCTCACTCCTGCCGGTCCCTGGGATGAGGGGGCACCAAGCGACGCTAGTGCTCTGTGTCAGGAGCTGGGAGGGTTTATGCTCGCCATCAGACGCACCTAAGAGCTGAGCCTGGGGCGAGGGTCTGCGCCACCCCAGGGGTTCTAGAGGGGGCCGCCTCCCAGCCCAGCCCCTCTGCGAGCACCAAAGCTTGCTCACTCCTGCCGGTCCCTGGGATGTTGGGGCACCAAGCTCAGCTCTTGAGGTGCATCTGATGGCGAGCATGAACCCTCCCTGTGCTGCTCCAGGGGTTCTAGATGGGGCCGCCTCCTAGCCCTGCCCCTCTGCGAGCACGGGAGCTTGCTCACTCCTGCCGGTCCCTGGGATGTGGGGGCACCAGGCCACGCTAGTGCTCAGTGTCAGCAGTAACGGAGGGTTCATGCTCGCTGTTGGACAGGCCACATGATGGGCTTGCTTCCTCCCCGCATGACAGGGCCCGGGCCCCGGCCCTCCAGGTGTTACCCACAGAAGCACCCCGCACCCTGTCTCATACGGGACTCCTGCCCCCGGACATCTCTGTATCATGGGGCCGAACCACTACCGGCCCTCGCCCGGCCCGGCCGCCATCTTGGACACTGCACCACGAGGCCGCGTGGCCTCAGATCGACCCCAACCCTGGGCCTGGCCAGGCCCCGACATCCCGGCACCACCATCCACCCAGGAGGTGAACGGACCACTTGGCAGGTCAATGGGAGAAAGAAGTGTCGATGGCTCTCCCCCGCCAGGTGCCGATCGCCCCCCAGCTCCCCGGGCGCTGGCTCCACCCCCCTGCTGGGTGTCTGGACTCCCTCATCCCGGACCTCCCGACCTCCAAGTGCGAGGGTCCGGACATCAAAGGGCGCCAGACCTATAACTGGGGCAGCTCCAGGGCAGGAAGGCAGTTGTATCCTGGAGTCGAGAGACACCGTGAAGAACTCATCCTTGACGGACTACTGGCGCTGCCGTAGCCCTGCCTTGCGAACTATCCTCTTGCCTGCTGGCGCTGCCGCAACCTTCTGCATCCTTCATCCTCGTCGGGACCTGCTGGCGCTGCCGCGGACCGTTGTAACTACCACCTTCACCGGGACCTGCTGGCGCCGCCGCGGACCGTCGCTACCTACAATCATCTCGGGACCTGCCGGCGCTGCCGCGGCCCGTCCAGCTAGAACGCCGAGCTAGAGGATTGTGAGCTGTTCATCACACCATTGCATCTACCAGATTGGTAACAAGACTGTCCCGCTACCCCCTTCCCATCCAAGAGACTAGAATCGAGGGGACTCCTGAGTCCAGACCTCCTTGTACCCTTCCACCGTACTTAAAAGATTGCTTATAAAGAACGTCAAACCTTATCTTTGTGTGGTATACGTCTGTGGGGGGGAAGTTACTCGTCTGTACGATCGCTGGAGACGGCTCTCCCTGGAGACCTCTCCCCTTGTCCTCGGCCGACCCTCCCGGTCCGTCTAACACTCGCCATCAGACGCACCAAAGAGCTGAGCCTGGGGCGAGGGCCTGCGCCACCCCAGGGGTTCTAGAGGGGGCCGCCTCCCAGCCCAGCCCCTCTGCAAGCACCGAAGCTTGCTCACTCCTGCCGGTCCCTGGGATGAGGGGGCACCAAGCGACGCTAGTGCTCTGTGTCAGGAGCTGGGAGGGTTCATGCTCGCCATCAGACGCACCTCAAGAGCTGAGCTTGGCGCGTGGGTCTGCGCCTCCCCAGGGGTTCTAGAGGGGGCCGCCTCCCAGCCCAGCCCCTCTGTGAGCACCGAAGCTTGCTCACTCCTGCCGGTCCCTGGGATGTAGGGGCACCAGGCCACGCTAGAGCTCAGTGTCAGCAGCAGGGAGGGTTCATGCTTGTCATCAGATGCACCTCAAGAGTTGAGCTTCGGGTGAGGGTCTAAGGTGCTCCTGGGGTTCCAGCCCCTCTGCGAGCACAGGAGCTTGCTCACTCCTGCCGGTCCCTGGGATGTGGGGGCACCAGGCCACGCTAGTGCTCAGTGTCAGCAGCAGGGAGGGTTCATGCTCGCCATCAGACGCACCTAAGAGCTGAGCTTGGGGCGAGGGTCTGCGCCACCCCAGGTGTTCTAGAGGGGGCCGCCTCCCAGCCAAGCCCCTCTGTGAGCACCGAAGCTTGCTCACTCCTGCCGGTCCCTGGGATGTTGGGGCACCAAACCAGGCTAGTGCTCTGTGTCAGCAGCAGGGAGGGTTCATGCTCGCCATCAGACGCACCTCAAGAGCTGAGCTTGGTGCGAGGGTCTGTGCCGCCCCAGGGGTTCTAGAGGGGGCCGCCTCCCAGCCCAGTCCCTCTGCGAGCACCGAAGCTTGCTCACTCCCGCCGGTCCCTGGGATGTTGGGGCACCAAGCCACGCCAGTGCTCTGTCTCAGCAGCAGGGAGGGTTCATGCTCGCCATCAGACGCACCTCAAGAGCTGAGCTTGGGGCGAGGGTCTGTGCCGCCCCAGGGGTTCTAGAGGGGGCCACCTCCCAGCCCAGCCCCTCTGTGAGCACCGAAGCCTGCTCACTCCTGCCGGTCCCTGGGATGTGGGGGCACCAAGCCAGGCTAGTGCTCTGTGTCAGCAACAGGGAGGGTTCATGCTCGCCATCAGACGCACCTCAAGAGCTGAGCTTGGGGCGAAGGTCTGCGCCGCCACAGGGGTTCTAGAGGGTGCTGTCTCCCAGCCCAGCCCCTCTGCGAACACCGAAGCTTGCTCACTCCTGCCAGTCCCTGGGATGTGGGGGCACCAGGCCACTCTACTGCTCAGTGTCAGCAGCAGGGAGGGCTCATGCTCGTCATCAGACGCACCTAAGAGCTGAGCTTGGGGCGAGGGTCTGCGCCACCCCAGGCGTTCTAGAGGGTGCCGCCTCCCAGCCCAGCCCCTCTGTAGCACCGAAGCTTGCTCACTCCTGCCGGTCCCTGGGATGTGGGGGCACCAAGCCAGGCTAGTGCTCTGTGTCAGCAGCAGGGAGGGTTCATGCTCGTCATCAGATGCACCTCAAGAGCTGAGCTTCGGGCGAGGGTCTGTGCTGCTCCAGGGGTTCTAGATGGGGCAGCCTCCTAGCCCTGCCCCTCTGCGAGCACGGGAGCTTGCTCACTCCTGCCGGTCCCTGGGATGTGGGGGCACCAGGCCACGCTAGTGCTCAGTGTCAGCAGCAGGGAGGGTTCATGCTCGCCATCAGACGCACCTCAAGAGCTGAGCTTGGGGCGAGGGTCTGTGCCGCCCCAGGGGTTCTAGAGGGGGCCGCCTCCCAGCCCAGCCCCTCTGCGAGCACCGAAGCTTGCTCACTCCTGCCGGTCCCTGGGATGTGGGGGCACCAGGCCACGCTAGTGCTCAGTGTCAGCAGTAACGGAGGGTTCATGCTCGCCATCAGATGCACCAAAGAGCTGAGCCTGGGGCGAGGGCCTGCACCACCCCAGGGGTTCTAGAGGGGGCCGCCTCCCAGCCCAGCCCCTCTGCGAGCACCGAAGCTTGCTCACTCCTGCCGGTCCCTGGGATGGGGGGGCACCAAGCCACGCTAGTGCTCTGTGTCAGCAGCTGGGAGGGTTCATGCTCGCCATCAGACGCACCTCAAGAGCTGAGCTTGGCGCGAGGGTCTGCGCCTCCCCAGGGGTTCTAGAGGGGGCCGCCTCCCAGCCCAGCCCCTCTGTGAGCACCGAAGCTTGCTCACTCCTGCCGGTCCCTGGGATGTGGGGGCACCAAGCCAGGCTAGTGCTCTGTGTCAGCAACAGGGAGGGTTCATTGTTGCCATCAGACGCACCTCAAGAGCTGAGCTTGGGGCGAGGGTCTGCGCCGCCCCTGGGGTTCTAGAGGGGGCTGCCTCCCAGCCCAGCCCCTCTGCGAGCCCCGAAGCTTGCTCACTCCTTCCGGTCCCTGGGATGTGGGGGCACCAGGCCACGCTAGTGCTCAGCGTCAACAGCAGGGAGGGTTCATGCTCTCCATGAGATGCACCTAAGAGCTGATCCTGGGGCGAGGGTCTGCGCCACCCCAGGGGTTCTAGAGGGGGCCGCCTCCGAGCCCAGCCTCTCTGCGAGCACCGAAGCTTGCTCACTCCTGCCAGTCCCTGGGATGTGGGGGCACCAGGCCACGCTAGTGCTCAGCATCAGCAGCAGGGAGGGTTCATGCTCGCCATCAGACGCACCTCAAGAGCTGAGCCTGGCGTGAGGGTCTGCCCTGCCCCAGGGGTTCTAGAGGGGGCCGCCTCCCAGTCCAGCCCCTCTGCGGGCATGGAAGCTTGCTCACTCCTACCAGAGCCTGGGATGTGGGGGCAGCAGGTAGTGTGCCAGGAGCCGGGCACTACCGCTGCCTGCCCAGTGGCTCAGCAGACACTGCCCCGTCTAATCTAGAGATGCCCCCACATGCACTAGGCCTCACAGTCATCCGCGCCTTGGACTCATGCAGGGACCCCCCTTGAACACCCAGGGTAGCCTCAGTCTCCCCAGGACAGACTGACGTTTTGCGGGGGTCCGCGGCGATGGAGCGTATTCCCTGGTTAGGGACACCCTCTGGGCTGCTGACACTGGCGGCCTCTGTTTCCTGCGGAGGAAGAGAGACGTTGAGAGGAGGACACTGAAGAAAGGACAGGACAGCACACCCTGGCCCCGGAGCCGTGACCCACCCAAGGGTTCACTAGAGAGAGTCACTGCGGGGCAAGGCCATGGGTGGAAACAAGGGCCTGAGAGGCAAACCCTGCCAGCCGACACGGACCATGGCATCAGACAGGATTGCGGTGGCCATCACAGAAAGAAGCGACCCCCAGCTCCCGGTGCCACCAGTTCCACCATGCCACCTGCACTGCCAGGCAGAGCCGGCCTCTCGGTGACGGGAGGGACACAAGACCACACTGCTCACCTTCTCTCTGGCGACAACATATACCTCCACTGTCTCGCCATCTCCTACGCTGCGAAGGTACTTCCAGGGGTTCTTCTTCTTAATTGCTGTCTAGTTAAACAAGCATTGGCATAGCCAATACGTCTCGCTTTTGGGACCTTATAAGTGTTTAGCCATGCAACAGTTCATGTTGTTGCACCAAGGATATTCTGCTGGATAATAAACACTTATTTATTTATTTATTTTATCAACTTATATGGCGCAACAGCTACCCAAAAAGGGATTCCCGGCGCCTAACACACAGCCTGGTAGAAGGTGTAGACAGCATAAGTGATCAGATTACTGGTTAAACAACCAGGTTTTTACCTCCTTTCGAAACCTGAGAGGGTGTTGCTCTTTGCGTATTTGAATTGGGTGTGTATTCCAAATGACGGGACCCAGGTAGGCAAAGGATTTGCCTCCCATCCTGGCCAGCTTAAATCTGGGGACACAGAATTTTTCAGCTGCTTTTGATCGTAAATTCCTATTAGGGATGTAGGGGGAAGCTAGTGCCTGCAAATATTTAGGAGCGGTACTTGCTTTGATTTTAAACATGTAGTTTAGTGCTTTAAACCTAATGCGATTCTCCACCCTCAACCAGTGCAGTTCACGCAGGTAAGGGGACACGCTGCTGTTTTTAGGTATGCCACAAAGAAGACGAGCGGCCGCATTTTGTACAAGCTGCAGTCTTTTTGTGACTGCTTTATTTGCACCTAGATACAGGATGTTCCCGTAGTCAAGCCGAGATGTAATTAAGGCGTTGACCACCGTTTTCTGCATAGGGCTAGGCAGCATCCACAGGATCTTTCTGAGCCATCTCAAGATGGTAAAGCAGATGCTCACTACTTTGTTGACTTGCTGTTTCATGGACAGGGAATTGTCCAGGATTATCCCCAGATTTCTAGCCTGCGGCACTGGTGTCGGGAGATTTCCCATCTGGGCAGGCCAATGTAATGAGTTCCAAAGCTCTGGTTGCCTGCCCAGAAGGAGAATCTCCGTCTTATCTCCATTTAATTTCAACTGGTTCTTTGACATCCAGTTAAAAATGGATAGCAGGCCAGCTTTAAGGAGAGATGGAGAAGAAGTTTGGGGTTCAGATAGTGAGAACACAATCTGAGAATCGTCGGCATACGACATGAAGGTTAGATCCGCTTTTTCCACTAGATCCGCTAAGGGTCTAAGATATAAATTGAAAAAAAGCGGGCTAAGGATGGAGCCCTGCGGTACTCCATGAGGGGACTTGAAAGTTTCCGAACATGCCGCTGACGACGATATTTGAAAGGTCCGATGACTCAGGAATGATCTAATCCATTGGAGTGCGTTTCCACCTATTCCATTTTTTTCCAGTAGAGCGATTAGCCTTTTATGCGATACGGTGTCAAAGGCTGCGCTTAAGTCAAGTAAAATAAGCGCAACCGTTTGACCATCATCGAGGAGTTTCCTCATGGTTTCAGAAACACCCAATAGGGCAGTTTCTGTAGAGAAACCCGCTCGGAAACCTGACTGGGTGGAGTGAAGTAAGGCATTTTCCTCTGAAAAAAGCGTCAGTGCTGAATGCACATGTCTTTCCAAGCATTTGGAAAAAGCGGGAAGGAGTGAAATAGGCCTATAATTGGTCAATTTATCCGGATCGGCTGTAGGTTTTTTCAACAGGGGTGTCACTATAGCATGTTTCCATATCTTTGGCACTGTGGAAAGCTCTAAAGATGAATTTAGGGTGTCCGCAAGGATTTTGAGGGCAGGCGTGTCAAGTAGTTTTATTATCTTGATAGGAATGGGATCCTGTGGAGAACCAGATTTTATTGTCTTCATAATTGAGATGAGAGCATCCGTTGTAATAGGGGGCCATTTTTGAAGGGTCTGATTTATGGTCGGAGTGTACTCCCAGTCTTCCTTAGGGGCGGTTGTCGAAGTGTTTTTATCTATCTCGACAATCAAATTGTCAATTTTATCAGAGAAAAATTGAGCTAAATCCTGGCATTGCTTCATGTTTAGGGGTCGCGTTGGAGCAGTAGTTTGAGCCCCTGCGAGGTCTTTAACTGTATTAAACAGCGTTTTTGATTTATTCGCAGCTTCCATTATGGTCGTGGCTACATATGTAGTGCGAGCTTTTCTACAAGCAGTATGGTAGAGATTTCTAGCTATATGATACCTGTTTTTTTAATCAGGATCGAAATCTCTGCGCCAATCTCTCTCAAGTGCCTTGCATTTAGTTTTTTCTTCCTTAAGAGAGTCAGTAAACCAGGGGGCCGGGGGACGATGTAGGTTCCCCTTTGTCTTAGTCTGGGTTAAACAGGCATCTGCCGCATTGGTAAGCCATAGTTGAGTGGCCATGGCAATGCTTTCCATATTGTGATTTTTATTTGGGGGATGTGAGTTTAGGTTCGCGTTAAGATTGGAGATGTCTAAAGCTTTCCAGTTTTTCCTCAGAGAAGGCAGTGACCTGTTTTGGTCTGTTGAGGTACTGGGTATAGTAAGATACAGGGATATTTTCTATCCAAGTAAGGGAAGGTTTGTCAATATCGGGTCTAGTAGGTGTCCTGCCCTGTGGGTAGGCCCTGAATTAATAAGGTGAATGTTTGTAGCTAAAAGATCATCCAGCAAATTTATGCATGTTGTGTTCAATTTATCTTCTAAATGAAGATTCAAATCTCCGATGATAGAGAAGTTTTTGGATGTTAACATAAAAGGGGTAATATGATTTGCTAGTTCCATAGCCCATTTGGTGCCATTTCCGGGAGGTCGGTACACAAGAATACCGGACAGCGTGAAGTTTGGATTAAGACATAATTTAAAAGATGCAGCCTCACTGTCAGGTATAACTATTGATTCAAATGTGCAAGTAAATTGTTTATTGTAAACAATCGCGATTCCACCTCCGGTTTTAAAGGTTCTGTCCAATCTGGCGATCGCATAGTTGGGAGGAAGGGCCATAGCTATATCGGGCCCTGAAACTTCATGTAGCCAGGTCTCAGTGAGAAACAGGGCGCTAGGTTTGTCGTCCATTAGCAGGTCGAAAATCTCAACCTTATGCATAGGTAGGGAACGACAATTTAAACTGTAGAACAGATGGTTTTCGTTAGTAGGGTGTGCTGGCTTCACCTGCTTACTACGTCTAGTTCTACGAGGGGGGTAGGGCTGATATGATGTAATTGTGTAGCTACAAAATGGGCAGGAAGCAGTGCCCAGATGAGGGATTTCAAGCAACGTGCAATTGTCATGTTGGCCAGGGCGCAAAGATTTTAATAGGTCAGATGACATAACCTTTGAGGGCCTGGGTAGAGGAGTATAATCACTAGCCCCGTGTCCCGTACTGGCACGGACGGGCACAGACGGGCTCGTCTTTGGCGTGTCTTCGGCGTGCTGAGGGCTCGTCCGCTGCGCTCGTCCGCTGCGCCTCCGAGGAGTGATCATAGTTATGGGAGGAGGAGGGGGCGTGGCTAGTTCAGGGGGCGTGGCCTCGGGTCTCGAGGGTGGTAATGGCGGCTAAGAGAGCGTCCTTCTTACAGCAGCGCTGTGAAGGAAATTGTCATCAGAAGCATTTAAAAAACGAAACACACAGTGTTTGTAAAGTCAACAAGGTGTGGAGTTGTGCAGATTTTTAAAAAGTTTAAGAGCGAAACCCCCGGCTTCCGCCTCAAGGGTAGCTGTGATTCAACACCGGTTTGTGATTCAGCGCGGCGTTTTAATGCGACTGGGAGGGGGCGTGACTTATAATGTCCCAAAGGCGAGACCTTAGAGCTATTGACTTTGCCAATGTTTCTAAGCTGTGCTGTAGAGAACTGTGACTGCTGTGCAGCATGCTGAGACGTTGTAATTAAAAAGTGTAAGAAGCAATGAGTGATGCTGTGGTGGCCCTGAGTGATGCTGTGGTGGTTCTGACTGATGCTGTGATGATGCCGATTGATGTTGTGGTGCTGCTGAGTGAGGCTGTGGTAGCGCATCGTGATGCTGTGGTGTCATTGAGTGATCCTGTGCTGTCCCTGAGTGATGCTGTGGTGGCCCTGAGTGATGCTGTATTGGTGCTGAGTGATGCTGTGGTGGTGCTGATTGATGCTGTGGTGAAGGTTATGCTGTGGTAGCGCATAGTGATGCTGTGGTTGTACTGAGTGATGCTGTTGTGGTACTGAGTGATGCTGTGGTGTTCCTGAGTGATGCTGTGGTGTTCCTGAGAGATGCTGTGGTGGTGCTGAGTGATGCTGTGGTGGTGCTGAGTGATGCTGTGGTGGTGCTGACTGATGCTGTGGCGATGCTGATTAATGCTGTGGTGCTGCAGAGTGATGCTGTGGTAGCATATAGTGATGTTGTGTGTTAGACGGACCGGGAGGGTCGGCCGAGGATAAGGGGAGGGGTCTCCGGGGAGAGCCGTCTCCAGCGATCGTACAGACAAGTAACTTCCCCCCCACAGACGGACACCACACAAGGTTAAAGTTCAACGAGACTTTATAGGCAATTTCTTTAGTTTACGATGGAATGGTACAAGGAGGTCTGGACTCAGGGGTCCCCTCGATTCTAGTCTCTGGTTTTGGGAAAAGGGTAGCGGGACAGTCTTGTTACCAAAAAGATGGAAATAGCTCTCAATCCTCGAGCTCGGCGTTCTAGATGGTCGGGCCGCGGCGGAGCCAGCAGGTCCCGAGATGGACGAAGGAAACGACGGTCCGCGGCGGAGCCAGCAGGTCCCGATGACGATGATGGTTACAAACGGTCCGCGGCCACGCCAGCAGGTCCCGACGACGATGAAGGATATGAAGGTTCCGAAGGTTGCGGCAGCGCCAACAGGCAAGACGATGGTGCACGAGACAGAGCTACGGCAGCGCCAGTAGTCCGTCAAGGATGAGTTCTTCTTTGCGTCTCTCGACTCCAAGATACAACTGCCTTCCTGCTCTGGAGCTGCCCCAGTTATAGGGCTGGTGTTCTTTGATGTCCGGACCCTCGCACTTGGAGGTCGGGAGGTCCGGGATGGGGGAGTCCAGACACCCAGCAGGGGGGTGGGGCCAGCGCCCGGGGAGGCGATGGGCGAGCGGCACTTGGCGGGGAGAGCCATCGACACCTCTTTCTCCCATTGAGTTGCCAAATAGCCCGCTCACCTCCTGGGTGGATGGTGGTGCCGGGATGTCTGAGGCCTGGCCAGGCCCAGGGTTGAGGTCGATCGGGGGCCAGGCGGCCTCGTGGTGGAGGGTCCAAGATGGCACCCAGGATGGGTGCGCGGGCCAGCAGTGGATCGGGTCCACAAGGTCGATATGTTCGAAGGCAGGGGTCCCTGAGGGGACGGAGGACGTGCAATGGTGGTGTGTGGTACCTGCGGGACCGGGCTCGGGCCGGGTCGGGCCGGGGGAGAGCGGCCCTTCATGTGGCCTGTCCAACATGCGTCCCCCCCAGCTGAAGGCGGGGAGAGTTACCCATCCTCTTGGGGACTCTCCTCGTCGAGGCGGAAGAACCGGGACAGGCCATCTGCGTTGGCGTGATCCGGCCCAGGCCGGTGTTCAACTGTGAAGTCCATCCCTTGTAGGGAGATGGACCAACGTAGTAACTTCGGGTTTTCCCCCCGCATCTGCATCAGCCACTGCAGGGGTCGGTGATCGGTCTGCACCCGGAAGTGTGTGCCAAAGAGGTAGGGCCGGAGCTTCTTGAGGGCCCATACCACAGCGAAGGCCTCCCTCTCTATGGTGCTCCAGCGTTGTTCCCGTGGTAGGAGGCGCCTGCTGATGAAGGCCACGGGCTGATCAAGGCCTTCGGAGTTCACTTGAGACAGGACTGCCCCAATGACATGGTCGGAGGCATCCGTCTGGACGACGAACTCCCTGCTGTAGTCGGGGGCCTGGAGCACAGGGGCGGAACACATGGCGGCTTTCAATTGTTCGAAGGCTGTTTGACACTCTGGGGTCCAGCTGACCTTCTTGGGTTGATGTTTTGACGTGAGCTCTGTGAGGGGCCCCACTATAGTACCATAGTCTTTCACGAACCTTCGGTAATAGCCCGTGAGGCCCAGGAAGGCTCGTACTTCGGTCTGGGTGATGGGGGGCTGCCAGGACTGGATGGCGGCAATTTTGAGCTGCAGAGGGGCCACCAGGCCGCTTCCCACCTGGTGCCCGAGGTAGGTCACAGACCCTTGCCCAATTTGACATTTGCTGGCCTTGATCGTGAGGCCAGCTCGCTGAAGGGCTTGTAGTACTGCTCGGAGGTGGTGGAGGTGCTCGGACCAATGGTGGCTGTATACAGCGATGTCGTCTAAGTAGGCGGCGCTGAACCCTTCGAGCCCCGCCAGGACCTGATTGACGAGCCGCTGAAATGTTGCTGGGGCATTCTTCATGCCGAAGGGCATGACCTTGAAATGGTAATGGCCATCGGGGGTGGAAAAGGCAGAACGCTCTTGGGCCCGTGGTGTGAGGCCGATTTGCCAGTAGCGCCGTCAGGTCGAAGATACTGAGGTAGTGGGCAGCCCCCATGCGGTCGATCAGTTCATCTGCCCGGGGGATGGGATGTGCGTCTGTTCTGGTGACCGCATTCAAGCCCCGGTAGTCGACGCAAAACCGGAGTTCCGGTGTGGTGCCAGGGGCGGCCGCTTTGGGGACCAGTACGACTGGACTGGCCCAGGGGCTGTCTGAGGGCTCGATGACCCCGAGCGTGAGCATTTTTGCTACCTCTTCCTGGATGCAGGCCCGTACCCGATCTGGCACGCGGTAGGCCCGGTGGCGGATAGGGGGGCTGTCCCCCGTGTCCACGTCGTGCACACACCAGGAAGTGACACCTGGGGCGAGGGAGAACAGGCTGGCGAACTGTGACAGGAGGACTCGACACTCCTGGCGTTGCTCCCGGGTGAGGGCCTCCGAGAGTCGGACCCATCCACGGAGCCATCTTTCTCCCGAGTCCGTAGGAGGTCAGGGAGGGGTTCGGAGTCCTCTTCAGCCCCGTTGTCTGTGGCCATCAGGAGGCTGAGTTCTGAACGCACGAAGTGGGGTTTCAGTCTGTTAGCGTGGAGGACCCGGAGGGGGTTCCGGGGAGATTCCATGTCGATGAGATAGGTGGCAGGCCCCTTGCGCTCGACTACTTTGAAGGGCCCCGTCCACTTGTCTTGCAGGGCGCAGGGTTCGGTGGGGGACATCACCCATACCTGCTGCCCAGGTTCAAATTCGATGGAGGAGGCATTCCGGTCATACCACTTTTTCATGTCCTCTTGACTGGCCTCTAGGTTGGCTTTTGCCAGCTCTCTGAACCGCCGGGTCTGGTTGCGGAGGGTTAGGAGGTATCGGAAAACATCCGGTGGGTTCTTTAGAGGGGGCATCTCCCAGCCTTCTTTGACTAGGCTGAGCGGCCCCCGCACTGGGTGTCCGTATAGTAGTTCAAACGGGCTGAAGCCCAGGGATTTCTGGGGAACTTCTCGATAGGCGAAAAGGAGGCACGGCAGCAGCACGTCCCACTGGCGACGGAGGGGCTCTTCCAACCCCCCGATCATCCCTTTTAGCGTGCGGTTGAACCGCTCAACGAGTCCGTTTCCTTGGGGGTGATAGGGGGTCGTGAATCGGTAGGTAACCCCGCACTGTTGCCAGAGAGACTTCATATATTTAGAAATAAAGTTCGTGCCTCTGTCGCTGACGACTTCTCTGGGGAAGCCCACACGGGAGAAGATCCCCATCAGAGCCCGGCCGACTACCGGGGCTGTCACAGTTCGCAGGGGAACAGCCTCGGGGTAGTGGGTGGCGTGGTCCACTAGCACCAGGATGAATCGATGGCCTTGTTTGGTGCGTGGGTCCAGGGGCCCCACGATGTCTATCCCGACCCTCTCGAACGGGGTGGTGACCACGGGAAAAGGTTGCAGGGGGGCTTTTAGTTTGCGGCCGCTCTTTCCACTGGCTTGGCACGTGGGGCAAGATCGGCAATGCTGGTGTACATCGTTCCTCATTTTGGGCCAGAAGAAGTGGGTCACCAGACGACTGTAGGTTTTATCTTGACCCAGGTGTCCCGCCAGGGGGACATCGTGGGCCAGGTTTAGCAGAAAGTCTCTAAAACGGAGGGGCACCACCAGTACTCGGCTAGCCCCCAGCTCCGCGATTCTTTGCTCACTGTACAGCAGATCATTGTCCCAGTAGACCCAGTGCGTTCCGGAGGTATCCCCTGCGCTTTGGGCGAGCGCTTGTTGGCGGAGTCCCTCAAGGGAGGGACAGGTCTTCTGTTCTTGGCGAAATTGTTCTTGCGTGGGCCCCCCCTCTTGAGGCCACTGGTCGAGGTTAGCGAGGTCTGGCGGTTGAGCTGGTTCTGGGGGGACGTCACGGTCGATGGTTTTGGCTGGGGCGACCGGAGGCGGTGGCGCCGGCCATTCGGGTTCCTCTGGGTGGGGGTTGGCACGGGCGGCCATGGACCGGGTGGTGACGCACGCCCAGTCCGGGACGCCTAACATCCCCAGGTGTTCTCTTCGTTCTACGGCTGCCCACGGAGAGCTTTCAAGGTCATTCCCCAGGAGGCAGTCTACGGGGGCATCGTCTCGGACCGTTACTTTCAGCATGCCGGAGACCCCTCCCCATTCGAAGGGGACGCAGGCCATCCGACACAGACTTTCCGAGTTATCGGCTGAACGTACAGGGCAGAGGATGTTCGGTAGATATTGTTCGGGGGTCACCAGGTGACAGCGGACGGCTGTTACACTGGCCCCAGTGTCACGAAGGGCTTCGGCCCGGCGTCCATTGATGCTCACCCATTGACTGTACTTCTGGGTGTTAGCGGGTAGGGGGACCCGCGGGACCATGTCTCTCCCCCCTAAGCAGGCTAGGGCCATGGCGGCTGGCTCCCATTCTTGGTGTTCCTGTTCATATTCCTCCTGTTCCTCTGAGATCTGTTCCTCCCCCAGAGCAGCAGCGGCCACTTGGCGGGGTCTTGGGCTCTGGTACTGGGGGCAGTTTGGGTCGTTTGCATAGTGTCCGATTCGTTGGCATCGATGGCACGTAACGTTGGCTCGATATCCCGGTCGCGCCGGGGTGCTGCCCCGGTTGGCCGGGGGGGTGGTGCTTGTAGCGGGGGCAACCGGAGCGTTGTCTCTTCCGCGTCCTTGGCCGCCTCCTCCTCCTCGGGGACGGTGTTGACCATTGTTGTTCCGGTTTTGTTCGTAGGATCCATTCCGGCCTACTCTGGTGATTTCCCACCGGTCAGCTTCGGCTGCGAGCTGCCGGGGATCCGTTAACTTGCTGTCGAGGAGGTGCTGGCGGAGTTCAATGAAGCAATTGTTCGACAGATGCTCCCAGACCATAAGATTGAACAGTTGTTCGTAGGTTGTGACCTTGCTTCCTTTGATCCAGCCTTCGAAGGCTCGGCTAAAGTAGTTTACATAGTCCACCCAAGTTGTACCCGGGATGCGGGTGCAGTCTCGGAACCTCTGACGGTACATCTCGGGTGTGAGGCCATAGCGGGTGAGGAGTGCAGCTTTCATATGGTCATAGGAGGTCATCTGGTGGTCCGGGAGCTGCAGCAGGGCGTCGCGGCCCTCATTGAGGAATCTCCCCCATAGACCGGCCCCCCAATCGCATCTATCGATCCGGTGTGCAGTCATAGCGATTTCATAGGCCTTAAACCATTGCTGGATGTCGTCCTCTCGGAAGTACTCTCGAACGACATCCTTGGGGATGTGTACCTTTTTCTCTGTTGCCCCTGGGATGTGGGGTTGCTCGGACACCCCGACTTCTTTATTCTTGCGTAGGTCGATCTCGGCTAGTTTCTGCTCATGCTCATATGCCAGTCTCTTTTCCTCGAGTTCCCTTTGTCTCTGTTTCTCCTCTCTTTCTTCTCGGAGACGCAGGTGCTCTAAGTTGATTTTTTGTTCGGCTAATTTAAGTTCAATGTCCATTTTGAGCCGGGCCATTTCTAGCTCGTGTAGTCGGGTTTTCTCTCGTTCCTGGATCTCGTCTTGCGAGAGACCCGTTCTTCGCTCTTCAGGGGCCGGGGTGATTTTTGTTGCGATGCTTTGATCGGGGGTTCCGGCAGCCCCGGTTTCTGCCCAAGATTCTAGGGCCTGCTTAAAATCGTCTTTGGTACTGAGACCGGTGGTAGCGATACCTAGTTCGATGCAAAACTGTTTTAGTTCACGATGGCTGTACTCGTCCAATTTCTCCATCTGGAATTTCTCCGTTGATCCGCTTTCTTTAGTTGACATCGTGATTCGCCGTGGGGTGAGTTACTCTCTGTACGGTTATGCGGGGATTCGGATCGCGCCGCTGGCCACCAATGTTAGACGGACCGGGAGGGTCGGCCGAGGATAAGGGGAGAGGTCTCCGGGGAGAGCCGTCTCCAGCGATCGTACAGACAAGTAACTTCCCCCCCACAGACGGACACCACACAAGGTTAAAGTTCAACGAGACTTTATAGGCAATTTCTTTAGTTTACGATGGAATGGTACAAGGAGGTCTGGACTCAGGGGTCCCCTCGATTCTAGTCTCTGGTTTTGGGAAAAGGGTAGCGGGACAGTCTTGTTACCAAAAAGATGGAAATAGCTCTCAATCCTCGAGCTCGGCGTTCTAGATGGTCGGGCCGCGGCGGAGCCAGCAGGTCCCGAGATGGACGAAGGAAACGACGGTCCGCGGCGGAGCCAGCAGGTCCCGATGACGATGATGGTTACAAACGGTCCGCGGCCACGCCAGCAGGTCCCGACGACGATGAAGGATATGAAGGTTCCGAAGGTTGCGGCAGCGCCAACAGGCAAGACGATGGTGCACGAGACAGAGCTACGGCAGCGCCAGTAGTCCGTCAAGGATGAGTTCTTCTTTGCGTCTCTCGACTCCAAGATACAACTGCCTTCCTGCTCTGGAGCTGCCCCAGTTATAGGGCTGGTGTTCTTTGATGTCCGGACCCTCGCACTTGGAGGTCGGGAGGTCCGGGATGGGGGAGTCCAGACACCCAGCAGGGGGGTGGGGCCAGCGCCCGGGGAGGCGATGGGCGAGCGGCACTTGGCGGGGAGAGCCATCGACACCTCTTTCTCCCATTGAGTTGCCAAGTAGCCCGCTCACCTCCTGGGTGGATGGTGGTGCCGGGATGTCTGAGGCCTGGCCAGGCCCAGGGTTGAGGTCGATCGGGGGCCAGGCGGCCTCGTGGTGGAGGGTCCAAGATGGCACCCAGGATGGGCGCGCGGGCCAGCAGTGGATCGGGTCCACGAGGTCGATATGTTCGAAGGCAGGGGTCCCTGAGGGGACGGAGGACGTGCAATGGTGGTGTGTGGTACCTGCGGGACCGGGCTCGGGCCGGGTCGGGCCGGGGGAGAGCGGCCCTTCATGTGGCCTGTCCAACATTGTGGTCGTACTGAGTGATGCTGTGGTGGTGCAGAGTGATTCTGTGGTGGTACTGAGTGATGCTGTGGTGTTCCTGAGTGATGCTGTGGTGGTCCTGAATGATGCTGTGGTGGTGCTGAGTGATGCTGTGGTGGTGCTGAGTGATGCTGTGGTGGTGCTGAGTGATGCTGTGGTGGTGCTGACTGATGCTGTGGCGATGCTGATTAATGCTGTGGTGCTGCAGAGTGATGCTGTGGTAGCATATAGTGATGTTGTGGTCGTACTGAGTGATGCTGTGGTGGTGCAGAGTGATGCTGTGGTGTCATTGAGTGATCCTGTGCTGTCCCTGAGTGATGCTGTGGTGGCCCTGAGTGATGCTGTATTGGTGCTGAGTGATGCTGTGGTGGTGCTGATTGATGCTGTGGTGAAGGTTATGCTGTGGTAGCGCATAGTGATGCTGTAGTTGTACTGAGTGATGCTGTTGTGGTACTGAGTGATGCTGTGGTGTTCCTGAGTGATGCTGTGGTGGTGCTGAGTGATGCTGTGGTGGTGCTGAGTGATGCTGTGGTGGTGCTGACTGATGCTGTGGCGATGCTGATTAATGCTGTGGTGCTGCAGAGTGATGCTGTGGTAGCATATAGTGATGTTGTGGTCGTACTGAGTGATGCTGTGGTGGTGTAGAGTGATGCTGTGGTGGTACTGAGTGATGCTGTGGTGTTCCTGAGTGATGCTGTGGTGGTGCTGAGTGATGCTGTGGTGGTCCTGAGTGATGCTGTGGTGGTGCTGAGTGATGATGTGGTGGTGCTGACTGATGCTGTGGCGATGCTGATTAATGCTGTTGTGCATATAGTGATGTTGTGGTCGTACTGAGTGATGCTGTGAGGTTCCTGAGTGATGCTGTGGTAGTGCTGTTGTGGTGAAGGTGAGTGATGCTGTGGTGGCGCTGAGGGATGCTGTGGTGGCGCTGAGTGATGCTGTGGTGGTGCGAAGTGATATTGTGGGGGTGTTAAGTGAGGATGTGGTGGTGCAGAGTGATGCTGTGGTGCTGCTGAGTGATGCTGTGGTGTTCCTGAGTGATGCTGTGGTGGTGCTGAGTGATGCTTGGTGGTGCTGAGTGATGCTGTGGAGTGCTGAGTGAAGCTGTGGTGGTGCTGAGTGAAGCTGTGGTGGTGCTGAGTGAAGCTGTGGTGGTGCTGAGTGAAGCTGTGGTGGTGCTGAGTGATGCTGTGGTGGACCTGAGTAATTGCGGCTGGCGAGTGGCAGGCTACTTTTAATACAATATGGAGTTTTGTGCAACGTGTGAGTTCGAGCTGCGGTGGCCTGTGGGAGTATACAGCAAAAATGCTTGTTAGTTTGGAGTGCTAAAAGGTAATATGTGAGAAAGTTATTTAAAAAGTACTGTGTGGGTGAAGGAAGATTGTATGGGTGAATGGCAGAGCAGGGATAAGGAAGAATGGGGGTGCAAAAGAGGTAAGAGTGGAAACTTGTTGATAGTAAAATTATGGAAGGCTAAAGGAATGCGAGTATATTTGTAGAGGGGAAATGAAGAATTGTTTTGTGGGTGGTAATGTTTTGATTTATTCTGCATTCCTTCCATCAGTGTGTGTCTTTTGCTATTTCGGAATAGAAAGCTTGAAGCATAGCATGGAACATGCTAAGAAAATTATAAACCTCAACTAATTACAACTAAATTATGTGAGGCTCTCGTGCTACCACCTCCATCACAATTGTATCCATCGCACTACAAGACAAGATAAAAGCATCTCTGCGGTCATTCAGTTAAGACACCAAGGATGACAAAGAACACAACACTCTGCACCAACCGTGCACACCTCACTGGTGTAGGTCCGCAGTGCGAAAATAGGCCCCAAAACGATATACGAAAAACCATATAAATGCTACACTACAATACTAATGTGTCCAGTTTCAAATGTGGCAAAGACTATATCCTCACATAAACTTCCTTCGCGCTAACCTTTAGTCCCCAAGTGCCTACGGGCCTGTGTGCATTAATGCCTGCGTGCTTGCGGGCCTGTGTGCACTCATACCTGCGTGCTTGCGGGCCTGTGTGCACTCATGCCTGCATGCTTGCGGGCCTATGTGCACTGGATGTCTGCATGCTTGGTGGCCTGAGTGCACTCATGCCTGCGTTGTTGCTGGCCTGTGTGCACTCATGCCTGCGTGCTTGCGGGCCTGTGTGCACTTATACCTGCCTGCCTGTGTGCACTTATGCCTGCGTGCTTGCTGACTGTATGCACTGGATGCTTGCGTGCTTGCTGGCCTGGGTGCACTCATGCCTGCCTGCTTGCGGGCCTGTGTGCACTCATGACTGCGGGCTTGCGGGCCTGTGGGCACTCATGCCTGCGGGCCTGGGTGCGCTCGTGCTTGCGGGCCTGTGTGCGCTCATGCCTGTGTGCTTGCGGGCCTGTGTGCGCTCATGCCTGCGTGCTTGCGGGCCTGTGGGCGCTCATGCCTGCGTGCTTGTGGGCCTGTGTGCGCTCATGTCTGCATGCTTGCTGGCCTGTGTGCGCTCATGCCTGCATGCTTGCGGGCCTGTGTGCACTCATGCGTGCGTGCTTGCTGGCCTGTGTGCACTCATGCCTGCGTGCTTTCAGGTCTGTGTGCACTCATGCCTGCGTGCTTGCTGGCCTGTGTGCACTCATGCCTGCGTGCTTGCTGGCCTGTGTGCACTGGATGCCTGCGTGCTTGCGGGCCTGTGTGCACTCATGCCTGCGTGCTTGCGGGCCTGTGTGCACTCATGCCTGCGTGCTTGCGGGCCTGTGTGCACTCATACCTGCGTGCTTGTGTGCACTCATGCCGGCATGCTTGCGGGCCTGTGTGCACTGGATGCCTGCGTGCTTGCTGGTCTGTGTGCACTGGATGCCTGCGTGCTTGCTGGCCTGTGTGCATTCATGCCTGCCTGCTTTCGGTGCCTGTGTGCACACATACCTGCGGGCCTGTGGGCACTCATGCCTGCATGCTTGCGGGCCTGTGTGCACTCATGCCTGCGTGCTTGCTGGCCTGGGTGCACTCATGCCTGCATGCTTGCTGGCCTGTGTGCACTCATGCCTGCGGGCCTGTGTGCACTCATGCCTGCATGCTTGCGGGCCTGTGTGCACTCATGCCTGCGTGCTTGAGGGTCTGTGTGCACTCATGCCTGTGCGCTTGCTGGCCTGTGTACGCTCATGCCTTCGTGCTTATGGGCCTGTGTGCACTCATGCCTGCGTGCTTGAGGGTCTGTGTGCACTCTTGCCTGCGTGCTTGAGGGTCTGTGTGCACTCATGCCTGTGTGCTTGCTAGCCTGTGTGCGCTCATGCCTGCGGGCCTGTGTGCACCCTTGAGGGTCTGTGTGCACTCATGCCTGTGTGCTTGCTGGCCTGTGTACGCTCATGCCTGCATGCTTGCGGGCCTATGTGCACTCATGCGTGCTTGCTTGCTGGCCTGTGCGCACTCATGCCTGCATGCTTTCAGGTCTGTGTGCACTCATGCCTGCGTGCTTGCTGGCCTGTGTGCACTCATGCCTGCGTCTTTGCGGGCCTGTGTGCACACATACCTGCGGGCCTGTGGGCACTCATGCCTGCATGCTTGCGGGCCTGTGTGCACTCATGCCTGCGTGCCTGTGTGCACTCATGCCTGCGTCTTTGCGGGCCTGTGTGCACTCATGCCTGCGTGCTTGTGTGCACTCATGCCGGCATGCTTGCGGGCCTGTGTGCACTTCATGCCTGCGTGCTTGCTGGTCTGTGTGCACTGGATGCCTGCGTGCTTGCTGGCCTGTGTGCACTCATGCCTGCCTGCTTGCGGGCCCGTGTGCACTCATGCCTGCGGGCCTGTGGGCACTCATGCCTGTGTGCTTGCGGGCCTGTGTGCACTCATGTCTGCGTGCTTGCGGGCCTGTGTGCACTTATGCCTGCGTTCTTGCGGGCCTGTATGCGCTTATGCCTGCGTGCTTGCGGGCCTGTGTGCGCTCATGCCTGCGTGCTTGTGGGCCTGTGTGCGCTCATTCCTGCGTGCTTGCGGGCCTGTGGGCACTCATGCCTGCGGGCCTGGGTGCGCTCGTGCTTGCGGGTCTGTGTGCGCTCATGCCTGCGTGCTTGTGGGCCTGTGTGCGCTCATTCCTGCGTGCTTGCGGGCCTGTGTGCGCTCATGCCTGCGTGCTTGTGTGCCTGTGTGCGCTCATGTCTGCATGCTTGCTGGCCTGTGTGCGCTCATGCCTGTATGCTTGCGGGCCTGTGTGCACTCATACGTGCGTGCTTGCTGGCCTGTGTGCACTCATGCCTGCGTGCTTTCAGGTCTGTGTGCACTCATGCCTGCGTGCTTGTGGGCCTGTGTGCGCTCATGTCTGCATGCTTGCTGGCCTGTGTGCGCTCATGCCTGCGTGCTTTCAGGTCTGTGTGCGCTCATGCCTGCGTGCTTGTGGGCCTGTGTGCGCTCATGTCTGCATGCTTGCTGGCCTGTGTGCACTCATGCCTGTATGCTTGCGGTCCTGTGTGCACTCATGCGTGCGTGCTTGCTGGCCTGTGTGCACTCATGCCTGCGTGCTTTCAGGTCTGTGTGCACTCATGCCTGCGTGCTTGCTGGCCTGTGTGCACTAATGCCTGCGTGCTTGCTGCCTTGTGTGCACTGGATGCCTGCATGCTTGCGGGCCTGTGTGCACTCATGCCTGCATGTTTGCGGGCCTGTGTGCACTCATGCCTGCGTCTTTAAGGGCCTGTGTGCACTCATGCCTGCATGCTTTCAGGTCTGTGTGCACTCATGCCTGCGTGCCTGCGTGCCTGTGTGCACTGGATGCCTGCGTGCTTGCTGGTCTGTGTGCACTGGATGCCTGCGTGCTTGCTGGCCTGTGTGCACTCATGCCTGCGTGCTTGCTGGCCTGTGTGCGCTCATGCCTGCGGGCCTGTGTGCGCTCATGCCTGCGTGCTTGAGGGCCTGTGTGCGCTCATGCCTGCGTGCTTGTGGGCCTGTGTGCGCTCATTCCTGCGTGCTTGCTGGCCTGTGTGTGCTCATGCATTCGTGCTTGCGGGCCTGTGTGCACTCATGCCTGCGTGCTTGAGGGTCTGTGTGCACTCATGCCTGTGTGCTTGCTGGCCTGTGTGCACTGGATGCCTGCATGCTTGCTGGCCTTTGTGCACTCATGCCTGCGTGCTTTCAGGTCTGTGTGCACTCATGCCTGCGTGCTTGCTGGCCTGTGTGCACTGGATGCCTGCGTGTTTGCTGGCCTTTGTGCACTCATGCCTGCGTGCTTGCGGGCCTGTGTGCACTCATGCCTGCGTCTTTGCGGGCCTGTGTGCACTCATGCCTGCGTGCTTGTGTGCACTCATGCCGGCATGCTTGCGGGCCTGTGTGCACTGGATGCCTGCGTGCTTGCTGGTCTGTGTGCACTGGATGCCTGCGTGCTTGCTGGCCTGTGTGCACTCATGCCTGCCTGCTTGCGGGCCCGTGTGCACTCATGCCTGCGGGCCTGTGGGCACTCATGCCTGCGTGCTTGCGGGCCTGTGTGCACTTATGCCTGCGTTCTTGCGGGCCTGTGTGCGGTCATGCCTGCGTGCTTGCGGGCCTGTGTGCGCTCATGCCTGCGTGCTTGCGGGCCTGTGTGCGCTCATGTCTGCATGCTTGCTGGCCTGTGTGCGCTCATGCCTGCGTGCTTGCGGGCCTGTGTGCGCTCATGCCTGCGTGCTTGCGGGCCTGTGTGCGCTCATGTCTGCATGCTTGTGGGCCTGTGTGCGCTCATGTCTGCATGCTTGCTGGCCTGTGTGCGCTCATGCCTGTATGCTTGGGGACCTGTGTGCACTCATGCGTGCGTGCTTGCTGGCCTGTGTGCACTCATGCCTGTGTGCTTTCAGGTCTGTTTGCACTCATGCCTGCCTGCTTGTGGGCCTGTGTGCGCTCATGTCTGCATGCTTGCTGGCCTGTGTGCGCTCATGCCTGCGTGCTTTCAGGTCTGTGCGCGCTCATGCCTGTGTGCTTGCTGGCCTGTGTGCACTCATGCCTGCGTGCTTGCTGCCTTGTGTGCACTGGATGCCTGCGTGCCTGTGTGCACTCATGCCTGCGTGTTTGCGGGCCTGTGTGCACTCATGCCTGGGTTTTTAAGGGCCTGTGTGCACTCATGCCTGCGTGCTTGTGTGCACTCATGCCGGCATGCTTGCGGGCCTGTGTGCACTGGATGCCTGCGTGCTTGCTGGCCTGTGTGCACTGGATGCCTGCGTGCTTGCTGGCCTGTGTGCACTGGATGCCTGCGTGCTTGCTGGTCTGTGTGCACTGGATGCCTGCGTGCTTGCTGGCCTGTGTGCACTCATGCCTGCCTGCTTGCGGGCCTGTGTGCACTCATGCCTGCGGGCCTGTGGGCACTCATGCCTGCGTGCTTGCGGGCCTGTGTGCACTCATGCCTGCGTGCTTGCGGTGTTCAAAAGAAGCAACGGTGAGGGCACCACACACTGTAGCACAGAAAATAACCCAAATTCACAAATAGAGATAACTCAATTGTCTATTTTGGTTTGGCGTCCGCTCCAAACCCCCAAGTGGATCCACCGTCCTAAGATCCAAAAATGTCCAATACAATTCCAATAATTAGAGGGAGCGGTCCATACTTCTTGAAAATATCACAGGGCCAAAGATTGTTGATTCCCAATTATTTTTATTCACGTTTTCATTCATCAACTGGCGACAGCTTCCTTAGTGATTTTCAACATAAATGAGTCCAAATTTACTCAAAACATCAAACAGCCACAGCTGACGCGTTTCGTCCAATGAAGGACATCATCAGGGCTGTTGAAATATAAATCAAACAAGGGAAGTGCATTATACACTTGAAAAGCCAATAACCAAAATTACAATATTACCATGACAGTACACAATCATTTATACTTAATACCTCTCCTCCTGCCTATTTGGCAGTCTGAAGTATTGTTCAAAATACCTTCAAATGAACTCCATAGATCTGTTCCCCAAACTCACAGAATGCCTCAAAAATTCAGAGACGCCTACCTTTTAATAGTTTAATAGTTTGTTCGACAGATAAATCTCTCTAATCCCAGTTTATAATAGGTATTGACCACCATTCGATATCTGTAATAAAAACATCCCAATGATATATATGGTACACGTCATATTTATCATCATATACTTCAAAAGAGTCAATTATTGCTGAGCATTACTCTCATGCCCATCAATTTCTAGGGTACTCTGAAGTTACAAAAAGCAGGTTCCTAACATGAGTTCAAATTGAATCTCACCTCTTTAGTGAATAGGATCCAAGTTAGGACCTCAACTTCCCTTTGTTTCTTCGCTTCTTCTGTTAAATTCTCTGTAAAATACAACATAATATCTACCAATTCACTATCCGTGTATATTCCCTACTGCCATGTACCATGGTACTTTCCCCTATTCACCACAAATGTCTTCTTACCATTTAGCTATCTCCACGTTTGCTCAAATACCCACTCTCTATGTTTCCTATTCAGATCTGAAAAACATATATATGTATACACATATATTAAAATCCAAAGAACATGCTTGTGGCCTGTGTGCACTCATGCCAGCGTGCTTGCTGGCCTGTGTGCACTGGATGCCTGTGTGCCTGCGGGCCTGTGTGCGCTCATGCTTGCGTGCTTGCGGGCCTGTGTGCGCTCATGCCTGCGTGCTTGTGGGCCTGTGTGCGCTCATGCCTGTGTGCTTACGGGTCTTTGCGCGCTCATGCCTGCGTGCTTGCTGGCCTGTGTGCACTGGATGCCTGCGTGCTTGCGGGCCTGTGTGCGCTCATGCCTGCGTGCTTGTGGGCCTGTGTGCGCTCATGCCTGTGTGCTTACGGGTCTTTGCGCGCTCATGCCTGCGTGCTTGCTGGCCTGTGTGCACTGGATGCCTGTGTGCCTGCGGGCCTGTGTGCGCTCATGCTTGCGTGCTTGCGGGCCTGTGTGCGCTCATGCCTGCGTGCTTGTGGGCCTGTGTGCGCTCATGCCTGTGTGCTTACGGGTCTTTGCGCGCTCATGCCTGCGTGCTTGCTGGCCTGTGTGCACTGGATGCCTGCGTGCTTGCGGGCCTGTGTGCGCTCATGCCTGTATGCTTACGGGTCTTTGCGCGCTCATGCCTGCGTGCTTGTGGACCTGTGTGCCCTCATGCCTGCGTGTTTGCGGGCCTGTGTGCACTCATGCCTGCGTCCTTGGGCGTTTGTCTGATAGACTTCTTGAAATTGGGTGCGCTTGTCCGTGTGCATGCTCAGTGCGTCCATGTTTCTGTCCTCTGGACCTGGTCTGGGCGATCTGGCACTCAGGAGGGGTCCGACAGCCAGCCAGCCCATGTTGCCCACGGTCCTGCCAGGCTCCAGAAAGTCCCCTTGTGTGCCAGCGGCTCTGCCTTGCACACAGGGCTGCTTGTGCCCAGGTATACAGACTCCACCTGAAGACAGAGTGCACAGGTCTGGCATGGGGGCGTCGACTCAAAGGGGTCTTGTGTGGGAGCTCCCAGAGGAGGGCAGGCCGAAGAGCGAGGGTGAGCAGGACGAGGAGAGAGGGTAGACCATGGAGAGAGGGTGAGCAGGCCGAGGAGAAAGGGTGAGCAGGCCGAGGAGAGAGGGTGAGCCGGCTGTGGAGAGAGGGTGAGCAGGCAGTGGAGAGAGGGTGAGCAGGCCGAGGAGAGAGGGTGAGCAGGCCGAAGAGAGAGGGTGAGTAGGTCGAGGAGAGAGGGTGAGCAGGCTGTGGAGAGAGGGTGAGCAGGCCGAGGAGAGAGGGTGAGCAGGCCGAAGAGAGAGGGTGAGTAGGTCGAGGAGAGAGGGTGAGCAGGCCGAGGAGAGAGGGTGAGCAGGCCATGGAGAGAGGGTGAGCAGGCCGTGGAGAGAGGGGGAGCAGGCCGAAGAGAGAGGGTGAGTAGGTCGAGGAGAGAGGGTGAGCAGGCTGTGGAGAGAGGGTGAGCAGGCCGTGGCGAGAGGGTGAGCAGGCCGCCGAGGAGAGAGGGTGGGCTGTGGAGAAAGGGTGGGCAGGCCGTGGAGAGAGGGTGGGCTGTGGAGAGAGGGTGGGCAGGCCGTGGAGAGAGGGTGAGCAGGCCGTGGAGAGAGGGTGAGCAGGCCGCTGTGGAGAGAGGGTGAGCAGGCCGCCGAGGAGAGAGGGTGAGCAGGCCGCTGTGGAGAGAGGGTGAGCAGGCCATGGAGAGAGGGTGGGCAGGCCGAGGAGAGAGGGTGAGCAGGCTGAGGAGAGAGGATGAACAGGCCGAGGAGAGAGGGTGAGCAGGCTGTGGAGAGAGGCTGAGCAGACCTTGGAGAGAGGGTGAGCAGGCTGTGGAGAGAGGGTGAGCAGGCCGTGAAGAGAGGGTGAGCAGGCCGTGGAGAGAGGGTGAGCAGACTGTTGAGAGAGGGTGAGCAGGCCGTGCAGAAACAGAGAGAGGAAATGAAAGACACGAGACAACAACGGCGTAAACAATGCGGCCTATTTACACCGTGACGCATCTAAGGAGACGCGTCACTTTGTAAAGCCCGGCGTCACATTATACCTGCGTTAGGTAAAATGTATACATGGTGGGAGTTACCACGCAGGAAAGCCTTATAAAAGCGAAGATTTCACTGTGCCACTTTTAGGATGCCACTGCGTCAAAACCCTAGTGACGCAGTGTGTGGGAATCCGCCTCAACACACATTGCTGAAGTTGCGTCATGCTTGCGACATGACTCCAGCAATGCGTGACTTTTCCGCCAACAGATGCGTCAGAATTTCTGACGCATCTGTCAGTCCTTGTGCCATGGTGTGCCATATTGTAAATACGGCACATCCATGGTGGTACAAGCATTTTCTACTGTGGCGCAAGGAAAGTGACGCATCTCTATAGATGCGTCACTTTCTTGTAAATCTGCCCCTCAGTTTGTGCGGATTACATCCACTGCACGCTGTGTAAAGACACTAAAGTTGCAACAGGGTGGTACCTTGGCGCCACAGTAAATTATAGGTCTCGCCTTTCATTAAGTTAAAGCCATTTGCTTTCATATACAGTATCATTAGCAAAGCAAATGGCTTTAACTTAATCAAAGGCAAGACCTATTGCATTTTTAATGCGTGTATAATAAGGATGCACCAGCTACGTCAGGGTGTACGGATCCTATCCTCCAGTAAGGCATGCGCCGTTCTCGCACCCTGTAGCAGACCGCCTGCACCAGCATGAATCCTGAAGGGAAGGCAGAGGGAAAGCCTTGCGGGTCGTGATCAGTCAGAGATCTCTGCCAGAAAATAAACACGCACATACATAAATCTATTTTGAAATAACTTTCCAGTCCCCAGACTGGTGCTGCAGCAGGGTGGTCAGAGGAATGGGTCCTTGGTTGCTGTCAACAGGCGTCAGGAAGGTGCCCCTGGGATGGCTAAGGAGAGAGCTGGCTCTGCAACGACAGTATGTCAGTCCGATCTCTGGCTCTCCAGGCAGCAGCAGTGAGGTGAGCTGGTGCACTATGGGCAGAGGTCTGTGGCGGCGTGCTGCCTCCTCCTCCAGCAGAGAGAGAACCCGGCTCACCTTCTGCACTCTGCGGCAAGTCGGGTCACCAGTCACCTCAGAAGAGGAGGGGATGTGAGCCGAGGAGGATGGAAACAAGCTCAGCAAAGCAACAGAATGCTTTTGGTGGCGCGTGAAGGGGTATGCAGACCATTAAAAAGTATGTGTTATCGTGTCTAGAACTTCGTAAGTTAGATATTCACCAGAATTAATATGCCGGCAAAACGGATAGCAATATGTAGAATTATCAATTTTGAATTCCGCTCAAAGTTATCAGCAAAGAACGTGTACCCTGTTAAATCACAGCAAACCAATATAAAACATATACTCATGCCGGACTGATAAAACCAGAACCAACGGAAGGCGTGGACTCATCATGGTGGCGCCTGGGCCATGGACCCGGGTCAGGTGTGGACTGCGGGGGTGTATTCGGAGCAGGAGAGGACACCGAACCCGGCCAAATGGAGCACACTTAGGCACGGCCACGAGTGGGGCCCTATGTGGTGTGTGCGTATAGTGGGAGTTGCGGAAAAAGCCAATATAACGAATATACAGCAATTTGTGGAAAGCACACTGGTGAGCATAATGGGCAGAGACACTTTTTCAGAGATCTTTGTGGTGGAGCGGGCTCACCGTGCCTTGGCCCCGAAGCCGGTCCTGGGGGTCACCCTGAAGCCGATCCTGGGAGCTGCCCCGAATCCGGTCCTGGAGGCCGCCCCTCACCCAATAATTGCCACATTTTGAAACTATAGGGACCGGGATGCTGCACTGCATAAGGCCAGAGAGATTCGGACTCTGCGCCACGAGGACATGAAGTAATCCATTTATCCCGACTTCACGCAGCAAGTGCAGGAACCTTGCCGCCAGTTTGTGCCAGTGAAGAGAAAGCACCGAGAGATATATATATATATATATATATATATATATAGCATGATGTATCCCGCTAAGCTCAGAAATGTAAATGAGGGGAAGACTCTCTTCTTTACAGATCCCAAGACAGCACTCCAGTTCCGTAAGCAAATATGAAAAGTTAAAGACAAAAGGGACCTCCCCAAAGGTAATTTGAATGAAGATGAGGACGCTCCGGACCTAGAGGAGCAATGAGGTGATGGTAACATCAGAGCTGCCCCCAACTCTCCTGCTAAGTTGGGGATATGAGATCAGGGTGTGGAGCTGCGCTAAGCGCACTGCAAATATTGTAAGCACACCATGGTTTTATCCTTTGCTGAGAGACGGCTGTGAAAGTGTTCACCTGGTGGGGGAGGAGAAGATTGGACCTTCTCATTGGATTATTGGTAAGATGGTACGGAACATGTAGATGCTGAGCATGGACATACTTGCGTGCAATGGAGACGAGGAGGCGGGGATAGAACTCCTCTGAAGGGAGAGGACTCGATTATCCAAACTGGCCCTTGATGTTCTTAACGCTTAGGTAACAAGTGGAACCAAGCAACGTTGTTTGTGCACATTACGTTTTTATGTATTTATTTAATTAGAAGCTTATAAAGCGCACGGCTACCCCCAACGGGGGTGTCCCGGCCCTGCAGACAGAGACCTAAGAGAAAAGATGGCAGCAGCTAGACAGCAAACTATTAATACAGAAGGCAGCGACTAGGGACAGGAGAACAGCCAAGTTTTCAATTTATTACGAAACTGTGATTCCGATGAAGCCAGCCTAAGCTCTAGTGGGAGGCTGTTCCAGAGTTTAGCGGTCCCTACCGTAAAGGACCTGCCTCCCATTCTGGACCGATGAAACCGAGGGGTGGCAAGCAGACGGAGATTTTTAGCTCTGAGATTTCTAATTGAATGAACAAGTTTCAGCCTATTTTGCAGATAAACAGGGCCACGGCCATTAAGGGCCCGAAAAGCAAAGACCATTGCTTTAAATTGAATACGTCGGGTCACTGGCAGCCAATGCAGCTTCCTTAAGTATGGGGAAATAGAGCGGCGGTAGGGGATGTTACCAATTAGCCTAGCAGCCGCATTCTGCACGATTTGCAGCTGATGGATCTGATATGCTGGAGCCCCAACATACAAGCTATTTGAATAATCCAAATAAGAGGTAATCAGGGCATGGACAACCGTCCTACGCGAGTCAAGAGGAAGATATGGAAAAATCTTTCTGATCATGCGAAGTTTACCAAAACAGGCTGAAGTCACTTAATTGATATTGGTTTTACATGAAATTGAAAGGCCAGATTACGAGCTGTTTGAGCTGGAGCAGGAGGGGGATTAAGCTCCGCCTGCCACCAAAGCGGAGGGGGGAGAGGGGACTTCTGATTAAAAAACAAGACTTCCGTCTTATCCGTATTAAGTTTAAGATTGTTAGACGTCATCCAGGAGGAGATGTTAATAAGGCAGCGACGAAAATTGGCCAAGCTGCCGTCAGAATGATCTCTAAAGGAAAACAAAAGCTGACTGTCATCAGCATAAGAGATCACTCTGACCCCCCAGTCTTCAGCCAACTTTGCCAGCGGGGTAAGGTAGATATTAAAGAATACAGGGCTAAGTGCAGAGCCCTGTGGAACACCGCAAAGCAGGGGCTTTGCTTCCGATACAAAAGGCCCAAGGAAGACCGGTTGAGATCTACCCTCAAGGAACGACCTTACCCCAGGCCAGGGGGGTACCCCCAATCCCAATATTGCGCAAGCGATCCAGTAATATATCATGAGACACAGTATCGAAAGCCGCGGATATGTCGAGGAGAACTAACGTAGCCTCCTTGCCCCATCCACGCACTCTCTAATGGACTCAGCCACCTCAAGCAGCGCAGTCCCAGTGCTGAAGCCCAGTCTAAATCCAGACTGGGAATCCTGCAAGAGATGATTGGATTCCAAATAATTAAGACCCCAGAGAGATAGCGTCTGAATGAAGGCTGGGATTAGGGAAGAGTGGAGATGAGCAACATTCGCCCTCATGTGTGCACCACCTTGTATAGTTTACAGCACTTTTAAGTTACCGGGAGGGGCATTGGGGGAGGGAGGGGGGTCGCAGAGATGCTATGCAAAGTTTGGGAATGTATAGCGTGGGTGGGATCCATAACGGGGATGGTATTGTCTATTTAGTTTTGTTAGGTAGAAGTGTGTATGTTGACAATGTGGATACTCGTAACTACACAGCACACAAAGCACTGAGATCATGGAAAGGTACAAGACAAGGAATGATTGATCCACACACAAAGCCGCAGATTAGACTCCATACATGGAATGTTAGAGGGTTGAATGACCGTAGGAGAATACGGAAGGTGATAGAATATCTCAAACGCTACAGTGTAGATGAAGATGCACCAGGAGACGCACCTGGACCACAATAGAGATAAATTGACGCAACGTGGATTGCAAGGTCAAATCAATCAATCAAAGTACTTTATTCAGCTTTTGCATAAAAACATAAAAGTCCAAGTTACATTGTAGCAGACGGATCCCGTCCATGAATATCACTGATCAATGGTTTTAATTAATTATAAAGTACAGTAAAAAAGGACATAAAAAATGATCTACATAATATATACAAATCAAGAATGATCACACTTTCAGGACTACTTCATATATGAAATTTAGTCGCAGCTAGATCTAAGCCGAACTGCAACCTTTAAAAGACTAAAAACATGACATAAAGTGGAACCTGAAAGCATGGCTAAAAAGGTAAAAGCAGGGCGCAGTTGCGTAAAATTTGCTTGTTTTAAAACGGGAATTAATAGCATTTTCATCAGCACCTCATAACAACTACAAAACATTAAAAAATGAGTCATATCCTGAGGGGATTTGCCATCACAACCACATGGCAACAGAGTCTCGCCTTTTCTACTCCCTCGCAGGTGGGTGAGGAGAAGGTGAAATAAATCAAAACGTAATCTTGTTAACCCCTTCGCTGCTGGGGTCGACCAACGGCCGTCGATTGCACTACCTTCGTAGTGCTGCGCACATCTGTTGGGCGACGCGGCCCCGGCAACTGCGCTACACCACCGCACCGCGGCGGAATTGCCAACACGGTTAAGCGGTTAATAGAAAACGGTCATGCGTTTTGGGAAGCCCTAGGAGATGCGGTTCAATTGTAGGTCCGTCTTAAGAATAATATATTTACATACACTGGACTTCATTAAGTCACGCTCTTGCCTATTCACCAGCGGCCCAAAGAAGATCTTTTCTTTCTTTGAATTCGGATTACTATAGAGATCCGCCCTACCAAGAGTCCTATATTCATCCCGGATGTATTTTAACCAAGGAATGTAGTGGGCATGGTCCAGAGCCATACAATCCCTTAGGATCTCTCTATTTAGGGCGGTACGCTTGTTCAACCAGATTTTGAGCCAATGAGAAAGAGGGCGAAACGACAACATGTCAATTTATTGCATCTGGATTTACCTCACGTGCTAGGGGGGTCCTTATCTGGGCTGACAATAAGGCAGGTGTGACGATAAAAAATGTACGCATTGACCCAAGCGGTAGATTTGTGGTGGCCCGTTGATATAAGGAAGGCGTGGCAGTCCTGTTGGTTGGACTCTATGGTCCTAACTATGATGACCCGCAGTTTTACCACACACTCGGCACCTACCTGCACCAGGACGATGGCCTGCCTCAGATTTAGAGGGGTGAATTTAATTGCCCCCCCTGAACCTGCTATGGATAGATCATTGGACCCGACCCGCAGACAGGCAGCAGCTGCAAAAACCATCACAGATTTAATGGACTGTTTGGGAATGGTGGATATATGGAGACATTGCTTAAATACGGGTCAGGTATATGCACTATTCCACCGTACATGACATACACACTAGGATAGATTATTGGTCAATCTTTAAGAGCCTAGTGCCTAGGGTTACACAACGTGAACCTCTCCCCGTACATATTCCGATCACTCGCCAGTGATATTGACCATGGAGCTCTGACAATGCCAGACCTCTGCCTTTACTTGGCGATTCCCACCCCGCTCTCTCCTAGACTCCGCCTTTAAAGTGGAATTGAGCCAGCTAATAAGTGAGTTTTTCTCAGACAATGTAGGCTCGGTGGAT
Source organism: Lissotriton vulgaris (assembly GCF_964263255.1). Classification (NCBI taxonomy): domain Eukaryota; kingdom Metazoa; phylum Chordata; class Amphibia; order Caudata; family Salamandridae; genus Lissotriton; species Lissotriton vulgaris. The sequence goes on from NC_141686.1 coordinate 352,868,331, forward strand.
ACATTTGAACGCTCTGGGAAACATTCAAAGTTTATATCGGGGGGATGGTTATATCAAAGCACTCAGGGGTACTGAAATCCCTCCGGAGTAGGTGAACACTCCTAGAAAGAGAGCTAGAAACGAAACATCAACGGTTGGGAGATAAACAAACGTTAAGGTACATCCAGGTTAGACTAGAAGAGGACAATGAAATAGCAGCCCAGGAGTTTAAGCATACGGGACAGTATGCGGTAGCCAGAGCATACCGAGAAGGGGAACACCCAGGGACAACGCTAGGAGCATTGGTGCATTCTAGGAGAGAGGTAGAGACTCTGTTGGAAGAGTTAGATGAAGATGACAAACCCCTACATGAGCTGCAACATATAGCAGAGAGATTTGGCAAATACTAGGCAGAGTTAAATAGGTCTTGAATAACCCCGGATGAGGCAGCCATGAATGACCATTTGGAGCACATTAAAATGACGTGGGAGCATCTGATGGCTCCGCTGGACCCGGAGGAGATCCGTGCAGCACCGGCGGGTATGCAACCTGGGAAAGTGTCGGGGATGGATGGCATAACTGTGGCTTTTTATAAAGCATATCAAGATGTCCTGATACCACACTTAGACATGCTCTATGAAGAAATGGTACAGACCAGAATAATGCCACCTTTGATGCGCGAGGCCCTAGACCTGGCTAACCTCCCAATGCCTGCTCCTCCTGTGGGCCTTTATCGTTATTAAATGTTGACGTGAAAATATACGCTAAAGTACTTGCCAATAGGCTGGAGTTGATATTACCAAGAGTGGTGGGGCCAGAGCAGTCGGGATGTGTCCCGGGTCGGAGTCTGAATACTAATCCTAAGGACGCTGCTGGATGCACTACAGCACCTGGACCAAGAAACAGAAGCGGCAGCAGTCTTTTTGGACGCCGAAAAGGCGTTTGACTCAGTCGAGTGGGTATTCATAAGAGCAACCTTGAGACGGATTGGAGTGGAAGAAGTATTTCAACAATTGGTTAAGACACTGCACAACAAACTGGTAGCACATATTCGTATTGGTGCAATAACCACGTCCCAAAGTCCGATTACAAGAGGCACCCATTAGGGCTGCCCACTATCGCCCCAGCTAGTGCTCTCATAGTAGAGCTGCTGGCGTGCGCGCTCCGAGAATATCATGGTCACAGAGGGTCGTGATCCCCCGAGCTACAGACTAGTCATATCAGCATACGCTGACAACATGTTGCTGTATGTTCGGGAACCAGGGAAGAATCCTACGCCTATATTAAGAGAAGTGGTATGATTTGGGGGTCTTTCAGGGCTAAAGCTTAACTGGGATAAGTCCTTCATGTTTCCATTTACCCCATCCACGACGCCACCAGTATTGGAATTCCCCTTACGATAGACGACAGAAGCAGAACGATATTTGGGAATATAGATTCATACAGATCCAGCAATAGTCATACTTGAGAACTACGGTAAGGCAATACAAATGTTAGAAGATGTGAACCTCTGGGTCAAACTACCACTCTCTCTCATTGGGCACATAGCTCTTATGAAAATGGTAGTCCTCCCTAGATTTCTGTTTCTGAACATACCTACTCTCCTGTCTAAAGCAATTTTTGCGACATTATGCAGTTTTCTGACACAATTAGCATGGACGGGAAAGCAGCCAAAGGTTCGGTGGGAGGTCCTCACTCTATCTTATGACATAGGGGGTCTTAATGCGCCAGACCTAGAATTGTACTATAAAGTGGTGCAAAGCTCCTTCACCTACTACTGGATTCATGGCCCACACGATCTGCCTAATCAGTGCTTGGAGAGAGACGCCGCACACCCCCACACACTCCCCGCAGAAACTTTCAAGGCTCCAACCCGCCAAATTGGAGTCTTGAATCTACTGAACACTACATCACATGCAAGGTGGAGCTTGTGAGATAAACAAGGGGCACACTCTTGTATTCCCGCATGTTGAACTGGAGCGGTGCACCTGGCTCTCGTTAGTACTGGTAACAAATATGAGAACTGCCCTGCAAACGTAAGGGGTAACAAAGATGGGAGATCTTTTTTACAAAGTAAAGGTTGGGAATCAGAGGAATATCCCTGAGCAAATCACCCGCCATCAGCTCTGACTCGATATCACTGCCATGAATTGAGAGAACTATTAGGACAAGACTTGCAAGAGCCACTAGACATGCCGGCACGTTCTGCCCTGAAACAGAAGAAGCCCCAGACAAGTTAGTAAGAGTGCTCTATGCTTACGCACAGGCAGGTGCAGACCCAGTGCGATTGAAGCAAGATCGGACTAGCCGAGAGACTTGGGTCGGCCCATAGAAGATAAGGTATGGCAGTCCTGCTGCGCTATTATTATTATTATTATGTTTGAGCTTGTAAAGCGCACTGTTACCCGGAGGTTTCCTGGCGCTGTGTAACGCTGGGGAACCCGTCCTGGCTTTCCCTGTGTGATGGTCCCGGCTGGGAGTCCCCAAGTTGGAGCCAAGCATCCCCGGCGTTGGAGGGGCCGTTGTGGAGATTAGGCAAGCTAGTGCCCAGAGTTGCCGAGTGGGACCCCTGATTAGAGTAGGCACCAAAGCGAGAATTATCAAGTCCGCTGACCAAAGTCCACGACCCTGCCACGTCGGGAATTGAACCCTGGTCCCGGCCGACTTCTGCTCCCGGGTCTGCTGCCTCTAACCAGTGAGCCACACCAATCCACTAGAACGAAGGAGGGATCTGTAAATGGGGACACCAGTTGATACACTTTAAGTACATAAACCGTGTGTATTATACGCTGGAAAGATTGTACCGATATGGCCTACGGGAATCTGCAAACTGCCTGCGATGCAGTGAGCAGGAAGAAGGGTTTATACATGCTGCTTGGTTCTCTCCGGCGATACTTCAATTCTGGGAGGGAGTTTTCCAGGCATGGACGGCTAGAACAGCCTCACTATACAGATGGAACCAATGCTAGCTTTATTGGGATACGATAAGGACCTAGAAAAATCGGTCAGGAAGATAGCTATTGGACTACTATTAGCTAAGCGCAGAGTAGCGATGCGCTGGGCAAGGGTCCCAGCTCCAAATTTGGGGGATCGGCACTCGGACATGGCACACTGTAATGAGTAGTTGGACACTTCTAATGAGCTTCAGTCTGTGCAGAACCACCCTAGGGACTACTGGGCCCTTTATAAGGCATACTTAGTGGATAAAGGCGAAAATGCTGAGGAAGAAGGGAACGCAGAGGGGCGATGCTGGACAAAGGATACTAAAAGAGGATTGCAGGGTGCAGCGTGGTGGGCTATGGAATGGGGCTGCGGTAACACCAGACCCCTGCAAAGGACGAACAAATGTATGCAGTTGAAGAATGTACGGACGACAGGTCCTCTGGGGCAGATGTGTGGGGAGAAGTCTATCGAATGAATGTCAGCAGCAGAAAGGTATACTGAAGAGCGCCACTTTCCACTGAATGCTTTGTACTACTTTCTGTATCATACAAGAACTATGTTGTGCAGTGGGACTACGAGGTGGTCAAATGTGCATGTGTGATCTTTAAAATGTTAATAAAAAAATAATAATAAAAAAAAAACAGCAAAGAGGAGTTGGACAAGAAAAGAAAGGAAGGAGTGTGAAAGATTTTTCTGGACTATACAGCTATTTCTGATATTTCAGGAATTGCCTTAAATAAATGGAAGATCCAAACTACCTGCATGTGGAACGGTGGAGGATGAGTGGAGCCTGCAACCTCCAACCTGCAACCAATTCTCAATTGCATTTTTATTTGTTGGACTGGTAATGGTGAGCCGCAGCACAGTGAACATGAAATGCAAAGTGCCACAGAAAGAAAGTGCTTGTAGCTACTAAACAAAAAGGTTTAGGCGATCCTCTAAACCAAAACGTTTGTTGATCCTCAGTTACAATAGACATACATACAGCATTGTTCCTGTGTCTTAGTAAGCATGTAAGGTAGCGCAGGTGGTTAAGGCATCCACTGCGGACATCTGCAGCACGCAGAGCACAGGCTTGAAGCCTTTTAAGATGCAACACGTCCTCGACCCTTCTTTTGTGAAGGCGTCCCCTCCCTATGATGGGGAATGCTATACAACACGTGGAGTGGAGTATAATGGACATAAGGTGTGGATATTCTTAAAAGGATTGATGCGTGTGTGTGTCTGTTTGTATTTCCAAAACGCTTGCAGGTATAATCCTATGTGCTGTTCATCCCACTAAAATATAAATTTGCCGAAGCATTTAGGAAGCAAACTGTGTTGTTAAATGAAACATATGGGAACCTTATTTTAGGCAGAATGAAGCCCCGCATGAACCAAGCAGAGGTAGATGAAGGGTTCCTGCCGCTCAGGTGTCGGCACCGCAGTCACTCGTAATAATGATCATTTTATCTGAGCATGGTCCTGAGAGATCGACTCTCCTTCCAAAACGTACAGCCCTCCATCAGCGCTAGCAGTGACGCCCAGCTCGGGTTTATGCATGTTTGTGGAAAGACCAGGATGCCATGAGCTCAGGTGCAAGCAAAGGAAATCACCAATTTGACTGTTGTTGGGATGCTAATATACAGTAATTTACAGGGTCAACGGGCCCCTCACAGTCCTGGGCCCCGTGCCACTGCACCTGCTGCACCAATGGTAAAGTGCACAGAAGCATAAAGAGTCAGCAAGCACCAGCAGGAGTGTGTGATGAATGGACCAAGAACAGCAGGAGCATCTGCCGTCCGCTGGGAAAACACGAACATGGACTTCAATCAAAATATTATCTCCAAGCCTAAGACTGAAAGAGATATCTTCAATCATGAGGAGCACAAATAAATGAATGCTTGCTGTAATCAATTTGTTTTTTTAAAAACCTAAGTGCCAGTGCTCATGCCACCGCTGTTGCTGCACACGTGCAAAGCTGGCGCTGCACCATTAGTTTAGTGCCCTATTGGCTAGTTCTCCTGCTGGGGGAGTAAATCATTAGGGGCCCCTTGTGCAAAGCATTTTTGAAGTCGGAAACGTCCAACTGCAAAAATGCTTTTACAAATGTACCAAATACAAATTGTGATTCAGTAACACGCTACCTACTTGCAATTAGTGTTTGAGATTTGGTATTTAAAAGGGGCATGTTCACAGCATTTCTTACAATTACTGAATCTGAATGGGCTGTATGAAAGTTTTGCGACCGAATTAAGGTCAAGTTTTACTGACTCCCTGAAAGATGTGGTAACACATTTGCAAATAGGTGCGGGTCGCTTGAAGAATGGAAAACAAATATTTTTAGGAGCAGGCGGCTGTCCCACGGACCTCACTGTCTACTCTTAAAAAATTTAACGAAAAAGCTTATTTTTTTTCTTTTTAAATGCATCCCATTATCCTTTAAGGAAAACGAACTGCATTAAAAAAAAATAAACAGACTGCTTTATTAAAACCCAATCATAGATATGGTGGTCTGCTGACCGTAACAGGCTGCCATCTCTGTGATGGTTGTGATTCCTAATGGGTCTCAAATTGCGACCTACCTCACTAATATGCATGAGGTAGGTCTATTTGAAACTCGCTAGCAATCGCTAATGGAACTCAAAAGAGTTGCTTTCATACATTAGGAATTCCGATTTCCAAATTGCGACTCATAGAGAATCGCAAATAGGAAATCGGTATTCCTGATGCTAGTACATCCTGCCCTAAGTCTTGTTGTATTTTGCATTCTTCAAATGAGATAGCAAAAAAGAACTGGGATGAAAAAAGAAATTTTAAAAATCAGTCTGGACACAGTACTTACTCCTTACAAGAGGTAAATCAAGTTATACCTGGCAGCACTCAGAGATAAGGGCTGCTCAGTGGGTTAGCTGCTTTCCAGTTGGTTGCGGCAGAACACTTCACTACCAAAGCCTGAGCGCTGTGGAGCTTACAGAGTGACACAAAAATAAATGCGCGCCCTCTAGGAGGGGATCTTAAATGCACAGAATGCTGACTCGAACCCATTGTAATGCAAGATACAGCAGGATTTATTGAGGTAAAGAGGTCTACATACATCTGCAATAAACACAGTTCAACTATTAACTCTTAAACATATGTGATAAAAGGTATGATGGGAAGGGAAAAGAGCCCACGTTTCTTTCTGCAGCTCCAGCGGTAATCACGCACCACAAAGAGCGAGCAGCACCTGGGCTGAAGATGGACGCAAGTCCGTTCCAAGAGGCGAGTAGGGACTTTGGCATCTACGAATAGGGGGCTGTGCTGAGAGCCCTAGCTGTGAGCTAAAAGGTGTTGTGAATGTAAGTAGTAGTTTAGTGTGTGTTTTGTAAGACGGTGTGATAGCGTTGCGGCTGACTATAAGGCCTTGCTAAGTTACAACATTCCAGTAAAACTTACTTTGGGGTAAGCAGGACATAAGATTGTTACAGTGAAAATGGATCTAGTTTGTATTTATTGATGTTGTAGAAACGTTCATTTTGAGTGAAGTTCCTGGCATAAACTGTGCAGGGATAGGGTTCAGTTTAGTGTGTATTATTTGGTGCCGTTGCATATGTGCCTTACCAGTAAAGCTCTTATCACACACGGTGCAGTGATAAGGCCTCTTTCCTGTGTGTGCACTTTGATGCCGTACATGGACTTTCTTTCTGAGAAAAGCGCTTGGAAGACACTTTGCAGTGTTAAGATTTCTCTCCAGTGTGTTTGGTGTTACGAGACTTGACTTTTGATTTAAGCTCTTCTCGCACACAGTGCAGTGAAAAGGCTTCTCTCATGTGTGTATGCTTTGATGCCGTACAAGGGATCCCTGATAAGCAAAGCGCTTGGAACACCTAATGCATAGATAAGGCCTCTCTACTGTGTGTGTTCTTTGATGCAGTACAAGGGTTGTCTTCTGAGAAAAGGTTTTTGAACACACAGTACAGTGATGAGGTCTCTATCTTGTGTGTACGATTTGATGCTGTACAAGGGTCGCCTTACGAGAAAAGCGCTTTGAACACTCAGTGCAGTGATAAAGCTTCTCTCCTGTGTGTGTTCTTTGATGCAGTACAAGGGTTGCCTTCTGAGAAAACGTTTTTGAACACACAGTACAGTGATGAGGCCTCTATCTTGTGTGTACGATTTGATGCTGTACAAGGGTCGCCTTACGAGAAAAGCGCTTTGAACACCCAGTGCAGTGATAAAGCTTCTCTCCTGTGTGTGTTCTTTGATGCCGTACAAAGGAGCCCCTATCAGCAAAGCGCTTGGAACACAGAGTGCAGTGATAAGGCCGCTCTCCTGTGTGTATTCTTTGATGCAGTATGTAGGAAATGGGACCCCCGGCCGGCCAGGGCTTGCGCCACAGCCAGTCAGAGACCACCACTCCTATGTAAAGTCGACCCCTGCTCGCCCTCTAGGTAACGCGGCGCGGGCAGTCAGGCCTATCTCGGAGGACATGTGTGAAGCATTTGCGCACGCACCCACCAACAGCAACATCCCAGGCCTCCCACAAAAGGAACTCCACGCAAAGTATATATAAAAATAGTCTTTGTATTAAGCAGGGCACATAGGAGCACACATTGTACAAGGTGCCAGGGGCACGGGCAGGGGTTACAGGGAAGGAGGTACGAAGCAGAGCCGCGGGACCACTGCCAGGAAGATGCACATGATGGAGCTAGCATCTAGAACATAGAACAACTGGGAGCTTCCTCGGACTAGGACTAGAACACATAATCACCAGGAGCTTAGCATTAGGATACGTCACGCCCCGGGGTCTCATAGGACTAGCAATAGAACTCACTCTAACCAGTATAGACATACATGAGGCAAGGTTATGCAGGGGGGAAGGAATGGCAAGGTACATAACACAACAGAGGCCCCCATCAGCAGGGCAACACATAATCAGTCTCAGCAACACATTGATAATAGTCAGTAGCGCCCCCTAGGCCAGATGGCCTTCCTGGGGCGAGGGCGCCTTAGAGTCTCGGTGTCCTGAGGGGGCTGCAAGGGGCCCAGGGCAAACCTAAACGTGGCGGCTGCCCACGAAGTGCTGGGCAACCGGGGATGAGGGGGACATCATGTAGGAGCCTCGCAGGCTTGAGAGGGCAAGGGACAAATGGGGGGAGTTCCTCGGGGCTCGAGGAGGAAGGGGCCACGTGGGAGCCTCTCGGGGCTCTTAGGACAGAATAGTGGGCGGAGCCTTGCAGGCTCGTAGGGACTGGGGCCAACGGTGGAGCCTCTCGGGGCTCGAGGACAATGGTGGAGCCTCTCAGGGCTCAAGAGGATTACAGCTGGAGCCTCTCGGGCTCAAGAGCGCTGGGCGGAGCCTCGCGGGCTCGAGGGGCCAGAGACCCATGGTGGAGCCTCCTCGGGGGCTCAGGGATGATCTGGGCAGGCGGGGCCCCCCTCGGGGGACCCGGCATCACTGGGGGCCCTTCGGGCCTCGAGGCACACGCGTGCTCGCGCTGGAGGGGAGGGGCGAGCACCGACAATGTGCTCCGACGCCCCGCCTCCCCTCCGGCAGCACTCACCGTCGGCGGGCAGACGCGCCGGTCCTCCTCGCTCTCCGGGGCTCCCTCTCGCTCCTGGGGGCCCCGGGGGGGAAGCGGCAGTGGTTCGGGTGGAACGCAGGGGCGCGGAGTAGGCTCCCGCCGACCCCTGCCTTCGTGGCTCTCTCCGGTCGTCTCCACAGCTCCCCGGGCCGCCGGCCAATCAGAGCGCGGCCCGGGGAAACGTCATCAGCTCAGCCCGGGCCGACAGCCAATCAGAGCGCGGCCCGGGGGCGGGCTTCACGCGGGGTCCCGGGCTGCGGCGGTGAAACACAGGGGAAATTGACGAGGGCCCGGCTCCCTCGATAAGGCAGCCAGGAAGGCAATAACGCGAGGTAGGCACTCGCTGGGGGCTCGGGCCCCCTCCCACGACAGGCATATGCCGGGCGGGCACCGGCTGGAGGAATAGAGCGCTCCTAGCGCTGGGGGCAGAACGGCAGCGCCTCGAGGCGCTAGGACAGCCGGATGGCACCGCCCCAAGGCGCTAAGACGACAGGAAAGCGCTCCCAAGCGCTAGAAGCGGGAATGAGCGCCACAAGGCACTAGGATAGCAGGAGAACGCTCTCAAGCGCTAGGGCCATAGAAAGCAGGGTCCATAGGAAGTCCAGGAGTTCAGGGGGAGCACATCAGCTTGTAGAAGGGAAAAAGGGACATCAGCAGTGCAGGAGCAGGGCCCAGGGAGGCCAGCCAACCCTGAGCCCACGCAGCAGCACGACCCTGGGAGGGTTCCAGGCAGGACAAGCAGGAAGAGAGGAAGAGAGAGAGAAGAGGGCCCACCCCCCTTTTATACAGGAGCTCCCTTTGTCTCCAAAAGGGGCAGGCAGGGAGAGAACCAGCCAGAACTGGTTATAAGGAATTTCATGCTACTGGCCAGGCCAGGGGCACTGGACGCACCCCAGGGGGTGGAGCCAGCCTGGTGGGGAAGGCCCAGCCGGCTTCAGCCAATCATACACCAGCACACCTACTGCACACAGGCACCAAAGTCTAGAAGTGGCACTTCCCTTCTAGTCACACACATGCTGCATACATCATCTTGTAGCATTCAACCTCACGAGCGCACACATACCAAACACGACCCGGCACGCCCCCACGCATCAGGAACTACCAGGGCCACATACATTCCCCATGCATTCCTATGGGAGGCAGGTCTCTCTCACCACACACACACTCAGAGGGGGAATCACCATTCCCCGGACACATATACTAAGCACCAAACTTCAGGGGCGGACCTACCAGACAGGCCAAGTCCAACACATGCCCCTCCCAGCCCAAACGCAGGGCAGACCAATCACTACCGTGATGGACTTCCCTGCTGCAGGGCGATAGAATTTGGACGCGGCCCGCACCGCCGGACCGATAGACATACACAGACTAAAAATAATAAAAGTTAAAAAAAAAGAAATTAACAAAACAAAACAAAAAAATGAAGACATAGGCCCAACCAGGCTACCCACCTGGTACTCCTGAGTTGTCCATGACTAGGACCAGGCCCTAAGCCATCCAGATACCACTGGTCCCTGCTAATCCGAAGTGGGGGGTGGTAACCCCGGGCCCACAATAGCCCTTCTCCACTCCCTTTCTCAGGGTAGCCACGACTACCACTGTTCCTTCCACCTAGGGTCCGCACCCTCAGGCTTGCCAGAGGTCACGGGCAAGAATGCCCCACCCTACCTCTACTTCTGAGGTTCCGCGTTCTCCCAGGAGAAACACCCTCAGAACACACTTTCCTACCAGTCTTGGGACTTCCTCCCTCCACTGGTCTTCCACCTGGGAACTAAGCGTTCAGCTCTCCCCAAGGCAAGCCGCGGCCGCGCCAGCAGGTCTTCCTTGTCCGGGATACAGCTTAACATACATTCAGCCAGGGCGACACCTGACGCCTAAAACACAACAGGGATACCACTTAAGATAAATTCAGCCAGGGCGACACCTGACGCCTAAAACGCAACAAGAGGAGTCTCAGTGTTCAGCTCTCCCCAAGGCAAGCCGCGGCCGCGCCAGCAGGTCTTCCTTGTCCGGGATACAACTTAACATACATTCAGCCAGGGCGACACCTGACGCCTAGAACACAACAGGGATACCACTTAAGATAAATTCAGCCAGGGCGACACCTGACGCCTAAAACGCAACAAGAAGAGTCTCAGAGTTCAGCTCTCCCCAAGGCAAGCCGCGGCCGCGCCAGCAGGTCTTCCTTGTCCGGGATACAACTTAACATACATTCAGCCAGGGCGACACCTGACGCCTAGAACACAACAGGGATACCACTTAAGATAAATTCAGCCAGGGCGACACCTGACGCCTAAAACGCATCCAGCGGGATACGGAACACATGATGCGTCAACCACATTCAACGGGGTAAGGAAGGACAGGATTATCGTTTCAGCAAGCTCCCCATCCCAGAGGACTTACACTCCATTACTCAGCGCACCTCGACATTCATCCACACACCGTCCCCTAGACCGGTAAGACAGTTTTACACATTCAGCGGGGTAAGGAAGGACAGGATTATCGGTGATTCAGCAAGCTCCCCATCCCAGAGAACTTACACTCCATTACTCCGTGCACCTCAACATTCATCCATACACCGTCCCCTAGACTGGTAAGACAGTTTTCCACCGCCCCTGATTCCTCAACCCGACCCTCGGGGCACAGGTACCATTACTCTAGGGACAAGGACCCTTCACATTTGAACACAATTACACAACCACCACTGGATCCCACCCTCCTGGTGAATCCAGAAAACCAAATTACACTAGGGAGATGATTTACCCTCCCAAGCTAGGGGCACCTAACTCACAGTGCATACGCACACATTTTTCCACAGAACGGACATTTAAGTAACCTTAAAAAACTCTCCACAGAACGGGTATTTCTATTAATCATTAACCATTTCCACAAAACAGACATTTTCAGCAACCTGACCCGACCCATGTGGCACAGGTATCATTACTCCAGGGAAGGGACAGGGACCATGCACATTGAACACAATTACGCTGCCACCACTGGATCCCACCCTTCTGGTGAATCCAGAAAAACCCATGGCACTAGGGAGTTGATCTACCCTCCCGAGCTAGGGCCACCTAACCCATAGCGTACCAGAATACATTTTTCACAGAACAGACATTTAAGTAACCTCTTAAAAGCAATAATCTCCTTTCTTTGCGACCATTTACAATGCAGAGTTTTGTAGGGAGGCCAGTTATCGTTGTGGTACTGCGCAAACACAAGTCCGGATCCCACCGCTGCCACCAGTGTAGGAAATGGGACCCCCGGCCGGCCAGGGCTTGCGCCACAGCCAGTCAGAGACCACCACTCCTATGTAAAGTCGACCCCTGCTCGCCCTCTAGGTAACGCGGCGCGGGCAGTCAGGCCTATCTCGGAGGACATGTGTGAAGCATTTGCGCACGCACCCACCAACAGCAACATCCCAGGCCTCCCACAAAAGGAACTCCACGCAAAGTATATATAAAAATAGTCTTTGTATTAAGCAGGGCACATAGGAGCACACATTGTACAAGGTGCCAGGGGCACGGGCAGGGGTTACAGGGAAGGAGGTACGAAGCAGAGCCGCGGGACCACTGCCAGGAAGATGCACATGATGGAGCTAGCATCTAGAACATAGAACAACTGGGAGCTTCCTCGGACTAGGACTAGAACACATAATCACCAGGAGCTTAGCATTAGGATACGTCACGCCCCGGGGTCTCATAGAACTCACTCTAACCAGTATAGACATACATGAGGCAAGGTTATGCAGGGGGGAAGGAATGGCAAGGTACATAACACAACAGAGGCCCCCATCAGCAGGGCAACACATAATCAGTCTCAGCAACACATTGATAATAGTCAGTAGCGCCCCCTAGGCCAGATGGCCTTCCTGGGGCGAGGGCGCCTTAGAGTCTCGGTGTCCTGAGGGGGCTGCAAGGGGCCCAGGGCAAACCTAAACGTGGCGGCTGCCCACGAAGTGCTGGGCAACCGGGGATGAGGGGGACATCATGTAGGAGCCTCGCAGGCTTGAGAGGGCAAGGGACAAATGGGGGGAGTTCCTCGGGGCTCGAGGAGGAAGGGGCCACGTGGGAGCCTCTCGGGGCTCTTAGGACAGAATAGTGGGCGGAGCCTTGCAGGCTCGTAGGGACTGGGGCCAACGGTGGAGCCTCTCGGGGCTCGAGGACAATGGTGGAGCCTCTCAGGGCTCAAGAGGATTACAGCTGGAGCCTCTCGGGCTCAAGAGCGCTGGGCGGAGCCTCGCGGGCTCGAGGGGCCAGAGACCCATGGTGGAGCCTCCTCGGGGGCTCAGGGATGATCTGGGCAGGCGGGGCCCCCCTCGGGGGACCCGGCATCACTGGGGGCCCTTCGGGCCTCGAGGCACACGCGTGCTCGCGCTGGAGGGGAGGGGCGAGCACCGACAATGTGCTCCGACGCCCCGCCTCCCCTCCGGCAGCACTCACCGTCGGCGGGCAGACGCGCCGGTCCTCCTCGCTCTCCGGGGCTCCCTCTCGCTCCTGGGGGCCCCGGGGGGGAAGCGGCAGTGGTTCGGGTGGAACGCAGGGGCGCGGAGTAGGCTCCCGCCGACCCCTGCCTTCGTGGCTCTCTCCGGTCGTCTCCACAGCTCCCCGGGCCGCCGGCCAATCAGAGCGCGGCCCGGGGAAACGTCATCAGCTCAGCCCGGGCCGACAGCCAATCAGAGCGCGGCCCGGGGGCGGGCTTCACGCGGGGTCCCGGGCTGCGGCGGTGAAACACAGGGGAAATTGACGAGGGCCCGGCTCCCTCGATAAGGCAGCCAGGAAGGCAATAACGCGAGGTAGGCACTCGCTGGGGGCTCGGGCCCCCTCCCACGACAGGCATATGCCGGGCGGGCACCGGCTGGAGGAATAGAGCGCTCCTAGCGCTGGGGGCAGAACGGCAGCGCCTCGAGGCGCTAGGACAGCCGGATGGCACCGCCCCAAGGCGCTAAGACGACAGGAAAGCGCTCCCAAGCGCTAGAAGCGGGAATGAGCGCCACAAGGCACTAGGATAGCAGGAGAACGCTCTCAAGCGCTAGGGCCATAGAAAGCAGGGTCCATAGGAAGTCCAGGAGTTCAGGGGGAGCACATCAGCTTGTAGAAGGGAAAAAGGGACATCAGCAGTGCAGGAGCAGGGCCCAGGGAGGCCAGCCAACCCTGAGCCCACGCAGCAGCACGACCCTGGGAGGGTTCCAGGCAGGACAAGCAGGAAGAGAGGAAGAGAGAGAGAAGAGGGCCCACCCCCCTTTTATACAGGAGCTCCCTTTGTCTCCAAAAGGGGCAGGCAGGGAGAGAACCAGCCAGAACTGGTTATAAGGAATTTCATGCTACTGGCCAGGCCAGGGGCACTGGACGCACCCCAGGGGGTGGAGCCAGCCTGGTGGGGAAGGCCCAGCCGGCTTCAGCCAATCATACACCAGCACACCTACTGCACACAGGCACCAAAGTCTAGAAGTGGCACTTCCCTTCTAGTCACACACATGCTGCATACATCATCTTGTAGCATTCAACCTCACGAGCGCACACATACCAAACACGACCCGGCACGCCCCCACGCATCAGGAACTACCAGGGCCACATACATTCCCCATGCATTCCTATGGGAGGCAGGTCTCTCTCACCACACACACACTCAGAGGGGGAATCACCATTCCCCGGACACATATACTAAGCACCAAACTTCAGGGGCGGACCTACCAGACAGGCCAAGTCCAACACAGTACAAGGCCTTTTTTATGAGCAAAGCGCTTTGAACACACAGTGCAGTGATGAGGCCTCTCTCCAGTGTGTACGCTTTGATGCTGTACAAGGGACGCCTTATAAGAAAAGCGCTTGGAACACAGAGTGCAGTGATAAGGCCGCTCTCCTGTGTGAGTTCTTTGATGCAGTACAAGGTTTGTTTTACAAGAAAAGGTTTTGGAACACACAGTGCAATGATGAGGCCTCTCTCCTGTGTGTACGCTTTGATGCTGTACAAGGCCTTTTTTATGAGCAAAGCGCTTGGAACACACAGTGCAATGATAAGGTTTCTCCCCTGTGTGTGTTCTTTGGTGCATTAGTAGCTTTGTCTTTTGACTGAAGCTCTTCTCACACATGGTGCAGTGAAAAGGCTTTTCTCCTGTGTGTATGTGTTGATGCTCATGAAGAATTTTCTTTCGAGTGAAGCTCTTGGCACATACAGTACAGTGATAAGGCCTCTCTCCTGTGTGTACACGTTGATGCTGTACGAGGCTATTCTTATGAGCAAAGCGCTTGGAACACACTGTGCAGTGATACGGCCGCTCTCCAGTGTGTGTTCTTTGATGCTGTAAAAAAGTTGCCTTTTGACTGAAACACTTTTTACATGTTTCGCAGGGATATGGCCTGAGGCTGGTGTGTCCTTTTTTGTGCCTCACAAGAAGTGTCTCATTGATAAATTCTTTGTCACACACATTACAAGCAAAGCGTCTCTCCTTCATGTGCATTCTGTCCGTTTCCTTAAGTAGATATTTTGAGTAAAATTCATCTTGCCTCCGGAACCTTTATGGCTTTCTTTCCCATTCATATTTTCTAGATGTGATTGTTCTGCAAAATAGAAAAAACATTGAAAATTACATGAAGAAAATATTTCTTGAAAAAGCTGCATTGATATAATATGGAGAAGTGAACAGTTACAATTCAGGGGAAAAAAATGTATGTTCTAGGAAAAAGAGTCACACTTCCCTTTGAGACACAAATGGTGGCTAGTCCTCCTACACAAAGTGCGTTGACCTGGTCCTGCAGCAGGAGCATGCTGGGAAATCAAGTGATTCACAAGAACCACTGTTCGACATGGGGGTTCTGGTTGGCTAGGGTAGGCACCTAAGCCAGGCAGAATCCACCACTCTAGTCAGGGTAAACCAGATACACACCTGAGATAACCTGTCCTGCGCTCACCCTCTGGTAGCTTGGCGCAGAGCAGTCGGGCTAGTTTAAAGATGCAATGTGCAGAGCATTTGTGCAACACACTAGTGCAGCAACACAGTGAGTAAATCAAAAAAGGGAATCCACGCAGGATTAAGTAAAAATAGATTCTATATTACACACTTACTTTTATCTTCGCGTTGCAGTTTATCACAAAATGATTCGCTTTACCACAGTCTATGCATATCTGTCCAATGGCGGGACATTTACCTTTGTGTGGAAATGACAGTCCGTATCTGTAACACGTTTTGTTTTTCTGTGGAGACAGTACCTTGTGTCCCTCAGCCTTGTACCTTGGCTTACTTTTCGTGCTCATGACAGACGCACTTTGGGCATCTACAGCCTCCATGTCAGTCACTTGGCGATAAGTACGCTTGTCAGCGCAAGCAGCCTTGAGGACTTGATACAAGCTCAGTTTCCATCAGCATTCGTCGTTGAAATGCTTCCGACAGACATCCATTGATCACTCTGAGGAGGGTAGCCTCCTCATCATAAATTAATTGAATTTACAGTGCTTTACCAAACATCCAGTCTTTCAACAAACTCATCAATGGTCTTACCTGGTCTCTGGATGAAGATATATCTTTTATAATTCACATTTGGCACTGGCTTAAACTTGACCTTAAAGGCCTTTTCGATTTGATCATATGTCTTTTCACCTTCTTGTAAATTCTTTTTCATGGTTTCTTGCCTCCTTCATTGGCCATGTTTCTCAAGATACTTTATACTCTTTTTCATCTATTGCATCTATGAAATATTCAAAAGTTTCTATCCATCCATCATCGCCAATATTCTGTTTTTTTGCAAAATCAAACACAGTTTGCGGTTTTAAGAATGCAGCAGCCGTGTATACATTGGAGGACAGTAGTGCTCTCTCAGGCACTTCCTGTGGAACTTGATCAGACAGAGCTTTTCTAGCGCCTCGTGATGTGCCGGCTTCAGGGTCAGCCTTAATGACTTTTGGAGCTTGGTTCTCGTCCTGGCTCTCCATCGGAGCTCTGTATGTTATGGCTGTCTAAGAAGTTGTTCTGGGCCCCTTGTGCAGCAGCTTTGGTGGTGGGCCGCTTCGTCTGTGGAAACTCGGCAAACCCAACCCGACCCTCTGTCTGGGACTGCTCTCCAGCATGTTGAGAGACAATGATTTGTTGATGGTTTAGAGAAGGAGATAAATCTTTTTACACTACTAGTACATGAAAGCAGATAACACTGGTCGATTTTGTGCTGAAATGTTTCTTCATAAACACCTGGTTAATCTCTGCTTCATAGCATGTGAATTTCAGTGTAATGTGTACTGAACTATTTCTGTGTGCTTTCTTTGTCCACCTTTAGTTTTCTTACTCCACATAGCGTAATGGTATTAATTTGCGTAATGGCGCCATATATTCCATTAGAAGCTGTTTCATTCAGTTCCTGTTCAGCGACATGTAGACTTTCAGTGTCGCTGTCTTTATCTTTAAGCATTTTATTCAGGCTGGCACTGCGCTGAGACTCCGCCAGTGCCAGCATTGATTCTGCACTTCAACTGAGGCACATGTGGCACGCACAAGCAGTGTGCTTGACCACGGCAAACTCTCTGGAAGAGCGCTCTCAGTGTACGGACTTCGTATCCCCTATATTGTCACCAGTTATAGCGTCCTGCCAGCCTAGGTACTCGCCAATAACCAAGCCACACACGGAGAGTAGTTGAACACATCTTGATTACACTGCGTGAACGTCAGAACTCAACATTCTACGCCGGCCTTTATCTCATCTCTCCAGAGTTTACGTCCTTACCGATGATATACCTTGGAAGTCACTCATGAAGGATCGATGCGACTACTGCAAGATTCAGCTTGTTAGTGGCACTTGAAGAAAACAACTATTGAATTTGTTTGACTTGGCCCTCTCTACAGGCAGGGTCATCCCAAACTGGTGCCTTCACCCTTCCTATTTTTGCTGAATTTGTTTCTGTGGCCTTAGGACTCTGTGCACGTTGGCTAACCAGTGCTAACGTGCTTCTGCTCTCTCCCCTAAGCATGGAAGAGCAGGTGGAAGAGGGAGAAAGTAAGGGCAAGAAACGAGAGAGGAAAATGGAGAACGGGAGGAAGGTGGTATGGAGAGCTGAATACGAAAGGAAGAGAGAGAAAAGGGGGTGGACACAAGGAGACAAAAAAGGAAGAGAGAAGCGAAGGGGGAACTAGAGAGGACGAGAGCAGCTGAAAGGGAAGGAGTGAAAAGCAGGGGTGCGGACAGAGGGCAGACAGAGAACACAAAATGAAGGGGGGTGAAGACAGTAATTGCGAGAGAGTCAAGATGAGAGAGGAAGGTGGACAGGGAGGGGAGGGGTGGCATGAGCGCGGACGGGAGAAGACAAAGCAGAGGAGGGACGAGAGAAGAAAGGTTTCAAAGAGAGGGGTTCTAGTTGGAAAGAAGGGATGAGGAGGGTGTGGGAGGTGAATGAGAGGAAAGTTCAGTTGAGGAAGAGGGTTGAGTTTGAGAGTGAGGAGTGCTGGAGCAGAGAGGGAGAGGGCAGGTTCCGGCAGGACACATGAGTGGAGACGAGTGAGTAGAGAGGAGTAAGGGAGGGCATGAGAAGGGTAGTGAGCTTTATGGAGGGAAGGAGATGAAGAGGAAAGAGATGAAGAGGAGGGCTACGGATAGTCATGATGAAAGGGCAAGAAGAAAAAAATGGGAACAGGTGACAGCAGGGGAAAGGAGTGAGGGTCGTGGGTAGCGTGGGGGTGGCTAATGCAGGAGGGAGAGGGGAGAGTAGTGGAGGAGGAGAAGGGATGGTAAGCAAGACAGGAAAAAGTTGAAAAGAAAGAGGAGTGTGGAGGGAACAACTTCTGGCCCTCCATCCACTGGCCAGAAATCTTGTTTTCATAGTTTGCCTCCTACCCTCTCTGCACAGACTCCCAATGCTTCTAGGACCTGAAGAAAAAGTAACGTAGAAAATTGGACTGGAGAAAAAGGGCTGGTCTTCAGGCTTTTTCGAGAGCCATAGTGGCTTCTCGCACAGGAAGTCGTCTACAGAAGTGAGGAAGCCCTGAGAGCTGCTTGCAAACAAAACAATGCCCCTTGCAAGACACACTCAGACCTCTGTGAGTGAGTCTCCAGGGGCAAGCCCCTGTTCCTGGGGTGTTCTAGAGTGGAAAGGGGGGTTTGTGGAATCTTTTCCACAAACTTCTCCATTCACTGGATTGTATGTGTTCCTGTAAGGGAGACCTTGATGGGCTGTGGGATTCCTTCAGGAATGGCGTTTCCGCTGAAGGAAGGCTGGTCTGATTTTCCGTCGCAGCACCCCGTTGTAGAGAGCTGAGCAGCAGTGATGGACTCCAGAGCGAGGCTGGTCTGATCCTCCCCCGCAGCACCCCGTTGTAGCACAGTGAGCAGCAGTGATGGACACCCTAGCAAGGCTGGTCTGATCCTCCCCCGCAGAACTCCGTTGTAGCACAGTGAGCAGCAGTGATGTACTCCCCAGCGAGGCTGGTCTGATTCTCCCCCGCAGCACCCCGTTGTAGCGCAGCAAGCAGCAGTGATGGACTCCCCAGCGAGGCTGGTCTGATCCTCCCCCGCAGCACCTCGTTGTAGCACAGCGAGCAGCAGTGATGGACTCCCCTGCGATGCTGGTCTGATCCTCCCCGGCAGCACCACGTTGTAGCGCAGCGAGCAGCAGTGATGGACTCCCCAGCGAGGCTGGTCTGATCCTCCCCCGCAGCGCCTCGTTGTAGCACAGCGAGCAGCAGTGATGGACTCCCCAGCCAGGCTGGCTGATCCTCCCCCGCGGCACCCCGTTGTAGAGAGGCGAGCAGCAGTGATGGACTTCAGAGCGAGGCTGGCCTGATTCTCCCCCGCAGCACCCCGTTGTAACGCAGCGAGCAGCAGTGATGGACACCCCAGCAAGGCTGGTCTGATCCCCCCCCGCAGCACTCCGTTGTAGCACAGTGAGCAGCAGTGATGTACTCCCCAGCCAGGCTGGTCTGATCCTCCCCGGCAGCACCCCGTTGGAGCACAGCGAGCAGCAGTGATGGACACCCCAGCCAGGCTGGTCTGATCCTCCCCGGCAGCACCCTGTTGGAGCGCAGTGAGCAGCAGTGATAGACACTCCAGCGAGGCTGGTCTGATCCTCCCCGGCAGCACCCGGCTGCAGCGCAGTGAGCAGCAGTGATGGACTCTACCCCCCGCTGCCCCCGTGTCTCTAAGCCCAATTTTTCCTTCTGTTCCCTTCGCTGCCCCCGTGCCTCTCTGCCCGTTCTGCCTTCTGTTCATAGCTGCCCCTGTATTTCTGTATTCTTTATTTTGCCTCTGTGCCACTCGTTTTTCCGGTATTTCTGTGCCCTTTTTGCCTTCTGTACCACTCGTTTTTCACTGGCGAGAGCAGAGGTGCAGGAGACGAGATCCCTGCCTACATTGAGAGTGAGCGTGTGCGGGTTTGCTGACCTGGTGGACCGACGTGAATAAAACAGGATTCGAGTGGTCCTATGTGCCGGGTATTCCCGGGCATTTGTGCCCCGTAACTACCTCGCTGTCCTTGAGTTGGAGAGTATTACTCTCCTTTAAGATGTGTTGTTACCAATGTTCCCTCTAATTTATTTCCTCTGTGTGTGGCAGTGGAGGGTCTCTGTGCGCTGCAACCATGGCTATGAGCGCCAGGAACCATACCGTGCGTGTCTGCGGTGCCAAAAGGCACTCAAAACGTTTAATTTAAAAAGTGAAAAGATGGTGCATTTTCACACATACAGCGCCACAATAAGGGTCTTAAGGGCAGTTTGCAAAATGGATAATCACGCCCTGACATGAATTGGTTACACAGGCAAGTACACTTCAAGTTTAGAAAAGCACAAGACTTCAATGGTGGTACCATCATAAGATTTTAATAAATATTGTTAACTGGATCACAGTTTATTGGGTGGGGAAATGTTGCGAGCCTATACAATATCACATATACACAAGAACGGAGAGGGCAGTTCAGACACGTCAAGTGGCGTCACTAGATGGGTGACAGGGTTGCTTCTCACGGCGATCCTTGCTATTTTTCCAGTGCTGATAAACTCGGTCTGGGTCAACTTTCCCATTCAGGAGGGAGGCCTTTGTCCTCAACAGCTTATCCAAATGCTTCTGCTTTAGTCTATTCCTCAATTTACTCTTGATAGTATTCATGAGGCTGAATCCTCGTTCACAGTCTGCACTAGATGCGTGAAATGTTGCGCAGACCTGAACAAGCTTAGACATTACACTATACTGAGCCGCATTGCTTACAGTGAAATTCACCATGTCTTGAAAGGTAGTAGATAACCCACCCTTTACTTGTTCTGCCAGCACATATATATAGCCTCTGTATTGTCGAACAACATCTTCTGGTGTTTCACAATCACCCAGGGCCAAGACATTTTTATACTTTTCAACAAGTCTTTGAATATTCTCAGTCCCAAAATCAAAATGTGATTGTGTTGCTATTGCCTGGATCTCAAAACTTGCCCATTCTTTTAGCTCGTCGGCAGGGAACCTTTTTTGCATGTGCTCACAAAGAAGGGAAACAAAAGAAAAAATAGGCCCACTGTCAAACTCTTGCCTTTCCTTGTACAACACCATCAGATCTGTTACGTCGCTGCTCCAAAAGAAAGTGTCCCTCAAATACTGTTGCTTAATTTGGCCAATCTTTGCTCTTGCATACTGTACAGCTTCAACAGTAGTCAAATAACTTTTTTGGAATAGTTTGCACAAAGATGCAAATTCTCCCAGAATGTCATTAAGTACTGCAAGGGAAATATGGTAGTTGGAGTCCGATAGCTTTTCATAACAATATTTAGCAATTGGATCATTCTCCTCAACTTTCTCATGCTCAAAGTACATAAGAACAGTCTCGCAATTACGAATTACTGCACCAACAGCAAAATGCATTGAAAGCCACCGGACTTCATTCAGTGGTCGAAAAGAGACAACTTCACATTCAGTGACCGATGCAATTTCATCCAGCTTGGACTTCCTTGCAGGATATCTGGAGAACACAGTGTAGACAGTCCTCAATAATGTCTCCATCTCTTTAATCATTGGAACCCTCTTCCAGGCATCATCAACTCCCAAATCTTCTCGATGGACGACACAATGCTGCTCAACTAGATGAGGAATGGACTGTTTAAGGCGAGTAGCAACACCATTATTCTTTACCCAGCATCACCGACACACCATCGGATGTGAACATGACCGTTTTCATGAGGTCCAGTTCATTGTCAGTGTAGAATTCTTTCACGGCAGTAGTGATAGCCCCAGCATTACAGCTAGCCAGCTTCACTATGCCCCCAAACTGCGTTTTGTGCTCAGTTAATGTTACAGGTCGGAACTTGAAGTACAGGATGATTATTTTTGCAAGAGAAATATTTGTGCTCTCAATTATCAAGGTGTAATACAAAGCTTGCCAAAGTTCTGTCATAGCTTCACAGTGTATCACGCTATTGATGGCCTCAAGGAACTCAAAGGCATAATTCTTGCTCCTCCAGCTGTCTGGTATCTTCACATACAAAGCTAGGTGGTCATGGATGTCTTGTACAGATAACATTGAAGTATTCATCTTGACTGCCAGCAACACGTTGATGAGAATCTTTATCTCCTCAGGCATAGATCTTTAGCGTTCAACTACTTCCATTCTATTCTCTTTGTCAGTGGCAGTTTCTGTCAGCATAGCCCGCACTCCAAAACCAAACCAGGCAGCAGCAATTCTGTTTCTCAATATCACCATGGCAGACTAGTGTACTTTGCTAAGTAGATGGCGTTTCATGTAGTCCAGTTTCCAGCCATCACTCCTTTTCTTCCCTGTGGAAAAGTCCCCAACAATCTTGGCTTCGGCACATGCTTTGCAAATCAATCCCATGTCTGGACTGTATAAGAAATAGTTTCCCGAATTGCATGCAAACATTGCTTCGTGACTTCTGTGTCTCAGCCTCCACAATATCCTTCATCCACTCTTCCTTTAATACAAGGCAACATTTTTTCCTTTGTGGTGAAGCACTGCACTCTCCTGAAGTTACAGCTTTGCGCTTGAACATTTCCGTACCCGCAGGTTTGAACCTGCTTCGCCACAAAGCCTGCAAAATAAGGAAACATGGCTTACATTGACGCCTAGCTCATGAATGCAATCTGTTATGTACAAAATGCACCACAGTTTAATTCAACCAAACAATTACCTCTTCTGATTGCCTTCACGTACGCCTGTTTAAATGTATGGGGTTCTGGCTGCGAAACCTGCAACAGAAGAAAACATGGGTAAGTATATATGATACTACAATGTTCAAGATGCACCACAGTTTAACTCAACCCAACAATTACCTCTTCTGATTGCACTCATGTACGCCTATTTAAATGTATGGGGTTCTGGGTGCAAAACGTCAAAACATAAGAAAACATGGGTAAGTATATATGATACTGCAATGTTCAAGATGCACCACAGTTTAACTCAACCCAACAATTACCTCTTCTGCATACACTCACGTACGCCTGTTTAAATGTATGGGGTTCTGGCTGCGAAACCTGCAACAGAAGAAAACATTATGAAAAACAGACCAGACTAGTTTATCATAAATCCCAGCACTGCACACTGTTCCGTCGGCTGCACCAAACTGGGGTGAACAGGCCTGTAAAAGGAACTATAATGCGGATATTGTGAATTAATAATGCATTCTCAATGTATCTAGTAACCAAGATATGAAAGCTGCGAGTTGCATTGGCAAGACTTCACATTTATACTTGGAAGGCTGTTGTGAGCATTTTGTGTAGAACTCTGCAGAACTTAGTCTGAAAACATGTGTCACTGGCCTTTAAAAAATAATGTATTCTTTTTTTTTTTTAAACTTGAACATAGCAAATGGCAAATGCATCTATTCCCACCCACCCTGTAGAATGTAGCCTTACTATTTATGAGGAAAAAGTGTCACTCATAGTTGTTGAAATGTCACTCATATTTACGCTGAAATTTTGAAAAAAGTCACACAAAGCAATGTGAAACCTTGGCAGCTATGCACTATCCAGGTGTGCACAGCTGATGTACCCCATAAAACAAAAGGCCACAGTCTTCCCCGGGCTTTACTAACAAAGGCGTAGTCAGTTTCCAAACACAGCGTGTGCTAAAGTACGGGCTGTGTTTGGAAACTGACTACGCTTTTGTTAGTAAAGTGCGGGGCAGACTGTGGCCTTTTGTTTAAGTATTGCTGTTAATCAGAGTCCCTTCACGGACTCTGATTAACAGCAATAAACAAAAGACCACAGTCTGCCCCGCGCTTTACTAAAAAAAGCATAGAGACAGTTTCCAAACACAGCATGTGCTAAAGTACGCGCTGTGTTTGGAAACTGACTACGCTTTTGTTAGTAAAGCACGGGGCAGACTGTGGCCTTTTGTTTAAGTATTGCTGTTAATCAGAGCCTGTGAATGAAGGGCCTCTGATTAACAGCAGTACTTGAACAAAAGGCCACAGTCTGCCCCACGCTCCCACATAGCCACAAGCCCCACCAGCCTCCCGCCTCCTTACCTGCACTCCCCACGACCGCTCCGCCGCCACCGTATGGAAAAGTGCCTCATGTTTGCACCGCTCGCTTCTTTAAAGCGGCCAGCGGCGCGACTCTCTCGCGCGATGTCCTGACTGTGTGCCCGCTCCACACGAGGCGGTATGCGCTGACGTCAGGGGAGGTGCATGCGCGCGCCCTAGAGGGAACGGTGGATCTTACACTTGTCCTGATGAAGCCGAAAGGAATCACTGGCTGAAACGCGACCGTTACTGCGTCAACATATTTACGAGGAGTCCCATTATTTTGATTTCTGTTGAAAGGGAAAGCGCCTATAGAATAATTAGACTAGAGGTGTAATTGCTCTCTCGGAGTAAGGAGTGTACATTCCGATTGTTTTTGCTCTCAGTAATGGTGCTTTTGTACTTTTTGTATATGTTGTATATATTGTGTATATGTATTGTATCATATATATGAATGTGATTTATATGTTCATGTCTTGTATATATTATGTTTACACATGAGGAAACTCTGATTTGATTTGTTTGTGCTCAGCCCCGTCATTTGACACATATATGAGTTAGATTCATGGTTATGCAGAATTTTCAAAAAATAATTGAAACATCAGGGTAATTAAGGGTACCTTGAATGAAAATAAATGTTGGATTGGTCCCTCTGTACCTTCTTTTTCTTTATATACATATTTGATGTTTTATGCCCAGGTTTAGGAGGGTGATTTGGTCATAACCCCCCTTTTGTCTGTATCTGATCCTCCCCCGCAGCACCCCGTTGTAGCACAGCGAGCAGCAGTGATGGACACCCCAGCAAGGCTGGTCAGATACTCCAATTCAGCACCACGTTGTAGCACAGCGACCAGCAGTGATGGACTCCCCAGCCAGGCTGGTCTGATCCTCCCCGGCAGCACCCCGTTGCAGCTCAGTGAGCAGCAGTGATGGACTCCCCAGCGAGGCTGGTCTGATCCTCCCCTGCAGCACCCCGTTGTAGCGCAGCGAGCAGCAGTGATGGACTCCCTACCGAGGCTGGTCTGATCCTCCCCCGCAGCGCCTCGTTGTAGTGAGGCGAGCAGCAGTGATGGACTCCCCAGCGAGGCAGAAGAGGGCCGCTGCAGATAAGACTTCAGTTAGCACCCCCTCTTTTTCCTGGATCTTGGTGGGGTGGACATCTGGTGTCAGAACGTCCCTACTTTGAATTTACTTACGCTTTTTCTGGTAGATACAATATCTGCCTGTGGATTCCTCACCTTGTGAATATCCCCTTGCATCAGCAACATTCGGAAATTCTTTTTGTAGCTTCGCGCCGACGTGGACTTGGACGTCATAGAGGCACGGCATCGCACGCGACTCCGCTGACGTCACCGACGCCTACAAAAGGCCCACGCCGGCGTGATGACATCAGTTCCGCCCTTTTTTCCGTGCCTTCGAGGCACACGGACGGACCAATGACAGTAGACATATACACAGTATACGCAGTACAAATACCAAGGTAAAACACACACAGTGTGAAGCAAATGCAATAAAACACTTGAAATAAACAACCCCTTGAGAATAAAACAAATACATTACAGAAGCTCTGGTATAGAAGAGTGGACAACGGGGAGGCGGGTGGGTCAGTGAGGAATCCACAGGCAGATATTGTATCTACCAGAAAAAGCGTTACCGAAGGTAAGTAACTTGTTCTTCTGATAGATACATCTGCCGTGTGGATTCCTCACCTTGTGAATAGAGTCCCACAGCAGTCCCCACTCCCGGAGTAGGGAGTCCACTCTTCGAAACCAAGAAATCCTGGAGGACAGAGCGCACAAAGTGGCCGTCCCTCCTCACTTCGGAATCCAAGCAGTAATGCTTCACGAAAGTGTGGAGGGAAGACCAAGTTGCCGCCCCACAAATATCCTCTACAGGTACACCTCTAACAAAAGCAGAGGTTGAAGATTTAGCTCTTGTAGAATGAGCCCTTATACCCTCTGGTGGTTCCTTACCGGCCAAAGAGTAGCAGATCTTTATACAGAGGACGATCCATCTTGACAAGGTTCTTTTATGGACCGCTCTTCCTCTTTTGCAGCCAGCAAACCCAATGAAGAGCTGGTCATCCAATCGACAGTCTTTAGTTCTGTCCAGGTAAAAGGACACCGCCCTCTTAGGGTCCAAACGGTGTAACCTCTCCTCCTCCTTGGAAGGGTGTGGGGGAGGATAAAAGGTAGGGAGGGTAATGGATTGACCAAGGTGGAAAGGAGTCACCACCTTTGGGAGAAAAGCAGCCCTGGTCCTAAGAACCATTCGATCAGCATGAATGGTCAAGAAAGGGGGCTTGGAACTAAGAGCTTGAAGCTCACTTACCCTCCTTGCTGAGGTTATTGCAGCGAGGAAGCCTGCCTTAAGAGTCTAAAGCCTCATAGGACATTTGTGAAGAGGCTCAAAGGGAGCACCCATCAGAAAGGTCAAGACAAGATTTAAGTCCCACTGAGGCACAATAAAAGGAGTAGGTGGGAACTTATTTGTGAGGCCCTTCAAAAACCTTAAAACCACAGGAGATTTAAAAAGAGAAGGCTGGTCAGGCAAACAGAGAAATGCCGACAGCGCAGAAGGATAGCCCTTAACTGTGGCAACAGCAAGCCCTTGCCGCGCCAGAGAAAGGGCAAACTGGAGAACATCAGACAAATGGGCTCTCAAAGGGTCAACAGAATTCCCACCACACCAAGTGACAAACTTCGACCATCTATATGAATAGACGGACTTAGTGGAGTCACACCTGGCTGACAAGATGACATCCACCACGTCAGGCGGAAGAGAAAAGGAATTCAGGTTGCCCCGTTCAATCTCCAGGCATGAAGGTGTAATGTCTGGAGGTGGGGGTGTAGAACCTCCCCCTCCATCTGAGAGAGGAGGTCTGCTCTGAGAGGGAGACGGAGCGGCGGGCGAGAGGAGAGGTGGAGAAGATGTGTATACCACACCCTTCTCGGCCAGTCCGGGACAACCAATATGACTTGGGCCCAGTCTTGGCGAATCTTCCTCAGAACCCGAGGAATCAAAGGTATGGGGGGGAAACGCGTAAAGGAGTTGTCTTCCCCAACTCAACTGAAACGCGTCCCCCAAGGCTCCTTGCAACGGATACTGGAGACTGCAGAATGACAGGCAGTGAGCATTCTCGCGAGTGGCGAACAAGTCCACCTGAGGAGTCCCCCACGTCCGAAAAACGTGCCGAACCACCTCTGGGTGACGCCTCCACTCGTGGTCGGCCGAGAACTGCCGACTGAGACTGTCTGCACGCACGTTCAGAACTCCGGCCAGATGATTCGCCATCAGACAAATCTGATGGTCCTGAACCCAGGACCAAAGACGCAGAGCCTCCCTGCAGAGACACTGCGACCCCACTCCTCCCTGCTTGTTGATGTACCACATCGCGGTCGTGTTGTCCATCAGGACCTGGATCGACCGACCGCGAAGGGAAGGGAGGAAGGCCTTGAGCGCCAAACGTATCGCCCGCAATTCTAGAAGGTTGATGTGAAGTAACCTTTCCTCTGGAGACCAAAGACCCTTGACCTCCAGATCCCCCAGATGAGCACCCCACCCTAGAGTGGATGCATCCGTTATCACTGTGGCCACCGGAGGAGGCAACTGAAAAGGCTTCCACTGAGACAGGTTGCCTTCCACGCCCCACCAAGACAGATCCGCTGCAGCTTCTCTGGAGATCCTCACTGACTCCCTGAGATCTCCGTTGTGCTGATGCCACTGCCTGCGGAGGCACCACTGGAGCGCCCTCATGTGCCAGCGTGCATGGTTGACCAACAGAATGCTTGAAGCCATCAGACCGAGCAGGCGAAGGACCTTCAGGACTGGAACGACCGCTCCATTGTAGAATAAAGGAATCATTTCCTGTATGTCGTGAATCCTTTGAGGAGGAGGGAATGTGCGACATACATTTGTGTCCAGTACAGCACCTATGAACAGGTTGCGCTGGGAGGGCACCAGGTGAGATTTGGGTACATTTATCGAAAAACCCAACCTGTACAACAACTGGGTTGTCTCCTGCAGATGATGGAGCACCTTCTCTGGCGACTCCGCTTTGATTAGCCAGTCGTCCAAATAAGGGAATACAGGAATCCCTGACCTTCTGAGATGCGCCGCCACGACTTCCATCACCATGGTGAAGACTCGAGGCACAGTAGTAAGCCCAAACGGAAGGACCACAAACTGATAGTGCTGCGATCCCACCGTAAAACGGAGATACTTCCTGTGTGACTTCAGGATGGGGATGTGAAAGTACGCATCCTGCAAGTCGAGCGACACCATCCAGTCTTCTTCCAGCAGCGCCTGAAGAACCTGAGCAAGGGTGAGCATCTTGAATTTCTCTTGTTTCAGATAAAAATTCAAGATCCTGAGATCCAGGATTGGACGAAGCCTGCCATCCTTTTTTGGGATCAGGAAATACCGGGAGTAGCATCCCTGACCCCTTTCCTGCTCTGGGACCACCTCTATCGCACCCTTTCTTAACAGAGTTTGGGCTTCCTCCTATAGGAGTAACAGATGTTCCTCTGAGCAATATTCCTGGCAAGGAGGGTAATTGGGAGGGAACTCCCAAAAGGGAAGGGCATACCCATTTTCTACGAGATTGAGAACCCAAAGATCTGATGTAACCGATTCCCAATCTCGTAAAAAGTGGGTAAGCCGACCCCCCACCGGACCCACATGATCCTGAATGGCGGATCTAGGGCTGCTTTTCTGTGGCTAGGGGGTTGGAGGAGGTGGAGGAGGATGAGGCTTGACGCCCTCGAGGAGGTGACCTTTGTTATCCCCTGTATGACCTATACAAGGTATTTTGCTGCTGCTGCTGTTGTTGCTGCTGTTGACCTTGTCTAAAGGTACGGAAAGAAGAGCGTCCAAAACCTCAAAAACTTTCTGGCCGTTGATCCTCTTACTTGAAGACCAAGAGATCTAGCAGTTGCCCTGCTATCCTTAAATCTCTCTAAGGCTGTATCTGCCTTCTTGCCAAAGAGTCCTTCACCGTCAAAAGGCAGATCTAACAACGCAGACTGCACATCAGCAGAAAAATCAGAGGATTTTAGCCAAGCTGAACGTCTTGTGGCAACCGCAGTGCCCATGATCCTTGCAACAGAATCTGCAGTATCTAGACCGCTCTGGATAACCTGACGAGCTGCCGCTTGAGTATCAGATAAAACTTCCTCAAAGTCACCCCTGCAGTCTTCTGGTACCTTTGGAATCAATAAACGCATTGAGTCCATAAGTGCGTGCACATACCTCCCCATAAGACAAGTGGCATTCGTTGATTTTAACGCCATACTTGCGGAGGAGAAAGTTTTCTTGGCCACTTGATCCTGTCTTTTAGCCTCCTTGTCACCAGGCACTTGGGGAAAAGCACCAACTGACTTTTTTGAGCACGCAGCTTGAATCACCAGACTTTCAGGAGAAGGGTGAGATGATAAAAATGCAGGGTCCTCAGGAGCCACTCTATATCTCCTAGCCACACCTTTTGAGACAGCAGGAGCAGAAAGAGGCTTTTTCCACACTTCCATAATGGGTTCAGTTAACGCCTCATTAAATGGGAGTAATGGTTCCACTGCTGAGCTTGGTGAATGGAGAACCTCAGTAAGCAGATTTGATTTAAATTCAACAGTAGGTAATGTCAAGCCTAAAAGTCCTGCAGCCTTTTTCATTACCACGTGATATGCCTGAACATCCTTAGAGGGCGCATCCGGACCTGATGGCAACACCCACTCTGGGGAAAAATCAAGACCACTAGCACCATTGACGCAGATCCAAGGGTGGATGAACAACTCAGCCTTAAAGCTGAATGGATCTAAAACTGACATTCTCCTTCTGGGTCAGAAAGGTCTCACCTTCCCTTTGAACATCTGGCCACCCTGTTTGGCCTCCCCCCCTGCCCCCAAACAGGAAGTAAAAAGCCTGGGAGTATGGATTGAAACAGACCTTTCATTCACCACGCAGGCCAAAAAAGTAGCCGGTACTTGCTTCGGGCTACTCAAATCGATGAGAAAGATCCTGCCCCTACTTCCACCCACATCGCAAAGACTTCTCATCCAAGGCCTCATACTGTCCAGGCTTGACTATAGCAATGCTATATACCTAGGCGCACCCGAAGCAACCCTAAACAAACTCCAGAAAATCCAAAATGCTGCTGCCCGGATCCTCACGAACACCCCTGCCAGAGCTTCAGCCAAACCTGCTCTGAAGCTCTTTCACTGGCTCCCAGTGAGGGAACGAGTAATATTCAAAGCCTTATGCCTGGCCCATAAGCTACTGCAGAATCAAGGCCCCCCCATTCTGAGGAAATTTATACAACCTTATAAAGCCCCTAGATCCCTCCGATCGGACAAGGAGTCCCTCATCATCCTGCCCAGATTCAAGAAAGCCCGCACGGGTGGAAGACGCTTCTCGATCCACAGAGCACGCCTATGGAACGCTCTCCCCCGAGACCTGAGGAAAGAACCCAACTACCTGCGCTTCAGGAAACGGCTCAAAACTCACCTGTTCCCTTAATTTTAACCGCTTCTGTCTGAAAACTGTTGTCCCCCCCCTCTTCTTTTCAACCCCCGACCCCACAGGTGGAGGGATCTTTAGCGCTGGGATACCTCAGGGTGACTACGCGCTCTATAAAAATTTTTAATAATAATAATAATCAGCCCGCTCCTCCAAATAATTCTCATCCAGTTCACCTTCCTCCAAGTCTGAATGAGACTCATAATACCTCAGTTCTTCCAGGAGACATTGAGCTTCCCTCCTAGATCTCTGTTTAACACGGATTGCAGCCGGATCCACTGTCGACTCAGACGGCGCCGGAGCCGACGTCGGTACCGAATCCGAAGGCTTAGAAGGATGCTCCAAAGATTTGCATGGAGCGGGCGACGCCGGTGCTGGAGTCGTCGACTTCGGTCGAGCCGGCGTCGACCTCGGTGGAACCGGGTACTGCCACAGCAGAGTCGGGGCTGGCATATACGGCATGAAAGGTGCCGGGGCATAAGAGTGAGGCACACCCAAATTAAATGCCATTGGACCCATGGGACCCGAAGGTGCACCAGAGGGGTACCACGACCTCGAGAATACTCCATACATAGCGTTCAGGAACGCCGAAGGATCCTGACCTGGTGCTGGAAAAGGTGGATGAACACCCTCAGGCCGATATCGAGGCAGATTCGAATCTGGTTCATCAACAGGAGCCGATTCCTCATCCTCATTAGGAACTTCACCGACCTCTTCTTGAGCCGGAGACGGCGTCGGAGTCAGATCGGAAACCGGAGTCGGAGATTGAACTTGCGACTCCAAAGGCGAGGCCTCACCTTCTCGATCCGAAACCTCTTGTGGTGGGATCACCTTCGACTTAACCTTCTTGGGTGATCTCGACCTCGAGCCCGACTTCTCACCCGAATGACGTCGAGATTCATGTCTCCTTTTCTTATGCTTCTTATGCGACCTCGAAGCATGATCCGACGAAGACTTCGAAGCCGACGCCTCTCGAGATCTAGATCTTGACCTCGACCTCCTCGAGCGGGATTTTGAAGACTTCTTTCCTTTATCGGCTTTCAGTTTTGCCACAAGAAGCTTGGTCTCCCTTTCTCTCAGGGCCTTTGGGTTCATTTTTTGACACGATGAGCATTCATCTACGTCGTGGTCGGAGGTCAAACACCAAATACAGTCCTGGTGTGGGTCCGTAACGGACATCATCTTCCAGCACTCCCTGCAGGGTTTAAAACCAGTCTTCATTGTCGACATTATAAGGAGACAAAGAGGCAAGAGAGTAAAGAAACGAAGAAAAACAGTAACAGAGTTACCAAAAGCTACTGAGTATCCCGAAACCGTTAGCGTCGACGACGCAGAAAAAAGGGAACTGATGTCATCACGCTGGCGTGGGCCTATTGTAGGCGTCGGTGACGTCAGCGGGGTCGCGTGCGATGCCGTGCCTCTATGACGTCCAAGTCCACGTCGGCGCGAAGCTACCAAAAGAATTTCCGAATGTTGCTGACGCAAGGGGATATTCACAAGGTGAGGAATCCACACAGCAGATGTATCTATCAGAAACACCATTCTGCTATGGTGTTTATCATGTAAGAAAGAACTCATGGGCAGCCTGTATAGATAGCTGTCTTTAGTGTAAACAGCGCTTTGTCTCCCTGTATCTGTGATTGATGGGCGTTGCTCAGAGTGTGAGACCCCTACAAACGTATGTGTAGAACTAGGGCAAGCAACCTTATAAACTCAGAGTAATGCCAGATGAAACGTGGGCAGAGTGTAGGGGAGAGTTGGCAGCATGCTTAGCTTTAAAGTAAAAAAAGAAAAAAAAAATAACGGCACGGCTGAAGCAGCAAAAGGAGAGTGGGTTGTTTAGAGTGCAGCTTCTACAGCATGTGGCGGATGGGGGGGGAGGGTTGATAACGCAAGGCGGAAGGGAGAAGCCAAATGAAGCAAGCAGTGACTGGCGTAAAGAAAGCTTTTGAAAAAGAGTTCTTGCAAACAGCACATAAAGTACGTAGCTTATGGAAACTGTAATTAGCAGGTGATCCTCACCCTTAAACGGAAGTGAGGTTTCGGCTGCAGGAATGAATTAGGAGGCAGGAAAGAAGACTGGCACTGCACTAAGCCCTCGGTGAGCAGCAGGCGGGAATAGAGCAGTAGTATTGATTACAGGAGGTCTTGCAGACAGCGCATGCGGTCTGCCTAGGCTCAACCTAAAAATGGCATGTTTGTACCCATGCGGAGCGGTCGTCGAAAGAGAAATGTCTTGTATACATGCAAGTAACAATCTAACAAGCATTTGCAATGCAGTAGGTCTCGCATTAGGAAAGTTTGAGCTATGGTATTGTAAATGACAATTTTTTTATTTATGTGTTGGTTTTGAAAATAGCGAAATTAATAGCTTTGTCATTTACAATGTCAATAGTTTTAACTTTAGCAAATGTGACACCATATAAAAGTTATTGTAATTTATCATGGAAATAGCTTTTGTAAATAACTTTTGTAAAGATTATGTTCATTGTATTTTATTGTGACGAAAATCCAAGAACAGAAGTGAAATATTAACATGTTTTTGTGACATTTGTAATAAAGCTTGAAACATTGAGAGAACATATTTGAACCAGTTGTTGTTAAGTGGTTGCACAGATTGATGCTGTGGTGGTGCTGATTGATGTTCTTGTGTCGATGAGTGATGCTGTGGTAGCGCATAGTGATGTTGTGGTGCCTCTGATTAACAGCAATACTTGAACAAAAGGCCACTTATGGTGCTGTGATGTTGTGGTGCCTCTGAGTGATGCAATAGATAGAGTGAGAGCGATAGTTAGAGGGAGGGCGATAGATAGAGAGCAATAGATAGAGGAGGGGGCGAAAGATAGATAGAGAGCAATAGATAGAGGGAGGGGGCGATAGATAGATAGAGGGAGGGGGCGATAGATAGATAGCGATAGATAGAGGGAGGGGCGATAGATAGATAGAGAGCGATAGATAGAGGGAGGGGGCGGTAGATAGATAGATAGAGAGCGATAGATAGAGGGGGTGTGGTAAATAAAATTACCGGGACTATTTTTCTATACATTAAATGACAATAAGGATAGCTCAATAATTGAGAGGCAGAGTCCGTGGTATCTGAGTCATACGGGCTTTAATTAAGTGGCTCGAGTCACTGGACATCGGGTTCCATCACCACTAAGGTTCAGGAAGGGATATTCAACATTTTATTAACATCACACATTATATATAGTAAAACTGAACAGTTGCATTGAATACAGTAGGCGTAACAAGTGAAAAAGAGAGAGATAAGAACACATGGGCGTAAAAGAAGGTGTGTACAGGGGCGTAAACGGAGGTGTGTGCTGGAAGCGTCACAGAAGTGTCATAGGTGGGTGGATGCATAGAGAAATTCTGCAGGGTCAGCAGAAACCTTTACCACATATGCGCGCGCAACTGAGCATGACGTGGTATTGACGTGTAACTGGGGAGAGCTGAGGGGTTGACTTTAGCACTAGTAGAGGAGTGTGGTGTCTGGGATGTCAGAACGACCTGCACCTATAGTATATCTGGTATCTTGTGTTTGGAGGATGTATTGTCTGAAGTAAAAGGTCTCTCGGGCAGAGGCCGTACATCACTGAATGCTAGTGGGTGCATACGTGTCTTTGTGCAATGTGCGGGGCCATGGGCCTACTATGGCAACGGGTGCAGTAAATTACTTGTAAGGAGACAGGAAGGCCGGGCCCTTTGCTCTGCAGGCTGGAATATGTTTACCTATTTCACTAGACTGGAATGTGTTTTTGCGGAGGCTGAGCAGATAACTGTAGGCAAAATACCGTCTTGGCAGGCAGGCCAGGTCGAGCCGGGCACCGCTCGGCTGGGCAGGAAGTAAGGTAGAGGTCAGGGATGCATACCTAAACTGCAGCTCTCAGAGACAGAAGAAACTCGAAGCCTCAATTAAGGGTCTGGCTCGACTGAGCCAGAAAAACGTGGAAAACGTGTGCTTTGCAATATTTAAAAGTGCACCATGTAAATGCGTTGGAAACGTAGGCCTGGATGCGGAATTAGTACTATATACATGGAGGGCTAACTAACTGACATGCTAACATTTGACGGAAATGCAGAGGCATGATCAAAACAGGCACCGAAAAGGAATTACATGATAACATGGACATACATGGGGCATGGGTGCATGGATAGGGTGCGAGTGGGGGTCACACTGACTACCTAAAAATTTCTATTTCCTCATTCCCTCCTTGGCCCCTACTGCGCCCTTCAGGATATATCTATTTTCATGAGACCATCTATCTGTTCATATAACATCATTTGCTCATCTTTTTTCATTCGGGCACGGGAACGTGAACGTGGACGGGGAATACAAGCAGTGGCGCACAAGCCGCAAATCGCTGGCCCACATTGCAGACAGAGACAGCAACTGAATACTATAAGCAGTATTATTCCTAGAAATGACAGTACTTTCCATCCCCAGGCGGATATCACACTCCAGAGCCAACCGGACCAAGTCCAGGTGCCAGGATTCTGGTGTATCTGGTGAGCTATTTTATGAAGCCTTGTTATTGCTTTATATACCGATGGTGCGTTATTAGGAATAAACACACAACAACTGGATCCGATCACTCTACAAGCCCTGCCCCTATCGGCCAGGATGACGTCAAGAACAAGGCGATTTTGAAGAACAACAAGTCTCATAGCAGACTGCTCTTCGGTCAGGTTACCTAAGGCAGAAGTAGTCTCATTCACTACTGCTTCCAAAGTTCTGGTTAATTTGCGTATCAGTTTACTGTTTTGGACAGGACCTACAAAGAAAAAGAATCCTTTATTGAAATCTTTATATTGCTCCCACGCTGTCTCAGTCTGTCCGACAATTGGGGACTCAATCTCCCTCTTATGTCTTATATGCACAAGATGGGTATCTCGATGGTAATTGGATGGGGCTAGAAAAACAGGTGGCAGTAGGAACGCAATATAACATGTTCCACCCCAATCTTTGGCAGACGTACATAAGCTGTCTGACCACAAATAAAATAGGAATGGCGAGAAGCTCTGAAAGTAGACTTTCCTTTATCACTGAATTCGACCACAGTATTACAATCACTGTGTCCTAGGCGTACTGAACCATTTTTCCTAACGCATAATTCACCTTTTACGGGTAAAACTGTTATAAACGGCAAGTCCGAATTAGTCTCGGACTGAACGTTCAGAATCATGAGGCTAAGGGAAAAATTTCCTAATCCATACACTTCATTTTCTAAATCGGTCCCTGTCCTTTGGGGAAGACCGTCTTTGTCTGGGAAACAGGCTGTATTCATGACTGTATTCAGGTTTCCCCATATCCAATTGCCCTGGGAAACTTTGGACTTACTGTCTAGCGAGGACATTAAAGTAAACCATGCTCCGCACGAACCATTATGTGTAAACGGATAGGGAAAGAGGGGCAGAGCTCCCTTCATTTTCTGGTAAGGTGGGAGTCGGCCACACACCCAGCAATTCGTGACATTGCTGGTCTGATGAGAATGGTGTAACATACGGATAAAAGTGTTGTTGCGCAGTGCTAGTCGGTAGGATAGCTCGTGAGGGGGCAGGTCACTGAATGTATGCTCTATGGTGTCATTGAAAGAAGAATGTACATGTGAACCAAGAGGAGGAAAGAAAACATGTAACGTCCAGCTTATACATATGATCGTAATACTCAGACAAAACATAAAAAGCAATGTAACGATGCATCTACTACGTAGATTTTTACAGTATTTCATTTTCTTGACTTTCTGTCTATCTCTCTCACTATTTGGGTCTATCTCATACATGTCAGAAACCTGTCTAACCGCTTCACCCGAGGGGGACTTAAACAATTAAACGCTGTCTGACTTACTAGACCGTAACTTAGCTTTATACTCCTGCTGCGGAGTTTTCTCTAACAGAGGGAGTTTAGTGTCAGTATCAGAATCAGGGCAGTCCTTGGGAAATGTCTCTGGACACAGTCCATGGAATCGTTTAACGTGGCTGGAATGTAGCTACCCTTTTCTTCCCTCAACTTTCACTGCGGTCCTCGTGGTCATCAACACCAGCTTCGGCTCCCGCCACCTGGGCTCCAGAGGGCTTGAGCGGTCGAAGTTCCTTATACAAACTAGATCACCTGGAACGATTTCATGCGGTTTCACTTGGGTGTTGTCCGGGAAAGCAGCCGCGACCTGTGAACGACAAGAGAGTAGTGCAGACATCAAGGAAGCCAGGTAATCTGTCAGCATATTACTGTCAACATCGGTGATCTTGCGCGGCATAGGCGTACCCCACATATTCGGTGGTCTTCCAAAAACCACTTCGTACGGGGATAGTCCGGTTCTGGAATGAGCTACCATACGCATGTAAAAGAGGGCAACCGGCAGGGCTACCATCCAATCTACACCTTTTTCTGCACAGACCTTCGCTAACCGTGTTTTCAGAGTTTGATTATGTCTCTCAACGAGACCAGCTGCTTCGGGGTGTCGTACACAGTGAAATTTCCACTGGTATCCTAACAGGAGTGATACCTGTTTCATCAGTTCGGACGAGAATGGCTGTCCATTATCTGAGTACACGACACGGGGCAAGCCGTATCGCGGGAAGAATTCACGGACCAACTGTTTGGCAGTGGTCACAGCAGTGTAATCTGGGACTGGGTAAGCTTCTGTCCATCTGGATAGGGCACATACAACTACGAGGACATACTTGAATCCTCGACATCGATCCATCTGGATATAATCCATCTGGAGGACTTCACAAGGGTAGTCAGGAGGATGAAATCCACCTTGTTCCACGGGAATGCCTTTGCCTGGATTGAACTGACAACAGATCATACAGGTACGTACTTTCTGTTTTGCTGCTGCACGTAAATGTTTGTTGAACCAAAGGTTCTGGATACTGTCTAACATAGCTTTTTCTCCCAAGTGTGCCGGTCTATGTGCTGTATTAATGATAACTTGAACCATAGAGTCGGGGAGAAACCATGTGGCTTTTCCCTTCGTCATCCATCCCTGATTCGTCTGGACCCCTCCTTGTTCAGTCCATTTCTTGATTTCGTCCGGAGTGGCATGTGTCTGAATGTCGAGTACATCTTGTGTGGGATCCCTGACTGTCTTGCAATGCGTCAGTGGAGTTACTTCAGTCTTTGTCGTGTCAGCTGGAATGTCTGCATGAGTCTGAGCTGTAATCTTGGCTGTTCGATCTGCCAGGTCTTTACCCTGAGAAATAGTGTCAGTAACTTTCGTATGTGCTTTGCACTTCATGATGGCAATGGCTGTAGGTAAGTGTATTGCATCTAACAGAGCTTGAATGAGGGGACCATGCTGTATCTTCGCTCCATGAGAAGTCAAAAATCCTCTCTCTTGCCAGAGAACACCGAAGTCGTGAACGACTCCGAATGCATACTGTGAATCTGTGTATATGTTTACTTTCATGTTCTTGGCTCGTATGCAGGCTTGGGTCAGAGCGATGAGCTCTGCTGCTTGAGCAGACAATGTGTCAATACGATGTGTTTCTATGACTTCAGTTTCAGTGGTCACTGCATATGCGGCCACTAACTCTCCTGTACTTGTTCTCATACATGAACCATCCACATAAAGTGTCAGGTCTGGGTCGGGTAATGCAATGTCTGTCAAGTCTTGTCTTGGTTTCGTCATTGTGTTAATGACTTCCACACAGTCATGTGGTGTAGGGTCTGCTGTAATCGAGGGTAACAGAGTAGCAGGGTTTAATATGTTGCAACGTCTGATCTCTATGTGTGGCTGGAACAGTGTCAGTTCATATCCTGTCCGTCGTGCTATGGTCAAGTGCTGAGTCTGTGTCCTGTTTAAGAGAACTTCCACGGAGTGTGGAACCTGTACCGTCAGGGGATGTCCTAACACTATGGACAACAAGGGGTGGTGAGGGACAGAGTCTCTGAATTAAGCAGAAAGCTCTCACCCAGTCAAGAGATCAGGGCTAGATCCAACACCGTTTTTTAGCTCACTGCACCATCCCAGTTTCAGAACCTGGCTGTATGCAAATTAGTCTGTTCCTGTCCCAGTGCATGATGGGAACAGGGCAAACCAAACTACAAAAGCCAATTCTTACACTGGGAAGGAAACAAGCTCCCGGGGACCGGTTTCAGGCATTACAGCCGTCTTCGGCCCGGTTTGCTTGAATCCTGATGGTGCAATGAGCAAGGGTCTCACATCTGAGAATACCCTTCCACGCTTAGGGTGGACAAAATATTTACAACAAGGGGTGGTGAGGGACAGAGTCTCTGAATTAAGCAGAAAGCTCTCACCCAGTCAAGAGATCAGGGCTAGATCCAACACCGTTTTTTAGCTCACTGCACCATCCCAGTTTCAGAACCTGGCTGTATGCAAATTAGTCTGTTCCTGTCCCAGTGCATGATGGGAACAGGGCAAACCAAACTACAAAAGCCAATTCTTACACTGGGAAGGAAACAAGCTCCCGGGGACCGGTTTCAGGCATTACAGCCGTCTTCGGCCCGGTTTGCTTGAATCCTGATGGTGCAATGAGCAAGGGTCTCACATCTGAGAATACCCTTCCACGCTTAGGGTGGACAAAATATTTACAACAAGGGGTGGTGAGGGACAGAGTCTCTGAATTAAGCAGAAAGCTCTCACCCAGTCAAGAGATCAGGGCTAGATCCAACACCGTTTTTTAGCTCACTGCACCATCCCAGTTTCAGAACCTGGCTGTATGCAAATTAGTCTGTTCCTGTCCCAGTGCATGATGGGAACAGGGCAAACCAAACTACAAAAGCCAATTCTTACACTGGGAAGGAAACAAGCTCCCGGGGACCGGTTTCAGGCATTACAGCCGTCTTCGGCCCGGTTTGCTTGAATCCTGATGGTGCAATGAGCAAGGGTCTCACATCTGAGAATACCCTTCCACGCTTAGGGTGGACAAAATATTTACAACAAGGGGTGGTGAGGGACAGAGTCTCTGAATTAAGCAGAAAGCTCTCACCCAGTCAAGAGATCAGGGCTAGATCCAACACCGTTTTTTAGCTCACTGCACCATCCCAGTTTCAGAACCTGGCTGTATGCAAATTAGTCTGTTCCTGTCCCAGTGCATGATGGGAACAGGGCAAACCAAACTACAAAAGCCAATTCTTACACTGGGAAGGAAACAAGCTCCCGGGGACCGGTTTCAGGCATTACAGCCGTCTTCGGCCCGGTTTGCTTGAATCCTGATGGTGCAATGAGCAAGGGTCTCACATCTGAGAATACCCTTCCACGCTTAGGGTGGACAAAATATTTACAACAAGGGGTGGTGAGGGACAGAGTCTCTGAATTAAGCAGAAAGCTCTCACCCAGTCAAGAGATCAGGGCTAGATCCAACACCGTTTTTTAGCTCACTGCACCATCCCAGTTTCAGAACCTGGCTGTATGCAAATTAGTCTGTTCCTGTCCCAGTGCATGATGGGAACAGGGCAAACCAAACTACAAAAGCCAATTCTTACACTGGGAAGGAAACAAGCTCCCGGGGACCGGTTTCAGGCATTACAGCCGTCTTCGGCCCGGTTTGCTTGAATCCTGATGGTGCAATGAGCAAGGGTCTCACATCTGAGAATACCCTTCCACGCTTAGGGTGGACAAAATATTTACAACAAGGGGTGGTGAGGGACAGAGTCTCTGAATTAAGCAGAAAGCTCTCACCCAGTCAAGAGATCAGGGCTAGATCCAACACCGTTTTTTAGCTCACTGCACCATCCCAGTTTCAGAACCTGGCTGTATGCAAATTAGTCTGTTCCTGTCCCAGTGCATGATGGGAACAGGGCAAACCAAACTACAAAAGCCAATTCTTACACTGGGAAGGAAACAAGCTCCCGGGGACCGGTTTCAGGCATTACAGCCGTCTTCGGCCCGGTTTGCTTGAATCCTGATGGTGCAATGAGCAAGGGCTGGGATGGGGCAGTGAGATAAATAACGGTGATGGATCAAGCCCTGATCTTTGGACTGGGTAAGAGTGGTCTGCTCAATTCAGACACTCTGTTCATCACCACCCCCTTTTGTAAATCGATTTTGGCCACTATAGGTGTGGCAGGGTATACTCAGACATGAGTCCCTTTCTCACTGCTCCATCAGGATTCAAGCAAGCCGGGCCGAAGAGGCTGAAATGCCAGAAACCGGTCCCCGGTAGCTTGTCTCCTTTCTGGTAAAGAATTGGCTTGGTAGTTTAGTCTGCCCTGTTCCCATGATGCACTGGGCCAGGGACAGACTGATTTGCATATAGCCAGGTTCTGAGCTGGGATGGGGCAGTGAGATAAATAACGGTGATGGATCAAGCCCTGATCTTTGGACTGGGTAAGAGTGGTCTGCTCAATTCAGACACTCTGTTCATCACCACCCCCCTTTTGTAAATCTAACACTATGGAGTCGCTTTGTCTGATAGCTAGAGCTGTTGCTGCAACTGATTTTAGGCACGCAGGCAGAGCCTGGGCTACTGGATCCAATGTACTAGAAAAATAAGCACAAGGCTTGTGTTTTCCTGCTTGATCTTGTGTGAGGACAGATAATGCTGTGCCATCGCGTTCAGTGACAAAAAGTGTAAAAGGTTTGCTGTAACATGGTGTCGCTAAATGTCACGATTCAAACCCGATAGTGGGACTACAAATCCCAGAATGCTTGCTGTAGTCCTTTTTCTCTGTCTCTACCTGTCTATGTCCGTTTTCTATTTATGCCTTCTCAGCGCTTGCCGCGGTGCTTGTCACCTGTGTAGTTTGTACTTTTCGACCAAGCCTTCGGTCCTACGTTCTAGTACTGAGTTACATGTTTTTGAGGACGGAGACGGGAGATTTTCAATCTCGCCCGTTCATTTTGGGGCGTGGACGCTGGGATCAGCGGAGAGCCGCGCTGACACAGAGAGCCTCGCCGAGTGTTGGTGAGAGAAGCAGCGCCGGGGAGCCGCGCTGACACAGAGAGCCTCGCCGAGTTCAAAGTAGCGCTGGGAAGCCGTGCAGACTCGGAGAACAGCTGAGGAGCCTTGGGGTGAGCTGGGGTAAATAGTTGTGCCCTGAATCAGGATTATAGACTCTGGAGTTCGCTGCTTCAACCCTAGCTTGTCTCCAGTTACCGTCAATCATCAGTGTGTATTCTAGCGGTTTGCTAGTAAAGAAGGGTGGTTTTGAAACTCTTCTGTTTTCTTTTACAAGACTATTCTTGACTTTAGTTGTTTTTTGGCAATGGTACCTTGCTGAACATTTTTTGGCATTCTAAGAGCTGTTGAGTGGCTCGGATTCAGAACTCTGCAACCTTTGGTATTTTGAGTCTGACAATTGGGAACATTCTATAGGATCCTTGATCTCATGGTTTGGGAAATCAGCCTGTGGCATCGCTGAAGAGTAACTTGGAAGCCTTTTTGCTTCTTTCTGGATATAAGGGTCGTGGGCAGATCCTTTCTTCTTTTC
Organism: Lissotriton vulgaris; assembly: GCF_964263255.1. Taxonomy (NCBI): domain Eukaryota; kingdom Metazoa; phylum Chordata; class Amphibia; order Caudata; family Salamandridae; genus Lissotriton; species Lissotriton vulgaris. Next base: position 352,910,140 of record NC_141686.1, read on the forward strand.
TTTTCTTTTCTTTTTCATATTTTGCTTTCTTTTTCCTAATGCAAGGGTGGAAGCCTTATTGAGTAAGTGCCAGTCCTCCTATATACTACAAAGAAAGGCAGAGTGTGGTAGGGTAAAAGGTAACTGTCTTGCTCTTGTATCCCTGTGCAGGTACCTATTTACAACCTCTACGTTTGGCGTTTTCTCCTGCTGTCAAGTCCTGTAGATGGTTTCTGGCTGCCACATCTTTATATTTTATTTATCCACTTTTCCCCTTCCCTGGGTAGGGTCCTATATGCGAGTGTTGGTCTTACACTCGCCTAAGGTACCGTGTCTAGGGAGGAAGGAAGTTAGCTTCGACCTCGCTCCTGCTGTACCGGATATCCAGGTTAGTCAGTCTGGCTGAACACGACACTAAAACAGGTGCTTGACATAGGGCTTTCTTCAATTCATCAAAAGCAAGTGTATGTTCCTGAGTCCAAGGGAGGACAGTCGAAGACGCTGCCTCCTGTGTTGTCAACTGTATGAGTGGCTTTGCTAGATATGCGTACTGGGGAATCCATTGTCTACGGTAAGAAGTGAGGCCAATGAAGGCCCGTACTTCCTTTTGTGTCTTGGGTTGTGGAAGATGTGCAATCAACTGGATACGATCAGGTGTCAACTGTCTACCCCTCTTGGACAGCAAGTGTCCAAGGTAAACCACTTGCTGGGCACAGAATTATAGCTTCGAAGGGGACACTTTATGCCCCTTTTCGGCCAGAAAATACAAGACTGTCAGTAATGCACGTTCGCAATCACGTTCTGTTCGTGCTGTGATCAAGAGATCATCAACGTACTGGAGCAGGGCAGTGTCAGTAGGCATGTGAATACTGTCTAGTTGTCGTTTCAGTGCTTGGCTGTAAATACTAGGGCTTTCTGTGAACCCTTGAGGAGCTCTTGCAAATTTGAAGCTTCGGCCATTTAAACAGAATCCGAAGAGATACTGGCTTTCCGGATGAATGGGGACACTAAAGAAGGCGTTCTTGAGATCAATTACAGTGAAGAACGCAGCTTCGGAATCAATGGCAGTCAATAAGGAAGAAATGTCTGGGACCACTGGGTATTGGGGTATTATGCATTTGTTTAATTCTCGAAGGTCGATCACCAGTCTGTAGACCGGTGGTGCATTTGGGTCAGTTCGTTTAAGAATCGGGATGATAGGAGAATTACACACATTGGAGTCAGTTTCTACAACCACTCCTTGAGCAATGAGCTCGTCAATAATTTTCAGTAAGGCCACTACAGCCTCAGGCGGTAACTTGTATTGTCGAATTCGGGGCAGTACAACTCCTTGCTTAAGAGTGACACAGTATGGTGTAATGTGCATGCAACCTACATCAGTTGGACCTTGCGCCCATAAATGCTGTGGTACATTCTGCAATCTTGGATCAAAATCTCTTAACACATAATGTCCTTTAAAATCACGTAAAAACAATCTCACTCCTTCCGGAGAACAACAAATCACTGCTCCTAGTTCTTTAAATGTTTTTATACCAAGCAAGTTTTCTGGACATGATTTCGTAAGTAACAAGTCTGTAGTACGGGACAATGGACCAACTTCTAGGGAAACTGTTTTTGACACTTCGTTAACAATAGGCTTTCCTGAAAATCCCAGGGAAACATTACGTGAGCCTGAGAGGGGTGCCCCTGGAACCTCGTCATGACTGATGGTAGTTCTGCTCGCCCCTGTGTCAATCAAAAATTTTCTGTCTTTCCCGAATACCTGACTATGTACATAGGGACCCTCTTGATCTACAGGAACCTCGATAAGGGGCAAGCCAACCTCCCTCTCTAGGCTGTTTCATGAATACTGTTGATAATCGGGGTAATCTGACTGTGCATACTGGTACATTTGCTGTGTAACTTGTGTGGCAGCTATAGGCTGGGGTACGGCTACTGTCTGTTGCGTGTTCTGAGGAGGTTGCGCGTTCTGCGGAACATGTTCCTGTCTTGGAGGACGCGGTCTTTCTTTCGTCTTGCCTGTAGCTATATTGTGTTTCAGGACAGCACATTCATTTATATAGTGACCTGGCTGTTTACAGTAATTGCACGTCCCTTTTACAGGAGCTGCAGAATGGCCGGCCGGTGTCGTACCCCTCTTCTGACCATCAGCTGGGACAGACTGAGCAACTAGTACTTTCATTTTCGTGTCTTTCATGCGTCTCTGTTCGTGTTCGTGTTCTTCTCTAATTCGGTTCTGGTGGTACTGTAACATTTGTAACATTTGGGAAGGGGTATTAGCTTGCCAGGTACTCTCAACCTTTAGCACTCTATTTTTAACTTGTGTTAAGGAATTCTCTACTAATTTGGTCACAAAAAGATGTGGGTATGATTCACTACTTGTCTTCAGGCCGCTATTAATAATGAAACATTTTTCGAATCTGCAATAAAAATCACTAGTGTCTTCGTCTTGTTTCTGTTTGCAGGCTGAGATAGCATCCCAGTCTTCCTTTTTAGTTGTCAATAACCGCGGCAAGACCTGTACTAATAATTCTGGTAATTCTTTAGCTTTGGGCCCGAGGCCAGTACCAGGGGTCCGTCTATTTTCCTCGTCTTCTAATTCTGTCCAATTAATCTTTTTCTCTCCCACTTCCCATTCTTTTTCTTTGAGTTTTTCGTAAATACCTGCAGGCAACAGAACTTTTAACATTTTAAGTATATCAGCATATGTATACTCTCCCATGCGGAGCATGTCTTTTAATTCACGGTGGAACCCTGCTGGATCTTTATCATGACACGGCACTAATTTTTTCATTTCCAATAATTCCATTTTCGTCAAAGGTGTGTATACGAATACTCGATGAAGGGTACCTCCAGTATCTCTAACGGGATGAACCTCTCGTAAGGGATTCTGTCTGTCTATGTAAAATGTTTTCCTTACTGGGGGTGGAACAGGAACGAAATGTGGAGTCAGGAAAGTCCTGTATTTGTGTCGCTGTTCTAGAATGACATTAATTAAATCGGTACCTAGGCCTCTCCATCTACCTAGGAGTAACTCTTCCAATATATTATATAGGGGACCTGGATCAGAATGCTGACTTTCGTACGATGTAATGAGGTGTTGGATCATGTACATACCAGCTAGTCGCTGTTCGTCTGGGGAAAGATTCAAAAATGTTTGCGCTACTATGTCATCTTTATATACGCTAGTATTGCCAACCCATTGTACTGCTGACCGGGCTAGTTCCTGTTCATGCATGGTACTAAGTTCACTGTAACCTATTCGTTGTTTCAGTACTTTATCAGTGGCTTGGAATAGATGTTCAAGAGAACATTGTTCTGGTATGGGAGAAAGAAAACTTTTCTTACATTCTGGGCGTATGGGTTTGTCAAAGGGTCTCGCCCTACCTACGTACGCTATTCTATTTGGGTTCTCAGTTTCTATATCATCGTCTTCTGAGACTTCATCCTCCGCCTTCTCGGCTTCTCTCTCTGCTCGTTCCCTTTCGTGTATATCTAGAATTTCTTTACGAATCTTTCTATACATGGATTCTATACAACCCTGTTTACTATGTTTACCATCAGCTATGTTGTCACTCCATTTTGTCAGGACTTTCATCTCTTCTTTGCTTTTACCTGGCTGATCTTGTTCCCTTATCAAACAATTTATCAAAAACTGTAAGATCATATTTTGGATCTCCACTTTCCTGTGTGCCATGGCCTCGTGAATACTTTCTGGTCCCTCCCCCGTTCTAATGAAGTGATATATCTTTTCTAAATGTCCCCTCATATCTGGTAAAATAGTCAAATAGTTTGTAACACGTCGTACACGTATTGAATATACAAGCATCTGGTCTTTGCCTGGTACTGGATCATATATGCAATCAGTAAGGTACTGTTTAAGGGCTGCGAATGTAGCTACTTTTGGTGTGCGCTGTAATGCTAGTTCTCTTAGTGATATTCGTTTTACTTGAGGCGGGGTGAGAGGGGTTCCTCCTACTGCTCCTCCTGAAGTGTGATCGTCAACTATTACTGGCTGTGCTGTCGCTGGTGGTAGTGTAGCTGGTAAAGTAAGTGTAGGTAATGTAGGTTGGTCCTGGGTTATAGGTGGATTAAAAGGATTGCCAGGACCAGTGGCAGGAGAAACAGTGGGGGGAATCGTGTCATTAACAGGGTTGTGAGGATGAATATTTGGAGGAGGATTTGTATTTGCATACTCTAGGACAGTGTCATCTAAGTAAGAAGAAAGGAAAATTTCCGCTGCGGTCTGTTTATGACGGAGTTTAGTTAGAACCAGTGGTGGCGGTAAATTACGGGGTACTTCCGGGGTAGCCTTAGGTAGGCCCTCTGCGAGAAGGGGGTACATGCCTTTCATAAGGGCATTTCTTTGTCAGTCTAATTGTTCTGCTCTAACTCGTTCACCTTCTTCTAGTAGTTCTTTTTCTTGGGCTTTTTCTGATGATTCTCTACTTTTCTCTGCTTCTTAATTTCTTTCTCTGTTCTTCTATGCGCTTCTTTACGCCACAATTCTATGGCATCTTTCTGGGATTGTCTGGCTTTCTTTTTCCACAATGCTTCCTCTACTCTCATGATGCAATCAGCATCCCATGTCCCTGAGACAGGCCATCTATATTTCTCTTCCAGATCTTTGGTGTAGTCAACCCATAAGTCTAAGTACAGTATGGCATCTAATCCATGTTCATGGTACATAAAATGTCCGGGAGTGTCCCTAGGCGGGACGGGAACTGCTTCTTCGAATATCCCTTTCCTGGTTCCTATCTGACGTAATTTCGAAAACAGCGGCATATTTGAACTTACTTGAATGTGAACACAATGAACACAGTAATGAATTGCAAACAATCATTCATACCACGACATTAAACACATAAAAACATTTCGGACAGATACTACCTGGTACATAGAAAAACATAATTCTGAAAATCTCGAGAAACAATACTAGAATACTGAATTACTGGATGCACTGCTAAAACAGTACAGACATACCGGTCCCATAAAGAGACACGTCATACCGTATCCACCTAAGTGAACACGTCTGGACTGGGTCTGCGTACCCAGACCCGTCTGGACCGGGCACAAATTAATGAACCTGTCTAGATGCGTTCCCAACAACGGTACTCACCGGGAAGCAAAACTGAAGGCCTCGGAAACTCGACACTGGACTGGACTGGACTGCTACGGCGTCTGGCTGCTACGCATGCGCTTCGGAACAGGTGGGCATCCGGATACCTCGGACCTTGCTCTCTCGGCTTGGGCTCTGGTCGGGACTCTCCGCATTCCTCACCGCCTCGTCTGGATGCTCGATCGCAGTCTCCGTCTCCTCCGTGGGCCTGAGGGAGTTAGCAGGAAAACCCGCGAGTGTGCACTGTAAGGGGTCCGTCACGGCTGTAGAAGGGGTCAGGGGCCTGCGTTACATCGCCGGCGCGTGGGGAAGGGGAGGGGTTCCTGCTCGGGCGCCAGATTATGTGGTAAATAAAATTACCGGGACTATTTTTCTATACATTAAATGACAATAAGGATAGCTCAATAAATGAGAGGCAGAGTCCGTGGTATCTGAGTCATACGGGCTTTAATTAAGTGGCTCGAGTCACTGGACATCGGGTTCCATCACCACTAAGGTTCAGGAAGGGATATTCAACATTTTATTAACATCACACATTATATATAGTAAAACTGAACAGTTGCATTGAATACAGTAGGCGTAACAAGTGAAAAAGAGAGAGATAAGAACACATGGGCGTAAAAGAAGGTGTGTACAGGGGCGTAAACGGAGGTGTGTGCTGGAAGCGTCACAGAAGTGTCATAGGTGGGTGGATGCATAGAGAAATTCTGCAGGGTCAGCAGAAAACTTTACCACATATGTGCGCGCAACTGAGCATGACGTGGTATTGACGTATAACTGGGGAGAGCTGGGGGGTTGACTTTAGCACTAGTAGAGGAGTCTGGTGTCTGGGATGTCAGAACGACCTGCACCTATAGTATATCTGGTATCTTGTGTTTGGAGGATGTATTGTCTGAAGTAAAAGGTCTCTCGGGCAGAGGCCGTACATCACTGAATGCTAGTGGGTGCATACGTGTCTTTGTGCAATGCGCGGGGCCATGGGCCTACTATGGCAACGGGTGCAGTAAATTACTTGTAAGGAGACCGGAAGGCCGGGCCCTTTGCTCTGCAGGCTGGAATATGTTTACCTATTTCACTAGACTGGAATGTGTTTTTGCGGAGGCTGAGCAGATAACTGTAGGCAAAATACCGTCTTGGCAGGCAGGCCAGGCCGAGCCGGGCACCGCTCGGCTGGGCAGGAAGTAAGGTAGAGGTCAGGGATGCATACCTAAACTGCAGCTCTCAGAGACAGAAGAGGCTCGGAGCCTCAATTAAGGGTCTGGCTCGACTGAGCCAGAAAAACGTGGAAAACATGTGCTTTGCAATATTTAAAAGTGCACCATGTAAATGCGTTGGAAACGTAGGCCTGGATGCGGAATTAGTACTATATACATGGAGGGCTCACTAACTGACATGCTAACATTTGACGGAAATGCAGAGGCATGATCAAAACAGGCACCGAAAAGGAATTACATGATAACATGGACATACATGGGGCATGGCTGCATGGATAGGGTGCGAGTGGGGGTCACACTGACTACCTAAAAATTTCTATTTCCTCAGGGGGGGCGATAGATAGATAGATAGAGGGTGATAGATAGATAGATATAGGGCGATAGATAGAGGGAGGGGGCGATAGATAGATAGATAGAGGGCGATAGATAGATAGTTAGAGAGCGATAGATAGAGGGAGGGGGCGATAGATAGATAGATAAAGGGCGATAGATAGATAGAGGGCGATAGATAGATATATAGAGGGCGATAGATAGATAGAGGGCGATAGATAGATGGGCGATAGATAGAGGGCGATAGATAGAGAGTGATAGATAGAGGGAGGGGTCGATAGATAGATAGAGAGCGATAGATAGAGGGAAGGGGCGATAGATAGATAGAGGGCGATAGATAGAGGGAGGGGCGATAGATGGATAGATAGAGGGCGATAGATAGAGGGCGATAGATAGATAGAGGGAGATAGATAGATAGATAGCAATAGATAGATAGAGGGCGATAGATAGATACAGGGCGATAGATAGATAGAGGGCGATAGATAGATAGATAGATAGATAGATAGATAGATAGATAGATAGATAGATAGATAGATAGATAGATAGATAGATAGATAGCGATAGATAGATAGAGGGCGATAGATAGATAGCGATAGATAGATAGAGGCTGATAGATAGAGGGCGATAGATAGAGGGCGATAGATAAAGGGCGATAGATAGATAGATAGAGGGCGATAGATAGATAGATACAGGGCGATAGATAGAGGGTGATAGATAGATAGATAGAGGGCGATAGATAAAGGGCGATAGAAAGATAGATAGATAGATAGATAGATAGATAGATAGATAGATAGATAGATAGATAGATAGATAGATAGATAGATAGATAGATAGATAGATAGATAGATAGATAGATAGAAGTGGAGAAGTGTGGCTCAGGGGTTAGAGGCGGCAGACCCGGAAGCTGAGATCGGCCCTGGACCAGGGTTCAATTCCCCGCCTCGACGGGGCTTGGGCTCAATAATTCCACGGACTCGATAATTCTCGCTCCGGTGCCTACTCGACTCACGGGTTCACACTCTGCGACTCTGGGCAATAGCTTGCTTAATCTCCACAATGGCCCCTCGCGGCGGGATGCCTGGCTTTCACCTTGTGTATACCCTGCCGGGGTTATCTCACAGGGGAATACCAGGACGGGTTCCCTAAGCAAGCGCTTAGATGCCTGCGATGTGGGTAATTTGCGCTATATAAATACATGTACATTTACATAGATAGATAGATAGAGGGCGATAGATAGATAGATAGATAGATAGATAGATAGATAGATAGATAGATAGATAGATAGATAGATAGATAGATAGAGAGTGATAGATAGTGGGACGGGGCAATAGATAGAGGGAGGGGGCGATAGATAGATAGATAGATAGATAGATAGATAGATAGATAGATAGATAGATCAGATAGATAGATAGATAGATAGATAGATAGATAGATAGATAGATAGATAGATAGATAGATGGCGATTGATAGACAGATAGAGTGATGGCGATAGATAGAGTGAGTGCAATAGATAGACAGCTAGAGGGATGGCGATAGATAAAGTGTATTTATGTTGCATTGAGTAGAGTGTAATTATGTGGCGTGTAATTATGTGGCACTGAGTGGTATTTGGAGTGTAAGTTGCATTGAGTGCAGTGTAATTATGTGGCGTGTAATTATGTGGCACTGAGTGGTATTTGGAGTGAATGTTGCATTGAGTGCAGTGTAATTATGTGGCGTGTAATTATGTGGCACTGAGTGGTATTTGGAGTGTAAGTTGCATTGAGTGCAGAGTAATTATGTGGCGTGTAATTATGTGGCACTGAGTCGTATTTGGAGTGTATGTTGCATTGAGTGCAGTGTAATTATGTGGCGTGTAATTATGTGGCACTGAGTGGTATTTGGAGTGTAAGTTGCATTGAGTGCAGTGTAATTATGTGGCGTGTAATTATGTGGCACTGAGTGGTATTTGGAGTGTAAGTTGCATTGAGTGCAGTGTAATTATGTGGCGTGTAACTATGTGGCACTGAGTGGTATGTGGAGTGTATGTTGCATTGAGTGCAGTGTACTTATGTGGCTTGTAATTTGTGGCACTGCGTGGTAAGCTTTCAAGTACCTTCAGTTATTAAGCCTTCAGAGGGCATAAAAAGCAGAAAGGTCCTCTGCACCATGCTACAGTCTACTATTTGACTGTGTGGCTGATCATTAAAGACGGATTACTAGGGAGCCCCCAGTTCCCCTCTATTTTAGGGCAGAAGGGATTCTGGGAGTCTCAAAGCGACATTTGTATGTTCCATTCTAGCGAGTAATACCCTCCTGCGACATGGAAGCAGTAAAGATTTCAAAGACTCTTAGTGAACATAGTAAAAGGAGTCATGCGAGTGGCGTAGCGAAACGTGAGGACTGAGGTCCGCTCAGGATATTAAAACAGGAGTGGCAGAGTCAGTCGGATGCATATGTTGAACCCAGATCAAGCATTCTTCGGTGGTCTATTTAAGGCCACCAATGTTGTTCTCTTCTCACAGCCAGTGTATCATTCCATTCTCAACCCATCTGAATAAAGCTAGCCCAACTTACACATTCGCCTCCCCAGAGCACGGATATCAGCAGGGTGTAACAGAATGATCACTGACCCTCTAGTGAACACTGGGAGCTCACTCTTAGCAAGATCTGTAGTCACTGAGCTGCTGCTGCTTGGCTCGCACTTTATCAGATGCGCATGTAGATTTTATCAACTTGATTTACATTGACAGTCTGCGGGCCCCCTCCAGGTGCTCCCCTCAGGCGATGAGATTGAAGTTAAATGCTTAGAACATTCAGTTGGTGCTAGTGCATTTGGGGCTTTACCGAGAGACTACAAGCGTGCTCGAGTGGTGACAAAAATACATAAACAAACACAGTCGGCTGCTTGTCTCGGACTGCCCAGGCGAGACTAGCACGTCATATTTATTTATAACAAAACATCAAGGGAGAACTATGACTTTCCTAAGCAAAGCACGTGGCCTTACTGTCAGGGCTGCCGACTTTGGAAGTGTGGAACCAGGTTCGTGTTCTGGAGTTGGATTAACATCCTGTGATCTTGGGCATATAACATAATCTCCCGATGCTTAAAAAATGCATGTGACCTTGTGTAATGGAAAGGGGCGACCACTCGGTCCCCCCGAACGTATGGTTGGGTGCCCCGATCCTCCCGGGAAACCATTTTGGGCGGGGGGCGTGTCTCGGCTGGTATGCCCGAAGCAGCTAGCCGGGGCACGCCTTTTCCCGCCCAGGAGGGGTTGTCCTAGACACCTATACCGATGACCACGTCCAGTAGGCGTACCGGAGGAGGGTACACGCCCTCCCGCAGAAGAATAAATAGAGTGGGAATCCGAAGAAGCGTCCTCTTGTTCCTGTGCTCTGAAGGCTGCACCCACTCGTTGCTCGTGAGCCCTCAACGGAACAAGCAGCAATTTTGAGAACTTATAATTCTTGTGTTTCTCTTTCAGTTATTCGAAGTCGAAGAGTCCAGGACCTCGTTGATCGTCTAGGAGCGGATACTCGAAACCATGGCTGGCAAGAAAGCAGAAAAGGGTTCCGAGACGGATAAGGTGCTACGCCTGTTGTCGAACCGGATGGCTTGCATGGACCGGAAACTCGGACAAGTCCAATCGATCGGTCGAGGCTTGGCGGAGGTCAAAAAACAACTGGCTGCACTGAGCAATCCTGGTAACCCTAAGAAGGTAATAGACCCGGCCTTGCCGGGAATCGTCCCCGAGGGTAGAGGGAAGCGGGTCAAGAAGAGGGCGGTTGCAGGGGAGGTTCCGGTCCCAGAGGTACCCCCGGCCGCCCCTGTCACACCGGAAGACAACCCGGTACCAATCCCAGACGCGGGTCAACCGATCCCGGTAGTGATTACTAACGATGAGGAAATGCCTCCCGAATTGGCCACTCAGTTGGATGCATGGCTCAATAAAAAGGCAGGGGGTGCCGTGGCACCTGGAGACACGGCCAAAGAGGCCAAGCTACTAATCCAGCAATTGCGGCAGTCGAGAGATGCCGCAAAGGCGAATCTTCCTCTTGTTTCCCCACAGGTGGCACCGGTGGGACCTGCAGTTGGTCACGAGAAAACGGCGGGAACAACGACCGAACCGGGTAAGCTCGCTTTGCCAATGGCAGGGGAGGGCTCATTACCCTCAAGGGGGGAGAGGGTGGCACAGCACATCCCTATGGCCACAAAAGAGTTAATATGGGGAGACAAATATGTCAATATGTTTTCATTATTAACTGACCATCGCGAGATGGAGTATGCTAAAACCCAGAAAGATTTGTGGCACCCGAGCGTGTGGCGCGCCAAGATGGCGGAGTTCAGGGTGGATGAAACGGTAACGAATTGGGCGAAGGCCTTTGCAATCTTTACTGCAGTTATGGGGGAACGTAAACCCGAGGTGTTAACTGAACTGTCTTGCTATCAAACTCGTATTATGGATTTTTATGCATTGTATGAGGGAGAGGAATGGAAAGGTTATGACATGAAATTCCGAAAAGCGAAAGAATATGATGCCTCTCTGACATGGGACTGCCTCGACTCGGTCTCATGGCATAAGCAGCTCCTGCCAGGGGCGGCAGGTACATCCTCGCCGGGCGGGAGTGGGGCGGGGGTCTTCCGCCAAAAGCCCGCGGTGCCCTTTCGAGCAGGCGCCGGTGGCGATCACCAGCCGAAAACCGGCGGGAATGGTGGCAAGCGGGGGGTCTGTTGGGGCTTCAATCGAGGCAACTGTAACAGACCGCAAGGAACATGTAGGTTCAAGCATATGTGTGCGGGCTGTGGGAATTCCTCACACCCGGAGAGTTCATGTAGATCAAAAAACAACGGGACAGGAGGAAAGGGAGGGTCCAAGCAGGAGTAAGGTAGAACGTTGTGACCAATTGCCTACACCCGTTGATCTCATGGCTATGACTCCTTGGTTGAACAAATACCCTGATCATGTCTCCGCTGGGGTGTTGAGGAAGGGATTCTTACACGGCTTCCACATCCCGGCGGGGGATTTTCGAGGGGACTCCTTTTGTAAAAACCAGTTATCGGCGCAACATAACCCAAGTGTGGTAGAGAGAAAAATTGCGAAAGAAGTCAGCTTAGGGCGAGTGGCAGGGCCTTTTCATCGCCCACCTGTGGCGGATTTCATCTGTTCCCCATTAGGGGTTGTCCCGAAGAAAGACCCAGGGGAGTTTAGGCTTATTCATAACCTGTCTGCTCCAAGGGGTTCCTCGGTGAACGAGGCCATTGACCCAGAAGTCTGTTCGGTGCGGTACGCATCGTTCGATGAGGCCGTGGCCATGCTGAATCGCCTGGGCCCCGGGGCGCTGATGGCGAAATCAGATATCGAGTCGGCGTTCTGGTTGCTCCCGGTACACCCGCAGGGTCAGCGTTTGCTAGGTTTTGCATTCCAAGGGAGCTATTACATGGATAAATGCATGCCTATGGGTTGCTCCATTTCTTGTGCCTATTTTGAAATGTTCAGTTGTTTTTTAGAGTGGGCATTCACCGAGGCCACAGGGCATAGGCATGTTATGCATTATCTCGATGACTTCCTGTTCTTGGGAGCAGCCGGTGATACGAAATGTGCACAGGCGCTGCACGACTTCTGCATCCTCATGAGGGAGTTTGGAGTCCCATTGGCACCAGGTAAGACGGTTGGACCATCTACTTCACTGGAGTTTCTGGGAATTGAGCTCGATTCTGTGGAGGGATGTTTCCGTTTGACGATGGGAAAGGTGGCCAAGTTTAGGGCTTCCTTGAAGCCCTGCCTTGGTAAGGAGAAAGTGACCCTGCACCAGTTGCAACAAACAGTGGGTCAGCTTAACTTTGCCTTTATAGTGATACCAATGGCCCGCCCCTTCTCACGCTCTATTGCACAAGCTATGGTTGGTCTCAAAGAAGGACACCACCGTATGAGACTGTCTGCAGAGGTTCGCCAGGATATGCGCATTTGGTTGGCATTTCTGGCGGACTTCAACGGTCGAGTAGTGTGGAACAAGCCGCCAGCGTCTTCGGATGAGCTAGGTTTGTGGACTGACTCGGCGGGGAGCGTGGGATTTGGCGCCATTTTTGGTAATCGATGGTCGGCGCAAACATGGCCGGCGTGGTGGCACTCCAGCGGTCTCACAAGCAACATTGGGTTCGTGGAGCTATTCCCCATTTTTGTTGCTCTGATGGCATGGCCAGACGATTTCAGAGACCGCTCAGTGGTGTTTTGGTCTGATAATATGACTGTTGTCGAATGCATTAACCAACAGGCAGCACGCTGCAAATGGATCTTGAGATTGTTGAAAGACGTTGTGCTGCTTTGCATGAGACTGAATGTACAGTTCAGGGCGAAACATGTGCTGGGTGTACTGAATCATGCAGCTGATGCACTCTCTCGTTCACATATGCAGGCGTTCAGGGGTTATCTACCTACAGCGGACCTAGTGGCGGCACCATTCCCCGAAGCACTTTGGCTAATCGGTGCCCCGGATTACAAGACCTTGTGGCAGCAAGCTTAGCCCCCAGGACGAGGAAGGCATACGAAGGAGCGTTTCGTTCCTATTACACATTTTTGGGTCCGACAGGGAATCAGAACTGGGGTCAGGAGGAATCCTTCCTGGGGTTCCTGGTAGCACTGCACAGAGAAGGCCGATCAGCGACAACGGCCAATATGCATAGGGCGGCCATTTCATTCATGGCGCAGGTGCATGGCATAAAAGACCCAACGGGTTCCTTTTTAGTGAAAAATGCCCTTTGCGGCTGGCAGCGCCTCGAGGGTCGCAAGCAAGATGAAAGGCACCCGATTGGCTTAGATAGGTTGTCCCTACTCATGGCGAAACTAGACGAGACATGCTCCTCCCAATTCGAAGCAGTTCTGTTCCGGGCAGCTTTCGCATTAGCGTTCCATGGGGCTATGCGGGTGAGCGAACTGGTCGCAAGGAATAAGAAAGACGTTGAGGGAGGCTTGTGCAGGGATCACGTCCAAATTAGGGGTGATTCGATGGTGGTCACGATAGCCAGGTCCAAGACCGACCAAGGGGCTATGGGAAATAGTGTTGTTGTGCAGCGCGCGCAAGGGTCCCCCACGTGCCCGATAATGTGTATAGAGGAATACTTGGCACTAAGGGCGGCTATATGGGGGGGAGTTTGCTGAGGCACAAGGATGGCACCCCACTGACGAGTTTTCAGTTCCAGAGGGTGCTAGCACTGACAATCGCTGCTGCGGGCATGGACCCGTGCGATTTTGGGACCCACTCCTTTAGGATAGGGGCTGCTACTGAGGCTACAGCCAGGGGTCAGAGTGTGGATGAAGTGAAACAGTTGGGACGATGGTCCTCGAATTGCTTTAAAAGGTATGTGCGATTGCACATGTTGTAAAGATCAATTGACATGCACTCACGCTTCTTGTCTTTTGTTTTAATTACAGTTTCGCGAGCCTGTCACGCGGGTCGGAATTTGCAGTCGACCCAGTACCAAGAGACCAGCGGTCATGGATCACCGTCTAGAGAGAGAGTGGTATGGGTCGTGGGCCACTCATACGTGAGGCGCGCCATGGACGTATTCAAAGCAGGTGACGCGACTCACGCAGCTGGGGAATACGGGTACAGAGTGGCCTTCCATGGGAAGGGCGGGCTCTGTTTTGACCAATTCGAGTCATTTGTTGAGGGTCTCTTAGGGCGGCAAAGGTCACCGCCATCTGTAGTCATAGTACACCTGGGGGGCAATGACTTGGTGACACTGGGTAGACGAGTGTTGTTTGAACAAGTTTTGTCTGCTGTTAGCTGGTTGGCGAAAAGAATCCCGGGGTGCACGATTGCCTGGTCCCACATGATTCCCAGGAAGGTATGGCGGGGGGGCCTTTCGGTGTCAGCACTGAACCATTCGGTGAAGAGGGTTAACAATAAAATTGGTAGATAGTTTCGCTCTTCGCAGTTGCATAGCATTCCTCATGGGTGTATTTGGGGTGATCACATGTATCTGAATGATGGGGTTCACCTGTCCCGGGAGGGGAATGATTTACTCATAGGAGACTTCATAGCATGGCTAAGGGGTTTGAGGAAGTATGACCTTTAGGAGGAATAGGGGGGGCCGGATAGTTGGTCAACTATCCGGCCTGTGGCGGTAAGGTCATGATCGGTGAGCAGTAATTTCAAGGTCCCTAGAGGGGGGCGCCACCCAGAATGGATGGGAGCGCCCGGGGGGAGGCGGCCATTGGCCCCTCCCACGCGGAGGCGGCACCCACTAAGGATGGGTCGCCTAAGGGGAGACGGCCATAGGCCCCTCCCAGGGGAGGAGGCGGCTATATGCCCCTCCTACTAATTTCCCGGGGGCCGGATATCCGCGACGGCAGATAAAGAGTGTGGGGATGGGGGGGGAGTCCACGCTGTCCTTCCTACAGATACCTCACACGGGAACTCGGACGACCTTTAAGATGGCGTCGAGTGGAAAGGGGGCCCCCACCACGACAAGGGAAGTTACAGTTGGCAATGAGGGTAGAGTCCTCTGCGCATGCGCCACTCACACCGTGAGGGCGAGAGTTTTGGTAGTAGGGATCTGACACCGGTTAAGACCTTGCCGTTGGCCCTTAATGCTAGGATGTACAATTTTAATTTAGAATGTATGCATTTGCAGGATGTTAGACTCGGCTAGGAAACCTTTTTATTAGAGATCTGTTAAGGTTAGCCAAAGAACATGTCTTCATCGAAATGTAATAAATGTAAAATTGTACATGATTATGAAACTTTTATTTAATGTTTTAAATTTTGTTTCATATTTTAATAAATACGGCCGGGAGGGTGACTCCCTCCCACCTTCCAAAAGTTCAAGCCTGCGTCCGACTTCCCATCCTTGGGGATTGTGTTGGGAGGGGGTGACGGGCATCCCGGCCAAATGGAAAGGGGCGACCACTCGGTCCCCCCGAACGTATGGTTGGGTGCCCCGATCCTCCCGGGAAACCATTTTGGGCGGGAGCGTGTCTCGGCTGGTATGCCCGAAGCGGCGTAGCCGGGGCGCGCCTTTTCCCGCCCAGGAATGGTTGTCCTAGACACCTACACCAATGACCACGCCCAGTAGGCGTACCGGAGGAGGGTACACGCCCTCCCGCAGAAGAATAAATAGAGCGGGAATCCGAAGAAGCGTCCTCTTGTTCCTGTGCTCTGAAGGCTGCACCCACTCGTTGCTCGTGAGCCCTCGACGGAACAAGCAGCAATTTTGACCCACCCACCAGCCCCTTATGGCAATGTTTGTTTTGTAATAAAGTTTTGCTGAGTTAGGCCCTTTTTTCCTTTGTAGAAAAGTAAAGGAATGTTTAGGTTGAGAATGTGACTTCTGTCTGTAGGATACTGTTTTTTCTTTTTAGGAGTAAACAGTCTTGATACAATTAGGCATGCTGAATTTTTTCCTTCCTTAGTAGGTGAACAACTGTCGTATTTATTTTTTGGTCGGGCGGTAAGGTCATGATCGGTGAGCAGTAATTTCAAGGTCCCTAGAGGGGGGCGCCACCCAGAATGGATGGGAGCGCCCGGGGGGAGGCAGCCATTGGCCCCTCCCATGGGGAGGCGGCACCCACTAAGGATGGGTCGCCTAAGGGGAGACGGCCATAGGCCCCTCCCAGGGGAGGAGGCGGCTGTATGCCCCTCCTACTAATTTCCCGGGGGCCGGATATCTGCGACGGCGGATAGAGAGTGTGTGGATGGGGGGGGGAGTCCACGCTGTCCTTCCTACAGATACCTCACACGGGAACTCGGACGACCTTTAAGATGGCGTCGAGTGGAAAGGGGGCCCCCACCATGACAAGGGAAGTTACAGTTGGCAATGAGGGTAGAGTCCTCTGCGCATGCGCCACTCACAGCGTGAGGGCGAGAGTTTTGGTAGTAGGGATCTGACACCGGTTAAGACCTTGCCGTTGGCCTTTAATGCTAGGATGTACAATTTTAATTTAGAATGTATGCATTTGCAGGATGTTAGACTCGGCTAGGAAACCTTTGTATTAGAGATCTGTTAAGGTTAGCCAAAGAACATGTCTTCATCGAAATGTAATAAATGTAAAATTGTACATGATTATGAAACTTTTATTTGATGTTTTAAATTTTGTTTCATATTTTAATAAATACGGCCGGGAGGGTGACTCCCTCCCGCCTTCCAAAAGTTCAAGCCTGCGTCCGACTTCCCATCCTTGGGGATTGTGTTGGGAGGGGGTGACGGGCATCCCGGCCATACAGAGCTCGTGCTCCCAGAGCGCTCTAATGCCTTTGGGTCAAGTTTACATTATACATAAAAAACACAGAAGCACACAGGCTAGGAGTGGAGATTGGGCAGAAGCACTCTTTGCTTTAAGGTGAGATGAGCTGGGATGTAGTCGGGTGAGCATGAATATTTCACAGGGGCAGTTTTGCATTGGAATGACATGGTACTGGTAACTTTGAGTCGTGGGCGAGCTCATGCTGTGTGCTGAAAAGGCAATGCTTACAATAGCCCAGTGTGGTGGACAAGGTTTCTCCAGGCTGATAACTCTGCCCGATCCTCTGTGAAACATGACCCCGGCATTTTCTCTTGCCCGCTCTGCTCCAGTGTCTCCAAGTCTTCACAGTGCTAATAAATCAAGTGCACGTGAAAGCTCCTTTCACTAAAAATGTGTTTCAAGGCTCGGTTTCTTGGCACGTGGTATCTGCATTTGCATTTGTTCAGCTACACTGAAATAAAAATAAATCTACTACTAATCCAGACAGACCAGCTGGTTACTTCCTGGCTCGCCACTAACCTCGTGGTCATCAATGAACAAGTACAGATCAAGTTTCCGGCGAGGGCTCTCCGAACGTACAATAATTAATGGTGATTATTTGAAGTGCTATGAAAAACAAGTGATTATTCAAACGGCCGTCACACACCATGCCTTAAACCTGATATTGGAAGGTATTCGCATATCTTTCATACGAGGTACATCAAATCTTACTTTAAACATTATTGACATTCGAAATACAACTGCTGCTGTTGTGATTATGATATGTGTGTCCGCCCCAGGACACCGTATAGTTAGCGCGCAGCAGTTAGCTGCACACGTTAATCTAAGAAATCGTCGTTCCCGTAGTCGAACAGACAGCTCCTGGAAATGGGACGTTTTCGAATGAAATTACTTATCGAATTAATCAGTGATATGGGCAGGGTGGAAATATTTACTCTTCTAATTTTTATTGTGTTCATGAACTATAAATAGTTCACATTAAAAATGCCAGGTTTGTAAGAAACATGCCATAAGGAATTACTGTTTTAATGCCGATCTCTGTTGTTGGGAAACCGTACGCCTACTATTATCTTATGGTGGTCTCTTTTCCCAAGCTTCAGCCAGCCGGGGTCTTTTCATGCTAGTCATCCCAGAAACAGACAGGGAGAAAACAGAAGAAAGATACAGAGGTCAAGATAAAAAGAAAGAAAAAACAAAGAGGTGGGGGTTCAGAGTGCAGCAAAGAAGGATGAGAAAACATGAGAAGGAGAGCGAAGGAGAGAAAAGTCGTCGCCGAAAGAAGCTTTTAGGGGCGGGACTGCAGATCCCTTTGAAGCACTGCCTCGTAGCCGTGAACAGGGATGTAATTAGGGGGGAGGAGGGAGGAGGAGAAGTGGAGAAGTGAGGCCGAGCAACAGATGGCTTTGAAGTGGACGCGCTCGAGGCAGGCGGATGGAAAGCGTGTGCAGCAGGGGGCGGAGCGGATCCCTATGAAGTGGTTAGAGTTGCATCGGGAAAGCTAAACCAGCAGGCGGATGCGCGTTCACGATCACATGCACTTGTAGAAATCCGCCGGCTGGTTTACCTTTTTTGATGCAACCCTAAAATTCTCCCCTATCCATTCCTTGCGGAATAGGATAGGCGAGACCTAAAAACAATTAATGCAATGCTATAGAACAAAAAATTATCCCGAACTGTGGTATCAACACATTGTGTGATCATATCAGTTCTTAAAAAATGGACAGCAGCTAGCTGGCTAGCCTAAAACATACCTGGCATGCAACAGCATGACACACCCAATCTAATGTTTGAACAGGAGGGAAAAAAAAATGTGCGTAGACTGATGGCAACAAACTGTTTACCTTGGAATTTGTTCATTTTATACTAGTATGCCCAAATATGAGGGGATTGCCGCCATACAGCATTTTTGGGATATCGGATGTGCCCCTTTACTTGGGCATTCTGAAATGCTAACAGATTTGATCACTGGTGTTTTGGATAACAATGACTTTCTCCGGGGAGTAGTATGATTTTATAGCAAGTTGCAATAACAGCATGGCCAGATTATCTGGCACAATCTGCTTTAGGATTTCACCCGATGCACTTGGCTCTTCACAGGGTATACTTCAGGATCACAACGGTGTTCTTCTAGTTATGTCTGGTGATGGTGACTCAACAGCTGCATTTCTTATCCCTATGTCTTTGTTACAATTGTGTAAGATACTTTATGTATCCTGCTGCAGCCTTAAAAAAGTCTGACGAAACACGCGCCGGCTGCTTGTCTGTAATGGATTTTACGTCTCAGACGCAAGAAAGGTGAATATTTGTGAAAACAATAAATCACGACAAACAACTCAGTACTTCTTTATTGGCCGCACGATATGGCCATTGGACTTCTCTGAGTGCTTTGGTATTCCTCTGCTGATGTGGAAGCGAGGAGTTGGCAGGATAGGCCTCTTTAACTTAACAGGGGAGAGGAGATGTCACTTACCATAGTTGCAAATCACAAAGGCTCTGCATGAGCACTCTCACAAAGGAGTTATTACTGGACTTTTGGGACTCCAGACAAGCTGGACCCAGGGCAAAGAGGTAGGGGATGTCCGGCAACTCATGGCCATGGACATGGAAGTCTCTAGAAACTCCTATTTCAAAGTGGGCACCAGGTATAAATATTGGAGGCCAGACCGCAAAAGAATACATTTGGTCCCAGTGCCACCTACTGTCCTTTCTAATACTTCATGCCAGTAAAAACAACTCTCAACAAAGTCCCACAAAATTATAGTGTCAGAGACAATTTACATCACTGACATCTCGCCGGGAAAATTAACCCTCAACCAAGTTCCACAATTCTTAAGTGTAAGATGTTATCTTGCACAAATACTAAGCCTTTATGTCTACACTCGTATTCTATGTCTATATGTTGATTGTTGTGCCCATCTTAGGACAATATTGTTATCTTGTACATATACTGTTATCTCAAGTTGATGCTGCTTCCTATCCTACCTTGTGCGTATAGCAGTGACCATGCCTTTGCGATATCTACTAGTCCATGCTGTCAATCAATCATAGCATTTAAAATAGCACTAACATAACATAACATAAAGCGCACTACATACCCATGATGGTCTCAAGGTGCTGGGGGGGGGGGGGAGGACGCTGCTACTGTTCGAAGAGCCAGGTCTTGAGGAGTCTCCTGAAGGTTAGAAGGTCTTCGGTCTGCCACAGGCGGATGGGGAGGTTTCACCGGCGGTCATTCTTCAGATGTGGGGGGCGGTGGCAAGGGCGCGGTCTGTGGAGTGGAGCTGGCGGGTGGGGCTGTAGAGGCTGAGTCGGCTGGTGAGGTATGCTGGTCCGGTGTTGTGGAGTGCCTTGTGTGTGTGGGTGAGGAGCTTGAAGGTTATCCTCTTGTTGATGCGGAGCCAGTGCAGGCCTCGAGGTGGGGTGTGATGTGGCTTCATCAAGGGATGTCGAGGATCAGGCGTGTGGAGGTGTTCTGGATGCGTTAGAGCCGTTTCAGGAGTTTGGCCGGGGCTCCTGCGTAGAGTGCATTCCCGTAGTCCAGTCTACTGCTGACAAAGGCCTGGGTAACCGTCATTCTAGTTTCAGTGGGGGATCCACTTTAAGATCCTGCGAAGCATGTGAAGGGTGTTGAAGCTGAAGAAGGAGATGGCGTTGACCTTCTTCGTCATGGAGAGGGTGGAGTTGAGGATGACCCCTAGGTTGCGTGCATGGTCGGTGGGTGTAGGGGGATGCTCCTAGTGCAATCGGCCACCAGGAGTCGTCCCAGGCTGAGGGGGTGGATCCGAGGATGAGGACCTCCATCTTGTCCGAGTTCAGCTTCAGTCGGCTGTTTCTGATCCAGTCGACAACGGCCTTCATTTCTTCTTAGAGGTTGGTTTTGGCGGTGTGTGGGTCTTTGGTGAGTGAGAGGATCAGCTGGGTGTCGTGGGCGTAGGAGATGATGTTGAGGTCGTGCCATCGTGCAACGTGGGTGAGCGGTGCCATGTGGGATGAGCCTTGTGGTACGCCGCAGATGTTCTCGGTACAGTATTAGGGAACGAGATCTGGCACCTGGTTAACAGAAACCTAGTGCACTTACAGTACAAAACTACATCATAGATCAGCAAAAAAATGGGGCAACCATGTCAAAAGAGGCACTTTCCCACACTTGCAAACTTGTGTATCCTTATTGGACATTGATAGGGTTTCAGACCAAGCACCAGGTCTCTGAAAATCACAAATGTCCACCAGGGCCAAGGCCAATTGAATGTTTTGCAGTCATTTTTCCAAGGTTTGCAGACCTCATGGGCCACAATGTGGGTCCCTTGCTCTTTTTGCCACTGGATTCAAGCTAGCCTGGCTGATGACAGATGATTATCCAGAAACTGGTCCCAGGATGCATGTTTCCGGTCCAGGGAAGACATGGCTTGGCAGTTCCGGCTGGACTGTTCCTATGAGGCACCGGGTCATACTGATTTGCATATGGCCATGTCTGAACTGGGTTGGTGGAGTGAGCTAAAGAATGAGGATGGGTTAAACCCAGATCAGTTGACAGGGGGTGAGTGTTTGATTTGCTACAACGCTCCGTCCATTATCCCCTTGGGAATCACAATGTGGAACCCAGCTTCAGTCTTAAAATCAGCAATTTTTTTTCCAATGTTAACATTAGGCAGCTCCTGTGCTAGGAAGAGACAGGATGGCACCACATCTCCTTAAGGCTTTAGTATTAATACGATGGGAGGAACAAGTCACTTTATCCTGTAATGGTTCGAGTTGTAGCCAGCCAATCAGGGAGCTTCAGGTCGGAGGACCCAACTTTGGGTTTATGTATCCGAAATGGACGACAGGAGAAAAAGCTCCTTAATACAAACGGGTGCAATATATTTTTACATTTGGTCCTCAAGTCCAGATTCACTGACCATTTCTAGGCTAAAGATCCAGCTCGCTTTAATTTAATTGACGAGTGTCTTGATTTGAAGCCCACAAAAAACACACTTTTCAAATGCTCAACTTCATAAAAATAACTGATGGATTTGTATCAAATGAATCAAAGGCCCTTCCATGAGTAACGTTTGTTGTAATTTCATTCAGCCTTTTTTCTGTAGCTCTATTAATAACTTTTTCAATGGGAATTAAATGGAAAATGGCACTTGGCCGCCCGCTTGACAGACATACATAAAACTAGCCATGCTATACCCAAATAGTTGTGTGCAGATTCACTGCACTGTTCCAAAGTTATTATATGTTCATATATTTATATTACATGGGATTCTGTAATCCCTGCATAAAAGGCAGTCTCATAGAGCCAGATGTATGACTGTTATTTGCTGTCGCAAAGGGGATTTTGGCCCCTTTGCGACCGCAAAATAGGTCTGCCCAATGTACTAACTCTATTTCGCGAGCAGCTAATGAATTAGCGACTTGCAAAATGGGGTTAGTGTCTCCCTAATAGGAAGGGCCGTGCCAAGAGCGTTACTTCCTAATAGCGAGTCTAAAACCTATGTATGAATGTTGTGCGACCCCAAAACACTCGCAGTTTAACACCCTTCTCACACGGGTGGTAAAGCACTCACACACGGGTAGGGGTCCCCAGGGGACCCCTTCCTCTTTTTGAATGGATGCACAAATATTTTTTAAGGGCAGACAGTGGTCCCAGGGACTACTGCCTGCCCTTAAAAAATTAAACTGAAAAGCTTAATTTTCCTTTTTTAAATGCATCCCGTTTTCCATTAAGGAAAGCAGGCTGCATTTTTTTTTTAAAACTGCTCTATTGACAAAGCAGTCCAAGACATGGTGGTCTGCTGACCCCAGCAGGCCACCATCCCTGGGAGTGCCAGCCATTCCCAATGGGGTTGACCATTGCGAAAGCATCATTAATATTTATGAGGCATGCAATTTGCGACCCCACTAGGAATCGCAAACGTGGGATTTGCGACTCACAATTAATCGCAATATGCGAGTCGCAAATCCCAAAGGTCGTACATCTGGCCCTAATTTCTTATCAGCAACTTGTGATGCAGCAAGTCGCTGATTAAAAAGAAAAGACATCAGATTTCGACTATTATAAGTTATTACCGTCGAGTTCTGAGGTCAATGCGGTAGGGAGGACGGTGGGAGAGTCTCCCCGACCCGCTTGACGCCAGCATAGCTGTCATGTGAGTGTCAGACACGCTTGTACTATCGTGTTTGTCTACCTGACGCCAGGAAATCAGTCTTTTAAAAATACGTTTTAATTTGTGCATTTTACATTTTATATTTGCTGTCACTTACTGGTTCAGTTCCCTTCACGCTCCTAACGCCGCACTCCTAGTACCATAAGGGGCAACAGGGGCCCATTCCAACACAGGGAAGTCTGGGCTCGATACTCCAGCCTGCCCGCCCTGTTCCGACTCGGCAATTAGTGTCGTTGAGCGGAGGGCGGACAGGTAAGAGCCAGACCTACTTCCGGTCGGAGCAGCGGTTAGCGTTCTAGGCTTTTCTTAGGAAGGGCTATTTAGCCCTCCTTCTGCTCTGAGCGCGCAGCAATAGCACGCAGGGGTGCGCCTAAGAGCGTGCCTAAAACAAGCTGAAGAGAAGCCCGTCTGCGCCCGTCCACGATCGGGCGGGGCCAGGGGCCATGGGCTCTGTCTCAAAAGACTTAGATGCAATTATGAGACATAGTATCCGGTGCTCATCCCAGGTGCTTAAAGATCTGCAGCCAGAACCGCTGGTAGGTTGTGTCGTGCATTCTCTGTTATGCCCCGAAGGCCCATTTTCATGCCTACATTGCTGTTTTCAGGCATCTTTTACTAATCTGGATACAGGTGGTATTGCCGAGAAAACCAAGCTACCTATTAGGCCCTGTTTCCAAACATCCCCCACCAATTCTTCCACCAGCTTGAATACTGAGGAAACTCCGCCAGTGAACAGTTTAAAAAGTTTTCTTTTAAACATTCGTTCCCTACCAAAGCACCATCTTGAATTCTGAGATCTGGTTAATATCGTAAAGCCAGATATCTGTTTCCTCACAGAAACTTGGTTATAACCCCACACAGTTCCCGCCATTACGCTAGGGGTTCCGAGGGTATATAAGGTCCTTAAATTAGATCGTCCTTTCAAAACCGGGAGAGGCATTGCTATAGTATATAGAGAAGAGGGTCTGAAGATTTTTCTACTAGAACAAAGAAGTTGTCCCATGATGGAAATTATGGTCTTTAAGATCAATTCCACCTCTAGAACTCACTGGAAGGGGGCGTTAGTATACCGTCCCCCGGGGTCAAGTGCGGGCTTCTCACTCTCTCTAGTGGAATTTCTGGCTCCATATTTAAAAGTCAAAGAAGATTTTATTCTCCTTGGAGATTTTAATGTTCATGCAGACCTTCCTAGTCACCCCGATACTGCATTATTACTCTCAGATCTTACAATATTAGGGTTAGAGATTCAAAATAAGGGTCCCAGACACATTGGTGGACATACTTTGGACCTAATTTTCACCAATTGCTCTAAAATTAAATATTGGTCAACGCCTCAAGTGAGCTGGTCTGACCATCATATGGTTGAATTCCTTTTCTGTGGTCTTGCTATACCACATCAAAAATCTCTTCCCGCTATTTTGCGGAGACCGTGGCGTAATGTAATATCGGATGAATTACAGAGGGTCTGGAAGGAACCCATCATCACAGAGATAGATAATGTTGAGTCCGGCTTAACCAAGTACAATAAAGCTCTTTTGGAAGCAGTGGATTTATTGGCGCCACTGAAGCTACACAAACAGCATCCAGTATCCAAACAAGAGATATTG
The DNA here is from genome assembly GCF_964263255.1 of Lissotriton vulgaris. Taxonomy (NCBI): domain Eukaryota; kingdom Metazoa; phylum Chordata; class Amphibia; order Caudata; family Salamandridae; genus Lissotriton; species Lissotriton vulgaris. The sequence continues at coordinate 352,934,767 of NC_141686.1, forward strand.
TATACTGAAGAACTTAGAGGGGAGAAGCAGAAGTGTAGAAAGCTCGAAAAAGCTTGGAGGAAATCACACATGGAAGCTAGTAAGAAAGAGTATACTGATGCCCTGGCCTCCTATCACAAAAACTTGAAGATGGCCAGGAGGAGCTGTCTTGCATCACAATTAGCTGAAGTAGACAACTCTTCCAGAGAACTCTATAAGATCCTACAGTCCTTCATAAAACCAGTGGCCTGTGAGAGTCCTGATGACTTTTCTCAAGCCCTGTGTGATGAAATATCGTTGTTCTTCGAGAATAAAATAGAGCTTATCTATGAGAAAATCAAATAGTCAGGGATTGTTGGGAGTAATATCGCCAGTTCCTCCCCGACATTCCCTATTTCACCTCCGCCATCCGCGTGTGGTAATATTTTATTTACCACATTTTCAGAGATTAATCTTCCTGATGCTACCTCCCTGGCCAGTCAAATTAAAACAGGATCTCCTTTAGATCTTTTGCCAGCGAAGATGGTGGGCTCTCTAGGGAATCTGCTCCTACCTGGAATTCAAACTGTGATCAATCTCTCTCTTAGAGAAGGACATGCGCCAGGTGAATGGAAGAAAGCGGTAGTGAACCCTATTCGAAAGAACGCAGCCCTGCCATGGTCAGACCTTTCCAATCTCCGTCCTATCTCCCTCCTTCCTCATATCAGCAAGATGACCGAGAAACATGTGAATACCCATCTGTCTAAGTTCATCGAGGCAGCGGGTGGTCTGGAATTCTCAATCTGGGTTCAGACCTAACCACAGCACCGAGTCGGCCCTCCTCTCCGTGACCAATACCATCAGGATGGCACAGGATAGAGGGGGCTCCATGATCTTGGTGCTGTTGGATTTGTCCGCTGCCTTTGACACGGTTTCTCATGATATTCTTCTCGGTCATCTGTGGAAGGTGGGGTTAGGCGGCTCGGCTCTGGCCTGGCTTAAGAGCTTTCTCTTGGGCCAATCACAAACTGTCAGGTTGGGCTCCCATCAATCGATCTCTATAGAGCTCACTAAGGGGGTCCCTCAGGGCTCATGCCTAAGCCCCACACTCTTTAATGTGTATGTGGCCCCCCTGGCGGATATTGTGAGAGAATATGGGTTCACTCCAGTATCGTATGCTGACGATACTCAGCTTCTGTTCCCCTTCCATACCCTGACACCGGCAATTAAACACGCATTTTCCACTGGTATGAGAGCAGTAACTGATTGGATGGCCTCCAATTGCCTACAATGCAATGTGGGCAAGACGGAGGTCATGCTTTTTGGAGAAGCCCCCCCTCTTGTGGTCGCCTGAGTGGTGGCCCCTGGATCTAGAATCTGCTCCTTGTCCTAAGCAGATAGTAAAAAACCTGGGGGTACGGCTTGACCAGGCGTTACTACTAAAGGAACATGTGAATCTGGTGGCGGGAACCTGTTTCAGGACCATTGGGCTCCTGAGGCGTGTGTTCCTGTTCCTGGATGACTGCTACAGGAAAACGCTGGTTCAGGCACTGGTCGTCAGTAGATTGGATTACTGCGATGGACTGCTCCTATCAGCCAACGAGGAACAATTGAGCCGTCTGCAGGTGGTCCAGAATACTGCGGCCAGATTAGTTCTTGACGCTCCTCCCAGGTCCTCTTCACGCCCCCTTCTGCATAAACTCCGTTGGCTGCCCATCCGCCAGCGGATTGAGTTTAAAGTGTGTTGTGTAATCCACAGATGTCTTCATGGATCTGGCCCTAAATATCTGGCTGAATTATTTCGGCTGTATATTCCGACCCGTTCGTTGCACTCTAGCAACCAATTATTGCTTCAGGTCCCTCGTATTAAGAAGGCAAGACAAGGGGGTCGTGCCCTGTCCTATAGGGGCCCTACTCTGTGGAACACTTTGCCCCTCATCCTAAGACAAATTACTAACTTTTATGCCTTCAGGAAATCCCTGAAGACACATCTATTTCCGGCTGTGTAAGATCTAGGGCACTCTATGACTATGATTTCGATCTGGCATCTTGGAAGACCATAAGCGCGGAGATACCCTTCGGGGTCGATTCCTGCGCTATAGAAGAACATAAAATAAATAAAATAAATAAATAAATGCCAGCTGCAAGAGCCAGCAGCCCGGGTGAATGGCAGGTCAGGTCATGAAACATGTTAGAAATGGGGGTCTCTAGTTAGTAATCGCTGGCGCCAATGTCCAAATAGGGACCCTTCTTCCTAAGTCAGGGCAAGTGGCCTACCCCCTTTGACAACCCCTGATCAACCCTGTGATAAGGTAGCACGAGCAGTTAGGCCTATATCAGAGGCAGTGTGTGAAGCATTTATGACCATGCACAATAATATCTTTATCTAAGGTTTAACTCTATACTCTCAAAGCATTTTAACAAGCTACAATGCACGTAAACCAGTAGGGACTCAAAAAGGCAATAACGTATTCACCAGACGTGACACTGACTGAGTTCAAGGCCGGGGCCTACGCGACCCATTGCGCACCAGATACCTGCCGTTGAAAGGGGCTACAGCACGCAGCTTCTCAAAAAAGCGAAGATGGTGACAGGCCGACTCCCAGCGAGCACAAGTCCTGGCTGCAGGGGTCCGTAGCATGCACCCACAATGATTCAGGCACTCAGGGACAGGCGGGCTCTCAGCAACAGCAGCACGCGTCTGCGACGGGCCAAGCTGGTGGTGGTGATGACTCTCATCTTGCAGCTCCGTGGTGGTCTCACAGTGGCAAGAGCTTTCGCTTAGCTACGGCGGCCCACGAGACGATAGTGACAGTCCTCAACAATGGTGACCAAGATGCAAGCACTCAGCGGCAGCAGCTCTTTCTTAGCTGCGATGGCCCCAAGGACAAATCACGATGAGGCAACGTTGGCAAAGGTGCGGGCGCTAAGCGGCAGCAGCTCTTTCTTAGCTGCGGCAGCCCACAGGACAGATCCCAATGATGCAAAGTTGGCAAAATTGCGGGCACTGAGTGTCAGCAGCTCTCTCTTAGCTGCGGTGGCCCACAGGATGAATCATGATGATACAAAGTTGGCAAAGGTGCGGGCACTCAGCTGCAGCAGCCATCTCTTAGCTACGGCAGCCCACAGGACAAAGGATGGTCTCGACCAGGCTGGCACAATGGTGGGCACTCAGCGGCTGCAGTCTCTTAGCTGCAGCGGCCGCACATATTCAGCAAAGGTTCTGAAGGTTCAAATTCAGGCAGGCTCTCAGCGGTGATAGCTCTCTCTTAGCTGCAGCGGCCCACACAGATTCAGTGAAGATTCCCAGTCCGTGTTCCTCACAGTAGAACTAGAGGCTCTGGATTGCTCGACGGAGGCCTCACCTGTAAGCAGAATTCCACGCACAGGAATTCCAACGGCAGACGGGGTGAAGTCTAATGTCCCTGAGACTTCGGCAGGAGGCGCTCTCCATTCAGGCCCTCTGGAAGTTTCTTCAGCATGCTTGGTGAAAGTTTCAAAAGTCCTTTCCTCTGTTATCCCGGACAGAGTTTCGTCTTGACATCCAGAAGAAAACACCTGGACAAGGTTCCAGCGCAGCATTTTATACCTAAAAAGTCTTTGTTCTCTAAAGCCACAAATCACTAAATCCAGTCAGAACCAGTTTGGTGGGGTCGGGGAGCACTTGGTTTACGAGGCAACATCTTGCCCTTTCAGAATGCGGGGGTCTGCTATCAGACGCCCAGTGTGGGGGTGGAGCTATCATTCACTTTTCCAGGCACGGCCTTGCTCAGATCAAAGAGAAGTGTGGCTTACTGGTTAGAGCAGGCAGACCCTGAAGCAGAGGTCAGACCCGGGACCAGGGTTCTATTCCCGACGCGGCAGGGTCTTGAGCTCAAATGTCCACGGACTCGATAATTCTCGCTTCGGTGCCTGACCTAATCATGGGTTCACACTCTGCAACTCTGGGCATTAAGCTTGCTTAATCTCCACAACGGCCCCCTGCGGCGGGATGCCTGGCTTTCACCTTGGGGATGCCCTGTAGGGGCTATCTCACAGGGAAAAGCCTGGACGGGTTCCCAAGGCAAGCGCTTAGAGACCCCTGGGTTATAAGCGCTACATAAATCCAACATGCAATACAATACAATACAAAGAGTCACCCTTCCCTGAATACCGATCTCTCTCTCCAGCCAGGTCTGACCCAGCTGGCCCTGCTGTTCCAAAACCAGACGGCCACTACACATACTAGCAAATCCTACAGGAAAGCTCAGGCAAGAAAATACCGTGTTTCCAGAAGAGCCATTTTCGAACATGGGATATATAAATGGTTCTTACTAAAAGGTGTATCTCAATGTCCTGAGCATAAACATATCACACGATCAGTTTATGGGGGTCAGATAGGATTATAGAAGGTAATCGTCAGCCTGCCGATTCTGGCCAATGAGAACGGATAGCTTCACAATAGTAACAGTGAAATGAAGGGTTAACTCGCTATTAGAACATGCTACACAGACCTAGGCATTATGGTTATCCTAATTCATACAGTCATCTTTACACTGGGGACCATTCGCTCTGTGGCACTGATTAGCAGTGGCACAGCGCCCAGAGCATCTAAATCCAGCCAACATAAAAGATAGGAAGAGAAAAGATGAAGGGAGACCCACAGCAATGATGCCAGGTCTAACAAAACATAATTGAAGCAGCTGTTTAAAGCAACAAATGGAACGCTGATTTTCTTTCTTCTGCTTCATTTTGCTAGTTTACTGTGACAAGCAAAGAGAACATGCTTATTTTTTTCAACTCCTTAGATAGAGGAAAGGTGGAATCATGGAATCTTTCTGCATGTTTCTACATGTTCGGAGGTACTGCAGCTTTTTTATGACTTGTATTGAACTGTTTCTAATATTTGTGTGCAAAAAATATCCCACAGGTTTTTGATGCATTTAATTTTGCACTAGAGGCTTTATTTTTATTCTTCTTGTTTGCAAACATGTTTGCTCTTTCATATGAAAGAGCTACGTAACAAGGTTTTAAGTGGTTTGTGGGAAAGGTGATGGTGTGAACATGTATTATATGAGATAAAGTACCACCTGGCGCACATTATAAGATTACTGCGAGTCACCTCGGAGTCCAATAACCTTATAAAGTAACTCTGCCTTCGGCCTCATTCCTCTATATAGTTGTGGAACTCCTCGGTGACATGCAATATCCTTATAATGTGTGGCCGGAGGTACTTTATCCCTAATATATTTTCACTGAATAAGGTTAAAGTCAAATTATAGTTGGTTTTGTTATAACACCTTAATGGATCTTTAAAAAAATAAAAAAATAAATTCTTAAAAAACAAGGGTAAAGTGCATTTATAGTTGAAACATAAAACTGATCAAACCACTGCAATATGCAAGTTATAGTTAGAACCACAATACATAACTCGCACTACGGGTGTGCAAACCCTAACTCAGCATGTTACGTGTGATGATGCGATGACATTTTACATAGTTAAAGAGTTTACTAAAGGCAGGATGCTGCTGTAGGGAGACCATGGCTACTTTTATCTTCCCTTAAAACCATTAATAGCACACTTGGGACTGAGCTAGAATTCGGGTGGGTGAACTCACAAGTCACATACAGCGAATCACGTAGTGTATCTGTCTTTCACAACAAGGCCGTGTGCACTCTTGGAGAACCCTGCAGGGGCAAGAACATCCCTGGTCGGCCCTGCTGTTGAAGCTGAATACTGACTAGGATTTTTATATCAGGAACTGGAGACGACTGCGTCTTACCCAATGTAACTGTGCAACTGGAAACACAGTTCCCTCTCTAGACTGTGCATGTCGGCTATTCTCAATGAACACCACATCACTTTTATCCGACTATTACGTGTGAGTCTGGCCAGTAATTTCTCCCATGAATTGCGCTATTTCCAGTACCTCAGCTGGAATAGGGACGGTCAAGGAAGGACAAGAGCTACTGTCCTATTTGTCTCATGCAGAGTCCCATAACCAGGCCTGTTTCTGCACAGGAAGGATGCAGTCCTGTGTGGAAACAGAGAAGAGTGCAGGGGCACATCTGCACCCTGTGTACACTGGGGGTCAGTATCGCTCAGGGGGTTCACCCAACAGCAAATGATCCCCTCAGAGACTTTCTAAAACCTGCTAATATGCATCCTAAAGAGGTTACATGTGTTAGTATGCACTCCGCGTGTCCATGTATAGCGAAACACATACCTGGGGTGACTTTGGACAGCAATAAATATGACTGTGTTGGTCCTGTCTCCATTGAGTCTGAGGGGGCGTCTTCATCTGCAGTATTTGTATCCAGTTCTACGCATGATGGGGGCACAGGCTGATCCTGCTCTTCAGGACAGAGCAGTTCTGCCTTGCTGTTCTGATGTTGATGCTGTGATTCAGGATGCAGTGGTTTGAGTATATAGCTCTGATCTGAGCCCTGTGCATCAGTACAGGCTGGTTCTAGCGTGTACTTCAGATTTGAATCCTGCTCCTCTAGGTGTAGTGGTTCCACTGTTTTGTTCTGATCTGTTTTTTGTGCTTCAGGAAGCACCGATTCTCTCTCTCGATCCAGTGCAGCAGTGTGCAGTGATTCCACCGTGTTGTTCTGATCTGAACCTGGTGCATCTGCACAGGTCTGATCTAGCTTGTCCTTCTGCTCTGGTTCCTGTGCTTCAGGGCGCATAGATTCTAGCTCGTAGTTCACGTTTGGATCCTGTGCATAAGGAAGTTCCTGCTTCAAGCATAAGTGTTGCTGTAGGCGCTGGGTTTGTTGTGACACCAACTCATGAAAGGACAATAGCTCAGACTATAAGTGTTCATCTGATGACATCCCATCAGGTGACACGGGTTGTAGGGTGCGGTTCTCCTGGGGATCTTGGAAATAAAAACATATCAATTCTTCCTCCAAGGGATCCTCAGGTTCCGTCCCATCTGGCAGCGTGGGTTGTATACGGGGGTTTTGCTGTGGTTCGAGTCCTTCAGGAAATAGCGGGTGTGGGTAGAGGTTCTGTTGCTGGTCCCATCTATTAGTAGACAATGGGGATGCTTCTTGCTTCAGGGGCGCTTCTGGTTCCCTCTCTTCTGTGAACGCTGACTGTACCCTCTGGTCTTGCTCTGGTGCCTGGCCAACAACAAATTGTGAGGGAAGACACAGGCTTGCCTCCAGTGATCTGCCTGGAGGATCTGTCTGAGGGCATATGGATAAAGTACAATCCAGCTGTAGTCCATTTCTATCTGGAAACCCAGGTTGCATGCACTGGTCTCGTTGCGACTCGTGTACATCTGGAAACCCAGGCTGCATGCACTCTTCCTGCTGCGACTCATGTACATCTGGAAACCGAGGCTGCTTGCGTTGGTCTCGCTTCGACTCGTGTACATCTGGAAAACCAGGTTGCAAGCACTGGTCTCGCTTCGACTCGTGTACATCTGGAAACCCAGGTTGCAAGCACTGGTCCTGCTGTGGGTCACATCGATGTAGAAGCATTGGCTGTAGACAAAGGTTTGGCTCCTCTGGACGCCCTTGAATATTGGTTGGAGAAGAGAGCGTACACTCCTGCTTTAGTGCATGCCCATCATAGCACACTGTCTGAAGACACAAGCTCGGTTCCACTGGCCTGTCCAGTTGAGGTGTCGCCGGAGACTGGCTAACAGCACAATCTCTAATGCTCGCTAGACAAACCACCTCCAAAGACACTCCACCATTATCTAGGTAACCTTGATCCTTTTCTATCCTGATTTTGTTAATCAGCCCAGCGACTCTAGAAGGTACGTCCTCCACAGTATTCAGCAAGTTATCCAGTTTGGCTTCCAACTCCTCCAGCATGGATAGAAGGATAATGTGGGGCAGGTCCTCCAAAAGCGGTTCCAGGTCCCTGTCCCTCTGAGCATCATTTTGGGATCCTGAAGTGGAGATGTTATGGAGAGGTAAAGATGGGACTGTGGCTCTTACGGATTCACGTGAACACTGCGTTGTCACTTTCTTTCCTGGAGCCCGTCTTCTCCCCATTCTGGTACTTTGATTTTCAAGTCTCAAGTGTCTGCAGAGAGAAGGAAAAGAGAAACACAACACGTTATCACAGGACAGTTAGGTCAAAATATTCCTTCCCGTCTCACCAAGCCCGGTGTGATCAGAGAACATCGCTCATGTCTAAAACCACCCAAAAATGCAATCATTAGATTTTCACAATGCCCATAACCTAGTCCATGCATTAAGAAAGAAACTGATTTGAAATGTGTTTCCAGCACAATAAGCTTGATTTCGATCTTGGCAGTATGGTTTAGCCATCTCTGTTTCAACTTGCATGCCTTCTTGGCGGTTCATCCACTCTATTTAGATGTTGACGGGTCCATAGAGAAAAGAACGCCAGAGTTCAACCGACTCTGCCAGGAATTTTCAACTGCATTGAGGGTGTAAGAGGCAGAATCAGCTGTTGGAGGCACTCCAGCCAAGATGATCGGCGAGCTAATCACGCTGTAGCTTTCCGTCGAACCAACTATGGCTGGAATCCCACCTAATTTGCGTTGGAATCAAAGGAAATGAGGAATAAAAACTTAACTTTTTTGTGTTTTCCACTACTGTTTCTGTCTTTAATCCCTTCATCCAGGTTCCACCTTTGCTGCTTCGACAGCACCACGATGCCAAATGACTCCGTTGTCGCCGGGATCTGAGGTAAGCTACTTTTACATTTGTCTTACTATGAATCATATGTTGACAATTGCTGTAGCCTTACGTATTTTTGCATTGCTCTTACATTCAATTTTTTTCTCCTGTGCAATGCAGTAGTCATCATTTAATAATTTAAAAAGGTCAAATGAATACATCTGTATTGAATCTTGAAAAAATATATTATTGCTGTGATGCCTGTGGGTGTGCATTCAATAGCGTGGGAATGTTGTTTGTGTGGCATACAATATGTAACAAAAAGGGGCATGACACTATGTACATATGTATTTAGAAGCACATACAACATATATGTATGGACACATTAATAAGTAGTACTTACCAGTCTCCACTCCACCAGGGACTCACTCCATCAGCAAACTGCAGCTAGGACAACCCCAGCACAACAGGGATATCTAAATAGGCTTGGCACAATACGGCTGGCCTGATGGGGACGGAGTTATGTTAGCCAGCAGAGGAGACCGCCGAGTCCGGGTGTGTGCCACTTATGCGACGGAAAACAGTCTGCCGGTGAGTAAAATGGTTCAGCCAGCACACACCTAAATACAGCAGGCGGGATACCGGCAACTCAACGGAGTACTTGAAGCTGCTGCCGTGGAGTGACGGAGGGAATACCGCCAAGATCTAAATCAGGGCCTATGTCTGTTCCTTGCTCTGTCCAAATTACACACTGTGCGACCTAAAAAAGAGAACTGCAGCAATCGAAGGTTTATAAAACAGACAAGACTGCGCAATCATCCTCACTGGCACTGTACAGCTCTCTTTTGCAATATTCGGTTAAGTGACTGAAGCACGCCCCAACATACCAAACCTCTACAAAATGCTGCTTATGTCCTTGCATTTATAGAGAGCATGTTCAACCTGGGGTTTCTTGGCACTGAATCAGAAATTCATAAAAGAGAAGACAAAGAGAAGACAACAAATCAGACAAGAATGTAGTATTAGTAGGCTTGTGGGTTATCATATTTCTGGGAAAACACTTAAGTTAGATTCAAATGTATTTAACCGGGAGAGAGTTCCCTATGGAAGGAGCTTGTACCAAAGCTGCAACCTCCTGATCTGATCTTCTATAATTTTGGAATAGCAAGTAAATTCAAGTGAGATTGTAAGTTTTGTAGGGGTGTATGCATCTCCACCTGGCCTGCAATGAAGTAAGGGGCTTGAGGTGAGGCAGAGGGTCTTAGAGCGGATTTGTTATTTTAATATAGGTGTGACGTTTGCCCACCTCAGAAGACGCTAAACTAAACAAGCTCGTTTCCAGAACACACTAACACTCTATACATTGTTGTCAATGTCGGGGTCTTAATTACACACTTATATTGGGCAGTACGCTCCGATAAATGACTAAAGCCCCTTCCAATTGAAACGGCTTGGCAGCGGCATATTGAAGACCCAGTGGCTCAGGATAAATACGAGAATAAAAAGGGTGGCGGTGTCTGCTCGTTTTAAGCTAAAACAATAAAATATTATACACATGACCTACCTCTCCCCCAAGCGCCTGCACAGTACATATCCCACTAGAGACCAGAACTACCACACAGAGATCGCAGACTTTCTACACGTGATCTGGCACTGCCCAATGATACAGGGCTTTTGGTACTGCCCAAGGATACAGGGCTTTTGGCACTGCCCAATGATACAGGGCTTTTGGCACTGCCGAGGGATACAGGGCTTTTGGCACTGCCCAAGGATACAGGGCTTTTGGCACTGCCCAAGGATACAGGGCTTTTGGCACTGCCCAATGATACAGGGCTTTTCACACTGCCCAATGATACAGGGCTTTTGGCACTGCCCAAGGATACAGGGCTTTTGGCACTGCCCAAGGATACAGGGCTTTTGGCACTGCCCAAAGATATAGGGCTTTTGGGCTGAGGTTTTAGTTGAATTACAGGAGGCCATTGGCTGGGAGATTCCTTTATGTGCATGTCTGCTGGGCCTTCTTCCAGAGAACCCAAAAAGGAAGCTCAGTAGCCAGTACACTATGCGAGGCTCCTTATAGCTAAGAGGGTAGCTGCAATCCACTGGATGAGTCCCCGGGCTCCGATGAGGAGGGCTTGGGAGGTTGATCCAGTGGAGTGGGTCTGGCGTTTGCATAGGTTTAAATTTCCACTTGAGAAGGACGAGAAGAGACCCCAAAGCATAGGAGGCCCTCGCCACCTGGGCTGAGATAATTCAGGGCCTACTCACTTATACATGTTCTCTAGAGGGGGACATGCCAGAGAGAATGGAGGTGAGCGAATGACGCCAAGGGGAGGGGAGAGAAACTCTTACAGCTGGGAAGATGATGCTCTACGGTGGACTGCCATGCTCAGACTGACTCTGTTAACAAGATCAATCTCTATTGTATCTACTATGAACGCTCAGGGGGTGGGGGTGGGGGTGTGATTTGAAGGTTCGGGGTTAAGGTTTGCCCATTCTAGATCAGTGATGATAGGACGGATTGGCGCTCGTGGGTCAGTTGACCTTTGCTGTATTCGTTCAATAACGGATGATTTTGCCTGACTGCCTTACGTATGAATTGCCTTTATTGACTATTAAACTGAAAAAGATTTCAAGATTATTATCGATTATCACGCCCAGCTTTTAGCTGAGGGTTTAGGCTCCGGTAACAATTTCATTTTTGTTGGCGAGTAACGTTGGCTCCAAAGATTGATCCTATTCTTTAGAATTACAATCTCAGTTTTGTTAATATTCAACAAGTGAGATCATAGGTTTTGTACGGGTGTATGCATTTCCACCTGCCTTGCAATCTCAACCCTTTGAAGGTGAGGCAGAGGGTCTGATAGTGGATTTGTTATTTCAATATAGGTGTGGCGCGTGCCCACCTCTGAAGATGATGTAGTAAACAAGCAGCGTCGCTGTGAATTACTTGTAGTCTATGAATGTGTTATTGGATAATCTTACATATACTCGGTTGGCATAATGCGATCTAGATAGGACTGCGGGCACCGCTATTGCTTTTGTTGCCTAAAGTGGGAGCGGTGGCGTTATTTTCGTAAGTACTTTCAGTATAAATATGCATTGAGAGCCTACTGCTGGTAGTTATTATCGTCCATCCCTCCCAGACTTTTAGCTCTAGGTTTGTGATTCTTGAGTATCTCCGGGACATCTCCCATCTATTTCAGTAACAGAAGCACTACAGCATTTTTAAACGCACTTGAATCGATCGCTTTAGTTATTAATTTGCTGAAAATGCTCTGCATAAGATTGCTGAGGTCAGAGGTTCCATGACTCCTGGAGGGCAAGGGTCAGTTGGTGAGCAGATTTGACCTTGTCAGATTTGACCTTGTTTATTTCTTCAAACAAGGATAAGGAGAGGAGAGTTCTTTTCAGACTCAACTTCAGAATTATTGCTGTTTTTTGTTAATAAAAAAATGATTTCGAGTGTTACAGAATGCTTCGATAGGAAACAGGGTAGTTCTGATTTTATCTGGGGACGACAAATCATTCAGGATATCAAAAATCTTTTTGTTTATTATTTGCTCCTAAGATTTTAATAGCCTAGTAAGAGGAGTGTTCATGTAGAGGTTTTGCCTTTATGTTCTGAAAGTTCAGTTTTTAATGTGTTTTTTCCTCTCTTCATCATCTCATTTCTGCCAGTCTCGACTCAATGCAGGTTTCGCCTCCTTTAGCTCTGGTTTGAATCAGGGCACTGGCTTGGTGAGGTTTATAACACGCGGATGGATTTGAGGGGTGTGGGTCACGTGGCCTGTCTGAGCCACAGAGTGGATACTTTTTCTTTGGAAAGAATGTCTTCAATTAATGGGAAGTGGGGGATTGCGAGAGTGTTGATAACACTGGCTCTGTATTAATCTGTCGCCATTTGCATATGTTTACATTTCCTCTTGTGGATCAAGTTACGAAAATCTACTGAATACAAATCTTGATCAAATAATGATCGGACCATATGCAAGGATGAGTGAAATTTGGTTGATGCAAATTATAGGCACAGATCAGATCCGAGGTATTTCCTTTCATGTGAGCTGAGTTGGTGTAAATTCAACACCATTAACTTGGCAAATTCATAATCTCTAGGGTCAGAGTTCAGGTCATCAATTTGAAATCTCTTTCTCTTTCACGTCCTCCTCTATCTACCACTCTTCATCTTTCCTTCCGGCTACCTCGCATGTTTCTATATCTTATCCTCTCCACCTCACATATCTTTCTACATCATTCCCGTCTCTCCCTTCCACCTCATGTCTCTCGCTCTTCTCTTCTCTTTAAGTCTCAGTGCATCTCCTGTATCCTGGCCGGTCCCATTATCTTACTCAGCAGGGTCACAGGTACCTGCCGAGCTGGAGAGGGTTATACATATATAGAAGTGAAGACGGACAAGGCAGGGGAAGAGAAATAAAGGGGAGTTATTAGATGGGACTGTGAAAATCCTCCGAGCAGTGCTTTGATTTTCCGTTGCTGTAGCAGGAATGCAATGGTGTAAGGGGCTATATTTACGGTAACAAACTTCACCCCCTCTACTCTCGTTACCTGTGGCCCCCTGATGCCTGTTCTGCCTCCGTCAGTGAGCCTTGGGTGAGACACCCCTAAATGAACGGAGGGAGGGGCAGCAGGAGGGGGACAGAGAGCCTTTGACCCCCAAGATACTCCAAGGGCCAATAGCCCCTCAGTAAATACCCCTTCAGAGAGGGATACTATGAGAGCTGGCAGTACAAGAACTGCATTCACACTTCCTAGATTGCACGATGAGTGTGACAGGCTCCTGGCATGCACACTTCATCGAACGCCTAACTTACCCCGCTGTGGGTCGTACGACTGTGTGAGCATTATGTGCTGCCCCCTGCATCTGACCCCGAGTCATATGCACTTCACATCTGTATGAGCTCATGTGCTGCACCATGCATCTGACCCCAAGTCATAGCACTTCACATCTGTATGAGCGCATGTGCTGCCCCCTGCATCTGACCCATGGTCATAGCACTGCACATCTGTATGAGCTCATGTGCTGCCCCCTGCATCTGACCCCGAGTCATAGCACTGCACATCTGTATGAGCTCATGTGCTGCACCCTGCATCTGACCCCGAGTCATAGCACTGCACATCTGTATGAGCTCATGTGCTGCCCCAGCATCTGACCCCGAGTCATAGCACTGCACATCTGTATGAGCTCATGTGCTGCCCCCTGCATCTGACCCCGAGTCATAGCACTGCACATCTGTATGAGCTCATGTGCTGCCCCCTGCATCTGACCCCGAGTCATAGCACTGCACATCTGTATGAGCTCATGTGCTGCACCCTGCATCTGACCCTGAGTCATAGCACTTCACATCTGTATGAGCGCATGTGCTGCCCCCTGCATCTGACCCCGAGTCATATGCACTTCACATCTGTATGAGCTCAAGTGCTGCACCATGCATCTGACCCCAAGTCATAGCACTTCACATCTGTATGAGCGCATGTGCTGCCCCCTGCATCTGACCCCGAGTCATAGCACTGCACATCTGTATGAGCTCATGAGCTGCCCCCTGCATCTGACCCCGAGTCATAGCACTGCACATCTGTATGAGCTCATGTGCTGCACCCTGCATCTGACCCCGAGTCATAGCACTGCACATCTGTATGAGCTCATGTGCTGCCCCAGCATCTGACCCCGAGTCATAGCACTGCACATCTGTATGAGCTCATGTGCTGCCCCCTGCATCTGACCCCGAGTCATAGCACTGCACATCTGTATGAGCTCATGTGCTGCCCCCTGCATCTGACCCCAAGTCATATGCACTGCACATCTGTATGAGCTCATGTGCTGCACTATGCAGTGTTACCACTGCTGCAAACAAGGACTGCAGGAGGCCTGGTGCTGCCCCCTGCAATGCTGCTCAAATCTCTGCACCCACTCGTTTTTGTTTTTTAGTTTTATATCATGCCAACTAGGCCCTCCCCCTCCGCCTTCCTATGCCCTGGGCCCCTCATCTGTCCCGGGCCCTCCTACCCCCTCTGCGCTGGCCCCCTCCTCCCCTCTTCTGTCCTGGCCCCTCCTCCCCCCTCTGCCACAGGCCCCTCCTCCCCCTCTGGCACGGGCCCCGCCACCCCCCTCTGCCCCGGCCCCTCCTCCCCCTTCCTCTGCCCCGGGCCCTCCTCCCCCTCCTCTGCCCTCCTTATCTGCCCTGGCCCCCTCCCCCATCTTCTGCCCCGGCCCCCTCCCCCCCTCTTCTGCCCCTGCCCCTCCTCCCCCGTACTCTGCCCTGGGCCCTCCTCCTCCTCCTCTTCCCCCTCCCCCTCCTCTGCCCCAGCCCCCTTCCCCCCCTCTTCTGCCCCGGCCTCTCCTCCCCGTCCTCTGCCCCGGGCCCTCCTCCCCCTCCTCTGCCCTCCTCCCCCCTCCTCTGCCCCGGCCCCCCTCCCCCCTCTTCTGCCCGGCCCCTCCTCCCCCCTCTGCCCGGGCCCCTCCTCCCTCCTCCTCTGCCCTGGCCCCCCTCTTCTGCCCCGGCCCGCCTCCCCCCTGCCACAGGCCCCTCCTCCCCCTCTTCTGTCCCGGCCCCACCTCCCCCCTCTGCCCCGGCCCCTCTTCTCCCCTCTTCCCCAGCCCCTCCTCTCCCCTCCTCTGCCCCGGGCCCTCCTCCCCCTCCTCTGCCCTTCTCCTCTGCCCTGGCCCCCTCCCCCCTCTTCTGCCCCGGCCCCCTCCGCCCCTCTTCTGCCCCGGCCCTTCCTCCCCATCCTCTGCCCCGGCCCCTCCTCCCCCGTCCTCTGCCCCGGGCCCTCCTCCCCCTCCTCTGGTACCACCCCACAAGACAACTTCGTTCCTCAAGTGCTGGCAGATTTAAGCGATCTAGGATGGGAGGAAGGTCATTTAGAGTGACCACCGCTCTCCTGTGGAACAAGCTTCCTCAGAATATTAGACAAATGGACTCTCTACCCAAGTTCAGGAATCACATTAAAACATGGCTCTTCCCTAGGGTCTGATCCTCTCCCCTTCTTTTAAATGCCTGAAACCAGTTGCTGGCAGGTCTAACCTCTTTTTGATCTAAGCTATATAAGAATATATTCCATTCCTCTGTCTCTAACCGCCTTTCTTTACTGGGGATGCGTGAGTCTAGGTGACGAGCATGGGGAGCTCTTCGGGGGCCCTGCACATGCTCAGGAAGGCCCCAGCTGATCTGGAGCCTCCCAGCCCAGCCACGAGGAGCTCGGCCTCCGCAGAGAAGAGGTGTCCCCCCGCGAGCCACATGGAGGCACCGGCTGCTCATACATTTCAGGGCCTCGGACCGATGTGAGTGTCCTGAAGGGCCTGCTTCACCGGAGGCTTCTGGTGCTGCCTCCCTGCGTCTGACAATCACCCCCAGGGGCAACCAATGGAAGAGGCCTCATTGGGACCGCGTCCCAGCCCAGGGGCGGCGATGATGGGCAAGCAGAGCAGCGGGCGGTCAGGCCTGCACAGTGGACCCGGATGGCCCTGACACACAAGACTCCCTGCAAACCCCCCCACAATCATTGTAATTGTAACGAACACATATGCGGTGGGCCAAGGCGAGCCACGAACACCCGATGGCAGCCATGATCAGCCTTTGCGCATTACCTATGGCCATAATCCCCAGTGAGCGTATACCCCCTGAGACACCAAAGCGGCGAGAACAGCATAACGAGGAGCACCTACAACAGGAAGCAGCCTCTCCCACTCTGCCCCAGCCCCCCTCCCCCCACGGCCCCTCCTCCCCCCTGTGTCCCAGCCGCTCCTCCCCTCCTCTGTCCCAGCCGCTCCTTTCCCCCTCTGCCCCAGTCCCTCTTTGCCCCCTCTGCCCTAGCCCCTCCTCGCTCCTCCTCCCCCTCCCTCCTCTACCCCGGACCCCTCCTCCACCCTCCTCCCCCCTCTGCCCCAGTCACTCCTCCCCCCTCTGCCCCAGCCCCTCCTTGCCCCTCCCTCCTCGCCCCTCCTCCCCCTCTGCCCCAACCTCTGCCCACCCCCTCCCCTCCTCCCGCTCCTCCCACCTCCTCCTCTGCCCCCTCACCCTCCTCCTCCGCCCCCTCCACCTCCTCCTCCCCCTACCCCTCCCCTTCCCCCTCCTCCCCCTCCTCTCTCCACTGCCTCCTCCTCCACTGCCCATTCCCCTCTCTCCACTGCCTCCTCCTCCACTGCCCATTCCCCTCCCTCCACTTCCTCCTCCTTCCCCCTTCCCTCCCCCTTCCCTCCCCCTCCTCCACCCCCTCCCTCACCCGACTCCTCCTCCTCCCCCTCCCCCCACCCCTCCTCATCCCCCTCCCCCTCCCCATCCCCTCCTTCTCCCTCCTCCTCCCCTTCCCCCTACACCTCCCCCTCCCCCTCCCCCTCCTCCCCCTTCTCCTCCCCCTCCTCCTCCTTCTGTTCCTCCTCCTCCCCCTCCTCCTCCTCCCCCTCCTTCCCCCCTCCCCTTCCTCCTCCTACCTCTTCCCCCCTCCCCCTCCCCCTCCTCCCTTCTTCCCCCCTTCCCCTACCCCTACCCCTCCCCCTCCTCCTCCTCCTCTTCCTCCTCCTCCCTCCTCCCCCCTCCCCTCCTCCTCCTTCCCCCTCCTCCCCCTCCTCCTCATCCCCCCTTAGTCCCCCCTCAGTCTCCCCCTCCTCCCCCTTCTCCTCCCCCTCCCCCTTCCCCTCCTCCTCCTTCTGTTCCTCCTCCTTCCCCTCCTCCTCCTCCCCCCGCCTCCTTCCCTCCCCTTCCTCCTCCTGCCTCCTCCCCCCTCCGCCTCCCCCTCCTCCCCTTCCTCCTACACCTCCCCTTCCCCCTCCCCCTTCTTCCCCCACTTCTCCTACCCCTACCCCTCCCCCTCTTCCTCCTCCTCCTCCTCTTCCTCCTCCTCCCTCCTCCCCCCTCCCCCTCCCCCTCCTCCCCCTCCTCCTTATCCCCACTTAGTCCCCCTCAGTCTCCGCCTCCTCCTCCTTCTCCGCCCCCTCCCCCTCCTTCCCCCCCACCTCCTCCTCCTCCTCCCTCTGTCCCCCCTCAGTCTCACCCTCTCTCCTCCTTCAAAGCTCCAGCTTCTCCTTCTGTGCAGAGCTCAGGAACAGCTTCACTTCCGGGTCAGAGCAGCGGCTGCTCAGCTGTTCTCGTCCTGTCAGTGTAATAGAGCCTGGGTGAGCGGGGGCAAAGTCAGCAGCGGAGGCTGAGTGTAAAATCAAGAATAATCTCCAGAAGGATGAATAAAGATAAAGTTATTCAGGAGAAGGAAATGTCCCCTCCCCCCAACCCTTCCCCTATGCCTCCCCATCACCCTCCTTCTCCCTCCTACTCCTCCTCCCCTTCCTCCTACACCTCCCCATCCTCCTCCCCTACACCCTCCTCCTCCCCCCTTCCCCACCCCCTCCCCCTCCTCCTCCTCCTCTTCCTCCTCCTACCCCCTCCTCCCCCCTCCCCCTCCTCCTCCCCCTCCTCCTCATGCCCCCTCAGTCCCCCCTCCCCCTCCTCCTCCTCCCCCCTCAGTCTCCCCCTACTCCTCCTTCTCTGCCCCCTCCTCCTCCTTCCACCTCCCCCTCCTCCTCCTTCCCCCTCCCCCTCCTCCCTTCTTCCCCCCTTCCCATACCCTCTACCCCTCCCCCTCCTCCTCCTCCCTCCTCCTCCGTCCTCCTTCCCCCTCCTCCCCCTCCTCCTCATCCCCCCTTAGTCCCCCCTCAGTCTCCCCCTCCTCCCCCTTCTCCTCCCCCTCCCCCTTCCCCTCCTCCTCCTTCTGTTCCTCCTCCTTCCCCTCCTCCTCCTCCCCCTCCTCCTTCCCTCCCCTTCTTCCTCCTGCCTCCTCCCCCCTCCCCCTCCCCCTCCTCCCCTTCCTCCTACACCTCCCCTTCCCCCTACCCCCTTCTTCCCCCACTTCCCCTACCCCTACCCCTCCCCCTCCTCCTCCTCCTCTTCCTCCTCCTCCCTCCCCCTCCCCCTCCTCCTCCTTCCTCCTTCCCCCCTCCTCCCCCTCCTCCTTATCCCCACTTAGTCCCCCTCAGTCTCCGCCTCCTCCTCCTTCTCCGCCCCCTCCCCCTCCTTCTCCCCCTCCACCTCCTCCTCCTCCCCCCTCTGTCCCCCCTCAGTCTCACCCTCTCTCCTCCTTCAAAGCTCCAGCTTCTCCTTCTGTGCAGAGCTCAGGAACAGCTTCACTTCCGGGTCAGAGCAGCGGCTGCTCAGCTGTTCTCGTCCTGTCAGTGTAATAGAGCCTGGGTCAGCGGGGGCAGAGTCAGCAGCGGAGGCTGAGTGTAAAATCAAGAATAATCTCCAGAAGGATGAATAAAGATAAAGTTATTCAGGAGAAGGAAATGTCCCCTCCCCCCACCCCTTCCCCTATGCCTCCCCATCACCCTCCTTCTCCCTCCTACTCCTCCTCCCCTTCCTCCTACACCTCCCCATCCTCCTCCCCTACACCCTCCTCCTCCCCCCTTCCCCACCCCCTCCCCCTCCTCCTCCTCTTCCTCCTCCTACCCCCTCCTCCCCCCTCCCCCTCCTCCTCCTTCCTCCTTCCCTCCTCCTCCCCCTCCTCCTCATGCCCCCTCAGTCCCCCCTCCCCCTCCTCCTCCCCCCTCAGTCTCCCCCTACTCCTCCTTCTCTGCCCCCTCCTCCTCCTTCCACCTCCCCCTCCTCCTCCTTCCCCCTCCCCCTCCTCCTCCTCATCCCCCCTTAGTCCCCCCTCAGTCTCCCCCTCCTCCTCCTTCTCCGCCCCCTCCTCCTCCTTCCCCCCTCCCTCTCCTCCTCCTTCACCCTCCCCCTCCTCCTCCTCCTCCCCCCTCTGTCCCCCCTCAGTCTCACCCTCTCTCCTCCTTCAAAGCTCCCGCTTCTCCTTCTGTGCAGAGCTCAGGAACAGCTTCACTTCCGGGTCAGAGCAGAGGCTGTTCAGCTGTTCTCGTCCTGTCAGGGTAATAGTACCCGGGTCAGAGGGGGCAAAGTCAGCAGCGGAGGCTGAGTGTAAAATCAAGAATAATCTCCAGAAGGATGAATAAAGATAAGTTTATTCAGGAGAAGGAAATGTCCCATCCATCAGCTTGATCTAGTCAGGTGCAACTGACCTGCTGCCCACACATAAACATTCCATTGCCATGGTGCTGCTTAAACAATCATCAAAACCCTTAAAGGGACAACTAGATACACTTAAGTAAAAGGCACATTGTTACACTGAGCTCCTCTCTTCCTGTGAGTGTGATCGTGTCCGGGTCACCGGGGGCAGAGTCACCTTTATGGCAGAGGCTGGTTAAAGGGATATGCTGAATTTCATCATGTGAGCTCAGAAACCCGGAACTCATCCTGGCTTCCGTGCTTCACTAATTTGTGTGATTTTAGGCAAATATTTAATTTTAGACAGATTTTTTCTTAGTTATCAGATATGAGAGCAACTTCTATTACATGGGTTCAGGGTGTTGTACAAGAATAAATAATCTGATGTATTAAGGTTAAACGCCATTGCATGTTAAAGAAATAAGGGGCATATGCATCAAAATTCGGTATTCCATGTCCTTATTAGCGAAAAATAAGGAATCGCTAATAAGGACATGCAAATCGAGATGCATCAAGAGACTCGGTATTAATTACCGAATCGGTAAAAATCGGTATTCCACAGCGAAAGTACGATAGCGAGACACCATTAGCAAATACCGAATTAGCAAATACCGAATCGGTATTTGCGAATTCAGTAATTGCGAAATCGGTAAAAAGACGAGACGCATCGGAAGCAGGCTGATGACATCACAACCAGGAAGTTGGACAGCCCATGCTCCATTCAGTGCCCGAGGAGCTCAGAGGAGGAGGCAGAGCACAGGAGCTGAGGAGCTACACAGAACCAGCAGCAACCAGGACCAGGCAAGCAGTTGATGATGGAGAAGGAGGCACCCCAGCAGGGAAAGGACACACCCAGGAAGAGAACGCGCAAGTTCTCTGATAAGGAACTTGAAATACTGATTGAGAGTGTCAGCAGCAATAATGAGAAGCTGTTTGGGAAGCTGTCCCTGAAGGTGCCTGAGGCAGAAAAAAGAAAGATGAGGCTGCGCATCAAGGACAGGGTCAATGCTTGCGGAGTCACCCACCGCAGCATTGACGACTTAAAGAAACGCTGGTATGACCTGCGTAAAAGGGCAAAGGATAGGATTGCTCAGAGGGTCAAGGATGCAGCAGGCACAGGTGGGGGGTCATCCAATGTGACACCGAACACAGCCCTAGAGGACCTAGTGGAGTCAACAATAGAACCTGAAGCTGTTGTGGGGGTCACCCAACTGGACACCTCTGATGCTGCGGAAGGAGGACAAGGTAAGATGCATGGCAGTGTAGATATGCAGCGTGTTGTCAATCCCTGCCCACTCCCCCATGCCAGACACAGTGCACGTGTAGCGGTGCCTAAAACACATACCCTCACCATAGTGTTGCACCATGGGAGTTGTAGTCAATACATGAATGAGTGCATGTCTGACCCCAGAGGTGAATGATATGAAAACAGCAGCAAAGGGCCAAATGTCAGTCCAAATATGTACTTTATATAGACAAAAGAATGCAATATCCACATATAATAACAAAATATTAACAATGCACACAGATGCATCCCCCATGGAATCATATGACAGCAGCCACCTCATCATCTCTGAGACACCAGTGGTGACCGATGCGGAGTGCTCACAGGGACATGAAGCCATGTCCTCCACTTCACCACCACCGTGGACACCACCTCCACCACCGCCATCCATGCGGACAAAAACACCACCTCCACCACCGCCATCTGTGCTGTCAAAAACACCACCTCCACCACTGCCATCCGTGCGGACAAGAACAACACCTCCACCACCACCATCAGTGCGGACAACTCCGCAGAGCCGCAGGGCAGATGTCCCCTCCCTGCACAAGATGGAGACGGAGCAGAGTATAGCAGCCCCAAATGTCCCACGCCAGGCTGTCATCACTCCAACCACCCAAACAGCAGCACGTCAGCGTGTCAGACAGAGGGCCGTGCCCCAGGGTAGGGCTGCAGCGAGACCAGTGGATCCGGCCGATGGGTACGGAATTGTTGAGACCCGGATGCTGCGTGTCCAGCGCCTGCAGGGGAGACACATGGGTGCAATTAATCTCACCATGACAAAACTGTCTAACAGAATTGGCACCATGACTGACGCTGTGCGTGAGCTCACCACAGCCGTAGCTGTGGGCAACAATGACATTAAGCTATGCCTGCAGGAACTGACACGTGCTGTTGTCACAGGCCAACAAAGTGAGCGCCGGAGGCACAGGCAGAACATGCTCACAACAAATTCCACCATTAGGGCCATCACTAAGCTCTGCAACAGTACAGCTGTGCTCTCCCGCCGGTCCCTGTCCCTGCAGGTGGATTTAGGGCATTATTGTGGGGATGTGGCAAGGGCCCTCGAGAGAGTGACCACTGCAGTGGAGCATCTGCAGTCTGGGACTTCCAGTGTCAGCAGTGTGGGAGTGGATGAGGGGAGTGAGGCAGCCTCAAGTGTGAGCAGCATCTCCTTGCCGGAGACCAGCGGGAGGAGGCGCAGTGTGCGCGGCGCAACAGCCACTGACACTCATCGTGGAGAGGCGGAGGAGTCACTGGCCAGGAGACTGGGGGTACGTGGCAAACGCAAGTAGACATGTGGCAATGTCTCCCTATCCATGGTGACGTAACTATGGGCCAACTATAGTGCTACATGCAGCACCCATGTTGACAACGAACAATTTAAGTTTAGCTTTAACTTCAGCTGCATCATGTTTGTGTTACATTTATCTGCGCCAGTCAGGTGTTCATGTCCATTAAACCCTTGCAAACCAGATCATGTTGTCAAGGCTCTCTCCTACCTGTCTCAGAAATGATGCCGTGTGATATATGTCCGCCTCCGTTGCCCTTCTGCTGTGTTGGGCACATGTGCCTGTCGGTGTTGGGGTGTGGGTTACTGTGCACGTAGTTCATCCTCTCCGTCCACCTCTATGGGTATCCCCCTATGGGAGGCGATGTTGTGCAGGATGGCACAGACAGCTATGATCTGGCAGCAGGTCACTGGGTCGTACTGCAAGGCACCTCCTGTCTTGTGCAGTATTCGGAAGCGACTCTTGAGGATGCCGAATGTACGCTCCACCACATTTCTTGTGCTGATGTGTGCTCTGTTGTAGCACTGCTCTTGAGGTGTTGCTGGGTTGAGGTAGGGAGTGAGTAGATACTCACGCAATGCGTAAGCACTGTCACTTGCAGGATGGGGAGAGAATGAATGCAATGATACATGTGGGGATGGAGTAAACGATGATGCATCAATATGTACCTAGTAGGTGTCCCTCTCCAAATTCACGGTTGATCAGGAGCCTGTGGATGCCACTGTGAAGGAAGATGTATGCGTCGTGTGTGCTCCCTGGGAATTGGGCTACAAGGTCCGTAATGATGTGCTTAGCATTGCACACGACCTGCACATTTATGGAATGATATGACTTCCGGTTGCGGAAGATGTATTCGATGGCTGAGGGAGGACAGATGGGGACATGCGTGCAGTCAACACACCCTATCACATGGGGGAATTGTGCCACCTGGTAGAACTCCCGTTTGGTGCGGGTCAGCTGCTGGGGGGTTGTGGGGAAGGTGATGTGGCGATGTATGAATGTCAGCATGGCCTCTAGGAACTGGTTGAAGAAGCGTGATAATGCGCTTTGCGACACGCCTCCGGTCTCTGCTATTACCCCCTGGAAGCTTCCAGACGCCAGCAGGTGCAGGCTGCATAGGACCTGGACATGGGCTGGTATGACGTTGGTCCTACGTGTCTGGTGCTGCAGTAATGATTCCAGATCTGCTATTAGGCGCATGATCATGGCACGGTTGAGTCTGTACTTATCGTACACCTGTTCCTCTGTCTGCCCCAGCAATGTGATGCGCACCCTGAAGACCCTGTCCTGGATCATCCTCCTGCGCTGAGCCTGGGTGTTGATCCTCCTCCTGCTAGCAAGCACGTAGGGGCAGCCATTTTGGAAGACTTGTGGGGTTTCCAGGGGCATTTTTGAAGGGTTACTGATTTTCAGCACCTGGAAATAATATTTTTTTTTTCATTCCTTCAAATAACTTTACCTCCAGTTTGAGATTCCCCTTATTTTGCTCATGCAAAATAGCGATTTTGGCAATTTTCGGTATTAGCGATTTTTCATGCATTCCATTGCGATTCTTTATTAGCGATTCGATATTTCCGAGGTCAGCTTTGGTGTTCGTTATTTCCGATTGTCTGAATTGCAATTCGGTAATTTACCGAAGGGATTTTTTAGCGATTCTTTATTTTTTACCGATTTGGGGTTGATGCATTGCATTTTCTGGTTTTGCGTTCGGTATCGGCCTGTTTTACCAAATCGCTATTTTACCGGGAGGTATTTTGCTTGATGCATCTGCCAGTAACTGTTTAATTTTAAAGAGAATGTAAAAGATGACAACTCGAGGAAGGAGTCAAACTATAGTTTATTGATAACTTCCAACACAGTGTAAAGTGGGTCAGTGGAGAGACCCGAGAGGAGCGTCTTGTTGCAGTCATCATCAGCTGTCGTCTGGCAACATTCCAGAATGCTCAGCTGATGGCAGGGAGGTGGGTGGGGAAGGGCGGTGAGAGGGGACAAAAGGGAGAGGGGGAACACTACACATCTTCCTCTATACTGAACAAAAACAAGAGGAAAATGCTAATCACATACAAAATCATTGAGTTTCCTTGGAGGAACCACAAGTCGACCATATCTGATTCTTAAAGGTGCACCAATGCCATTTACAGACAAACGCTCTTCTGAGCACGTAGAGGCTGTTCGCTGGGTGACTTGTAATTGACCAACATTTTCATCATCCTCCCAGAAATCCACATTCCTACCTTTGAGCTGTGGGGAGTTTGACCATACTGTGAGTCCCTAGGTTCTAGTCCATCTTGGTAACCAGGATTGCATGCCGATAACTTTGAGAAATGCCAAACTCTACCGTCACTCAACAAGGCTGAGTTGCAAAACACCTTTTCTACCCTGAGAGGTTTTGAAAACCTATTATGACTCTGATGTGAACCCACTCACTTTCACTCGTACCATGTCATCCACACATAAATGCACAGGTTTGCAGCTATGTTTGGTTTAATAACGTGCCTTGCATTCCTCTTGTGTTTTTTCGAAACAGGGTCTTACTTGTTCAGGTGACCATTCTACTCTTTTGTTGGCAGCTAGCCAGCACACATTGTCTTTAGACATGGGGGTCATGCCCCTCATGAGCTCGACTGGGCTGTGTCCTGTGCTGTTGCATGGTGTAATGCGATATGTCCATAAAGTCTTGCAAACTTCATTCTTCCATGCTAAATTGTTAAATGTGGATAGCTTTATAATGCCCTTAAGGACCCTGTTGAAGCGCTCAACAGCCCCATTACTGTCAGGGTGATACACAGACGTGGTTTTGTGTGTTATATTGTTCCATCCTAAGTAGTTGCGGAATAACTCTGAGGTAAACTGGGGACCATTGTCACTGACAATACATTTGGGTAACGCCTCCTTAATGAAAACCTCATCAAGAAATTTAACCACCCATGATCCATACCAGGTCCCATGATGTCTATGCCTATTCTATGTCAGCCAACGGAGGCTCAGATTATGCTTCTCTTTACTTTACTGGCAAACATACCGCATAGATCTATACATAATCTCAATTTCCCATTGGTTCGTTTAACCACAACCAAAGTGGTGACCCACTCGGATGACTCCACCATCTTAATTATGTCATCCGTGAGTAATTTTTCTAAATGGAACTTTACTTCCTCTCTGATAGAGAAAGGAATTTTCCTGACTTTGTGTAATTTGGGAATGGTGCCTGTGAGAAGTTGGCCTGGTATATAATGCTCACTAATTCTAGTGATCACTTTGTACCATGCCAAGCAACCCTTATGATGATGGTTGTAATTCAACCTTGTAGACCAGTTATCCTAGTGGTAACGTGGACAAAGCAGTCTTAGGCTAAACTCTGAAAGGCATGTGAAGCCAGCTGTTATACCATACACAACCCCCTCGAATACCAAATGAAAGGGACACCACACAGATATATATTGAAAATATATATTGATTTATTAACTATTAAAATCCCCTGGACTCTTTATGAGCACAGAAGCACAAGCGTTAAATCACAAGACAGTTTAAAATACACAAAAGTTGCACAATATGGATGAGCCCTAGGGGCCACCTAAACCATATACTAAATAAGTGGTATAAGGGATACCAGGAGGAAAGTGAAGAGGCCTAGGGCCTTGGGAATCGCTGGAGCTATTCGAGACTGGAGTTAGCTAAGTCGGGAAAGGCCCACGGGACTCGGGTGCAGTGTTCAAAGTGCACGCACTTCTCAATACAAAGTCTATGGTGCGTAAAAAGCACAAAGTTAGAAAGTTAGGAACCTTCCGAGTGACCTACGGAGCTGAAACTTAAAACACAGGCCCTTGGGATGTGTACCAGTGCAGGAGCACCGGCGGAGCTGAGTTACCTCACCCACAGGAAGCGGGTGCACAGGGTCGAAGATGTGTCGGGTTTCGTCACGCTGGTCGATGGTGCTTGGAGCAGGAGATGCTGCAGGCGGCTCGATGAGAAGAGTTCCGGTGGATCCAAGGGTGGATCTGTAGAGTTGAAGACCTGAAAGCAGAGGGGACAATGTTCAAAGTCACTAGCCAGTGACTGCCGTGGAACCAGAGTGGAACCAGGTGATGTCGGGTGCAAACAGGCGTTGTCGGGTAGCTTCTTTCTGCAGCCACGTGGATACCCGGGGTCGAGGACGTCCAGGAGTCGGTCACGAGCTGTCCCACGTAGGCTTCTCGCTGTTGGCGGTGTCGGCGACCTGATCGGAGCAAACAGGCCTTGGCAAATGCAAGCCACGCAGAAGTTGAAAGATGCTGTTCACTCGGACCAGCAAGGTCAGAGCGGGTGCTCCTTTTCACAGGAGCTTGGGTAGGTCTGGAGCAACCAGACCTGCTGTTTAAATCTTCGGGTTCGTCGCCAAGATGGCCGCTGGCCGCGTGGCTAGTGGCCGGGATGGCGCGTCGAGTGGCACAGTGCAAAAGGGCCCCACGCAGATCGTGGAGATGCTGGAGGGCTGATCTTCGGTGCAAGGGCTGCTCGGTGGTGGGGGTTCTCAATCCCCAAAGCACAACGTCGAGGATGCCTCAGAAGCTGCGCAGTCAGCTTTACGAGTGTCTTCCAAGAGGTCCGGTCCCACGTCACTCGGTGCCTCCACGGGTCCCTTCTTTGCAGGGACTGTGGATCGGGCTCTGAGAGGTCTGGGAATCTGGTTCTTGTCGGGCTCTGGGCTCGGTCTCCGGCGGGAGGCGGCGGCAAAGCAGACGTCGAGTTGCTGGTTGGTACCTGTGTTCACAGGGTGGTCACTCCTTGGCCACAAGGGAGATTCTTCTTCAGTCTTCTGTGCAGCAGAATGTCGAAGTCCAGTCTTCTTCTTAGTTTAAGTTGATTTCGGGATGATCTGCTGTGCAATGGCACTGCTCCCCCTCTTATTCCAATCTAGGGGGTGGATCACCTACTAGGTCCCTCCTCTGGGAGGAACCAGGAAGGGGGGCGGTTACACCCCCTTTCCTTTGTCCAGCTCCGCGCCAGGACTGGGGCTGGAAGGCCCCAGAACCGGTTTGGGCTGGCCTATGCACGGGGACACCTTGTGTGCCCCGGGCATGTCTGATTCTTTTCAGCCCTGTCCTACCTAATACACAAAATCCTGTCTGGGGTGGTGCTCGCACCTCCCAAGGCAGGAAACCCTTTGTCCAGGCCACCATCTGCCGAGTTTCGGTCAGCAGCAGGAGGCCAGACTTGTGTCTGTGGTGGCAGCGTCCATTTTGTGGAGCTGAGGCTCTGTTTAACTTTAACCGGGGTTAAGGCTACACACATGTCGTGTCCCTCTAGAAGGGTGGAATGCTATCCCCGTCGCCAGAACTGGCGAGGGGATAGTATTCCAATTCGTATGACACCTTACTCGACATGTTTTGATAAAGCCAAACCAAAGATAGCATTTAACCGCGAGGATTATAATGCACTTAAGAGTATATGGTATGGCAATATCCCGGAACAGCTTAGGGAGTGGTTCCCGACAGCTGCAGACAGGCTCAGCTCATGCTAGAGCACCATCTCACATATTTCCAAGCACTCTGCCTCCAGGATTGATGAGGCCTTCCATAGGAGTGGCTGATAGGAACATATGTGTCCAGTTTAGGGTTAGGCACAGGCATACTGTACCTAAGTAAGAGGTGGTTACACCGACTTACCCCAGCTGAGTGTTCAGCCAGTTGTGTCAAAGATGGAGGCCAGGCCAGGGGTGGCACAATACGTGCTGCAGCCCCTGGTAGGCCTTGGATACACCTATGCCCTGGGCACCTAGGGTGCACTATTACAGGGGCTCATAAGGTGAACCAGTTCCAATTCGTAATGCACCTAGAGTGCATTGGCATCAATTTAGAGAGAGAACAGCAGGCTGTGGGTCTGATTAGCAGGCCCACAGCCACATTAAGTCAGAAACCAGTGAAGCAAAAAGCAAAAATTTGGGGTGACCATAGGATAGCAGACCCTACTCTCCTACATAACCCCCCCCCAAACGCAGGGACATTAGACTAACCTTGACCAGTTGTGTCTTCATGTTCTAAGTGGAAGTACCTGGAGAGACCATCTGCGTTGCCATGGTCAGTCCCTGGGCGGTGCTCCACTGTAAAGTCCATCCCCTGTAGGGAAATGGACCACCTGAGTAGTTTGGGGTTTTCACCCTTCATCTGATTAAGCCATAGGAGGGGCTTATGGTCGGTCTGAATCTTGAAGTGAGTGCCAAATAAGTATGGTCTCAACTTCTTCAGGGCCCACACCACAGCAAAGGCCTCCCTCTCTATAGCTGACCAACGTTTCTCTCTGGGGGTCAGCCTTCTGCTAATGAAAGCAATGGGCTGGTCCTGGCCATCTACATTAAGCTGTGAAAGCACTGCTCCCACTCCCAACTCAGAAGCATCTGTTTGGACAATGAACTCTCTTGAGTAGTCAGGACTCTTCAGGATAGGTGCAGAGCACATGGCCTTCTTCAGGTCATCAAATGCCTTTTGACAGATTTCTGTCCACTGAACCTTTTTGGGCATCTTCTTGGATGTCAGATCATTAAGAGGAGTCACAATGGACCCATAGTTCTTAACAAACTTCCTGTAGTACCCAGTCAGGCCCAAGAAAGCTCTGACCTGAGTCTGGGTAGTTGGAGGGGACCAGTCCTTGATGGTCTGGATCTTACTCTCCAGTGGTTGAACTTGGCCTCCACCTACAAGGTGGCCCAGGTATACAACCTTGCTCTGCCCTATCTGGCACTTTGTTGCCTTGATAGTGAGGCCTGCCTTCTGCAGAGCCTCAAGCACTTCCTTCAGGTGGATCAGGTGATCCTCCCAGGTGGAGCTAAAGACAGCAATATCGTCCAGATAAGCTGCACAAAAGTCATCCAACCCAGTGAGGACTTGGTTCACCAACCTTTGGAAGGTGGCAGGTGCATTTTTCAAACCAAAGGGCATCACCACAAACTGATAATGCCCACTAGGGGTAGAAAATGCTGTCTTGGCTTTAGACTCCTCAGCTAACCTGATTTGCCAGTAGCCAGCTGTTAAGTCAAATGTGCTCAAATATTTGGCAGAAGCCAACTTGTCAATGAGCTCATCTGCCCTTGGAATAGGGTGTGCATCTGTCCTGGTGACAGCATTGAGTCCTCTGTAATCCACACAGAACCTCATCTCTCTCTTGCCATCTTTGGTGTGAGGTTTGGGGACCAGAACCACTGGGCTAGCCCAGGGGCTCTCTGAAGGCTCAATGACACCTAATTCCAGCATCTTTTGCACCTCAGTCTTTATACAGTCCCTGACGTGGTCAGGTTGCCTGTAAATCTTGCTCTTTACAGGAAGACTGTCACCAGTGTCCACCACATGGGTACACCAGTTAGTCTGACTGGGGGTCAAGGAGAACATATGCCTGTATGCCTGTAGAACTTGTCTGCAGTCATGTTGCTGATGTTCAGTGAGGCTGCCACCTAAGGCCACACCATCAACTGAGCCATCCTCAGGGTTCTGAGTGAGCAGGTCTGGGAGAGGGTCACTCTCTTCCTCCTGTCCCTCATCTGTAGCCATGAGCAAGCCCATGTCTGCCCTGCTGACATATGCCTTCAATCTGTTCACATGGAGCACCCTGTGGGGGCTCCTGGGAGTTCCTAGGTCCACCAAGTAGGTAACCTCTCCCTTCTTTTCCAGAATTGTATGGGGTCCAGACCATTTGTCTTGGAGTGCTGCTGGGGCCACTGGCTCCAACACCCATACCTTCTGTCCAGGCTGAAATTCAACAAGGACAGCCTTTTGGTCATGCCAAGCTTTTTGTAATTCTTGGCTAGCCTCAAGGTTTTTGGATGCCTTTTCCATGTACTCTGCCATCCTGGAGCGGAGACCAAGTACGTAGTCCACTATGTCCTGTTTAGGCTTTTTGAGAGGTAACTCCCATCCTTCCTTCACAAGACACAGGGGTCCTCTTACAGGGTGCCCAAACAACAATTCAAAGGGGCTGAAGCCAACCCCCTTTTGAGGGACCTCTCTGTAAGCGAACAAAAGGCAGGGCAGAAGGATGTCCCATCTTCGCCTGAGCTTTTCAGGTAATCCTTTAATCATGCCCTTTAGGGTCTTGTTAAATCTCTCAACAAGCCCATTGCATTGTGGGTGATAAGGAGTGGTGAACTTGTAGTTTACACCACATTCCTTCCACATAGCTGTCAAATATCCAGACATGAAGTTGGTACCTCTATCTGATATTACCTCCTTAGGAAACCCCACTCTGGAGAAAACTCCAAGTAAGGCCCTGGCCACAACAGGAGCTGTTGTGGTCCTAAGGGGAATTGCCTCTGGGTACCTGGTGGCATGATCCACTACCACCAGTATGAATCTGTGCCCAGATGCTGTAGGGGGATCCATTGGACCAACAATATCAATCCCCACTCTCTCAAAGGGAACCCCCACCACAGGTAGTGGTATCAGGGGGGCCTTTGTTGTTCCACCTGCTTTACCACTGGCTTGGCAGGTTTCACAGGAGCGACAAAACTCCTTGGTGTCTTCAGACATGTGAGGCCAGTGAAAGTGAGGGACAAGCCTGTCCCAAGTCTTGTTCTGGCCTAGGTGTCCTGCTAAAGGAATATCATGGGCCAAGGTGAGTAGGAAGCCCCTAAATTGCAGAGGTATAACCAACCTCCTGGTAGCACCAGGCTTGGGGTCTCTAGCCTCTGAATAAAGGAGTCCATCGTCCCAATATACTTTATGGGCACCTTGAGCATTCCCAGCAGCCTCAGCAGCAGCCTGCTGTCTGAGGGGTTCAAGAGAAGGACAGGTTAACTGAGCCTGCCCCAAGTCTGCCCTAGAAGGTCCCCCTGTCCCCAGAAACTCAACCTGATCAGGTTCAAGTTCTTCAGGGACAGTTCCTTCAGGGGTCTCTAGATCAGTTTCCTGTGAAGCCTGATCCTCACTTGTAGGCAGTTGGGAAGGCACAGCCTTAACCCTCCTGTTCTTCTTCTTGGGAGGTACTTGGTCCATTGTTCCAGGATCCAAGACCTGAGGTTCAGAGAGGCACTTTTTGGCCTGTGACCTGGTCACAGCAAGGACATGTGATGATATCCCTAACATCTCTGCATGAGTCCTGTACTCAACTTCTGACCATAGAGAGTTCTCCAGGTCATTGCCCAACAAACATTCTACTGGGAGATCAGCACTAACCACAACTTTCTTTAGGCCAGTTACCCCTCCCCAGGAAAAGTTAACAAGTGCCACACTATGTGTAGTAGTGACATTGCTGGCATTGGTCACCAGGTAATCATCGCCTGGCATGTATTGTCCAGGGTCCACAAAGTTAGGTGTCACCATAGTGACACTGGCACATGTGTCCCTGTAAGCTTGAGCCACTTTGTTGTTAATCAAAGGTGTCTGTCTGTATTTGCCCAGGTTACTGGGACTTATGTCAGGGGTCAAATCTATGTCCCCTTCACAAACCAGAACAGCCTGTGTAAGGGTTCTGACTAGGTCAGAATCTCCTTCAGTTCCCAAAGTGATTCCCACTAAACCCTTGGCTTGAGGACCAACACTGCTAACTGTACTAGTGGGTGCAGGTGCCTTAGGGGCTGCAGTGTTGGGGGCTCCACCCTTTTTACACTCACTTGTCCAGTGAGAGGTGTTCTTACAAGTTTTACACCAGGGTTTCTTCTGACCTTCTTTCTTCTTCTTCTTGGAAGTTTGGGACCCACCCTCTGTCTCAGTTTGGGGCCCTGTTGAAGACTTCTGGTCTTTAGCTTTCTGCTCCCCACCCTTCTGGTCTGTTTTCTTCTGGTCACCACCCTGGTTCTGGTTCTGGTTCTTTTGCTTAACTCTGGTTCTTACCCATTTATCTGCCCTCTTTCCCAATTCTTGGGGAGAGGTCAAATCTGAGTCAACCAAATGTTGATGCAACTGCTGGTTCTGACAATTATTTAAAATTTGTTCTCTCATCAGCAAATTGTACAATCCTTCATAGTCTGTAACCTTGCTTCCCAGCAACCATCCCTCCAGAGCCTTAGTGGCACACTCAACAAATTCAGACCAGTCCTGAGTCTGTGTCTTCTGGGTATCTCTGAACATTAACCTGTACTGTTCAGTGGTTAAGCCTAACCCATCAATCAGAGCACTCTTCAGGACCAGGTAGTTTCTAGAATCCCCATCACTAACTGTGAGGAGTCTGTCTCGGCCTCTACCTTCAAAGGAGAGCCACAAGATTGCTGCCCACTGCTCCTGAGGGATCTGCTGTACTCTGCAGGCTCTCTCCATTGCAGTAATCCATTTATGGATGTCATCCCCAGCTTTGTAGGGGGGCACAATCTTACTCAGGTTTCTATTATCAAAAGACCTGTCTTTATCCTTGTGGATATTGCTGCCACCAGTGGGTTCTATTACCCCACTCTCTCTAGGCTGTCTTGCTCTAGCAAGTTTCTCCTTAGCCAGGGCAACCTCTAATTCTTGCCTCTGGATCCTAAGCTCAGCCTCTCTCATCTTGGCCTCATGTTCCCTTCTCTGAGGGCTAGTCATCTCCTTTCTGGAGTGACCATGAGAGCCTCTAGAGACATGGGAGGTGTTGGATTCACCTGAGTGATGCCTTCTCCTCCTATGGCCCTGGTTAAGTCCACCTGGGGGTCTGAATGGGTTGTTACCTGATTCATTCCCAAGTTGACTTAAGTTAGCCTGGTTCAGTCTACTGACCAGCACCTGACTATCTCTGTCATCATCTGACTCACTGCTTTCCACCTCCTCCTCCTCTTCTTCTTCTTCCTCTTCATCTACCTGAGGAGCTCCAGTGGTGGAGGCTTCCTCATCTACTAGGATGATAGGGGTAGGGGTGTCTACAGTGTCATCCTCTGAAGGATGGCCTCCTTCAGCATTCCCTGTGGGGTTTGCTTTAGAGGTCTTTAGAGCCTCAGACTGATCCAAGAGCTCTCTTAGGTGGTCTGTAGTAGGGGTAGGCCCTGTCTTCAGACCCCTTAAGACACAAAGCTGTCTTAATTCCTTAAAGGGAAAAATAGCAAACTGGGATGGTGCCCTTGGAGGGTCACTCTCAACAGGAGTAAGTCCACTGGACCCCTCTGTTCCAGACATTGCTCTAGTGTGGGTGGATGTGTTGCAATCTACCTACACTGGTGTTTTCCTACTAAACCTATCTAGTAGTTGTAGCTAGGGTGTGCTACTCCCTTTACTCTACAACAACTAAGTTCAGTAGAACTTAAGTATACTAGTCTTGTTTTATATGTACCTAGCAGGTACCTGTATGATCTTTCAAATGATAATCTCAAAGATTGTAATGGTAAAACAACAGCAAGCTCAGATCCCAATCCGCTGCTCACCAATGTGAGAAGTTGGCCTGGTATATAATGCTCACTAATTCTAGTGATCACTTTGTACCATGCCAAGCAACCCTTATGATGATGGTTGTAATTCAACCTTGTAGACCAGTTATCCTAGTGGTAACGTGGACAAAGCAGTCTTAGGCTAAACTCTGAAAGGCATGTGAAGCCAGCTGTTATACCATACACAACCCCCTCGAATACCAAATGAAAGGGACACCACACAGATATATATTGAAAATATATATTGATTTATTAACTATTAAAATCCCCTGGACTCTTTATGAGCACAGAAGCACAAGCGTTAAATCACAAGACAGTTTAAAATACACAAAAGTTGCACAATATGGATGAGCCCTAGGGGCCACCTAAACCATATACTAAATAAGTGGTATAAGGGATACCAGGAGGAAAGTGAAGAGGCCTAGGGCCTTGGGAATCGCTGGAGCTATTCGAGACTGGAGTTAGCTAAGTCGGGAAAGGCCCACGGGACTCGGGTGCAGTGTTCAAAGTGCACGCACTTCTCAATACAAAGTCTATGGTGCGTAAAAAGCACAAAGTTAGAAAGTTAGGAACCTTCCGAGTGACCTACGGAGCTGAAACTTAAAACACAGGCCCTTGGGATGTGTACCAGTGCAGGAGCACCGGCGGAGCTGAGTTACCTCACCCACAGGAAGCGGGTGCACAGGGTCGAAGATGTGTCGGGTTTCGTCACGCTGGTCGATGGTGCTTGGAGCAGGAGATGCTGCAGGCGGCTCGATGAGAAGAGTTCCGGTGGATCCAAGGGTGGATCTGTAGAGTTGAAGACCTGAAAGCAGAGGGGACAATGTTCAAAGTCACTAGCCAGTGACTGCCGTGGAACCAGAGTGGAACCAGGTGATGTCGGGTGCAAACAGGCGTTGTCGGGTAGCTTCTTTCTGCAGCCACGTGGATACCCGGGGTCGAGGACGTCCAGGAGTCGGTCACGAGCTGTCCCACGTAGGCTTCTCGCTGTTGGCGGTGTCGGCGACCTGATCGGAGCAAACAGGCCTTGGCAAATGCAAGCCACGCAGAAGTTGAAAGATGCTGTTCACTCGGACCAGCAAGGTCAGAGCGGGTGCTCCTTTTCACAGGAGCTTGGGTAGGTCTGGAGCAACCAGACCTGCTGTTTAAATCTTCGGGTTCGTCGCCAAGATGGCCGCTGGCCGCGTGGCTAGTGGCCGGGATGGCGCGTCGAGTGGCACAGTGCAAAAGGGCCCCACGCAGATCGTGGAGATGCTGGAGGGCTGATCTTCGGTGCAAGGGCTGCTCGGTGGTGGGGGTTCTCAATCCCCAAAGCACAACGTCGAGGATGCCTCAGAAGCTGCGCAGTCAGCTTTACGAGTGTCTTCCAAGAGGTCCGGTCCCACGTCACTCGGTGCCTCCACGGGTCCCTTCTTTGCAGGGACTGTGGATCGGGCTCTGAGAGGTCTGGGAATCTGGTTCTTGTCGGGCTCTGGGCTCGGTCTCCGGCGGGAGGCGGCGGCAAAGCAGACGTCGAGTTGCTGGTTGGTACCTGTGTTCACAGGGTGGTCACTCCTTGGCCACAAGGGAGATTCTTCTTCAGTCTTCTGTGCAGCAGAATGTCGAAGTCCAGTCTTCTTCTTAGTTTAAGTTGATTTCGGGATGATCTGCTGTGCAATGGCACTGCTCCCCCTCTTATTCCAATCTAGGGGGTGGATCACCTACTAGGTCCCTCCTCTGGGAGGAACCAGGAAGGGGGGCGGTTACACCCCCTTTCCTTTGTCCAGCTCCGCGCCAGGACTGGGGCTGGAAGGCCCCAGAACCGGTTTGGGCTGGCCTATGCACGGGGACACCTTGTGTGCCCCGGGCATGTCTGATTCTTTTCAGCCCTGTCCTACCTAATACACAAAATCCTGTCTGGGGTGGTGCTCGCACCTCCCAAGGCAGGAAACCCTTTGTCCAGGCCACCATCTGCCGAGTTTCGGTCAGCAGCAGGAGGCCAGACTTGTGTCTGTGGTGGCAGCGTCCATTTTGTGGAGCTGAGGCTCTGTTTAACTTTAACCGGGGTTAAGGCTACACACATGTCGTGTCCCTCTAGAAGGGTGGAATGCTATCCCCGTCGCCAGAACTGGCGAGGGGATAGTATTCCAATTCGTATGACACCTTACTCGACATGTTTTGATAAAGCCAAACCAAAGATAGCATTTAACCGCGAGGATTATAATGCACTTAAGAGTATATGGTATGGCAATATCCCGGAACAGCTTAGGGAGTGGTTCCCGACAGCTGCAGACAGGCTCAGCTCATGCTAGAGCACCATCTCACATATTTCCAAGCACTCTGCCTCCAGGATTGATGAGGCCTTCCATAGGAGTGGCTGATAGGAACATATGTGTCCAGTTTAGGGTTAGGCACAGGCATACTGTACCTAAGTAAGAGGTGGTTACACCGACTTACCCCAGCTGAGTGTTCAGCCAGTTGTGTCAAAGATGGAGGCCAGGCCAGGGGTGGCACAATACGTGCTGCAGCCCCTGGTAGGCCTTGGATACACCTATGCCCTGGGCACCTAGGGTGCACTATTACAGGGGCTCATAAGGTGAACCAGTTCCAATTCGTAATGCACCTAGAGTGCATTGGCATCAATTTAGAGAGAGAACAGCAGGCTGTGGGTCTGATTAGCAGGCCCACAGCCACATTAAGTCAGAAACCAGTGAAGCAAAAAGCAAAAATTTGGGGTGACCATAGGATAGCAGACCCTACTCTCCTACAGTGCCCTACTTGCCGCATATTTTGTCTTCAACCCTAGAATCCACCACCAATAGTACACATAGTGTAGTCAAGAAAATACCAGACATTAGGATCCAGCATTAAGGGGCATTAGTGCAACTATTATTGGCGATTCACGGATCTGGGGCAACCTTGTAAATATTGCGATGCTGTGTCAGCGATGTTTTACATGGATTCTATGTGAGGTTAGCCTACTTTGCATCTAATCAGTGATGAAGGCGAGGCATTCGTAAAACGGCAGCTATCATGCGCTAATGCATGTTAGTGCCGCCTTGATGATTGTGCGATATTAGAATCGCCTCTTTTTCTGTGCTATGTGTAACCCTGGGCGAAGAACTACGCTCCGTTCGCGGAGTTTGCGGAGTTTTGGCAACTCCGCGTTCCGCGGAGTACGCGT
Organism: Lissotriton vulgaris; assembly: GCF_964263255.1. Lineage (NCBI taxonomy): Eukaryota > Metazoa > Chordata > Amphibia > Caudata > Salamandridae > Lissotriton > Lissotriton vulgaris. The sequence goes on from NC_141686.1 coordinate 352,971,362, forward strand.
AGCTGTCGATTACTCCGCTATCCGGTGCGTAGCGTAGTTGTCGCGCGCTGAATAACATTATCGCGTGCGCGGCAATGGCTTACCTTGGTTCTGCGTTCGCTTTTTCCCGGTCGCGTCTGCCACCATGTTTGTAAACCCTCCCGTGCGACTGTGCGAACGCGATAACGTCATTGGATGCGCGATAAAGCCATAAGGACGCGCGAGGATGTTTGTTGGTAAGATCGAGTTGCCGAACACGCAGAACCTGCAATCTTGCACAGAATAACTCGCGAGCATGTTAAAAGTTAAACCATAATAATAAATTACCATTTTGGTTAGCAAAAAAGTGAGAAACCCCTCAAAGTTGTACCTTTGGCTGTATTTTTTGGGGGGAAGGAGTCCTCTTTCTGTTTCTACTCTATTTTTGAATATTAAGGAGGAAGGGCTCTGGAGTTTACAACTTCCTGTTCCTGTCCACCAGGCTCCTCCCAGTGCTTTGTCCATGAGGTGGTCACTTTCATTTGGATTTTGAGCTGGCAGGATCACTTTCTGTGTGTGTTGGCTGCATTACTGCTTTTTTTTGGATTTTACTGAGGACTTTTGGATTTTGAATTCTCTTTTTCAAGTAAGTTTCAGTAATGTATGAGTGAGTATGATGTTGTAGACTTGTGTTTGTTTGATTTTAAATTTTTTAACTACAGTATTCATTCCTTGATTTAAATTATTGATGGGTGCCTGTACTTTTATGAGGTCCCAACTTGTATTTCTTTTTAAATTTCATCCAGGCTACATAGAGAGGTACCCATGGGTAAAATCATAATTCTGTGTTTAAATTTTTATTCAAGTTTGTAAACAAACATCATGGCTGGCATTGGATTATGGTCATCATTATGCAATAGCAATGTCTGCTGTGGAATTTCTGTTTGTGTAATTTAAATGTTTTTTTTTTTTAAGCCAATAGCTGACCCTAGTACTCCATGTAGTTAGTGTGTAGGCATGTTTGAGTTCATTATAATAACTTTCTGTGGTTGGCCTGGCCATGTGTTGTTGGCGGCCATTTTATGTTTCCCAGCCACTTTGCTCTTGCCATAGGCCTCCAAACTTGTGGCCTACTCTGCCAGTAGGCCAGAGGTACTAGTCATAGGGTCATGAAAGTTAATCAACTGTTTTTCTGGTGTACCTCTAATTAGAAAATCATGGATGGACTGGTTTGATTTAGAAAATCTTATGTTTATGTGTGGGGTATGTCAGGTTTTGGGTGTCTGTCAATTTCTGCCATTAGGTAACCCTAGGAATACAGCTCGGGTAGTTTTGGTAACGTCGCACTTTGTGAGAACGCGACCTTACCTTTTTTGTCTTGTTCGCGCGCTCAATGTACTGGCTCGGGAACGCGATAACGACGTTTCATTCGATTCACGCTACCGAACACGCCGATTTTGCAATCTCGCGAACAATATGTCCCGAGTTGCATAAAAGTTCCTCGAAAATGTTTAATGTGTTCCCTGTGCTACAAAAAGTCCTCATTTATGTGTTATTTGGTTGTAGTTTTGTCTTCCTGGAGCATGGACCACTTCCAGTTCCTTTCTGTCCTCTATGTAATGATTTCTTGTTTATGGTTGGGGTGACCAATTTGGTTGGTGGTGTGTCCATTTTGTGAAGCTAAGCATTGTCCCTTTGGCATAGGCATTTATTGTCTGTCTTCTCTTTCTTTTCATGTAGTGGTGGTGAGGGCCATTTTGTGTGTACTTACTTCCTTTGTGATGATTCTGCTATGTTGTTGTTGGTGGACAGGCCATGTGGTGGCGGCCATTTTGGGTGCATCCTTTTTCCATGTTGTTTTTTGGTGTCCCTGTCCTGGCCCTATGGAGGCGGCCATTTTCTGTGTCCTTCCCTGGTTCTCTTCTTTTGCCATAGCCATCCAAGGCTTTTGTAGGTACTACTACTCACAGCCATAGGTGCATTCAAGTTAATCAACTATTTTTGTGGTGTATCTCTAATTACACCGTGTATGGCTTTGGATTGCTTCACATTTTTTTAATGGTGGTACTTTCAGCTTTTGGTTGCTTGTGTGTAACTAATATGGCACTCCCTGCCAGTAGGTAACCCTAGGAATACTGCTCGCGTACTTTTGGTAACGTCGCACTGTGTGAGAACGCGACCTTACCTTTTTTGTCTTGTTCGCGCGTTCAATGTACTGGCTCAGGAACGCGATAACGACGTTTCATTCGATTCGCGCTGCCGAACACGCCGATTTTGCAATCTCGCGAACAATATGTCCCGAGTTGCATAAAAGTTCCTCGAAAATGTTTAATGTGTTCCCTGTGCTACAAAAAGTCCTCATTTATGTGTTATTTGGTTGTAGTTTTGTCTTCCTGGAGCATGGACCACTTCCATTTCCTTTCTGTCCTCTATGTAATGATTTCTTGTTTATGGTTGGGGTGACCAATTTGGGCGGTGGTGTGTCCATTTTGTGAAGCTAAGCATTGTCCCTTTGGCATAGGCATTTATTGTCTGTCTTCTCTTTCTTTTCATGTAGTGGTGAGGGCCATTTTGTGTGTACTTACTTCCTTTGTGATGATTCTGCTATGTTGTTGTTGGTGGACAGGCCATGTGGTGGCAGCCATTTTGTGTATGCTTCCTTTGTGACTGATTTTGCCATGTTGTTGGTGGCCATGCCATGTGGTGGAGGCCATTTTGGGTGCATCCTTTTTCCATGTTGTTTTTTGGTGTCCCTGTCCTGGCCCTATGGAGGCGGCCATTTTCTGTGTCCTTCCCTGGTTCTCTTCTTTTGCCATAGCCATCCAAGGCTTTTGTAGGTACTACTATACTCACAGCCATAGGTGCATTCAAGTTAATCAACTATTTTTGTGGTGTATCTTTAATTACACCGTGTATGGCTTTGGATTGCTTCACATTTTTTTAATGGTGGTACTTTCAGCTTTTGGTTGCTTGTGTGTAACTAATATGGCACTCCCTGCCAGTAGGTAACTCTAGGAATACTGCTCGCGTACTTTTGGTAACGTCGCACTGTGTGAGAACGCGACCTTACCTTTTTTGTCTTGTTCGCGCGCTCAATGTACTGGCTCGGGAACGCGATAACGACGTTTCATTCGATTCGCGCTGCCGAACACGCCGATTTTGCAATCTCGCGAACAATATGTCCCGAGTTGCATAAAAGTTCCTCGAAAATGTTTAATGTGTTCCCTGTGCTACAAAAAGTCCTCATTTATGTGTTATTTGGTTGTAGTTTTGTCTTCCTGGAGCATGGACCACTTCCAGTTCCTTTCTGTCCTCTATGTAATGATTTCTTGTTTATGGTTGGGGTGACCAATTTGGGCGGTGGTGTGTCCATTTTGTGAGGGGAACATCCATTACAACGCAACTATTACAACGCAGTGCTATTACAACGCAGGTATTACAACGTAATTTCTATTACAACGCATGTTTTTACAACGCATGGTGTTACAACGCAAGTGCTATTACAACGCATGTTTTTACATCGTATTTAAATGATTATTAATATATTTGTGTTTTATTTGATTAAAATTTGGTTTTTTTAATTTTATTTGGTTGTGTTATAATATTCAGATAGATTAATAATAATAATAATAATATATGCTATTTGTATTTTATGTTATGTTAATGTATATTATTTATTATTTATTTTATTTAATATGTTAAAATTGTTATAAATTAAGTATTAATAATTTGTTTATAATTAAATATATTTAAAAATAAATATTACAAAGATTGACTAACTTATTTACATATTTATAGTAATAAAAAATTAATAATTTACTTATTAAAATATGATACCATAATATTTCTTTTAAATATTAAGTATTAATAATTATGTATGTATTAGACTTTTTTTTAATATTTTTAAAATTAATTATAATAATTAGTGATTATAAAAATAAGTATTAATATTCTGGTATGAAATTTAAATAATTGTTTTAGAATGAAGTATTAATAGTCAGGTATATTTTAAATAATATATAATATTATTGATTAAAAATTTTATTACAAATTTTAATAATATATGTAAATATATTAATAAGAAAAGGAGATTAAAAAAGAATTATTGTTACTCAGGTACATTTTGAAAAATAATCTTTGAGAAATAAAGTATTTATAATTATTTTTTAATTCTAAATATTAATTATATTTATAAAATAAATTATCACAATTAATGATTAAAAAATGAATTATTAATATTCTGGTATGTAATTTAAAATAATGTTTTATAAGGAAGTATTAATACTCAGGTTTTTTGATATAAAAATATATTATTATTGTTTTAAATTCATTTTAAAAAATTTAATATTATAAATAAATATATTATAAAGTAAAGGAGATTAAAAAACGAAATAATTTTACTCAGGTATTTTTAGAAAATTATATAATAATAAATTGTTTGAAAATTTTTATTTTTAAATATAAATAACTTTTGAAGAAAGTTGTATTAGTAATTAATAAATCAAGAAAACATTGTTTTAAGTTTACATCATTTTTAAAAATGTTATATTATTATAGATATATTTTTTAATATGTATTTTTAAACATTTTCCCACGCTTTTGTATTGTTTTCAATGAAGGGTTTTGTCCTTTATTTATTTCTATGATTACGCCATTGGATTCCGCGGGACCGTTTATATGGTTGAAAAACAACTGATGCAGGAAGGTGAAGAAGGAAACAAGGGGGAGGAGCCAAGATGGCCGACAGGACGGACGTGTAGGCTCCCAGCTCCGCGAGCCTCCTAGTCCCGCACCGATATCCTGCCACTGATCCTGAGTTATTGATGCGGCGCCACGACCGCATGCACGCGCTGGTCACAACCGCGTTCCTCCGAGGCTTCTATCAGCCGTGTGGACGGAGATACGGTCGTGTGAGCCATTCGCCAGTGCACCCCCTGGACCCAGCTCTGATGGCCGCCGAGGGATGCCGATGTACCGGGTAGACGACTAGTGGAAGCGCCGCTGCTTGCAGCAGAGTTGCCGCCGGCGGGGAGAGACGGTGAGGTCATTTTCTGAACCCTTGGCTCCCCGGACCTGGATGCGGTGGGCACTGGCGGGACGGGACCCCTACCCCCCCTCGTACTGTATTGCGGTGCAACTGGAGGGCTGACTCGGCTCCGGCGGGCGGGACCGCCTGTGTCGGGAGCTGCCTACGGACCAGCGGCGAAGGGTCGTTTACAAATTGTTCTTTTGCCCTGCGAGCCGCTCCCCTGCCGGCGCCCCTGCCTGATGAGTCCCGATTTCTGATCGCCCCTCTCTCCCATTGTCACCGGATTGCCGAAGTAAAGATGGCGGTCTCTGAGGAAGGAGAGATGGCTGCTTCTCTGTCCCCTGGACATACTGTCTCGCCTGCTCTAACTCACTCCTGTGGACCGGGGATGCGGACCCAACTGCCGTCTTGTGTGGGACTACAGCGGGCCCCCACTTGTATGGATATCCTGGCGGCTATCACGGATCTCAGATCTACGTGTCGGCAAATTACTAGTGACTTGTGCCGCAAAATGGACGAGGCGATTCTAGCGCCGGGACACCGGTGGCGCTCTGGTTCTTTGCTGCCTACAACTGTCCTTGGCCCGGATACTATGTTTCAGCAGGCACCTGCTTTGCCGCTGGCGATTTCTGGCAACAGTGCTGTTGGCTTGCCCACCGACGTGGATGTTGCTACAATGTCTCTCTCCACTCCGCACTCCGAGGCTCAGCCTCCACCATCATTGCTCCTGCATGGACCGCTGACTCCCCGGCTGCTCGGCTTCCTTACAGTTCTTGCCTCTGAAGCCTCCTCCTTTCCCCAGTCGGTGGTACTTTCTCCTGTGAGGGCTGGGATGCCAGCCTTTTTTGCCAATCGACTCCTTGTGGACTGGGGACACTCATCTCTTCCTTCCATGCTTTCTTTTCGTTGGGGACGGCCATCTTGTCCCTTTGTTCTGCCATCGGACTGTTTCCTGCAGTCGCCATTTCTGGGAGGATTGCAACGCTCGGGCCAGGGGTGATGGATCCTTGTTCTGGTTTTGCTTCCATGGCTGACGGATATCGGGAATCTCAAACTATTTTGGAACTTTTGATTGCTTTTTTGTTTTGCCCTACATAGGGCTGTGACTGGTGGGCACAGCTGCTGACTTCTGTTTAGGAGATGGGGGTTTGGTGTGCGGGCGGTCCTGGGGCACGTGGAGGAGGGGGGGTCCCTACTATGCTTTCTTTACTTGGCTGGCTGCGCTCTGGACTGTATTATTCTCAATGTACTGGGTGGCTGCACGGTTGTTATAATTGCTCGCTTCGGGCTACAGCTGGTCTGATCTCTTGTGGGTTGTGGTGGTTGGGTTGGAGGTTAGGTGTGGGCTGGGAGCCCGGGTTACAGTGTTTCTGGCCCTCCCCCGGGCTTCTGTTCTATGTGAGTAGGATTAGAATTTCTTCTCTTGCTCTCATGTTTCAGTCACTATCGTGTTTCCTTTTTCTTTCCCCTTTTCTTTCTTGCGCTAAATTTCGGGTTTACTGGGCGACAGACACACTGCCTGGGGGGGGGGTAGGCCGTAGCCTCCGCATGCGTGTAGGGTGGTGGGCTGGGGGATGGGTTTTCTTATTTTCGGTTTCTATGGTGCCTTGTTTTTCCTCTTTATGATTTTCTCTTTTTTCCTGTCTTGGGCCTGTGTTGGGATTGTGTGCGGGCGGATGGAGATGCACACCAGATAGTTTACCGATCCTGATACCCCTGTCGGTCGTATTTGGCCCTATGCTGCCTGCGGGACTTTGACTTTTGATCTGTTATCTGTATGGTGGAAATACCGCCACCGGTACGTTTACACCTACACGGGCCCTGCTTCTTTATTTCTTTAACCTTACCTTGAATTATGTTAAAACAGTAATGTTGGACTTTAATTGTTGCGAAACAAAACCTTTAAAATGTAACCTAATAGCTTCTGTGACGCGGCGTCACGTACTTCAATAGTGTAACTCTTTAATGTCTGCATATGCTCCTTATGTGTTACCATGTCATCGTATTGCTTGCTGCAGTGCTTTATCAGTTTTTCGTGGCCGGCCTGAGGGTTGTAGGCCCGTATATGTACTTTTATAAATGCACAATAAAGGTTTTCAAAAAAAATAAAAAATAAAAAAAAAAAGAAGGAAACAAGGGTAGGCTAATGGTAAGTGATTAAAAGCATAATTTTTGGGAACTTTACTATAATTTATAACATTCAAATTAAAAATAATAAAAGTACAAACTCAATTTGTTTTGAAATAAATTCATTTTAATATTCTAATTAAATGTCAAAAAATATATTCATATTTATTTGATTTTTTAATATTTACATGATATTTTTAATATACAAAGTAAAAAATATAATGTATTAAATTAAACATATAATATAATATATCGAAATAGTCCATTTTCAATTTTGCTGCTTTTAGATGACGTCTTGACGTTCACGTCGACGTTCGCCGCCATCTTGGATTTATCGATTGCTGGAAGTAGCAGGAAGCTGATCTGCGCTCAAGGTAGGAAACTTTTCAAACTTTATTTACAGTAAAACATAGTTTTAAAAGTATATATATTGTAATGAGAGGTTAAGTAGAGGTTGCATATTAAACTAATAGTTGCTTTTGTTTTGATTTCAACATGTCGCCGAACATTTCACTCGTATATGCCATTGTCGGGTTATGTTACGGGAAAAACAAAGGGAAAATATGTTTGAAATATATATTGATCATATATATTGTATTTATTTTGAACGTCATATGTTTGGTGTAGTGATAGTATTGTTTGGTTTATGTATTTTTGATGTACATAGATAGGTTAGAAGCGATTTTTTGAAAAATGACAGCATTTGGCTTGTTTTGTAAAGGAGAAAACTGGTTTTTGAGATTTAAGACAGTTCAAGATTATGCAAGGTATGTTTTGTATTGTTTGTCGATAATTTTGAAAAAAAGTTTTCAATTGGTTGGCATGGTTTCTTATTTACAAATGAAGGTATTTCATTCATTTGTTAAGGTTTGTTTTCGGGTGTTGAAATCGATGCTCGCTATTTATAAAATAGAATTGTTCGTATTTATGAAAAATGTGTTTTATTGCTAGATAGCATTATTTGGTAAAAATGATCAATTGGATTATTTAGTTAGCGAGAAACACTTCAGTTAGGTTGTGTTGCAAAAAAAATTGAAATAATTTCATTTAATCGAAATTGCATATAATGTAATAAAAAAAAGTCTTATAATTTAATAGTGTAGTTTTAGGAAACATTTATAGTTTTCCAGAACATATGCAGTTTGGTAGTGATGTCATTTAACCATAATTTAAAAAAAATTGAACAGGTTCAAATGGTCACTTTTTCAAATGAGGAATTGTTCCAAAAAAACAAGAATGGGTCAAATTTGAGCTAAGGAATACGAATTTCTTAGCTTTTGAAAAAAAAAATTTATTTTAAATTGCAGAGAAAATTTAGATTCAAAATTAGATACAAACAATTTTCACATTATTATACCCAGTTTCTGATATAAATTTTCACAAGCCAGTATCATTTTTGAAAAAGTAAGTGGTGAGATGTGTTGTTTAATTAAATTTTTATTACAACGTTCAAAATGTTTACAATATTTAAAAGTATTGGAATGTTAAAAAACAATACTTTTTCTATTTAAAATGTAAAACAAAAATTTTTGGGTGTGGGTTTTTTCTTTTGAAAGAGAAATGAAAAGGATTTCTTCATATTTTGAACTGGTAGAGTAGTTAAAAAAAATATATTTATAAAGGTAAGGGAACCCGACAAGTAATAATTTTAAAAAAGTTTACAAAAATGCCAAATGAATTCAAAAATAAGAAAAATAATTTAGGGCAAAGCAGGAAAGTAAGTTTAAGTAAAAATATTTAGAAATGTAAAATGTTAGCAACATTCTCTAGGTAGTCCAAAGCCACATACAACGAAAATTGTTGTAGTACACCTAATAGTCTCTTGGACATCTCCTTTGTTTGTCTTGAAGGTCGTGGGTTTAGGATACCTGACAATGCCTGTGCAAGTCTAATTTCTTGAAAACTTTGCTCCTTCTTCAAAGTTTTCAAAAAAGAGTAGAAATTAGGATGATGTTTGCCAATTGTGTGACTGAAGGAGTTGTGCCATCCCTCTATGGCATTATTTGTTTTTGCACCACCTTCCAAGCAGGTTGAGTAGCAGTTCCACCACTCCACATGGTAACGTGGCTTCCTCCTGCGACCTGATCTGCCTAGACGTCCAATCCATGTGTCCTCGAAATAATTTAAAATGGGAGCCAATTTTTCCTCATTTTCTACAAAATATTCTGACTCTGAAATTGCTGTGTAGTAGTCATCTACACTATCAGGTGGTACAAAACAAAGTGCAGTTAATTTTTTTAGTTCTACTTGTAATTTGCTATCAGACGAGTAATCTGCAACCAGGGACGTTTTTTGAAGTTTACGCCAATATGCCTGGGAAAAATGAAAAAAACATCCCTGAATTTGGGTATCCACGTACAATTTGTTGATGACATTCATCATTGTCAATTCAAAATCTAAAATGATTTTCCTAGGACTTTTTCCTGAAGTTTTGTCTTTAATAACTGATAAGAATTCAGTATAGGTTGCAGATTGCTTATCTGGTAGCAAACTGTATACTAAGGGAACTACATTATTATTGATTTGCGCATGAATGCTGTAAATTTGGGTGAATGGATAGGGCGTACTTTTAAACGTTCCATCCATCATCCAAATTTCAGTATTCTCCAACTTAAATAGGTTACGGGGAGTGCTAAATATTAATATGCGTTTCTGAGGGTTTTGGCTATCATACAGTAGAAAAGGTTCATTAGAGAAAGAAAGAGTTAAGTCATGAGGTATTACAATGTCAGAAAAAGATTGAGGAGTAACTGTTTGTGTGTTACTTGCCTGCTTTTTTCGTTGAATTATTCTTCGCAAATTTGGGATTGTTGGCATATTACAAGCAACATGTCCAGGGACATGTTGTGCAACCTCTTTCAAAATCTGACCAGGAGTTGCATTGGAGGTGGATGCAATATCTTTCATTTCAATGATAGTATCGCGTATTTCAATCTCCATTGCAGAGGCAGAGTGGTTATGTTCTGTGGTTTTGACCACAATGTCACCAACAGTAACCGCTCTGCTGCTGCAACGGGCTGAATAATATTGGACACACCTCCAATGTCTCCTTGGTTCACTTAGCCTCTCATTACAATATTTATACCCACAATGTTTAAGCAGTCTGTTCCCTTTTCTAGATTTTGTATAAGTAGCAGTAGCCTCGCTTGCCATTTCCTGTTCAATAAAGGAAAAAAAAATTATATTATAAATTTGATAATGACATTTAAAAAACATATTACTTTAACAAAAGTTGAAATAGTAAGTGGCACGTTTTCAATATCCATTATTATTTTTGAATTTGCACTTTTATGGAGTTGGATTAGAAAGTGGCACTTGGACACTTTCCTGCACTTTCCCTACTCATGCACTTTCCAGCACTTTCTTTACTTATGCACTTTCCTGGAGTTGTAATAGTAAGTTGTACCTTTTTACTATCCAGCACTTTCTCTGAATATGCACTTACGTGGAGTGGGAATAGAAAGTCACACTTACACACTATCCAGCACTTTCCCTACTCATGCACTTTTCTGGAGTTGGAATAGTAAGTGACACCTTTTTACTATCCAGCACTTACTCTGAATATGTATTTATTTGGAGTGGGAATAGAAACTGACACTTACACACTATCCTGCACTTTCCCTACTCATGCACTTTCCTAGAGTTGGAATAGTAAGTGACTCTTACACACTATCCAGCACTTTACCTACTCATGCACTTTCCTGGAGTTGGAATAGTAAGTGGCACTTACACAATATCCAGCACTTTCTCTGAATATGCACTTACCTGGAGTGGGAATAGAAAGTGACACTTACACACTATCCAGCACTTTCCCTACTCATGCACTTTCCTGGAGTTGGAATAGTAAGTGGTACCTTTTTACTATCCAGCACTTTCTCTGAATATGCACTTACCTGGAGTGGGAATAGAAAGTGACACTTACACACTATCCTGCACTTTCCCTACTCATGCACTTTCCTGGAGTTGGAATAGTAAGTGACACTTACACACTATCCAGCACTTAACCTACTCATGCACTTTCCTGGAGTTGGAATAGTAAGTGGCACTTACACACTATCCAGCACTTTCTCTGAATATGCACTTACTTGGAGTGGGAATAGAAAGTGACACTTACACACTATCCAGCACTTTCCCTACTCATGTACTTTCCTGGAGTTGGGATAGTAAATGGCACTTACACACTATCCAGCACTCTACCTACTCAGGCACTTTCCTGGAGTTAGATTAGTAACTGCTAAATTTTCACTATCCAGCACTTTTATGAACATGCACTTACGTGAAGTAATTTTAGATAATTTTGTTTTTGTTTAAGATCCTGTCCTTATTATGCTTTTAACAGTGCTTTTTATTTCCAGAGAAATCTTTAAATGAGATGTGTATATTTATGAAATTTACCTTGGTGTTTTGAAGGTTGTTTTTTCAAAAAGTCTGGAAAATAGTTTGGAAATTTGCTGTGTTTTAGGCGGTCTGTAGGTTGAAGTGCTTTCTGTTTGGCTCTAAAGAAAAGAATTGGAAAAAGTGTTCAATGTTTAGAAAATGTATCTTTTTTTGCTTTTTTAAACATTTAACAAAAAAACATTTACGTTTAAGCATGTTTAGGAATATGTCACATCTTTTCACTCTCTTGCACTTGCTTAGAATATGCCATTATCTGCAGTTTGAATACTAACTGGTACCTCTACACTATTCAGCACTTTCTCTAGTCATGCACTTTCTTGATGTGGCAATACTTTTTGGTACCTTTTTACTATCCAGCACTTTCTCTGAATATGCACTTACCTGGAGTGGGAATAGAAAGTGACACTAACACACTATCCAGCACTTTCCCTACTCATGCACTTTCCTGGAGTTGGAATAGTAAGTGGCACCTTTTTACGATCCAGCACTTTCTCTGAATATGCCCTTATCTGGAGTGGGAATAGAAACTGACACTTACACACTATCCAGCACTTTCCCTACTCATGCACTTTCCTGGAGTTGGAATAGTAAGTGGCACTTACACACTATCCAGCACTTTATCTACTCATGCACTTTCCTGGAGTTAGATTAGTAACTGCTAACTTTTCACTATCCAACACTTTTTTAAACATGCACTTACATGACATAATTTTACATCATGTTACTTTTTGGCATGATCCTCCACTTATAATGCTTTTAATAGTGCTTTTTATTTCCAAGGAAATCTTTAAATGAGATGTGTATATTTATAAAAATTACCTTGGTGTTTTGAAGGTTGTTTTCAAAAAGTCTGGAAAATAGTTTGGTAATTTGCTGTCTTTTAGGCGCTCTGTACGTTGAAGTGCTTTCTGTTTGGTTCTAAAGAAAACAATTGGAAAAGGTGTTCAATGTTGTTAAAATGTTTCATTTTTTGCTTTTAAGAACATTTAACGAAAAAAACATTTACGTTTAAGCATGTTTAGAAATATGTCACATCTTTTAACTCTCCTGCACTTGCTTAGAATATGTCATTATCTGCAGTTTGAATACTAACTGGTACCTCTACACTATCTAGCACTTTCCCTACTCATGCACTTTCCTGGAGTAGGAATAGTAAGTGGTACCTTTTTACTATCCAGCCCTTTCTCTGAGTATGCACTTACCTGGAGTGGGAATAGAAAGTGACACTTACACACTATCCAGCACTTTCCCTACTCATGCACTTTCCTGGAGTTGGAATAGTAAGTGGTACCTTTTTACTATCCAGCACTTTCTCTGAATATGCACTTACCTGGAGTGGGAATAGAAAGTCACACTTACACACTATCCTGCACTTTCCCTACTCATGCACTTTCCTGGAGTTGGAATAGTAAGTGGTACCTTTTTACTATCCAGCACTTTCTCAGAATATGCACTTACCTGGAGTGGGAATAGAAAGTCACATTTACACACTATCCAGCACTTTCCCTACTCATGCACTTTCCTGGAGTTGGAATAGTAAGTGGCACCTTTTTACTATCCAGCACTTTCTCTGAATATGCACTTACCTGGAGTGGGAATAGAAAGTCAAACTTACACACTATCCTGCACTTTCCCTACTCATGCACTTTCCTGGAGTTGGAATAGTAAGTGGCACTTACACAGTATCCAGCACTTTATCTACTTATGTACTTTCCTGGAGTTAGATTAGTAACTGCTAACTTTTCACTATCCAACACTTTTTTGAACATGCACTTACATGAAATAATTTTACCTAATGTTACTTTTTGGCATGATCCTCCACTTATAATGCTTTTAATAGTGCTTTTTAAATCCAAGGAAATCTTTAAATGAGATGTGTATATTTAAAAAAAGTACCTTGGTGTTTTGAAGGTTGCTTTCAAAAAGTCTGGAAAATAGTTTGGTAATTTGCTGTCTTTTAGGCGCTCTGTACGTTGAAGTGCTTTCTGTTTAGTTCTAAAGAAAACAATTGGAAAAGGTGTTCAATGTTGTTAAAATGTTTCATTTTTTGCTTTTAAGAACATTTAACGAAAAAACATTTACGTTTAAGCATGTTTAGAAATATGTCACATCTTTTCACTCTCTTGCACTTGCTTAGAATATGCCATTATCTGCAGTTTGAATACTAACTGGTACCTCTACACTATCTAGCACTTTCCCTACTCATGCACTTTCCTGGAGTTGGAATAGTAAGTGGTACATTTTTACTATCCAGCACTTTCTCTGAATATGCACTTACCTGGAGTGGGAATAGAAAGTGACACTTACACACTATCCAGCACTTTCCCTATTCATGCACTTTCCTGGAGTTGGAATAGTAAGTGGTACCTTTTTACTATCCAGCACTTTCTCTGAATATGCACTTACCTGGAGTGGGAATAGAAAGTGACACTTACACACTATCCAGCACTTTCCCTACTCATGCACTTTACAGGAGTTGGAATAGTAAGTGGCACTTACACAGTATCCAGCACTTTATCTACTCATGCACTTTCCTGGAGTTAGATTAGTAACTGCTAACTTTTCACTATCAAACACTTTTTTGAACATGCACTTACATGACATAATTTTACCTAATGTTACTTTTTGGCATGATCCTCCACTTATAATGCTTTTAATAGTGCTTTTTAAATCCAAGGAAATCTTTAAATAAGATGTGTATATTTATAAAAATTACCTTGGTGTTTTAAAGGTTGTTTTCAAAAAGTCTGGAAAATAATTTGGTAATTTGCTGTCTTTTAGGCGCTCTGTACGTTGAAGTGCTTTCTCTTTGGTTCTAAAGAAAACAATTGGAAAAGGTGTTCAATGTTGTTAAAATGTTTCATTTTTTGCTTTTAAGAACATTTAACAAAAAAACATTTACTTTTAAGCATGTTTAGAAATATGTCACATCTTTTAACTCTCCTGCACTTGCTTAGAATATGTCATTATCTGCAGTTTGAATACTAACTGGTACCTCTACACTATCTAGCACTTTCTCTACTCATGCACTTTCCTGGAGTAGGAATAGTAAGTGGTACCTTTTTACTATCCAGCCCTTTCTCTGAGTATGCACTTACCTGGAGTGGGAATAGAAAGTGACACTTACACACTATCCAGCACTTTCCCTACTCATGCACTTTCCTGGAGTTGGAATAGTAAGTGGTACCTTTATATTATCCAGCACTTGCTCTGAATATGCACTTACCTGGAGTGGGAATAGAAAGTCACACTTACACACTATCCTGCACTTTCCCTACTCATGCACTTTCCTGGAGTTGGAATAGTAAGTGGTACCTTTTTACTATCCAGCACTTTCTCAGAATATGCACTTACCTGGAGTGGGAATAGAAAGTCACACTTACACACTATCCAGCACTTTCCCTACTCATGCACTTTCTTGGAGTTGGAATAGTAAGTGGCACCTTTTTACTATCCAGCACTTTCTCTGAATATGCACTTACCTGGAGTGAGAATAGAAAGTCAAACTTACACACTATCCAGCACTTTCCCTACTCATGCACTTTCCTGGAGTTGGAATAGTAAGTGGCACCTTTTTACTATCCAGCACTTTCTCTGAATATGCACTTACCTGGAGTGGGAATAGAAAGTCACACTTACACACTATCCAGCACTTTCCCTACTCATGCACTTTCCTGGAGTTGGAATAGTAAGTAGAACCTTTTTACTATCCAGCACTTTCTCTGAATATGCACTTACCTGGAGTGGGAATAGAAAGTGACACTTACACACTATCCAGCACTTTCCCTACTCATGCACTTTCCTGGAGTTGGAATAGTAAGTGGCACTTACACACTATCCATCACTTTATCTACTCATGCACTTTCCTGGAGTTAGATTAGTAATTGCTAACTTTTCACTATCCAGCACTTTTTTGAACATGCACTTACATGAAATAATTTTACATAATGTTACTTTTTGGCATGATCCTCCACTTATAATGCATTTAATAGTGCTTTTTATTTCCAAGGAAATCTTTAAATGAGATGTGTATATTTATAAAAATTACCTTGGTGTTTTGAAGGATGTTTTCAAAAAGTCTGGAAAATAGTTTGGTAATTTTCTGTCTTTTAGGCGCTCTGGACGTTGAAGTGCTTTCTGTTTAGCTCTAAAGAAAACAATTGGAATAGGTGTTCAATGTTGTTAACATGTTTCATTTTTTGCTTTTTGAACATTTAACGAAAAACATTTACGGTTAAGCATGTTTGGAAATATGTCACATCTTTTAACTATCCTGCACTTCATTAGAATATGTCATTATCTGCAGTTTGAATACTTATTGGTACCTCTACACTATCTAGCACTTTTCCTACTCATGCACTTTCCTGGAGTTGGAATAGTAAGTGGTACCTTTTTACTATCCAGCACTTTCTCTGAGTATGCACTTACCTGGAGTGGGAATAGAAAGTGACACTTACACACTATCCAGCACTTTCCCTACTCATGCACTTTCCTGGAGTTGGAATAGTAAGTGGTACCTTTTTACTATCCAGCACTTTCTCTGAATATGCACTTACCTGGAGTGGGAATAGAAAGTCACACTTACACACTATCCAGCACTTTCCCTACTCATGCACTTTCCTGGAGTTGGAATAGTATGTAGAACCTTTTTACTATCCAGCACTTTCTCTGAATATGCACTTACCTGGAGTGGGAATAGAAAGTGACACTTACACACTATCCAGCACTTTCCCTACTCATGCACTTTCCTGGAGTTGGAATAGTAAGTGGCACTTACACACTATCCAGCACTTTATCTACTCATGCACTTTCCTGGAGTTAGATTAGTAATTGCTAACTTTTCACTATCCAGCACTTTTTTGAACATGCACTTACATGAAATAATTTTACATAATGTTACTTTTTGGCATGATCCTCCACTTATAATGCATTTAATAGTGTTTTTTATTTCCAAGGAAAGCTTTAAATGAGATGTGTATATTTATAAAAATTACCTTGGTGTTTTGAAGGATGTTTTCAAAAAGTCTGGAAAATAGTTTGGTAATTTGCTGTCTTTTAGGCGCGCTGGACGTTGAAGTGCTTTCTGTTTAGCTCTAAAGAAAACAATTGGAATAGGTGTTCAATGTTGTTAAAATGTTTCATTTTTTGCTTTTTGAACATTTAACGAAAAACATTTATGTTTAAGCATGTTTAGAAATATGTCACATCTTTTAACTATCCTGCACTTCATTAGAATATGTCATTATCTGCAGTTTGAATACTTATTGGTACCTCTACACTATCTAGCACTTTCTCTACTAATGCACTTTACTGGAGTTACATTGGTAATTTCTAATTTTCACTATCTAGTACTTTTAAGAACAACACTTACATAAATACTAAGTTGTTCCTTTAGAGTATTTAATATTTTTGTTACTAAAAAAATATATATGAGTTGAAATATTAATTAGCTTTATACTTCTAAAAATATTATACTAGTGCCCATTATTTTTGTACGATTTTGTATTGGCACTTTTAGACTATGATGTACTTACCTTGCTGATATTCCTTGCTTGTTATATTTATCTACGCCGTGCCGAGTTCCTTAGTATGTGTAGTTTTTATTCAATATTAATCTGCTAAGGAGCGAAATAGGAGTATCTAAAAAGATATAAAGTGGTATTAAAAGCAATGTATAAAAATAGAAATTCAACGTTTCATTAGTAATTACTATTTTCGAAGAAAATTTTATTCTATGTACATATATTTAATCCATACACTGTATTATTTCTCTGTTTAATCTTACTTAGTTATAGTATTTGGGGGTATTTTATGAACGAAGTGAAGGTATATAGAAGGTACATTTATTAACGTTTAGTGTTATTTTCGAATTATCCAAATTATGTAGTCTACTTATGAATATAATTAAAAAAAGATGTTTTATTACGATTTTTATACTATAAACCACTTATTTTCTTGATAGTTCAATTATAGGTCGAATATTTTTTTTCTCATCCGCTTTGGTTACTGGTATTACGACTTTGTGTTTTCGATTTGGTTCTGCTTGAGATGTTATTTCAGTACACCTTTGAAATATATGTATTAATTTTTTATAATTAGTTTACGATTCTTTTTGTTGTTCTAATTATGAAATATTTTACAAAAATATGTCAAATAATTTTGCACATGTTGAGTTTATTTATCAACTCATTATAAATGAGTTTATTTCTTCACGAAATCTTTTAAATCGATATATAAATTATATTTAGTTTATCGACAATTAAAAAAAATTATTTCACTTCAAACAATTTATTTCTTCTTATTATCGTTCACTTTATTAATATAAACGAATCTATCTCACACATTATATTTAAAGTTTTACTTTTTCAATGGTTATTATTATATTAAGTAATCTCATTTTTAAACATTTTTGGTGATATATTGTAGATAATATATTAACCTTAAATATTTTGACAAATCGCTTTAATGAACTTACTGTTATATCAAATTAGAATGCTTTTTCGTTCGTTTTCGTAGCGTTTTTCTCAAAGAGGTCAGAGGGTCAGGTTTTCACGTCTGCTTACTCTGCTAGTTGATAATCAACTGTTTTCAAAATGGTGGGATACGTCTATTTATAACTTTTCTTAATTATCATTGTTTTTGTTCTAAATTATATTGGTTACTTTCTAAAATTATTGTAAGTCTTTTAATGTGGTAACGTATAATTTAAATTATTTTATTTCAAAGTTAACTTTTCAATGTTTCGTTCCGTTTTGGCATCCATTTTGAAAGTCTTGTTGACATTGGAGATCATGGAAATAGTAGATGGACATTAGTTGTTTTTACTGTGTGTAAAATGGCGTTTCTTTGTTGATAAACTTATTATTTTTGTTTATTGAATAATAATATCGATTATTTATTCATCTTACTTCCGTTATCGTATTGCTATGTTATTTTTTAATGTAATGTATTACATTTATTTACAATGAGTATTTTTGGAAATTACTCGACGAATTGACCCTGCATGCCGTTGCAGGTTTTATTAAAATAAATAAATATTATATATATTCTTCTACGTTATTATAGTTTACGATGTTATAGAGTATTATTTTTAATACTCGGGTATAATTTTATTAAATAATTAATTCGATTTCGTAATATTATGGTAGCACTTACCCACCCAAAACCCCTATTTTTCTTGCATCCCGTGCCAGGTTTTATTATACTAAAAAATTAAAATAATATATTCATCAACGTTGTTATGGAATACCATATTATAGAGTATTATTTTTAATACTCGGGTATTAATTAAATAAATAATTAATTCGGTTTCGTAATATTATGGTAGTTTTTTACCCCGTTTTTTAATACACTTACCCACCCAAAACCCCTATTTTCCCTGCATCCCGTGCCTGATTTTATTATACAAAAAATTTATAAAAATATATTCATTAACGTTGTTATGGAATACCATATTATAGAGTATTATTTTTAGTACTCGGGTATTAATTTATTAAATAATTAATTCGGTTTCGTAATATTATGGTAGTTTTTTACCCCGTTTTTTAATACACTTACCCACCCAAAACCCCTAATTTCCCTGCATCCCGTGCCAGATTTTAGATTAAAAAAAAAAAAAAAGATGTAATGGTATGCGTTGTAATTGAATGCGTTGTATTAGTACTTTTTCATTAATAACATTTTTTTACGATGTAGTAGTATGCGTTGTAAAAAATCGCGTTGTAATAGCATTTGCGTTGTAAAAAATGCGATGTAAAAGCATGCGTTGTAATAACATGCGTTGTAACATCATATATCCCAGAGACCTACCACTCCCAATGGGCTACTTTGGACCAATTGGCTCTACTTGACGCAGATTCTATTTCCACCTTAATGCGTGAAGTTAAATCTGGATCTCCGGATGACCCATTTAAACCTGATAATATTTTTTAATTTCAGTCGAGCGTCACACCCATATTTCTAGAATTAGCCAAACTCTTGCTGAGCACTGAATAAGTATCAATATCATGGAAACATGCCAAGGTTATCGCTTTTCTAAAAAAGTCTTCGCTAGATGCCACTCAGCCAGAAAACTACAGACCCATTTTTGTTCTGTTGTTTCTGTCCAAGGTTGTGGAGAAACATGTAAACAATCTTTTAACCAAAATTTTTTAACATAATCAAATATTAGATTGTTCGCAAAATGGATTTAGATCACACAGCTCCGAAATTGCTCTTTTAACAGTTATTGAATCCCTTTGCAGTACGGCAGATGCTAGTAAATCCCAGGCTCTGTACCTCCTGGATTTAAGTGCGACCTTCGACACTGTCTCACATGTAATAATATTAACTTCTCTCACTGACCTGGGGGTACAGGGCAAAGGTCTGGCCTGGTTTACCTCTTTTTTAAAGGAGTGGTCATTTCAATTTATGCCCCACACCCCTCCCTTTGCCTCATCCCAAAGAGGACGGGCTCCTGGCATCCCTCTGGGTTCGGAGCTCAGTCCTGCCCTTTTTAATATTTCCGTCAGACCTCTAGCGGAGGTAGTGAAATCTTTTGGAATATCTCACTAGTGTTGTATGCTCAGCTAATTATTTCCCTATCAGCAGTCGACAGGCTTTGGTGCCAAATCAAAAAACTTTGTGTTAGAAATGGGATTTCTGGCTATCTCAGACTTGCTCCAAAGCGAGGCAGAAACCACCACTCTAGTCAGGATAAAGGAGTTACACTTGTAAAATAACCCCTGCTCACCCCCTTGGTAGCTTGGCACAAGCAGTGATGCTTATCTTAGAGGCAGTGTGTAAAGCATTTGCACATAACCAACAGTAAAACAGTGTACCCACTACAGAAGGACACCAGACCAGTTTAGAAAAATATCAAATTTTTATATACTTAAGACTAGACTAAATACGATAAAAATCCACAATACTATACTTCAAATTTGTCACTTATCCATATCTGCCTTGAAAAAAGTCCATCCGGGGCTAGCACGATGTCGTGAACAATAAATCCAAAAACAGTTCTGGCTGACAGCGAGGTCGCAGGCCAACTACGGGGTCGGTAAGACCTGCAAACAGTACCTTTCAGAGATGCAGGGTGATGGGGGCCTTGAAGTCACTCGTGTTGCAGGTAGAACACCTTTCTGATGGGATCTGGAGCGCTGGCGCCAACAGGCGTCAGGTGCTGCGGTGTGAAGCGCAGCGGTACGGCGTGCGGTGCCCCCAGGTCTTGGTGCAAGCAGGGGCACGGCGGCGGCATCAGATGGTGTTGTCGGTGAGACCAGGGTCGCGGTGCGGGATAGAGGTGGTGCTCGTCACTGTGCTAGGAGGTCACGGTGCAAGCAGCAGCGTTGTCGTTGCTGAAGTGCTGTAGTCGGCTGATGGACTAGAGTCAATGGCACCGACGTCGATAGGCCAAGGCTGTGGTGTAGGATGAGGGCGGTGCGTCATGTACCTTACGAGCAGTGCCCCCGAACCATGGTGCAGGCAGAGGCATCAGTTTCCACGGGAAAGTGTCGACATCAGGAAGGCCACGGCGTTGACGTGTAGTGAGGCGGTGCAGAGTGCGGGCCCACAGGTCGTGGTGCAAGCAGCAGCTCGGTGATGGCGTCAGCAGGTGTCGTCGGTGAGACCAGGGTCGTGGTGCAGCGTGGTGGCAGTGCCCTCTGAGGTGCCAAAGTTTCACATGAAGCAAGGCAGTGCAGAGTTCGGTGCCCACAGGTCACAGTGCGAGCAGCGGCTCGGTGAAGGCGTCATCAGGCCTTGTCAGTGAGACCAGAGTTGCGGTGCGCCATTGCAGCGGTGCCCTCTGTGGTGCCTTCAGGACACGGGTTCGGCAGCATCATCGTAGACGTCATCTGGTGGCGTTCTTCGGGTGGCAGCATAAAACACACAGTCCCCAGTGCTGCGGGTCAAAGAACCTGAAGTCTTTACTGTTTCTGAGACTTCGTGAACAGGGGGCAGGCTCTACCTCAAGCCCTTGGAGAGTCTCACCAATTTGGTTGCAGAAAGTCCAGTCCAGGCCTTTCACTGCCCAAGACAGAAGCAGCCACTTCAGGTCAGCCCAGCAAAGCCTGCAGCAAAGCGATCGGTCCTTTCAGCAGTTTCTCTGGCTCTCCTTCTGTGCAGTCTTCTTGATCTGGTTGAGTTCTAAAGTTCAGGGGTCTGGGACCCAGCATTTGTACTCGAAAATCTTTTGATCTTCCAGGCAGAGGGTGTTTGTGTCCGGCCAGAACCAGTTGGGCCTTCTCTGGCGTGAATTCTGGCAGAGGCAGACCAGGCCCTTTTAGGTGCAAGGAAATCTCCTCCCTCTTCCCCTATCACAGCCCTGGTCTATTCAGCCCTTTCGTGACCTACCTAGACTATCAGGAGCCACCCTGCTCCCTAGCCATCTGTCGTCCAAAAACCAGGCAGGCAATCCACATTCCAGCAGAGGCAAGCCAGATGACTGAGTAAAATAATACCCACTTTCTAAAAGTGGCCTGGATGAACTCAGAATGAAAAGGGCTCCCTCGCTAAAGGCTGCATCTTTAGACGCTGAGTTCAGGCCTACCAAACTTCCTTCACCTATACCTTTCTCGCGCTACGTACATGGGTGGCACAATCCGTGCTGCAGGCCCACGAGTAGCGGTGGACTCACAAGCCCCAGTACACGCTGTGCTCTTTACTGGGAACTGACAAGCAAGTCACACATTCAATCATAACACAATTTACCACAGGAGCACCAGCATTTTCCCACTGATCAGCAGTGCGAAAAGCGCGCAGAAATGTTATACCAGCAAAAACGGAGTCAAAACTGGGAGGGCAGAAAGCAAAACCTCGGGGGAACACGCCAAAAGATGCCAAGTCTAACACACGTCCCCTCCAGCTGAATGTAGGGGGAACTACCCACACTCCTAGGAGTTTTCCTCACTAAGGCGGAAGAACCGGGACAGGCTATCTGCGTTGGCGTGTTCTGTCCCAGAACAGTGTTCCACCGTGAAGTTCATTCCCTGTAGGGAGATGGACCACCTTAGCAGTTTTGGATTCTACCCCCTCATCTGCATTAACCATCTGAGGGGCTGTGGTCGGACTGAACCTGGAAGTGAGTACCAAACAGGTAGGGCCTCTGCTTCTTCAGTGCCCAGACCACTGTGAAAGCTTCCCTTTCTATGGCACTCCACCTTTTCTCCTTGGGGAGTAGTCCTCTGTTACGGAAGACTTCTGACTGGTCTAGGCCCTCTTCGTTCAGTTGTGAGAGCACTGCTCCCATTCCATGCTCTGACGCGTCGGTCTGCACAACAATTTCTTTGGAGAAGTTGGGGGCCTTGAGCACGGGGGCCGTGCATATGGCGGCCTTCAGGGTATCAAATGCCTTCTGGCAGGACTCGGTCCAGATCACCTTTTTCGGCTGCTTCTTGGAAGTCATCTCAGTTATATCCCTATGCCATATCCCTTAACAATACTCCGGTTGTATCCGGTGAGTACTAAGAAGGCCCTCACCTCGGTCTGGGTCTTGGGGACCTCCCAAGCCAGAATGGTGTTGATCTTGGGCTGTAGGGGTGCCACCTGGCTGCTCCCTACCTGGTGTCCCAAGTACACCACTGACCCTTTCCCGATTTGGCACTTACTGGCCTTAATCGTGAGGCCTGCCGTCTGCAGCGCCCTCAACACTTCCCCGAGGTGTTGCAGGTGTTCGTCCCAACTGGAACTAGACACCACATTGTCATCCAGGTATGTGGCGCTGAATTCCTCCAACCCGGCTAACACCTGGTTGACCAACCTCTGAAACGTGGCAGGGGTATTCTTCAAGCCGAAGGGCACCAAGCGGAACTGGTAATGCCCATCTGGGGTCAAGAATGTGAACCTTTCTTTGGCCCCCTCGGTTAGGACGTACTCCGGAATCTGGCCGTCCCCAACCGGTCGATGAGCTCATCGGCTCGGGGGATGGGGTGTGCGTCAGCCCGAGTGACGACATTGAGCCCCCGGGGCGGTACCGGGTGCCGTGGCCCTCGGGACCAAGACCACGAGGCTGGCCTAGGGGTTGCTGGACAGTTCAACCACCCCTAACACCAACATCTTCCAGACCTCCTCTTTGATGCTAACCTTGACCTGGTCAGCCAACCGGTAAATCTTATGTTTCACCGGGGGGCTGTCACCGGTATCTACGGAAAACAGGGAGGCACACTGCTCCAACAACTGGTGACACTCGCTCTGTTGCTCCGTGGTCAGGGCCGGGGAGAGGGTCACACCATCCACCGAACCATCCCCCTCTTTGGCAGACAGGAGGTCTGGGAGAGGCTCACTCTCTCTCTCTCTCTCTCTCTCTCTCTGTCACCAACAGCATGCTCACTTCGGACCTCTTGAAGTGGGGCTTGAGGTGGTTCACGTGGAGGACCTGCAACGGGTGCCAAGGAGTCTGCAAATCCACCAGGTAGGTGACCTCACTTTTGTGCTCCACCACCTCAAAGGGCCCCATACACTTGTTCTGCAAGGCACAAGTTTCCACAGAGGCCATAACCCACACTTTCTGTCCAGGTTGAACCTCTACCAGTGGCATTCTGGGCATATCACTGCCTCATTTCTTCCTGGCTGGCCTCGAGGTTCGCCTGAGTGAGTTTCCTGAAGCGGGCCGTTTGGTTGCGGAAGGCCAGCACGTAGCTGAACACATCCTGGGGTGACTTCTTGGGAGCGGCCTCCCAGCCCTCCTTCACCAAGCTGAGCGGTCCTCACACGGGGTGACCGTACAAAAGCTCGAAGGGGCTGAACCCGAGAGACTTCTGGGGTATCTCCCTGTATGCGAAGAGCAGGCATGGTAAGAGGACGTCCCACTTACGCCTCATGGGTTCAGTGAGACCCTTGATCATGCAATTTAAGGTCCTGTTTAACCTTTCCACCAGACTGTTACCTTGGGAGTGGTACGGGGTGGTGAACTTGTACATAACACGACACTCCTTCCACAGGGATGTCATGTACTTTGATATGAAATTGGTCCCCCTCTCGGAAACCACCTCTCTTGGGAACCGCATGCGGGAAAAGATCCCCATTAGCGCTCGGCTCACCACTGGGGCCGTTGTTGTCCTGAGAGGGATTTCCTCCTGGTACTGGGTGGTATAGTCCACCAAGACAAGGATGTACCTGTTGCCCATGGCTTTCTTGATATCAGTTGCCCCAGGATTTCCATCCCCACCCTTTCAAAGGGTGTCCCCACCACGGGGAATGGTTGGAGAGGTGCTTTGACTTTCCTCCCACTTGCCTGGCAAGTTTGACAAGACCGACAATGCACATCAGACTGCCTTCGCATTTGAGGCCAGAAAAAGTGGGTGACAAGCCAGTCAACGGTCTTGTCCTGCCAAAGGCACGCCGTGAGCCAGACCCAGTAGGAAGGTCCAGTAGCGCTGGGGTACCAACAGCACATGGGCTGATCCAGGTTCCACGACCTTAGGCTCGCTGTACAGGAAATCATTCTCTCAATAAATCCAATATGATTCGGACTGATCACCAGTCGCCTGAGCTGCGACCTGCCGCCGCAGGCCCTCCAGAGAAGGCAGTGGCGGTTCCTGTGCCTGGGCGTCGGGGCTCCGCCCTCCTAATTTTGTGAAGCATGTGGATGTTTTAACTGCTTAAAGCAAAAGCAATTACCATCCATCCACATGCCTAACAAAACAAATCAGTTCCTCCGTGCGGCCGTGCCTACCTTTCTATCACTCTGACTTTCACAAACTGCAGGGTCAGGCAACCAGGCCATTTTCTAGTGTGACACATGCACGCTGTGCGCATGTGCCCGACAAACTTTTCTTAGTTTTTTTGGCTACGCAGGGCGGACCTAGCGCAGGCCCTGGTCTGCTGTAATTAGGGTCCTCTGGGACCACCCAATTATGACGCGCAGCAGCGCCACATTTTAGAAGCAGCCCGGGCGTGCAGGGCATCAGCCCTGTACTTCCCGGAGCTTCTTGTCAATCATTGCTGAGACTGCATCACCGTCCCACCCTTTCCCATGTCGTCATAGGGTGAGGTGGGGTCGGGTAAGCGTCACTGATCCCACCCTCTGATGACCTGGGAAGGGGTGGGGTTGCAGGAGGCTGCTTGGGATTCCCTCGCTTCGTGCCGATGAATGATCCAGGGATTTTTCGGAGCGAGCACTGGGCCAGGGCAATACCACACTGGAACGCGCACGGTAAGCCCCCGCCTTTATTTATCACATCTGCCCCTTAACATACACTTGTCCATGTTAGGGTCACTGCACTTTTTGTAAAGGGGAAGCCGACATGATGACACGACTCTGAAGAAGATTAACAGAACCGGTAACAGGAGACGATGTTTCTTCATATCCCTGATCCTGTGATCCTCAGCTCAGTGCTTCTCCAGCTCCTGACTCCTCTCCCACACCACACCAGAGTACAAAAAATGTTGACATTTTCAAGAGAGTGGAACTGTATGCTTGGATTGCCTGGGCCACCTAGGTGCCCGCTACTGCACTTAATTTGTTTTGATTCTGCACGCACCAGCAAGTGAATGGGCAGAGTCTGTTCACTGCTACGTTGCTATTTGTCATTTTATTGCACACTCTGCAGTGCTTTTAAAGTAACAAAGA
This sequence comes from Lissotriton vulgaris, assembly GCF_964263255.1. Taxonomy (NCBI): domain Eukaryota; kingdom Metazoa; phylum Chordata; class Amphibia; order Caudata; family Salamandridae; genus Lissotriton; species Lissotriton vulgaris. Next base: position 352,997,425 of record NC_141686.1, read on the forward strand.
GTGAGGCATCGACTTAAGGGAAGCCAAATACTACATGAATCAACCAAAAGCCCAAAATGCAAAGTGTCCCACATTGCGACACAAACGTTTGGTGAGGCCAGGTCACTCTTTTCAGATATCTAATTTATGAACCAGTGCATTCCGTGAATAATTAAAGCAGCTCTCTGATTGCAGCTTTATACAATAAATGTGTTTCTGTTTTAAATGCACTATAGTTGTTCCCGAGTAGAGGTGGTGTGGCTGAGTAACTGTTTTAGTTCTGGATCCTGCCTGGAGGGAGCGACGGACTCGAAAAGCAGTTAGCAGCAGCAGGCAGTGCCCTTCTTGAAGTTTTGTTTTTTGTGTGAAGGGCTGACTGTGGATCTAGTTTGCTTGTAATTGGTGCATGATATGTACCACGTTTATTTGCCACCTCAAAGTCTGTGAGTTCCAGAATGCACAATGGTTTCCACTTCAAATGCTTTGGTTCTGTTTAATCTTCGGCGGAAGAGGGACAGAACGTCTCTCAGTTCAAGTTTAATAACTCTCACTTTAAATGAATACTTTTCATTGGCGAGATGAAATCTGAAATACTAAGGTGAAATGCTTCTTTTGGAATATAATAGGCTGTCTTCAATATTCAAAAAAAGTGCATTTCTCTAACACGCAGGTTCTCTAACACGCAGAAGCGTTTCACCTTACTACATCAGATTTTCTCTCTCATTGAAAATAATTTATTAAAAAGTTAGCGTTTGAGTACCTGAACTGGGTAACATCCCTACCCCAATTCTAATACCAATGCTATCAGTGAACTAAGACAAAAATCAGTGGTCATGTGATCCTATGTGGACTAGTTACCTATTATATATACATTATTTTACACCAATTTGGAAAACCATTCTTGGTGCGAGAACCACTCCCAAGAAATGTCTAGCTCGCTCGCATTGCAAAAGTCATTCATTGATCTTGCGCCCTACCACTTTTAAATTTCACCAGCCGCCACTGAGAGAAGGGCACTCTTTCTGCTCCCGGCAGAACTCCTTCCTGGTGGAACCCCCTGCTTGCTGCTAATGAGTCAGCTCAGATATGTCCCCCAGTTCGGCTACCAGCTCCCCTGTCGGCACCTGGGCGTCCCCCTCGAGGTCCGCCTCCTCCCGGGCCGTGAGAACCTCAGGGCCCATTTTCCCGTGCCCCTTGCCCTTTCTCTTGGTAGGGACCTGGACACTGTCTGAGGCTCTGGGCCCCTCTGATCACCCTCTCAGGCCACCATCGACTGAGTGGATACGCATGCCCGCTTTGGCAACCCCAACATCTCCAAGTGGGACCTGAGCTCAATATCCTTCCATAAGGACTGCTCCAGGTCGTTACCGAGCAGACAATCAACAGGCATGGGAGGGCTCGCAACTACCCTCAAGGGACCTGAGACCCCCCCCCACTCGAAGGGAACCTGCGCTGCTAGACATTGGAGCTCTGAATTGTCGACTGCGATAAGCTGGTGGAATGCCCCGGGGACTACCTGCGTCTTAGCGACCAGGTGACTCCGGACTGAGGTTACACTGGCTCCATTATCCCTGAGAGCCTCCACCCTTTTCCTGTTGATAGTCACCCAGGTGCTGTATTTCTTTGTGTTAGGGGGCACCTGGGCTCCTGGGACCATCTCACTGTCCACTAGTGAGACGAGAGTCATTTCTGCGCGGTCCCCACTCTCCTGTGGCTACTCCTCCTCCTCTCCAAGCGCTACGCTAGCCAACACCTTGGACTGCCCACCAGTGGGTGGCTGAGCCTCCTTTGAGCACCTAGAGTCCCCCTTCATGTGCCCTACATGGTCAAATGTAAAACATCTGCAGGGGCCGGTCTCAGCCGGCTTTCCGGTTGAGACCACTTGCTTCTTATCTCCGGGGAGATGGGAACCTTTACCTTGGTTGTTATTTTGGGGCCCTTTAGAGAACTCCTGCGTATTACCCTTGTCCCCCCCACCTTTCTGCTGGGGACCCTGCCCCCCCCCCCTTTGGCTGAATCTCCCCCAAACGCTTTCTTGTGGACCCTGGTACTCACCCAGCAGTCCGCCTCCATAGCAAGCTTCCTGGGGTCAGTCAGCTTACTACCAACTAGGTGCTGGCGTAGATCTGCAAAACATAGACTGGACAGGTGCTCCCATGCAATCAAATTATAGAGCCTCTGATAATCTGTCACATTACTGCCTTTTACCCAGCCATCCAACGATCAGAAAAACACATCCACACACTCCAACCATGTGTTGGCATCGGACTTCTTACTGGACCTAAAGTTGTCCCTGTTCTTTTCAGGAGTAAGACCATACTTAGTGAGGAAGGCGTCCTTCATGTCTGGATAGGTGAGGTGATACCCCTTACCCAAAGCTATTAAAGGGCCCCTCCCTTATTCAGGGAAGAGAGGCCACAATCCTGCTCCCCAATGCTCCTCAGGTACCCCATTCATGTGTATTGCTGCCTCGTACCCCTGAAACCACCTTTGTATGTCATCCCTCTGCTTGAATTCCTTGCCCACTTTCTTAGGGATGTGCACGGTTCTGTCTGCCTGTCTTGACGAGTTGCCGCCACCATCTGAGCCAGGTCTACTCCGTAGCTCCAGCTCCATAAGACCTTGCTCATGGTCTAACATTATTTTCTTTTCTTCCATAGCTAGTCTTTTGTTTTCCCTCTCACTTTCCATCCTGAGTTTTTTCAACTCGAACTTCCTTGCCTCCCACCTGTCCTCCAGTTCCTCTGGGGACAGGCCACTGCTGCCTGGCCGGAAGGATTCCCCCTCCATAAAGCACATCTCTCCTAGAACCAGACTCCACCACCTCTCCACTAAGGTCACCAGATTGCCCACTTACATCTCTGGCTGCTACCCAGGCCCTCAGCGCCTTTTGTAGCTCGTCCTTCCTAGTGTGACCTCTGACTTGGACTTTGAGGTTTTTGCACACAGACTTCAATTCTCTCACCGAGTAGAACTCCAACCTATCCTCCTCAAAGGCAATGTCCATGGATGCAACGGATGAAGCTATTGATTCCGGCTTGATGAAGAAGAAAGTTCACCCGGCAAGATAACAAAAATCAGGCAAAAAGAAAACGGGTTAGTAAGTGGCAGGTATTGGTCTGCGATATGGCAGTAGTGCACACCAATCACTGTAAGTCAAGTGCAAACGCAAGTCCGATCCTTACCGCTGTGTCGTGCTCTCACCTTATGTTGCCTCAGGAGTGCCACAGAAGTGAAGACCGGTCGGCAACTTCCCCAAAACACTACCATATGCCAGAAGGGGAACTGGAATACAAATAGTGGTATTCAAGGGGAAGGAGGGAAAACAAAACAAGGTAAGTAGGGAAGAGAGGATCTTCGTAATGAGCCTTCAGGACTGCAATACAGGGACTTCTTGATAAACCGTCAGGAAGGTCGTCTAAGATCAAGGAGATGATATCTTTTCAGCAGACATCAATGTTCTTGAAGAGAAATTAACATAACAGTAAATATCATATCCTATGTATAGAAAACAAAAGTTGTGCTATATATATATTGGTTATATACCTTTGTCTTAGGTTCCTTAATGCTTGGAATAAACAGCAGGAGGCACTAGTATATCTCAAACTTGTCCGGGTAATATTAACACAATGATCAAGATATAAAGAATATACAGAAAACATATACACTAGTATTTTGATGTGTCTCTTCTCACCTTTTTGATTTGTCTGATGCATATAAAAATCCCCAAAAAGAAAGTGCACAACTGTGCAGTACCCCAAGAACAACAACTTAGCTCTCTTCAATGCATAACATATCTGAATCTAAATGCCCCTTTAGAAAATACTACATATGGCCAGTATCCTCTCACAATGCTAACAAAGGAATACAAAAGACGAAATGTCCAATTCAACTACCGGGCATACTTTAGTCATAAGAAATAATAATACCAACAAACGCCAGAATCTCGGCGTATAATCATTGTCTCTAAGTCACTCACGCTACCACAGGAGAAGAAGATATCCTGAAGCTAGCGATATAGCTTCAACAAAGGGAAAGCTCCGAATTCCCGAAACGCCGAACTCCCTAAACGCCACCACCGATTACCTTGACCCGGAAGCACTCTAAACAGGAAACAAACCTGAACGCGAAGCATAGAGGAGACCGAGAGGAGGGCTTAAGAGCCACCTCTTCTCTCATGCGCATGCGTCAGTCTTCGCGCATGCGTGCAAAGGCTGGGCGGCCATCTTGCCAACCAGCCTGTCGTCTTGGTTTTGCCAACCATGACGACAGGCCCGACACGCTGACAACCAATGTTAGAAATGGGATTTCTGGCTAGCTCAGACTTGCACCAAAGCTAGGCAGAAACCACCACTCTAGTCAGGATAAAGGAGTTACACTTCTAAAATAACCCCTGCTCACCCCGTTGGCAGCTTGGCATGAGCAGCCAGGCTTATCTTAGGGGCAGTGTGTAAAGCATTTGCACATAACCAACAGTAAAACAGTATACGCACTACAGAAGGACACCACACCAGTTTAGAAAAATATCCAATTTTGATATACTTAAGACAAGACAAAATACGATAAAAATCCACAATACTATACCTAAAAATAGTCACTTATCCAAATATGCTTTAAAAATAGTTCCTTGATGTCAATAGCTCCATCCGGGGCTATCACGACATCGTGAACAACAAATCCCAAAACAGTTCTGGCTGATCGCAGGGTCGCAGGCCAACTACGGGGTCGGGAAGACCCAAAAACAGTGCTTTTCAGAGATGCAGGGCGATGGGGCCCTTGAAGTCACTCGCATTGCAGGTCGAGCTCCTTTCTGATGGGATCCGGAGCGCTGGCGCCAACAGACGTCTGGTGCTGCGGGGCGGCGTGCGTTGCTCCGAGGTCGCAGTGCGAGCAGCAGCTCAGTGGCTGCATCAGATGGTGTTGTCGGTGAGACCAGGGTCGCGGTGCAAGATGGAGGCGTGCTCGTCGCGGTGCTAGCAGGTCACGGTGCAAGAAGCGGCATTGTCGTTGCTGTAGCGCCGTAGTCGGCTGACGAACTGGAGTCGATGGCGCCAGCGTCGGTAGGCCAAGGATGCGGTGTGGGATGAGGGAGGTGCATTGTGTAACTTTACGAGCGGTGCCCCCGAACCACGGTGCAGGCAGTGTAGTCGATTTTGGCGGCATCAGGAAGGCAGGCCCAAATGTCGCGGTGCGAACAGCGGCTCGATGATAGCGTCAGCAGGCGCCGTCGGTGAGACCAGGTTCGTGGTGCGGCATGGCAGCAGTGCCCTCTGAGGTGCCTGGGCTTCGGCGTGAAGCAAGGCGGTACAGAGTGCGGTGCCCACAGGTCGCGATGTGAGCAGCAGCTCGGTGATGGCGTCAGCAGGTGTCGTCAGTGAGACCAGGGTCGCGGTGCTGCGTTGCAGCGGTGCCCTTTGCAGTGCCTTCAGGACATGGGTTCGGTAGGTTCGTTGTAGACGCTGTTGGGTGGTGTTCTTCAGGTGGCAGCACAAAACACACAGTCCCTAGTGATGTGGGTCAAATAACCTGGAGTCTTTGCTGTTCCTGAGACTTTGCGAACCAATTTGGTTGCAGAAAGTCCAGTCCAGACCTTTCACTGCCCAAGACAGAAGCAGCCACTGCAAGTCAGCCCAGCAAAGTATGCAGCAAAGCAGTCAGTCCTTTCAGCAGTTTCTCCGGCTCTCCTTCTGTGCAGTCTTCTTGATCCAAATGAGTTCTAAAGTTCAGGGGTCTGGGACACAGCATTTGTACACAAAAATCCTTTGATCTGCCAGGCAGAGGGTGTTGATGTCTGGCCAGAACCAATTGGGCCTTCTCTTGCGTTAATTCCTGGCAGGAGGTGGAGACTGTTTTGTCAGAGGCATACAAGGCCCTTTGAGGTGCAAAGAAATCTCCTCTCTCTTCCCCCATTGTAACCCAGGTCTATTTAGGCTTTTACCTGACCTACCTAGACTATCGGGAGCCACGATGCTCCCTAGCCATCTGTCTTCCAAAAACCAGACAGGCAATCCACATTCCAGCAGAGTCACATGGGATAACCGAGCAAAATAATACCCACTTTCTAAAAGTGGCCTTTATGAACTCAGAATGAAAAGGGCACCCTCGCTAAAGGCTGCGTCTTTAGAAGCTGAGTTCAGGCCTACCAAACTTCCTTCACTTATACCTTGCTCGGGCTATGTACGAGGGTGGCACAATCCGTGCTGCAGGCCTACGAGTATCGGTGGACTCACAAGCCCCGGCACCCGCAGTGCTCATTACTGGGGACTGACAAGTAAGTCACACATCCAATCATAACACAATTTACCACAGGAGCACTAGCGCTTTACCACTGATCAGCAGTGTGAAAAGCGTACAGAAAAGTTATACCAGCAAAAACAAAGTAAAAACCGGGAGGGCAGAAATCAAAAACTCAGTGGAAACACACCAAAATACACCAAGTCTAACACAGTGGTGGCCAGATGGATGTATGACAACGGTTTAAAACTTAACTCCAAAAAAACAGAGATCCACGGAGTACCCAGCCTAGCTGCCTAGTTGCAATTTTACATGCCCTCCAGAACACTACACTTCGCTAATCTAAACCTGGCCCACATCCCTCATCAAAGCAGAGCCACAATGAGAGGTTGCTCCTTCCATGTCTTAGCTCTGACCCAATGGAATTCTATGCCTCCTTACCATATAAAGATTCAATATCACTTACTGATCCGGAAACCGTGGAAGACCCGGCTCTTCTCCATCTGGGCTGATGATTTCGCCTTTCTGCTGCTGTGTTTCTTAGGATTCTTTTACGTCCCTCGCTGATATTGTCTGACACCTGGACTCTCACCTTCCCCTCAAGGCAGGAGGTCTCCCGGTGTTGTGCATTCTAAGGCTCTGCTCCCCTCTTGTAAAGGGTCAAAGTGGTAACACCCCTGCAGCAAGTACCTTTATCAGCAGCGGAAATAAGAGACAGTGCACACCGATACCCAGCCCAGTAAAGGCCTGACACAGACCCAAATAAAGAAGCATGTACCTACATGTTCGCCTCCTCTGTTTGTACCACATATGCATCTACCTGTGCACGTCCTCCGTTTGTATGCCCCAGGCGAGCTTCTCATATGGCGCTTGTGATCCTTGTACTGCCAACCATGGTGTTTGACTATCAGACCATTACCTTATGTCTGCTGTTTGCTTCGAGTCACTCCCCTGCTTTAGCTGTCAATGAACCCTGCTGAGCGAGTACACAGACATAAGGGAGTCTGGAAGATGATGAACAGGGATGAGGTAAAGCTGAATGTAAGAAATGTGCAGCGGTGTAAATGCTGCACTCACCCTCAAGCAACAGACAGCTTATCCCACTCTGCCAATGCTCCATCCACCGACAGAGAAGCATGCTTGCACCAAACGCAAAACATTGTCAGATACCCTGGTAAGGTAGAAAAAGACAAAAAGCAGACACGTATTGGCAGCAGAGATATCGCAGGTATATTACTGGCTGTGATGGAATCTCTATAATAAATGCTGCAATCGTCCAACATATGCTTGAACAATCCCTAGGAATGTGGCAAAGATAACTTAACAAACAGAAAAGTAAAGACAGGAGTTGGAACTTCAGCTGCTCCAGTTTGAACTGGAAAGTACTGTCAAGAAGAGTGTGAATGGAGCTACATTTGTTATATACTTCCTGAAGCGTTACCATTATTATATACTTCCTAGAGTGTTAATGTAGCGGGGAGAACATGCAGACTGAAGTGGTGGCCCCAAATGTGGACTGGTGGGTCACTGACATGAATGCCCCTCCCTCTTTTCATTCACATCAGAATGATTGGAGTTCGGACTCCCAGTCCCTATGGAAAGAAAACATCGACGAAGAACAGGAGGGTTCCTTTATTTGGGCGTATGTCGAGGATGAAGTCACGCCCCAGAATGACGTTTACTCCGTGGGATTGGTCAAAATGGAGGAAGCAAGAAGACCGGCGTGTGATGACTCCGGGAGAGCGCATTTGGACTGGAGTCGAGTTCCAGGAGAGTCGGGAGAAGAATCGTATATGGAAGAGGAGACGGGAGAAGGACGAGACAAGGGTCGACAAGAGGAGGTTCCAGAGCCAGGAGGCCACCGTCACTGTGATTCGCCCAGCCACACTCACAGGGGAGTGTGGCTTAACCAGGTATGGCAGCGCGCATCAGGCTGGCTGGGGAGGAGGGGAGGCACCCTTCAGTAGAAAAAAGAGCGCGTTGCAGAGTACTGCCTGTACTTCTGGCATTGTAAATACTCTGTGTGCTCCCCTCTCTTTTCTATCCCTGAATCCTTACACACCCTCTCCTGACAGTACCCTCACCCGGTGTAAATACTTGTAACATACACAGTTCACGGTGCCCCAACACACCCGGTTTACCCATGGGAACAGCATAAGCAGGACAATACCTAACTGGTCCTCATTTCTTCCCCACGCATGTCCTACGGTGGTGCAACCGAGGAGGAGTGGATAGCAGAGGACCCAAAGAACGAAAATAGAAGACCCCAAACGAGTGCAGGAGGAGTCAACCCAGCGATATTGGCCAGAGAAAGACTCTCGCAACGAAAAAAGAAAACGTTCATGAAAATAAAACCCTACATACCAAGGTCTGGTCTCCATGCCCTTCCTTCACCCCCTTTACCCCCGCAACAGTTACCTTTATTATATGCTTTCTCAAGCGTTGCCTTTATTATATACTTCATGAAGGTTTTTCTTTATCATTTAATTCTTGAAAGGGTTACTGTTGTTCTACACTTCTTGAAACTGAAGTGACAGCAGCACATCCTGATCCATCGCTTTTTCCACAATCCCTTCTTGTTTAAATGAAATCTTAGCCATGTGCTTCTTCCTAAAGCTGTACCTCTAGCAAGAGGGCGCTCTGTGAGTGCTCTTTCTGTAATAAGTTACCCTGTGAACACCGGAAAATCACCTACTTTTCTGAATTAGGTAAGAGTGACATGTTCAATGGAAGATTTAGTTAAGATTTAGTTAAATATCTGTGTATGGTGAATAAGCCCTTGGTAACTTTTAAAAATGGTAAAGAAGAGTTAAACTAGTTAAATATTGTGTGTTCACATTCTCTTCCATTTCCATGTAGTGATTTTAAATCTCTTTACATCCCATAGGAAACCAGCTTTGAATGCACAAATGATCGTGAATAACAACAGTAATCTAAAAAAAGCAGTTAGAAAAAATGAGCTCCAATATTCGGGAAAAGATCTTCACAGTCAGAGACTGAGGAACCTGAACATAAACTGATAGATCCTTGAAGATGCAGTCCAGAGCAATTCAGTGGATGTAAGAGTCTGAGATATGCACCTCCATGCAACAGGACTAAGAAATGACCTCTAGAAAATGTTGTAGGAGAGTAGGGTCTGCAATCCTATGATCACCCAGACTTTTTGCTTTTGTTTCACTGGTTTACGACTTTCTCGGGCTGTTGGCCTGCCAATCAGACCCACAGCCTAGCTGTTCTCTCGCTAAATTGATGTGTGTACCTTAGGTGCATTACCCAATTGGAACTGGGCCACCTTCTCAGACCCTGTAACTCAGGGCATCGGTGTACCCAGGGACTACCAAGGGCTGAAGCATGTATTATGCCCCCCGTGGATGGCCATCTAAATCTGACACAACTGGCTGCGCGACAGCTGGGGCAACGTGACGTACTCGCCCGTTGCTTGAGGTATAGTATCCCTATATCTAACCCTAAAATGGACACCCGAGTTCCTATCAGTCACTCCTATGGCAGGCCTTGACAATCCTGAAGGCAGAGTGCATGGAATCGTGTGAATTGGACTCTGGCACGAGCCGAGCCTGGTTGCAGCTTGCGGAACCAAGACCCAATGGCTGTTCCATGATAACGCGTACCATATTGGTAACTTCGGTATCGCATTATCAAGACATGTCGAGTAAGGTGTCATACGAATCGGGATGCTGACCCCTCACCAATGCTGGCGACGCGGTTAGCATTCCGCCCTTCTAGAGGGACACGACATGTACGTAACTGTGAACCCCGGTTAAAGTTAACTGAAGCCTCAGCTCCACAAAGTGGATGCTGCCACCACAGACACGAGTCTGACCTCCTGCTGCTGGGAGTCCTTCCAGCGAGGAGAGCTTGGACAAAGGGTTTCCTGTCCGGGGCGGTGTTCGCACCATCCCAGACAGGGTTTTGTGTATCCTGGGTAGGCAGGGCTTTACAAGAAGGTGACTGCGGAGTTGCAGCCCGGTGCTCACTACGCATCTGCCGGTTAGAACCAGTTCCAGGGGCGCGCAGCCCCTGACCTGGGGAAAGTCCGGCAGGGGAGAGGGGTGTAACTACCCCCCTTCCTGGTCCCACCCCTAGGGCAGGACCTAGTCATGTACCCACCCCTTTCATTAGGATAAAGGCAGGAGCGGGGACCCTTCCAAATTAGATCATCTTTGAATCAAGAATACTTTCTACGAAATGACTTCGAGACTCTTCCTAAGATTTCTCCCTTGTGGCTAAGGAGTAGTCACCCTGCATCCGCAGGCACCATCTAAGAACTCTGCGGTTTGCTGCACGTCCTTCCTCAGGAATCCGACTGCCCAGCTCGACGAGAACCGGCTTCCCTGGCACCTCTGACCTCTACCCACATCGTCAGCTCAGCTGAGATCTGTGGGTGCGACGAGACCTCGAGGGACCAGCCATCATCAAAACCTGCACGCTTTCTTAAACCAGCACAACCACCAAAGGAATCCTCTGGTGAGTGCTCTGGGGTCCGAGAAGCCCCGACTCTGAGCAGCTCCAGCACTGAAGTGCAGCCTCCCAGCATCTCCACGATCTGCGTGGGGCCCTTCCGCTTCGCTGTTCAGCACGTTGTCCGATCATTAGCCGCTGGCTTGTGACTCTTTTGACGACACCCGACAACCAACGCTGCTGGTCTGGTTGCTCCAGACTGGCCTTTGCTCCCTTCTGCGAGAGGAGCACCCCGGACCCTCCTGGTCCACTCAAGACGCCATTTTAGGCCCACCACGTGGCCCTGAAATTTGCCAAGACTTGTTGCCCCAATCCTGGGCCCAGCGATGCCGACAGCATCAATCTTCGTGGGACAGCTCGCACCTCCATACTGGTCGCCGACAACGCCTCCTGGTCCGTGAGACTGCAGAGCCTAGCGTCGCCCACTCACCTAGTCGAGGTGACGATCATCCGGTGCCCTCCTGGTACCCTCTGACTACTGGCTAGTAGTACGAACTTGGTCCCCTCTGCTTCCGGTGTCATCCATCTCTGATCCAGGCTTGGATTTCTACGAACTATTTCCACTGGTCGCCGGCCAGCAACTCCTTCCTTCCGGCTCGTCAGTGAAGACTCCCGATGCCTGTAAGACTTGTGCAGCCGCAGCCCTTGGGGCTAGGTAACTTCGGCATTTCGGTGCCCGCATAGCCTCCTTACTTAAGGGTCCCGAGTCCCTCACTTCCGACTTGCCTTATGGGGTCCGCCCGAGACCACTCAACTTTCCGTGCCCTCGGGCACTTGTATTGATTGTGCACTTGAAGTATTTTCCTAAGAGTTTTGTTCTGTGCTTAGTACCCTGTCCTCATAAAGAGTACAGGGCTGTTGTGATTCTAATAAATATACTGTTTATTTTCATAACACTTGTGTGGTGTCCTTTCACTTGGTGTTCAAGGGGTATGTGATGGTATAACAGCTGGCTTAACACGCCCTCTAGAGTTTAGCCCGAAGACTGCTCGTATCCACGCTACTAGGATAGCTGGTCTAAGGTTGACTTACAACCAATCACCATAAGGGTCGTTTGGACTGATGCATAGTGATTACTAGAATAGTGAGCACTGCATATCAGGCCAACTTCTCACATTGGTGAGCAGCGGTTGGGATTTGAGCTTGCTGTTGTTTTACCACGCGTATCCTAAGAATATCTTGTGAAAGATCGCATAAGTACTTCAGGTACATATAACTTAGCTTAGAATACTCTGAGTTCTACTGAACCAGCTGTTGTAGCTCCTCAAGGCTTAGCACACCTTGGCTACAACTCTTAGCAAGGGATCAGTAGGTAAACATATAGTGTAGGTAGGTGCATCACTTACACCACACTAGAAGCAGCATGTCAGACAAAGGAGGAAACTCTGAGTCTCCCCTTGTGTCAGTCGACCTTCCACAGGTCACCTCCAGATATGCTGCACTTAGCTTTCAAGAGATGCGACAACTCTGTACATCTCGGAAGCTAAAACAGGGTTCAAACCCTACAACTCCGTTTCTGATTGGTCTCTTGGAGACTTATGATGCTAGGAGGGCGGGTAACACCGACCCTTCTCATCCAGAAGAGAGTATGCCCCCTCTCGAGGGAACCGCAGGTGACCCTGACCTTATCCATCTCTCCGCAGAAGGTGAAGAGGAGGATGAGGAGCCAGAGACATCTGAGGACGAGGCAGACAAAGGTCCAGTCATAGTTAGCCAGCTAACTCAGGACAACTTAAGCCGGCACGAGAATGGTACTAGGAGACCCCTGGGGCCCCTCTCAGGCCAGCTTAACATTGGGAATGGACGAGTTAGGTCTCTGTCGAGAGGCTCTAATAGATCCGTTCGAACCAATGGCTCTCGAGGCTCTGCTCGAAGAGGGATGACATCCCCTCAGAGGAGAGTATACGAAGCGAAGGAGCGGGAAGTCAATCTGCGGATCGAAAGGGAAGAACTTGCCCTGGCCAAAGAAAGACTCGCCTTTGCTAGAGAGCAAGAATTGAGTGGGACCAATCCCACTGGTGGCAGCATTCCCCCACGGGAAAACAGGAGTTTAGACACTAGGCACCTGAGTAAGATAGTGCCCCCCTTTAAGCAAGGGGACGACATCCACAAATGGATTACTGCTTTGGAGCGGGCCTGCACTGTACAGTGCGTCCCCCAGAGTCAGTGGGCAGCTATCTTGTGGCTCTCCTTTGAAGGTAAAGGTAGAGATAAGCTCCTCACTACTAGAGCCGAGGATGCTAACAATTACACTGATTGATAGAAGAACACACTGATTGATGGGTTCGGCCTAACCACTGAGCAGTACAGGTTGCTGTTCAGGGATACCCAGAAAACTCAGTCTCAGGACTGGTCTGATTTCGTTGATTGTGCCACTAAGGCTTTGGAGGGCTGGTTGCTGGGCAGTAAGGTTACTGATTACACAGGATTGTATAATTTGATCATGCGAGAACAGATTTTAAACAATTGTCAGAACCAGTTGTTGCATCAGCACCTTGTCGACTCGGATCTGACCTCTCCCCAAGAATTGGGAAAGAAGGCAGACAGATGGGTCAGAACAAGGGTTAAGCAAAACCAGGGCCAGAACCAGGGTGGTCAGAAGAAAGCAGACCAGAAGGGTAAAGATTCGAAAGGGGAACAAAATGACCAGAAGTCTTCAACAGGTCCCCAACAACCCAAAGAGGGGAGGGAGGGGTCAGGCTTCCCAGAAAAAGAAGAATCAAGAAGGCCAATCGAAAAGGTGATGCCAATACTGTAAAAGTAAAACTCACTGGTTTAGTGAGTGCACCAAGAAAGGAGGGCAGACTCCTGCTACTGCAGCCCCTAAGGCACCTGTGCCCCCTAGTACAGCCAGCAGTAGTAGTGCGCCTCCCAAGGGACTAGTTGGGTTAACCTTGGGTTCTGAGGGGTGTGACGACCTAGTTGGTACACTCACTCAGGCTGTCCTTGTCTGTACGGGGGATGTGGATATATCCCCTGATGTCGGTCCCAATACTTTGGGCAAATACCGACAGACGCCTTTGATCAATGGAAGAATGGCTCAGGCCTATAGGGACACTTGTGCCAGTGTCACCATGGTGACACCTAACTGTGTGGACCCTGGACAGATCATGCCAGGTACAGATTTCCTGGTGACCAATGCCAGCAACGTCACTACCAGTCATAGTATGGCGATTGTTGCTTTCTCCTGGGGAGGGGTAAATGGCCAGAAAAAGGTTGTTGTTAGTTCAGACCTCCCAGTGGATTGTTTGTTGGGCAATGATTTGGAGTCATCGCAATGGACAGAAGTGGAGCACCGGACTCACATGGAAATGTTAGGCTTGCCAGCGCATGTGCTTGCTGTGACTAGGTCACAGGTCAGACGATGCCCCACTGAACCGGTGCTGGATCCTGGAACAATGGACCAGACACCTCCCAAGAAGAAGAGCAGTCGGGTTAAGGCCTCGCCTTCCCCCTTGCCCCAGGTCGAGGATCAAGTCTCAGATGAGGCTGACCTCCAGGAATTGCGGGAAACTGAACCTAAAGAGCTCAAACTTGATCAAGTTGAGTTTCTGGGCTCAGGGGGACCCACACGAGAAGACCTGGGGAAGGACCAGTTAGACTGCCCTTCCCTTGAACCCCTCAGACAGCAGGCTGCTGCTGAGGCTGCTGGGAACGCCACAGGTACCCACAAGGTATACTGGGAGGATGGACTCCTGTACACTGAAGCAAGAGACCCCAAGCCTGGCATGACCAGGAGGCTGGTTATCCCCTTGTCTCAGCGTGGTTTCCTTCTTAGCTTGGCCCACGAGATTCCCTTAGCAGGACACCTAGGCCAGACGCAGACGTGGGACAGGCTTGTCTCGCACTTTCACTGGCCTCACATGAACGAAGATACCAAGGAGTTTTGTCGCTCCTGTGTCACTTGCCAAGCCAGTGGTAAGTCAGGTGGCACGACAAAGGCCCCCCTTATACCAATGCCTGTGGTGGGGGTGCCCTTTGAACGTGTGGGGATTGACATTGTCGGTCCAATGGAACCCCCAACAGCATTAGGGCACAAGTTTATACTGGTGGTAGTGGATCATGCCACCAGGTATCCTGAAGCTATTCCCCTTAGGACCACTACAGCACCTGTGGTGGCACGAGCCCTAGTTGGAGTGTTCTCCAGAGTGGGCTTCCCTAAGGAGGTTGTCTCTGACAGAGGTGCGAACTTCATGTCGAGCTATTTGACTGCTATATGGAAGGAATGTGGTGTTAACTACAAGTTCACCACACCCTATCATCCACAATGCAATGGGCTTGTTGAGCGGTTCAACAGGACTCTGAAAGGGATGATTCATGGACTACCTGAAAAGCTCCGGCGTAGATGGGACGTCCTGATCCCCTGCCTTTTATTCGCTTATAGAGAAGTCCCACAGAAGGGGGTTGGCTACAGCCCTTTTGAAATTTTGTACGGACATCCTGTAAGAGGACCCCTGTGCCTGGTGAAGGAAGGATGGGAGAGACCTCTCAAAAAGCCTGCAACCAGCATAGTGGACTATGTGCTTGGCCTCCTCTCCCGGATGGCTGAGTACATAGAGAAGGCATCCGAAAACCTTAAGGCCAGCCAAGAACTCCAAAAAGCTTGGCATGACCAAAAGGCTGTCTTGACTGCTTATCAGCCCGGACAGAAGGTGTGGGTGTTGGAGCCAGTGGCCCCAGCAGCACTCAAAGACAAATGGTCTGGGCCCTACACCATCCTGGAGAAAAAGGGAGAGGTCACCTACCTGGTGGACCTTGGAACTCCCCGGAGCCCCCACAGGGTGCTCCATGTCAACAGGCTCAAGGCATATGTCGACAGGAAGGACATGAGCTTGCTCATGGCCATAGATGAGGGACAGGAGGAAGAGAGCGACCCTCTCCCAGACCTGCTCACTCAGAATCCTGACGATGGATCGGTAGACGGTGTTGTCTTTTGTGGCAGCCTCTCCGAACATCAACAGGAGGATTGTAAACAGGTTCTTCAATCCTTCCGGCATATGTTCTCTCTAACACCCAGTCAGACCAATTGGTGTACCCATGAGGTTGACACTGGTGACAGCTTGCCCGTCAAGAGTAAAATCTACAGGCAGCCCGATCACGTTAGAGACTGCATCAAAACTGAAGTGCAGAAAATGTTGGAGTTGGGAGTCATTGAACCCTCGGATAGCCCTTGGGCTAGTCCCGTAGTTCTAGTGCGGAAGCCTCACACCCAGGGTGGTAAGAAAGAGATGAGGGTCTGCGTAGACTACAGGGGTCTCAATGCAGTCACTAAGACTGATGCCCACCCAATACCGAGGGCAGACGAGCTTATAGATAGATTGGCTTCTGCCAACTACTTAAGTACGTTTGACCTGACAGCTGGGTATTGGCAAATCAGGTTAGCTGAGGACGCCAAGCCTAAGACAGCATTTTCTACCCCTGGTGGGCATTATCAGTTTGTGGTGATGCCCTTTGGTTTGAAAAATGCACCTGCCACCTTCCAACAGTTGGTGAATCACGTTCTCACTGGGCTGGATGACTTCTGTGCGGCGTATCTTTGTGGTAAATAAAATTACCGTATCATTTTTCCATACAATTAGAAGTCAAAAGGATAGCTCAATCAAATCAGAGGCAGAGTCCGTGGAATCTGAGTCATACGGGCTTTAATGAAATACCTCGAGGTATGGGACATCGAGTTCCATCACCACTAAGGTTCAGGAAGGGACATTCAACATTTTATTAACATCACACATTATATATAGTAAAACAGTGTAATTGAATCGAATACAGTAGGCGTAACAGGTGAAAAGAGAGAGATAAGAACACATGTGCGTAACAGGAGGCGTGTAAGAAGGCGTACACGTGGGCGTGCACTTGACATGTCAGAGAAACGTCACATGAAACGTCACAAATGGGAGGATGCTTTAGAGAAAGTTTGCAGAATCAGCAGAAACTCTTGACCTATATGCGCGCGCAACTGAGCATGACGTGTAACTGGGGAGAGCTGGGGGCTTTGACTTTTGCACGAGTAGAGGAGACTAATGTCTGGGGTGTCAGAACGACCTGCACCTATAGCATATCTGGTATCTCATGTTTGGAGGGTGTAGTGTCTGAAGTAAAAGGTCTCTCGGGCAGAGGCCGTTCATCACTGAATGCTAGTGCGTGCATATGAATCTTCATGTAGAGTGCGGGGGCCATGGGCCTACCATGGTAACAGGAGCAGTAAATTACTTGCATGGAGACAGGAAGGCAGGGCCCTTTGCTCTGCAGCCGGGAATATGTTTACCTATTTCACTAGACTGGAAGGTGTTTTCGAGGAGGCTGAGCAGATAACTTGTAGGCAAAATAACGTTTTGGCAGGCAAGCAGGCCGAGCCGAACACCGCTCGTCTGGGCAGGATGTAAGGTAGAGGTCAGGGATGCATACCTAAACTGCAGCTTTCAGAGGCAGAAAAGAACTTGGAGTCTCGTTAAGGGCCTGGCTCGACTGGGCCAGGAAACATGGAGAAAACGTGTGCTTTATTCAAAAGCGTACCATGTAAAGACGTTGGCACCATAGACCTAGAAGCCTAATTAACGTGATTTTCTTGGGGAACTGTATAACTGACATGCTAACATTGGACGCAAATGCATATGCGACTTTCTAGCATGCACGGAAAAGGAATTACATGACATACATGGGACACGTGTGTTTGGATGGGGTGCGGGTTGGGGACACATCAGCTACCTGAAATTTTCTATTACCTCATTCCCTCCTTGGCCCCTACCTCACCCTTTAGGATATGTCTATATTCATGAGACCATCTATCTGCTCATATAACATAATTTGCTCATCTTTCTTCATTCGGGAACGGGAACGTGAACTTGGACGGGGAATACAAGCTGTGGCGCACAAGCCGCAAATCGCTGGCCCACATTGCAGACAGAGACAACAACTGAATAGAATAAGCAGTATTGTTCCTAGGAATGATAGCAATTTCCATCCCCAGGCAGACATCACACTCCAGAGCCAACCGGACCAAGTCCAGGTGCCTGGATTCTGGTGAATCAGGTGAGCAATTTCGTGAAGCCTTGTTATGGCCTTATACACGGATGGCGCGTTATTAGGAATGAAAACACAACAACTGGATCCGATCACTCTACAAGCCCCGCCCCTATCGGCCAGGATGACGTCAAGGACAAGGCGGTTTTGAAGAACAACAATCCTCATAGCAGATTGCTCTTCAGTCAGGTTACCTAAAGCAAAGGTAGTTTCGTTCACTACCACTTCAAGTGTTCTCGTTAACCTGCGTATTATTTTACTGTTCTGGACAGGACCTATGAACCAGAAGTATCCTTTAACATAATCCTTATACTGATCCCATGCTGATTCGGAATAATCAATAACAGGAGGAAGGTCTCTTTTGTGTCTGATATTCACAAGGCGTGAATTTCGATGATAATCAGGCGGGGCTAGAAAAATAGGTGGTAACAGGAACGCAATATAACACGTCCCATCCCAATCAGGGGGCAGATGTACATAAGCTGTCTGACCACAAATAAAATAAGAATGGCGTGAGGCTTTGAAAGTGGACTTTCCTTTATCGCTGAATTCGACCACAGTATTACAATCACTGTGTCCTAGATGTACTGAACCATTCTTTCTAACGCATAATTCACCTTTCACTGGTAAAACTGTTATAAACGGCAAGTTCGAATTAGTCTCTGACTGGACGTTCAGGATCATAAGATTGAGAGAAAAGTTACCTAATTCGTACACTTCATTTTCTAGATCAGTCCCTCTCCTTTGAGGGAGACCGTCTGCGTCTGGGAAACATGCTTTATTCATGACTGTATTCAGGTTACCCCATATCCAATTGCCTTGGGAAACTTTGGACTTACTGTCTAAGGAAGACATTAAAGCAAACCATGCTCCACATGAACCATTATGTGTAAACGGGTAGGGAAAGAGGGGCAGAGCTCCCTTGTATTTCTGATAAGGTGGGAGTCGGCCACATACCCAGCAATTCGTGGCATTGCTGCCTGGTCTGGTGAGTATGGTGTAACATACGAATGAACGTATTGTTGTGCATCGCTAATCGATAAGACAGTTCATGAGGGGGCAGGTCGCTGAAAGTGTGTTCTACAGAGTCATTAGAGAAAGTATGTACATGTGAATTGAAAGGAGGAAAGAAATCATGTAACAGGAAGCTTACACATATGATCGAAATGCTCAGAATAAACATGAAGATTAATGTTATAATGCATCGACTATGCAAGTTCTTACAATATTGTTCTCTCTTTTTGATTCACCTATCTCTCTGACTACTTGGGTCTATCTTATTCATGTCAGAAACCTGTCTAACCGCTTCACCCGAGGGGGACTTAAACAATTAAACGCTGTCTGACTTACTAGACCTCAACTTGGCACGGTACTCCTGTTGGGGAGTTTTTTCTAACAGGGGAAGTTTAGAGTCAGTGTCCGAAAGGGGGCAGTCCTTAATCGAAGTCTCTGGACACAGTCCGTGAACTTTTTTAATATGACTGGAGTGTAACCATCCCTTGCGACCTTCCAGCTTTACGGCGGTCCTCGTTGTCATCAACACCAGTTTTGGCTGCTTCCATCTGGGTTCCAGCGGACTTAATCTGTCGAAATTTCTGACATAAACAAATTCTCCCGGAACGACTTCATGCGGTTTGACTTGAGTGTTGTCCGGGAAGGCAGCCGCAACCTGTGAACGACAAGATTGTAGTGCAGACATCAAGGAAGCTAGGTAATCTGTCAGCATATTACTATCGACATCTGTAATCTTTCTGGACATAGGCGTACCCCACATATTGGGAGGCCGCCCGAAAACTACCTCATAGGGAGATAGTCCGGTTCTGGAATGAGCCACCATGCGCATATAAAAGAGAGCAACTGGCAGTGCTACGATCCAATCTACGCCTTTTTCTGTACATACTTTAGCCAATCGTGTTTTCAGAGTCTGGTTGTGTCGTTCGACCAAACCAGCTGCTTCGGGGTGTCGAACACAGTGAAATTTCCACTGGTAACCTAACAGGAGTGATACCTGTTTCATAAGTTCGGACGAGAATGGCTGTCCATTATCTGAGTACACGACACGGGGCAAGCCGTATCGCGGGAAGAACTCACGAACCAAATGCTTGGCAGTGGTCGCGGCAGTGTAATCTGGGACTGGATATGCTTCTGTCCATCTGGAAAGGGCACATACAACTACAAGGACATATTTGAATCCTCTACATCGGTCCATCTGGATATAATCCATCTGGAGGACTTCAAAAGGATGGTCAGGAGGATGGAAACCACCTTGTTCCACGGGAACACCTTTGCCTGGATTGAACTGACAACAGATCATGCAGGTACGCACTTTCTGTTTTGCTGCTGCTCGTAAATGCTTGTTGAACCATAAATTCTGAATGCTGTCTAACATGGCTTTTTCTCCTAAATGTGCAGGACTATGTGCTGTATTAATGATAACTTGAACCATAGAGTCGGGGAGGAACCATGTGGCTCTTCCTTTCGTCATCCATCCCTGATCTGTCTGGATCCCTCCTTGTTCAGTCCATTTCTTGATTTCGTCTGGAGTGGCATGTGTCTGTATGTCGAGTACATCTAGTGTGGGATCCTTCACTGTCATACAATGTGTCTGTGTCGATACTTCAGTCTTTGTCGGATCTGTCGGTATGTCTGTCTGAATCTGAGCTGTGAGTTTAGCTGTTCGATCTGCCAGGTCGTTACCCTGGGAAATAGTATCAGTGACTTTCGTATGTGCCTTGCACTTCATGATAGCAATGGAAGCAGGTAAGTGTATTGCTTCTAACAGAGCTTGAATAAGGGGACCATGCTGTATCTTGGCGCCATGAGAAGTTAAAAAACCTCTTTCTTGCCAGAGGATACCGAAGTCGTGAACAACTCCGAATGCATACTGTGAATCTGTATATATGTTTACTTTCAGGTTCTTGGCTCGGATGCAGGCTTGAGTCAGAGTGATGAGCTCTGCTGCTTGAGCAGACAACGTGCCAATACGATGTGTTTCTATAACTTCAGTTTCAATGGTCACTGCATAGGCGGCCACTAACTCTCCTGTGCTTGTTCTCATACATGAACCATCCACGTAAAGTGTCAGGTCTGGATCGGGCAATGCAATGTCTGTCAAGTCTTGTCTGGGCTTTGTTACAGTATTGATGACTTCTACGCAGTCATGTGGTGTCGGGTCAACTGTGCTCGAGGGTAACAATGTGGCAGGGTTTCATGTATTGCAACGTCTGATTTCTATGTGTGGCTGGAACAATGTCAATTCGTATCCTGTCAGTCTTGCTATGGTCAAGTGTTGAGTCTGGGTTCGGTTCAGAAGAACTTCCACGGAGTGTGGAACTTGTACTGTCAAGGGATGTCCTAACACTATTGAGTCGCTTTGTCTGATTGCTAGAGCTGTTGCTGCAACTGATTTGAGGCACGCAGGCAGAGCCTGGGCCACTGGGTCTAATGTACTAGAAAAATAAGCACAAGGCTTGTGTTTTCCTGCTTGATCTTGTGTGAGCACAGATAATGCTGTGCCATCGCGTTCAGTAACAAAAAGTGTAAAAGGTTTGCTATAACATGGTGTCGCTAAAACAGGTGCTTGACATAGGGCTTTCTTTAATTCATCAAAAGCTTGTGTGTGTTCCTGAGTCCAAGGGAGGACAGTTGAAGTCGCTGCCTCCTGTGTTGTCAACTGTATGAGTGGTTTGGCTAGATATGCATACTGAGGGATCCATTGTCTGCAGTACGAGGTAAGGCCAATAAAGGCCCGTACCTCCTTTTGTGTCTTGGGTTGTGGCAGATGTGCAATTAACTGAATGCGGTCTGGAGTCAGTTGTCTCCCCCATTTGGACAGCAAGTGCCCAAGGTATACCACTTGCTGGGCACAGAATTGTAGCTTCGAAGGGGACACTTTATGCCCCTTTTCGGCCAAGAAAAATGTAGTATTCTAGCATACTGTTTATGCTTTGCATGTTATCTCCCTCTTTACTCTAGCTTGTAGAATGTCCACAGCTATGATGCTAAGTAGAATGTTGGGGCTCTGTGGGCTGTGATGACAGTTTGCTTTGGGCTGAGCATCAATCTAGATGTTCCTGGTGGGGCGTTGTTACCATCTTTACTACTTGACAACAAATAAACATCTCTACAACATCTTCTGTGTAGACGTCATCACTACAATATTATTGGCGACGATCCTGTTAAAAGAACCTACTTCAGCTACCTCTATTTGGATTTACAAACAACAGGAAACCTTTACATTACTTTTAAAAAAAAGCTAAAGGCGCAACTTACAGCAACTAGAGATGGCGCAGTTTTCAACAAGATGTCACGACAAGCGTGACCTACATGAATCTAATGAAGAAACAAAAGAACATAAGGAGCCAAAAACCAAGGAGCCAAGGAGCCAAGGAGCCACTAAGGGAACATCATCACGCTTTAAAGCCCCACCAGTTGTTACCATCTTTACTACTTGACAACAAATAAACATCTCTACAACATCTTCTGTGTGGACTTCATCACTACAAAATACAAGACAGTCAGTGACGCGCGCTCGCAGTCACGTTCGGTCCGTGCAGTGATTAACAAGTCATCAACATATTGGAGCAGAGCAGTGTCAGCAGGCATGTGAATACTGTCTAGTTGTCTTTTCAGGGCTTGACTGTAAATACTGGGACTTTCCGTGAACCCTTGAGGTGCACGTGCAAATTTAAAGCTTCGGCCATTTAAAGAGAAACCGAATAAATATTGGCTTTCCGGATGAATGGGGACACTAAAGAAAGCGTTCTTGAGGTCAATTACAGTAAAGAACGCTGCTTCGGAATCAATAGCCGTCAATAAGGAGGATATGTCTGGCACCACTGGGTACTGGGGAACGATGCATTTATTCAGTTCTCGAAGATCGATCACTGTAGGAAGGGGGAGGCTCTAGTTGGCGCAGTGAAACACTAGCGACAAGCAGGGACTCTCTCTTCCTCGTCAGGGCTGAGGATTACCTTCCAGACAACCTCTGCTTACCCTCTAGGTAGTGTGGCTTAAGCAGTCGTAGGCTAATCTTTGGGGCACATAGGGTTAAACACTTGCAATTTTACACCTTCACAACCAACCCAGCACACAACGAGACCAAACTGTATTCTGTAAAAATATATATCTTTATATAAACTTCAAGCAGGCTGGTGAATACAGTTATCAAACTTCAAAATAGCGGTTCCAAGTTACTTAGTTCAAGTTGCCACAATTCTTTCTAGCAATAAGCGTTCTTTAGGGCCTTCTGGCCGGTTCAACAAAGTTCTTGGGGAGCGGGCGGCTTCCAGGGGAGCTGTCCCACGTCGCGTTGCCTTCCCGGGGTCGCTGTTCGTTGCGGCTCTCAGCCGAGCAGGTCACGGATCATCCGGGGCAGCGGTGCTTGGTGGCGGCAGGGTCCTTTCCTCGTCGTTCGCTCCGACCCTGGAGGCGGCAGCTGTGTGGTGGCGGCAAGTGGCAGTACGGTCCCCAAGTGCAGGACGTACCCAACCAAGTGCCGGTGCAGCTGTGCGCTCACAGCTGAGCTGTCGGGCAAGATACCGACCCAGTGGACTCTCACAGGGCGACTGTCCGTCTTTGCAAGTGGATTGGCTGCTCGTGGCGCAGTCAACTCGAGAGCTCTGACCGGACGGGTCCTCCTTCGCTTTGCTCTCGTGCTCCCGGTGCAGTTGCGGTCACGGTGTTCGGGCCAGCGGCGGCTGGACCTCACTTTGCTTTCGCTGTTGCTTTGGGCCCCGGTCACGGTGGTCAGGTGGATGTCGTTGCCTTGGAGGAGATTCCTCCGTCGGTACTGCAGCGATAAGCAGCACCCACAGTCGCTTTCTTCAGGATGTAGCGCCCACTGGTCCTGGGGCGCTGGTCAGGGGGCAAGTTCACAGCAAGCCCTTGGAGATCGTTTCAGCAGAGTTTGGCACAAGGTCTTGTAAAGCAAAAGTCTTCTCGTAGTCTTTCCTTGTTCCTCTCCTTCGGCAGCAAGGCACCAGACACAGGCAAGAGACAGCACCCTTCCTTGTCCTTCACGGTCCTTCTCGTCGGGCAGAGTTCCTTCTGTAGCCCAAACTGGATCTAACTTTCAAGGAGCAGGGCTCCTTCTTTTATATGGCATTTATTTTGTTCTCGCAGGCCAGGGGGGCCTTTGCATAGCCACTTTCAGTCCTTGAGTACTCCGGCGGGTGTAATACGGCTTCTGCTTTCAGTGTGAGGGGCAGGCGCATCAGACGCCCCACAGGAGGTGGAGCCAGCATTGTGCGGACAGGGATAGCCAGATTACCTTGTTGATGGGGGCTCCGCCCTTCCTGGGCCAGGTGTCGGCTGAGTCATCAGTCGCTCCCCAGGAGGGTGGAGCCAGCATTGTGGTGGCAGAGCACAGCAAGATCCAGAGTCAAGAGCCACTCCTACCTCCCACTAAGGTGTAATCTGCGCATTCACCACCTG
The DNA here is from genome assembly GCF_964263255.1 of Lissotriton vulgaris. NCBI lineage: Eukaryota > Metazoa > Chordata > Amphibia > Caudata > Salamandridae > Lissotriton > Lissotriton vulgaris. The sequence goes on from NC_141686.1 coordinate 353,021,572, forward strand.
TCATCTCCCCAGCCCTGTCACTCACACATCCCAGACAGTCAGATACACATACCAGCAGAGGCGGGCTGAAATGGTTAGGCAAGCAAATGCTAACTTTCTAAAAGTAGCATTTGCAAACACAGGATACTAAAATAAACTTGACTACAAGAAATATTTTATCATCCTGAGTTCAGGCATACTAAACTCGACTCGCTACCATGCTCCTTGAGCCTGTTGGGATTATAGGGTGTAATAATTCCAGCAGCTCAGTCTGGCCTAATGGAGCAGGCAGCCTTCAATAGTGAAGTACGGTTTTGGTTGTAAGTCACTACTAGGACATGCCACACACATCAGGGCTTGTCCTACCTTACACCTACAACGCACCCTGCCCGCAGGCCTACCAAAGGGGTGACTAACATGTAGTCAAGGGAAGGTTCGGGGCTGGCAAGTGGGTGCACTTGCCCAGCTAGCGTGACAGTACGAGACCGCACGCGGGTTCTGCGGTCGCAGTCCCCAGACACATCTTTACGGCTGCTTCGGTGGGTGGCGCAACTAGCGCTGCAGGCCCACCAGCAGCATTGGCATCTACAAGCCCCGGCACTCCTTGTGCACTTTACTAGGGACTAACAGTAAATCCAATGAACCAATCATGGATACCAATCGCATGTACAATTTACAGTAGGGAGCACTTGCACTGCGGCACGGGTCGGCCGTGGCGCAGTGCCCTGAGTATCGGAAAACCAGCAAAACATCAGAGGCACATCAGCAAAAAGTGGAAGGGAAACTCACGCCAAGGTGCCAGGTCTAACATGTGTCCCCTCCAGCTGAAATGTGGGGGGAACTACCCTTCCCCAGGGAGTTCCACGTCACTAAGGCGGAAAAATCTGGGCAGACCGTCAGCATTGGCGTGATCGGTGCCAGGGCGGTGTTCCACCGTAAAGTCCATACTCTGTAGAGAAATGGACCACCTCAACAGTTTCGGGTTCTCACCCCTCATTTGCATCAACCATCTGAGGGGCCTGTGGTCCGTCTGAACTCGGAAGTGAGACCCAAACAAGTAGGGTCTTAGCTTCTTCAGCGCCCAGACCACAGCAAATGCTTCACGCTCTATTGCACTCCACCTACTTTCCCGTGGAAGTAACCTCCTACTTATGAAGGCTACGGGTTGGTCAAAGCCCTCATCAGTCATCTGTGAAAGAACAGCCCCTACACCATGCTCTGAAGCGTCTGTTTGCACTATGATTTCCTTGGAGAAATCAGGAGCCAGGAGCACGGGCGCCGTGCACATGGCAGTCTTCAGGGTGTCAAAAGCCTTCTGACAGGTGTCAGTCCAAATCACATTCCTGGGCTGCTTCTTCGAAGTCAGCTCTGTCAAGGGGGTCACAATCGTGCCATAGCCTTTGACAAACCTCCTGTAATACCCAGTGAGCCCCAGGAAGGCTCTCACGGCAGTCTGGGTCTTGGGGGGTTCCCAAGCCAGGATGGTTTCGATTTTGGGTTGCAAGGGTGCTACCTTGCCACTCCCCACTAGGTGTCACAAGTACACCACTGAACCCTGCCCAATCTGGCACTTGCTTGCCTTGATTGTGAGGCCTGCTCTGCGCAGGGCCATCAACACTTCCCAGAGGTGTCGCAGGTGTTCTGGCCAGGTGCCACTGAACACCGCGATGTCATCCAGGTAGGCGGCACTGAACTCGTCCAGCCCAGCCAACACCTGGTTGACCAATCTCTGAAAGGTGGCAGGGGCATTCTTCATCCCAAATGGCATAACCCGGAACTGGAAATGCCCATCTGGTGTTGAGAATGCCGACCTCTCTTTTGCCCCATCGGTCAAGGCGATCTGCCAGTACCCAGACGTCAAATCAAACGTACTGAGGAACCGAGCAGCCCCTAGCCGATCAATGAGCTCATCAGCTCTGGGGATGGGGTGCGTGTCAGTCTTTGTGACTGAATTGAGTCCTCTGTAGTCCACACAGAACCGTAGTTCGGGTGTGGCTCCCGGCGCAGCAGCCTTTGGGACCAAGACCACGGGGCTGGACCAAGGACTGCTGGAAGACTCAACCACCCCAAGGGCAAGCATCTTGGAGACCTCCTCCTTGATGCAGGCCGGGACCCTGTCAGCCACTCTGTAAGCCTTATGCTTCACAGGTAAGCTGTCTCCAGTGTCCACATCATGGACGCACCAATCTGTGACACTCGGAACCAGGGAGAACAGATCTGGAAACTGCTTGAGGCGGTTGACATGTAGGATCCTCAAAGGGTTCCTGGGCGTCTTCATGTCCACCAAGTATGTCACCGGGCTCTTGCGTTCCACAACCTCAAATGGGCCTGTCCACTTATCCTGAAGGGCACAGGGCTCCACTGGGGCCAGGACATACACCTCTTGTCCAGGCTGAAGCTCGACCAGAGTGGCATTCTGGTCGTACCACCGCTTCATCTCCTCCTGGCTTGCTTCCAGATTTGCCTCGGCAAGTTGTCTGAAGCGTCTGGTTTGGTTTCTGAAGGCCAGCATGTAGCTATATACATTCTGGGGAGGTTTCCTGGGAGATTGCTCCCAGCCTTCCTTTACCAAACTCAGCGGTCCTCTCACGGGGTGACCGTACAGTAGCTCAAAGGGACTGAACCCTAGGGACTTCTGTGGTACCTCGCGATATGCAAAGAGCAGGCATGGTAAGAGGACGTCCCACTTACGCCTCATTGGACCTGCTAGGCCCATGATCATGCCTTTCAGGGTTCGGTTGAATCTCTCAACCAACCCGTTACCTTGGGGATGGTAAGGCGTGGTGAACTTATACGTTACGCCACACTCTTGCCAAAGGGACTTCATATACTTGGATATGAAGTTGGTCCCCCTGTCGCTCACCACTTCTAGAGGGAATCCTACTCGTGAGAAAATTCCCATCAGTGCACGTCCCACCACGGGGGCCGTCACTGTCCTCAGAGGGATGGCTTCAGGGTACCGGGTGGCATGGTCCACCAAGACCAGGATGAACCTGTTGCCCATGGCTGTCTTGGGGTCCAGAGGCCCAACGATGTCAATACCCACTCGCTGGAATGGTGTACCGACCACAGGGAAGGGTTGGAGGGGAGCCTTGTTCTTCCCTCCGGTCTTCCCACTTGCCTGGCAAGTCGGACAAGTTCTACAATGAGCGTCTGAGCTCTTGTGCATTTGGGGCCAGTAAAAGTGGGTGACAAGCCTGTCATAGGTCTTGTCCATCCCCAAAAGTCCTGCTAAAGGCACATCGTGAGCCAGACCCAGTAGGAAGGCTCTGAACTTCTGGGGTACCACCAGCACACGGGCTGACCCAGGTTCAGCAGCCTTAGGCTCCGAATACAGGAGGTCGTTCTCCCAGTACACATAATGTGTTTTGGCCTGAACACCATTGGCCTGGTCTGCAGCCTGCTGCCGCATACCCACGAGAGAAGGGCATTCTTTCTGCTCCTTGCAGAATTCCTCCCTGGAGGGTCCTCCTTCTTGCTGCCAATGGGTCAGCTCAGGCAGGTCCCCCAGTTCGGTGATCTGTTCCCCTGTAGGCTCCAGGGCATCCCCCTCAAGGTCTGCTTCCTCCTGGACCGTGGGAACTTCAGGGGCCGGCTTCCCGCGCCCCCTGCGCCTTCTCCCTAAGGCTGGTTCCTGGGCCTCTCCTTCAGGCCCCAGGACCTCTTGATCACCCCTACTGGCTGCCATTGACCGGGTGGTCACGCACGCCCAGTCAGGCAGACCCACCATCCGCAGGTGAGTCGTCTTCTCCACCTTTTCCCAAGGGGAGTGCTCCAAGTCATTCCCTAGAAAACAGTCAACAGGCATGGTTTTCCTTACACAGACCTGCAGAGTACCAGAGACCCCCCCCCCACTCGAAGGGAACTTGAGCCATCGGACACTGACTCTCTGAATTATCAGCGTTGATAACCCTACAGTAGGCATGGGGTACAACCTGCTCTTGAGACACCAGGTGCTGCCTCACTGCAGTCACACTGGCTCCTGTGTCTCTAAGAGCCTCAGCTTCCTTGCCATTGATGATCACCACCTGCCCATATTTCTTAGTGTTAGAGGGCAGGTAGTTCGTAGGGATCATCTCACTGTCTCCTAGCGAGACCAGGGTCATGTGAACGGGATCTCCACCCCCCGGGACCATCACTTCTTCTCCTAAGTGAACACTAGTCACTTGATGGGGCGGAGCACCAGTGGGTGAGGGTTTTCCAAACAGGCGACACTTGGGGTCACTGGATATGTGCCCAGGCTCGCCACATTTGTAACAATTGAAGGGCCCCTTTGGAACAGGTTTACCTGTCGGGGCCCCATTCTGCTTCGGGGGTGGGGGAGGCTGAGAACCTTGCTGCTGGTTCCCCTGGGAACTACTTTGGGGGCCTTTTTGGAACCCTTTCTGTTTTCCCCCCTTGTCCCCCCCACTCTTCTGCTGGGGACCCTGCCCACTCTTGGCGGAGTCTCCCACGGGACCCTTGTGGACCCTGGTGCTGAGCCAGCGGTCCGCCTCCTCAGCAAGCTTCCTCGGGTTGGACAGCTTGCTATCGATCAGGTGTTGGCGTAACTCAGGAAAACAGTGATCAGACAAGTGCTCCCATGCAATCAAATCAAAGAGACCTTGAAAATCATTCACCTTGCTACCCTTCACCCAACCATCCAGTGCTCTGCAAAAATAAGTCACATACTCCACATACGTATTCCCAGGCCGCTTAGTACATCCCCTAAACTTCTGTCTATACATTTCAGGGGTAAGCCCATACCTGTTCATTAAAGCTTCCTTCATGTGGGAATAGGATCTCTGATTTTCTACGGGCAAATCTAGCAAGGTATCTCGCCCTTCGCTAAGGAACCTTCCCCACAACCCCGCTCCCCAATCCTTGTCAGGGACCCGGTGGGAGGACATGGCTACCTCGTATGCCCTAAACCACTGTCCTATGTCATCCCCCTTAAAGAACTCCTTAACTACGTCCTTCGGGATGTGCACTCTTGACTCTACCTGCACTGGCGATGTGCTGCCACCAGAGGGAGGATGATCCAAGCCTCTTTCTTTCAGGCTCATCTCCCTCATTTTCACTTCGTAATCCATTTGGTGCTTTCGCTCTTCCAGCGCCATTCTTTTGGTTTCAAGCTCCAGTTGGATTTTTAATTCTGCCAACTTCCTTTCGTGATTCCTCGTTTCCTTCCTGTCCGCCAGCTCCTCTGGCGACAGGCCTTTACCAGAGCTGTGTACGCTGTCCTGCCTTTCTAGATCCACCAGATCCACAAGTGCATTCTGCTCCTCAGTTGCATCTTGTTCCGCGAAGGCATCTTGATCCTCCGGGGCCTTTCTGGACTCTATCCAGGCTTTCAGGGCTTTGTAGAGCTGTGGCTTGTTCTTGCAACCGGTGTGTGGAACCTTGAGTTTCTTGCAAAAGAACTTCAGTTCCGTTCTGGAGTATTTATCCAGTTTTGTGGCGTCCCACTCCACCTCCAACATCTCAGAGGTCGTGGATTCCGCTCCATCCAGGCTCTTCGTGCCCGGCATGGTTCTCACACTCGGAATCTTCTTTTCGGCAAAATTCAAAAGCAAAGTCTGTGGCTAAGTAACTGGACTGTAATCACTGTGCAATGGTCAGAAGCTCAGGTATAAATATTGCAAATGTAGATTCGAAAAATCCTCACCGCTGCGTCCAATGTAGGAAGGGGGAGGCTCTAGTTGGCGCAGTGAAACACTAGCGACAAGCAGGGACTCTCTCTTCCTCGTCAGGGCTGAGGGTTACCTTCCAGACAACCTCTGCTTACCCTCTAGGTAGTGTGGCTTAAGCAGTCGTAGGCTAATCTTTGGGGCACATAGGGTTAAACACTTGCAATTTTACACCTTCACAACCAACCCACCACACAACGAGACCAAACTGTATTCTGTAAAAATATATATCTTTATATAAACTTCAAGCAGGCTGGTGAATACAGTTATCAAACTTCAAAATAGCGGTTCCAAGTTACTTAGTTCAAGTTGCCACAGTTCTTTCTAGCAATAAGCGTTCTTTAGGGCCTTCTGGCCGGTTCAACAAAGTTCTTGGGGAGCGGGCGGCTTCCAGGGGAGCTGTCCCACGTCGCGTTGCCTTCCCGGGGTCGCTGTTCGTTGCGGCTCTCAGCCGAGCAGGTCACGGGTCATCCGGGGCAGCGGTGCTTGGTGGCGGCAGGGTCCTTTCCTCGTCGTTCGCTCCGACCCTGGAGGCGGCGGCTGTGTGGTGGCGGCAAGTGGCAGTACGGTCCCCAAGTGCAGGACATACCCAGCCAAGTGCCGGTGCAGCTGTGCGCTCACAGCTGAGCTGTCGGGCAAGATACCGACCCAGTGGACTCTCACAGGGCGACTGTCCGTCTTTGCAAGTGGATTGGCTGCTCGTGGCGCAGTCAACTCGAGAGCTCGGACCGGACGGGTCCTCCTTCGCTTTGCTCTCGGGCTCCCGGTGCAGTTGCGGTCACGGTGTTCGGGCCAGCGGCGGCTGGACCTCACTTTGCTTTCGCTGTTGCTTTGGGCCCCGGTCACGGTGGTCAGGTGGATGTCGTTGCCTTGGAGGAGATTCCTCCGTCGGTACTGCAGCGATAAGCAGCACCCACAGTCGCTTTCTTCAGGATGTAGCGCCCACTGGTCCTGGGGCGCTGGTCAGGGGGCAAGTTCACAGCAAGCCCTTGGAGATCGTTTCAGCAGAGTTTGGCACAAGGTCTTGTAAAGCAAAAGTCTTCTCGTAGTCTTTCCTTGTTCCTCTCCTTCGGCAGCAAGGCACCAGACACAGGCAAGAGACAGCACCCTTCCTTGTCCTTCACGGTCCTTCTCGTCGGGCAGAGTTCCTTCTGTAGCCCAAACTGGATCTAACTTTCAAGGAGCAGGGCTCCTTCTTTTATATGGCATTTCTTTTGTTCTCCCAGGCCAGGGGGGCCTTTGCATAGCCACTTTCAGTCCTTGAGTACTCCGGCGGGTGTAATCCGGCTTCTGCTTTCAGTGTGAGGGGCAGGCGCATCAGACGCCCCACAGGAGGTGGAGCCAGCATTGTGCGGACAGGGATAGCCAGAGTACCTTGTTGATGGGGGCTTCGCCCTTCCTGGGCCAGGTGTCGGCTGAGTCATCAGTCGCTCCCCAGGAGGGTGGAGCCAGCATTGTGGTGGCAGAGCACAGCAAGATCCAGAGTCAAGAGCCACTCCTACCTCCCACTAAGGTGTAATCTGCGCATTCACCACCTGTCATCTCCCCAGCCCTGTCACTCACACATCCCAGACAGTCAGATACACATACCAGCAGAGGCGGGCTGAAATGGTTAGGCAAGCAAATGCTAACTTTCTAAAAGTAGCATTTGCAAACACAGGATACTAAAATAAACTTGACTACAAGAAATATTTTATCATCCTGAGTTCAGGCATACTAAACTCGACTCGCTACCATGCTCCTTGAGCCTGTTGGGATTATAGGGTGTAATAATTCCAGCAGCTCAGTCTGGCCTAATGGAGCAGGCAGCCTTCAATAGTGAAGTACGGTTTTGGTTGTAAGTCACTACTAGGACATGCCACACACATCAGGGCTTGTCCTACCTTACACCTACAACGCACCCTGCCCGCAGGCCTACCAAAGGGGTGACTAACATGTAGTCAAGGGAAGGTTCGGGGCTGGCAAGTGGGTGCACTTGCCCAGCTAGCGTGACAGTACGAGACCGCACGCGGGTTCTGCGGTCGCAGTCCCCAGACACATCTTTACGGCTGCTTCGGTGGGTGGCGCAACCAGCGCTGCAGGCCCACCAGCAGTATTGGCATCTACAAGCCCCGGCACTCCTTGTGCACTTTACTAGGGACTAACAGTAAATCCAATGAACCAATCATGGATACCAATCGCATGTACAATTTACAGTAGGGAGCACTTGCACTGCGGCACGGGTCGGCCGTGGTGCAGTGCCCTGACTATCGGAAAACCAGCAAAACATCGGAGGCACATCAGCAAAAAGTGGAAGGGAAACTCACGCCAAGGTGCCAGGTCTAACAATCACCAATCTGTAGACTGGCGGTGCATTTGGATCAGTTCGTTTAAGAATCGGAATGATTGGAGAATTACATACATTGGAGTCAGTTTCTATAACTACTCCTTGGGCAATCAGTTCGTCAACAATTTTCAGTAAGGCTGCTACAGCCTCGGGGGGCAATTTGTATTGTCGAATTCGGGGTAGTACAATTCCTTGCTTGAGAGTGACACGATAAGGTGTAATGTGCATGCAACCTACATCATTTGGACCTTGTGCCCATAAATGTGCTGGTACATTTTGCAATCTTGGATCAAAATCTCGTAACACATAATGACCTTTGAAATCACGTGAAAATAATCTCACTCCTTCCGGAGAACAACATATTACAGCTCCTAATGCTTTCAACGTTTTAATACCAAGCAGATTTTCAGGACATGCTTTCGTAAGTAACAAGTCTGTAGTACGGGACAATGGACCAACTTCTAGAGAAACTGGCTTGGACACTTCGTTAACAATAGGCTTTCCTGAAAAACCCAGGGAAACATTCTGTGAGCCTGAGAGGGGTGCCCCTGGAACCTCGTCATGACTGATGGTAGTTCTGCTCGCCCCTGTGTCAATCAAAAATGTTCTGTCTTTCCCTAATACCTGACTATGTACATAGGGACCCTCTTGATCTACTGGAACCTCAATAAGAGGCAAGCCAACCTCCCTCTCTAGGCTGTTTCATGAATACTGCTGGTAATCGGGGTAGTCTGACTGTGCATATTGGTACATTTGTTGCGTGACATGTTGCGTGGCAGCAATAGGCTGGGGTTGGGGTACAGCTACTGTCTGTTGAGCTTGCTGTGGTGGTTGCGTATTCTGTGGAATATGCTGTGGGACATGTTCTTGTCTAGGGGGACGCGGTCTTTCTTTCGTCCTGCCGGTAGCAATATTGTATTTCAGAACAGTGCATTCGTTTATATAATGACCTGGCTGTTTACAATAATTGCAATTCCCTTTAACGGGAGCTGCAGAATGACCTGGGGGTGCTGTACCCTTTTTCTGACCGTCTGCTGGAACAGACTGAGCTACAAGTACTTTCATTTTCGTATCTTTCATACGTCTCTGTTCATGATCATGTTCCTCTCTAATTCGGTTCTGGTGGTACTGTAACATTTGCAACATTTGGGAAGGGGTATTTGCTTGCCATGTGCTCTCGACTTTCAGGACTCTATTCTTAACTTGGGGTAAGGAATTCTCGACTAATTTCGTCACAAAAAGATGTGGATATGATTCACTACTTGTTTTCAGGCCACTATTAATAATAAAACATTTCTCGAATCTGGAATAAAAATCACTAGTGTCTTCGTCTTGTTTCTGTTTGCAGGCTGAGATTGCATCCCAGTCTTCCTTTTTAGTCGCCAATAACCTCAGCAAAACCTGTACTAACAATCCTGGTAATGCTTTAGTTTTAGTACCAAGACCAGTACCTGGAATTCGTGTATTTTCTTCGTCTTCTAATTCAGTCCAGATAATCTTTTTATCTCCCACCTCCCATTCTTTTTCTTTAAGTTTCTCGTAAATACCGGCTGGCAACAGTACCTTTAACATTTTAAGAATATCGGGATATGTATAATCCCCCTTGAGTAACATGTCTTTTAATTCACGGTGAAACCCTGCTGGATCTTTATCATGACAAGGCACTATTTTCTTCATTTCCAATAATTCCATTTTACTTAAAGGTGTGTATACGAATACGCGTTGAAGCGTACCCCCTGGGACCCGAACGGGATGTACTTCTCGTAAAGGATTCTGTCTGTCTATGTAAAATGTGTTCCTTACTGGGGGTGGAACAGGAACAAAATGTGGAGTCAGAAATGTTCTGTATTTATGACGGCGTTCAAGAATCACATTAATTAAATCGGTACCTAGACCTCTCCATCTTTTCAGGAGTAATTCTTCCAAAATATTATATAGGGGACCTGGATCGGAATGCTGACTCTCATATAGTGTAATGAGATGCTGGATCATGTACATACCAGCTAAACGCTGTTCAGTTGGGGAAAGATTCAAAAATGTTTGCGCTACTGAATCATCTTTATATACGCTGTTATTATCAGCCCATTGTACTGCTGATCGTGCTAGTTCTTGTTCACACATGGTACTAAGTTCACTGTAACCTATTCGTTGTTTCAGTACTTTATCGGTGGCTTGAAATAAATGCTCAAGAGAACATTGTTCTGGTATGGGAGAAAGAAAACGTTTCTTGCTTTCTGGGCGTATGGGTCTGTCAAAAGGTCTTGCCCTACCTACGTACGCTATCATTTCTCGGTGTTCTTCTGTCTCTTCTAACTCGTCCTCTTCCTCGATTTCATTCTCTTTCTCGGTTTCCCTAGCGTGAAACAATACTATTTCTTTACGTATTTTTCTGTACATGGCGTCTATACTAGCCGTATAACGGCCGTTAGCACATTTAATTCCTGGATAGAAGATGGGTCGACTGTATCAATAAAAACAGGTCGGGTCTGCCGACTGCGTACTACTCCTTCTAAACCCTGGTTCACTTCCACCCTCCGTGATCTTAAGTCAGGTTGCAAAAAACTTGAACGGACATGGAGACAAGCCTATCTTCCTGAGGCTAAAAAGAACCTAAGGACGGCACAAAAGAAATACTATGCGGCGATCAGAACCGCAAAAAGCCAATATTTCGAAGGGCGCATAACTAATGCCAATAACAATAGCAAAGAAATCTTTGCTATAGTGAAAAATTTCACCTCCCCCTGCGCGGCCCAACCCATACTTTCCTCCTCGGAGAAATGGTGCGAAGAACTTTCTGTTTTCTTCGTTGATAAAATCACCAAAATCCAGGACGATCTACTTCTTGTATGTAATAATTTTCCACCTACACCGGCTATCCCGCCTCCTGTGTTACCTACTCCCACGGAACGCTTTTACCAGTTCACCCCAGCCAAAAACACGGACATTGTCAGTATCCTTGCCTCCCTACATTCAGGATCCCCTTCTGACCCTTGTCCTGCTAGAGTTCTTGCACGTCTCGCAGATACAGTTGGCAATGAGGTAACGCATATTATTAACCGCTCTTTCCTCACTGCTACGGTCCCGACCTGCTGGATGCAAGCTAAATTGCTTCCACTTTTAAAGAAAAACGGATTAGATCCTGCTATTCCTGCTAATTTCCGGCCTATATCTTTGCTGCCGGCTCTAGCAAAAGTATGCGAAAAGGTCGCTTTCACTCAGCTAGACCAATTCGTCAAAAATTCGCAGGCTCTTCATCCAGCACATTCAGGCTTTAGAGCAGCCTACAGTACGGAGACGGCGCTGGTGGAAATATCCGAGGCCATCCGGGAGTGCCTGGACGAAGGTGGCAGAGCGGCTCTGATTTTATTAGACCTATCAGCCGCCTTCGATACTGTCCCTCACTCCCTTCTGCTTACCAGACTAGCGGCCATAGGCATTACAGGCTCTGCCCTCGACTGGCTAACGTCTTTCTTGGACAATAGATCCCAACAAGTCTGGATGCCGCCTTTCGCCTCCTCCCCCAAGAAACTTACAACGGGTGTACCCCAAGGCTCTACCCTCAGCCCCCTGCTTTTTAATATATATCTTACCCCGCTCATCTACCTTGCTGAACAACTGGGAGCAAAAATAATGGCCTACGCTGACGACACTCAACTTCTGTTCACGTGGCCTAAAAATAACCTAGATACATCAGGAGCCCAAACCTGCTTGTCATCTGTCTTTCGCTGGCTTGCCCTCGCCCAATTAAAATGCAACGAAAGCAAATCGGAAATTTTACTATATGGCTCCTTCCCAGACAACTTTGGCAACTCCCTCTGGCCGGCCGATTTACCCTGCCCCAAATCTATCGGAGGCCCTGCCAAAAATCTCGGCGTTTGGTTTAATAATGACCTCAGATTTGAAGGTCATTTAAAAAAACGTACCGGGATCTGCTTTTCTACACTTAAAATCTTACGCAGGTTCTTTCCACTTCTCCCGAGAGCAGCCAAAGAGACCGTCATTCGTGCCCTTATATTATCCAGACTGGATTATGCTAATGGCCTCTTTTGCGGCCTTCCTGCCTATTTGATCCATCGTCTCCAAGTTATACAAAATGCCGCTGTACGGCTTTTGTTTAATATTCCCAAAAGGTCAAGTGTTCGTCAACCTCTTCGCACCCTACACTGGCTCCCAGTTGCCCATAGGATTTTATTTAAAATCCTTGTCCTTGCCTATCGAGCTGTCCATCAAGCTGGTCCAGTTTACCTGAGGAAAAGATTCTCCCTATATGCTCCCAATCGCCCCCTCAGATCAGCCAATCTGCACCAAATGACTGTCCCAAAATTCAAATACAGCAGACTTGGCAGCCAATCCATCTCAGTCAGAGCGGCGAGAGCATGGAACACCCTCCCGCAGCAGCTAAGAACAGCTCCCTCCATCTCACTGTTCAAGAAGGGACTGAAGACACACCTCTTTAACATCATTGTTTAGGGTCCCCCTCTGCCCTGCCTCTCACCCTTTTCGCGCCAGGATACTATTTTTTTAGTAACAGAGCGCGCTATAAAAGCCTATAATAATAATAATAATACTAATAATAATAATACTACCTTGTGTGCTATGTTTACCATCGGCTATGTTGTTACTCCAATTAATCAAACCATCCATTTCTTTGCTTGTACCTGGCCGATCTCGTTCCCTTATCAAACAATTTATCAAAAACTGTAAGATCATTTTCTGTGTCTCAACCTTATGGTGTGCCATGGCCTCGTGAATGCATTCTGGTCTTTCCCCTGTCCTAATGAAATGGAATATGTTATCTAAATGTTCTTCCATATGTGGTAGAAGAACCAGATAATTTGTGACTCGTCGTAAACGTAGTGAGAATAATATCATGTCTTCTTCGCCTGGTACTGGATCATATCTGCAGTCTGTAATGTACTCTTTAAGTTTTTCGAACGTCGCTGCTCTAGGTGTGCGTTGTAAGGCTAACTCTCTAAACGTCATTCGTTTTGTTTGAGGCGGGGTGCGAAGATGACCTCCTGCTGCGCCTCCTGAAGCGGAAGCGAGGGCATGAACTGACTGGGCAGTAACTACTGGTGTCATAGCGAGTAAAGGTGGCATATGTAATGGAGGTGGACTCTGGGTTGCAGCTGTCGCAAAAGGATTGTGAGGACCAATAGTAGGTGGGACAGTAACAGTAGCAGTAGCAGTAGGGGAAGTGACAACAGGTGCGGGAAGCGAGTCTTGGTGACGTGGAGGGGTCGTGGATTGAACAGTGGCTTGAGCAGACTGAGCAGACTGCTGTCCATTATTAACAGGTGGTACGGGTGCATTAGTATATACTGGAGCAACATCATCTAAATAGGAGGAAAGGAAAATGTCTGCTGCGGTTTGTTTATGACGGAGTTTGGTCGGAACCAATGGTGGTGGCAAGTTACGTGATACTTCCGGGGTCGCCTTGGGCAGGCCCTCGGCAAGAACTGGATACAGTCCTGTAATAATGGCATTTCTTTGTCTGTCTTGTTGTTCTATTCTGGCTCGTTCTCCTTCTTCTAGTAACTCTTTTTCTTTAGCTTTTTCGGATTCTTCTCTACTTCTCTCTGCTTTTCTGATTTCTTTTTCAGTTCTTCTATGGGCTTCTTTACGCCATAATTCTATGGCATCTTTCTGAGATTGTCTGGCTTTCTTTTTCCATAATGCTTCTTCTACTCTCATGATGCAATCAGCATCCCATGTCCCTGAGACAGGCCATCTATACTTCTCTTCCAGACCCGTGGTGTAGTCCACCCACAAATCTAGGTACAGTATGGCATCTAAGCCATGCTTATTGTACATAAAATGTCCAGGAGTGTCTCTTGGCGGGACGGGAACTGCTTCTTCGAGTATCCCTTTCCTAGTTCCTATCTGACGTAATTTCGAAAACAGTGGCATCTTGAGACAGATTTGAACGTGAACACAGTAATGAATTGCAAACAATCATTCATACCACAACATGAAAACACATTAAAACATTGTCGAACAGTTACTACCTGGTACAGAAAACAAAATACTGGAAAATTCTCGAGATTCTAGAATACTGAATTACTAGATGCACTGCTAGAACAGTACAGACATACCGGTCCCATAAAGAGACACGTCTTACCGTATTTACCGAAGTAAACACGTCTGGACCAGGTCTGTGTACCCAGACCTGTCTTGACCGCGCACAAATTAATGAACCCGTCTAGATGCGTTCCCAATAACGGTACTCACCCGGAAGCAGAAACTGAAGGCCTCGGAAACTGGACTGGACTGGACTGCGTCAGGCTACGAATCCTCCTATGCATGCGCTTCGGAACAGGTGGGCCTCTGGATACCTCGGACCTTGCTCTCTCGACTAGGGGCTCTGGTCGGGATCCTCCGTATTCCTCACCGCCTCGTCTGAATGCCGGGTCGCAGTCACCGTCTCCTCCGTAGGCCTGAGGGAGATAGCAGGAAAACCCGCAGGAGTGCACTGGTTCCGTCACAGCTGTAGAAGGGGTCAAGGCCTGCGGTACATCGCCGGCGAGTGGGGAAGGGGGGGTGGGGGGGGTCCCTGTTCGGGCGCCAAATTATGTGGTAAATAAAATTACCGTATCATTTTTCCTGCAATTAGAAGTCAAAAGGATAGCTCAATCAAATGAGAGGCAGAGTATGTGGAATCTGAGTCATACGGGCTTTAATGAAATACCTCGAGGTATGGGACATCGAGTTCCATCACCACTAAGGTTCAGGAAGGGACATTCAACATTTTATTAACATCACACATTATATATAGTAAAACAGTGTAATTGAATCGAATACAGTAGGCGTAACAGGTGAAAAGAGAGAGATAAGAACACATGTGCGTAACAGGAGGCGTGTAAGAAGGCGTACACATGGGCGTGCACTTGACATGTCAGAGAAACGTCACATGAAACGTCACAAATGGGAGGATGCTTTAGAGAAAGTTTGCAGAATCAGCAGAAACTCTTGACCTATATGCGCGCGCAACTGAGCATGACGTGTAACTGGGGAGAGCTGGGGGCTTTGACTTTTGCACGAGTAGAGGAGACTAATGTCTGGGGTGTCAGAACGACCTGCACCTATAGCATATCTGGTATCTCATGTTTGGAGGGTGTAGTGTCTGAAGTAAAAGGTCTCTCGGGCAGAGGCCGTTCATCACTGAATGCTAGTGCGTGCATATGAATCTTCATGTAGAGTGCGGGGGCCATGGGCCTACCATGGTAACGGGAGCAGTAAATTACGTGCATGGAGACAGGAAGGCAGGGCCCTTTGCTCTGCAGCCGGGAATATGTTTACCTATTTCACTAGACTGGAATGTGTTTTCGAGGAGGCTGAGCAGATAACTTGTAGGCAAAATAACGTTTTGGCAGGCAAGCAGGCCGAGCCGAACACCGCTCGTCTGGGCAGGATGTAAGGTAGAGGTCAGGGATGCATACCTAAACTGCAGCTTTCAGAGGCAGAAAAGAACTTGGAGTCTCGTTAAGGGCCTGGCTCGACTGGGCCAGGAAACATGGAGAAAACGTGTGCTTTATTCAAAAGCGTACCATGTAAAGACGTTGGCACCATAGGCCTAGAAGCCTAATTAACGTGATTTTCTTGGGGAACTGTATAACTGACATGTTAACGTTGGGCGCAAATGCATATGAGACTTTCTAGCATGCACGGAAAAGGAATTACATGAAATACATGGGACACGTGTGTTTGGATGGGGTGCGGGTTGGGGAGACAACAGCTACCTGAAATTTTCTATTACCTCATCTTGACGATATTGCTGTCTTTAGCTCCACCTGGGAGGATCACCTGGTCCACCTGCGGAAAGTGTTAGAGGCTCTGCAAGCAGCAGGTCTCACTATCAAGGCTACCAAGTGCCAGATAGGGCAGACACAGGTTGTATACTTGGGCCACCTTGTCGGTGGAGGCCAAGTACAACCACTGGAGAGCAAAATACAGTCAATCAGGGACTGGGCTCCTTCAACTACCCAGACTCAGGTTCGAGCTTTCTTGGGCCTGACTGGTTACTACCGAAAGTTCATCAGAAATTACGAATCGATTGTGACTCCGCTTAATGAACTGACAAGTAAGAAAATGCCAAAAAAGGTTCAGTGGACAGCGAGCTGTCAAAAAGCATTCGATGACCTAAAACAGGCCATGTGCACGGCACCTATCCTCAAGAGTCCAGACTACTCCTAAACATTCATTGTCCAAACAGATGCTTCTGAGTTGGGTGTGGGAGCTGTTCTATCTCAACTGAATTTTGATGGTAATGACCAGCCCATTGCTTTTATAAGCAGACGGCTGACCCCCAGAGAGAAAAATTGGTCAGCTATTGAGAGGGAGGCCTTTGCTGTGGTTTGGGCCCTGAAGAAACTGAGGCCATACTTGTTTGGCACTCATTTCAAGATTCAGACCGACCATAAGCCCCTCTTATGGCTAAATCAGATGAAGGGTGAAAACCCCAAACTGCTTAGGTGGTCCATTTCCCTACAGGGGATGGACTTCACAGTGGAGCATAGACCTGGCACTGATCATGGCAATGCAGATGGGCTTTCCAGGTATTTCCACTTAGAACAAGAAGACTCACCTGGTCAAGGTTAGTTTATTGTCCCAACGTTTGGGGGGGGTCATGTAGGAGAGTAGGGTCGGCAATCCTATGATCACCCAGACTTTTTGCTTTTGTTTCACTGGTTTACGACTTTCTCGGGCTGTGGGCCTGCCAATCATACCCACAGCCTAGCTGTTCTCTCGCTAAATTAGATGTGTGTACCTTAGGTGCATTACCCAATTGGAACTGGGCCACCTTGTCAGACCCTGTACCCAGGGCCTACCAGGGGCTGAAGCATGTATTATGCCCCCCCCTGGATGGCCATCTAAATCTGACACAACTGGCTGCGCGACAGCTGGGGCAACGTGACGTACTCGCCCGTTGCTTGAGGTATAGTATCCCTATATCTAACCCTAAAATGGACACCCGAGTTCCTATCAGTCACTCCTATGGCAGGCCTTGACAATACTGAAGGCAGAGTGCATGGAATTGTGTGAATTGGGCTCTGGCACGAGCCGAGCCCGGTTGCAGCTTGCGGAACCAAGACCCAATGGCTGTTCCATGATAACGCGTACCATATTGGTAACTTCGGTATCGCATTATCAAGACATGTCGAGTAAGGTGTCATACGAATCGGGATGCTGACCCCTCACCAATGCTGGCGACGCGGTTAGCATTCCACCCTTCTAGAGGGACACGACATGTACGTGACTGTGAACCCCGGTTAAAGTTACCTGAAGCCTCAGCTCCACAAAGTGGATGCTGCCACCACAGACACGAGTCTGACCTCCTGCTGCTGGGAGTCCTTCCAGCGAGGAGAGCTTGGACAAAGGTTTCCTGTCCGGGGCGGTGTTCGCACCATCCCAGACAGGGTTTTGTGTATCCTGGGTAGGCAGGGCTTTACAAGAAGGTGACTGAGGAGTGGCACCCCGGTGCTCACTACACATCTGCCGGTTAGAACCAGTTCCAGGGGCGCGCAGCCCCTGACCTGGGGAAAGTCCGGCAGGGGAGAGGGGTGTAACTACCCCCCTTCCTGGTCCCACCCCTAGGGCAGGACCTAGTCATGTACCCACCCCTTTCTTTAGGATAAAGGCAGGAGCGGGGACCCTTCCAAATTAGATCATCTTTGAATCAAGAATACTTTCTACGAAAGGACTTCGAGACTCTTCCTAAGATTTCTCCCTTGTGGCTAAGGAGTAGTCACCCTGCATCCGCAGGCACCGTCTAAGAACTCTGCGGTTTGCTGCACGTCCTTCCTCAGGAATCCGACTGCCCAGCTCGACGAGAACCGGCTTCCCTGGCACCTCTGACCTCTACCCACATCGTCAGCTCAGCTGAGATCTGTGGGTGCGACGAGACCTCGAGGGACCGGCCATCATCAAAACCTGCACGCTTTCTTAAACCAGCACGACCACCGAAGGAATCCTCTGGTGAGTGCTCTGGGGTCCGAGAAGCCCCGACCCTGAGCAGCTCCAGCACCGAAGTGCAGCCTCCCAGCATCTCCACGATCTGCGTGGGGCCCTTCCGCTTCGCTGTTCAGCACGTTGTCCGATCATTAGCCGCTGGCTTGTGACTCTTTTGACGACACCCGACAACCAACGCTGCTGGTCTGGTTGCTCCAGACTGGCCTTTGCTCCCTTCTGCGAGAGGAGCACCCCGGACCCTCCTGGTCCACTCAAGACGCCATTTTAGGCCCACCACGTGGCCATGGAATTTCCCAAGGCTTGTTGCCCCAATCCTGGGCCCAGCGACGCCGACCGCATCTATCTTCGTGGGACAGCTCGCACCTCCATCCTGGTCGCCGACAACGCCTCCTGGTCCGTGAGACTGCAGAGCCTAGCGTCGCCCACTCACCTAGTCGAGGTGACGATCATCCGGTGCCCTCCTGGTACCCTCTGACTACTGGCTAGTAGTACGAACTTGGTCCCCTCTGCTTCCAGGTGTCATCCATCTCTGATCCAGGCTTGGATCCCTACGAACTATTTCCACTGGTCGCCGGCCAGCAACTCCTTCCTTCCGGCTCCTGGCTCGTCAGTGAAGACTCCCGACGCCTGTAAGACTTGTTCAGCCGCAGCCCTTGGGGCTAGGTAACTTCGGCATTTCGGTGCCCGCATAGCCTCCTTACTTAAGGGTCCCGAGTCCCTCACTTCCGACTTGCCTTATGGGGTCCGCCCGAGACCACTCAACTTTCCGTGCCCTCGGGCACTTGTATTGATTGTGCACTTGAAGTATTTTCCTAAGAGTTTTGTTCTGTGCTTAGTACCCTGTCCTCATAAAGAGTACAGGGCTGTTGTGATTCTAATAAATATACTGTTTATTTTCATAACACTTGTGTGGTGTCCTTTCACTTGGTGTTCAAGGGGTATGTGATGGTATAACAGCTGGCTTAACACGCCCTCTAGAGTTTAGCCCGAAGACTGCTCGTATCCACGCTATTAGGATAGCTGGTCTAAGGTTGACTTACAACCAATCACCATAAGGGTAGTTTGGACTGATGCATAGTGATCACTAGAATAGTGAGCACTGCATATCAGGCCAACTTCTCACAGGTGTATTGTAAACTCTTTCAGGCCAAACCACAGGAACAAAAGAAAAGCACAAGGGAGTGGAGCCAGACAACTGAAGGGTAAAGGAAAGAGAGAGTCTCTGATCTACAACAGACTGTTCCAATTGCATCGACCTGAAGGAATTTTTTTTTTTAAATTTGTTTTTATTGCAGAATTAGAAACCATTGCATATAATAAATCAACCAGCACACTCATGGTGTCCCCCTGCATAGTTCGAATAACATAGTGTATACACAGCCATTCAGCCCGTATCCCGGGGGCCGGGCGGCATAATGTTCCAGATTGCCAGCAAGACATCACAGTGCGCATCCCTGAGGGACCATGGTCGAAATCTTTTCATGTATCTGCATTTTACCCCACCAACCCGTGGCCCAACCCCAACACCGTCCATCATAAGCTAACAGCCCGGTCTCATGGCGATACTGCAATCCCGCCTCCCAGACCCTGTGAGGGCCCTGTCACGACAGTGCCACGTGCCCCTGCCCCTGCTCCGCTATCTGTTCATGCTCTACAAACCGTAAAGGCAATCACAGGCCCGGTAGTGCCTCCGCTCCCAACCTGGATCCCGGTGTCCAACCCACCCCTCAACAGCCCTAGAACAACACCCGTGCCCTCCCCCCCAGCAACCGCTAATGATGTGCGCCCTGCCCCTGACTCTGGTATGGGTCCCGCTACAGATCTACTTATACCTCCACATTCGTAAGCCTCGCAGTGTCCTCATGCCCCATCCACTCAATCCTCATCAGCCACCAGAGAGTCACGCAGGGCCTGCACTATCAACTCCCACGCCCACGCTGATTCCAGGCTCTTTTCGTTGTCAAGCTTGACTGCTTGTCTCATACGGAGCACACTCTCGCATTCAGACCACCTCAGCAATTCATTCGTCCACCTCCTCACCGACGGCCCCTCCCTGGACTTCCAGTGCCAGGTGATCTCCCTCTGCGCCAGTATCAGCCCCAGGTCAATAAACTTGCTTGTCACCTTAGTGTTTTTTGTGTGTGGGAACCAGAGCAACAAGCACGCCGCCATATCAAACTCCACCTCCCTGTCGGTCACTGCATTGAGGAGTCCCCCAACCTCCTCCCAGTAGTCCTCCAGTTTCGGGCAGCCCCATAACAGATGATCCAGATCCGCCTCCAACGCCATGCACCTCGGACACCGCGCCTCCTGTACCTGAAAGTATCTTTTGATCTTCTCCGGCGTCAAGTAGGCCCTATGCAAAACATAAAAGTGCACCTGCTGAAAGCGCGCGTTCCTCGTGCCCTTCCACGTACGCTTAAGGATATGACCCCACACCGTGTCCGGAATGGGCCTGCCTATGCTCACCTCCCATTTCGCTTTCAGGCCCAGGAGCGGCTCCAACCCCTCATGCAACATCCTATTATGGAGGCAGGGCACCGCTTTAAAGGTGCCGGCGGCCATCACTACATACTGGCAAGCCATAGTCGTACCCGGTTCAATGAGCCCCTCTCTCCAATGCTTTTGCATGGCCGCCACCACAGCCGCATGCAAGAGGAAGCTCCCCTCCGGCAGCCCAAACTGTTCTTGTAGCGTTTGGAAGGGCACCAACGTTCCATCAATGTACAAGTCCCCCACTACTTGCAGTCCCAGCTCCTCCCACTCCAATAATGGGGACCAGTCGCCCCCATGCGGCAGCGCAGTCAGCATGCCTATCGGTATCTCCGGAGCATACGGCCGGGCCGCCTTCGCCCTCCTCAGACTCCTCTGCCAGCATAACCTGAGCGTCCGCTCCTCCATAGTAAGGCCTCGCAACTCCAGTTTCTGCTGCATAATGATATAGGCCAAGACATGGCGCTGTATCCCCTGCTCTCGGTCGCGTTCCGGCCCTCTAAACACCCTAGCCACATGCTGCGTGAGAACCTGAAGCTGCGCGGCCAAATAATACAACTCAAAGTCCGGGACGGCCATTCCCCCCTCAAGCTTAGGACGGAGCAACGTGTTTAGTGCCACTCTACGGCGGCCGTGCCCCCAAAGGAAGTCAATGACCATCGTCCGCAGATCCCCGAAGACCCTCTGGGGAATCCAAATGGGCAGCGTGCGAAAATAGTACAAGAGCCGCGGAAGCGCCACCATCTTCAGCAGAGCCACCCTACCCAACACCGACAGGGGGAGGGACGCCCAGAAAGACATGCAACCTCTCAGCGCCCGCACGCACCGCCCACTATTGCCCTCTAATAAGTCCACGACCTCGTGGTAGATACGGACTCCCAGATAAGTGAAGCAAGATGGCTCCCAGACCACCCCTATATCACGGGCGGGGCGGGGCAGGGCGTGGTCGCTCTAAGCGGGAAGTCTTCGTCCAGTTAACCCTGAGGCCCGACAACCGACCAAACTCAGACAACATCTCCATCGCCCCTTCCAGAGCCCGTTCCGTATCCTCCATGTACAGTAGCAGATCGTCCGCGTACAATGATATGTAGTGCAACTGCCCACCTCTTGCAATCCCTGCGTACATGTCTCCCGACCTGGCACGTACCGCCAGTGGTTCCATCGCCAGTGCAAACAGAAGAGGGGAAAGGGAGCACCCCTGTCTCGTCTCCCTACCAACAGGATAAGCCGCTGACACCAGATTGCCCAGTCGTACGCGCGCCGTCGCCGAGGAATAGAACACCTTCGTCCATCTGCGAAACCCTTCACCAATGCCGAACCTCACTAGGACTTCATCCAGATAGACCCATTCCAAACTATCAAAAGCTTTCTCAATGTCCACAGACAACACCGCCTGGGCACCGTCCGTATCTACTGTGCCATCCAGTATCCCTATCAGACGGCGAATATTTAATGCCGTACTCCTCGTGGGGATAAACCCCGCTTGGTCCCTGTGCACCAGGCTGGTCATATGTGGGGCCAACCTGGTGGCCAAGATCCGGCTTAGTATCTTATAGTCCACCGTCAGCATGGACAGTGGCCTGTAAGACCTCACATCAGTCGCTTCCCTGCCGGGTTTTAGCAACGGTACTATCAGTGCCTCCCTCATCGATCCGGGCAGACCCCCCAACCTATGAGCCTCCTCATATACCACCAGTAGTCTGGGCGCCAAGCTATCAGCATACTTCTGGTAAAATTCTATTGGCAGGCAATCCACCCCGGGTGTTTTATTCCTCGCCATATGTTTAATGGCCGCCCTAATCTCGGCCAGCGTGACAGGTCCACCTAAGTCCTTTGCATCGTCGTCATCAAGCACCGGAAGCTGCACTGACTCCAGATATTCCGCTATTTCGCACGCCTCCACTCCTAACTGACTCTCGTACAACTCAGCATAGTAGGCCCTAAAGCACTCCAGTACCGCCGTTTGGGAGTAGACCGTCTCCCCCAGATCATTTTTGATGCTCAAGACCGGGCAGCCTCTGAGTTCAGGATTAGCGAGTCTAGCCAGTAACGTGCCTACCTTATCACTCTCGGCATGCGCTCTAATGGCATATTGTCTGTAGTCATAGCTCCGTAGCCGTTCCGTTTCGGTGGCCACCACCTCCTTAGCCTCCAGCAGCCGGGTCTGTAGATCCGGTCGGTCCGGCCTACGCCACTCCAAATCCCTCAATTTCTCCTCTGCACTGGCAAGTGCATTCAACACCGACATTCGAGCATTCGAAAACCTCCCCAAGCATACTCCTCTCACCACCACTTTCATCGCGTCCCATTCAGTGGACCTACAAGAAGCTGTCCCCTCATTCTCACCAAAATACTGATCTATGCCCCGTTGGACTGCGTCACTGAACACCGAGTCCTCCAGGGTGTCGGGCCGGAGCCGCCATGTTGGAATCGCGGAGCGCGCTCTCTGCCATTGGACATGCACCAACAGAGGATTATGATCCGATATGGTCCTGGCCAGATACTCTGTATGGGAGACCAATGGGGCTAAGGACCCGCTGCATAGTATCGAGTCAATCCTAACATGCAAGGCGTGGAGGGCTGAAAAAAAGGAGTAGTCCCTACCATCCCGGTGTTGTTCCCGCCACACATCCAGCAATCCCCATCTTTCCTGCCAATCCTTCCTGTGTGCGGCTAACTTACGAACAGGGGAATCAACGAGTGGTGGGTGGGATCTATCTAAGGCCACATCTGTGATCGAATTGAAGTCCCCCCCCAGTATCAGAGGCCCCGCTAAGAAAGAGGCCAAGGAGCCGGATAGGCCATCAAAGAAGCGGGCCTGATCAACATTTGGAGCGTATATGCAGCTGAAAACCACATCCCGGCCATACAACCTCCCCTCCACCGCCACATATCTGCCCTCAGGATCCACCAATTGATTCAACACCTGGAACGGTATCCCCACCCGCACCCATATCAGTACCCCTCTAGCAAACGCGGAATAAGTAGTGCCAAAGACCTGACCCCGCCACCTCTTCTGTAGTGCGATGCATTCCTGTTTCGTTAGATGAGTCTCCTGAAGCATGGTAACCTGAACCCCCCGCCGTACCAAATAAGCATGCACGTTGTGGCGTTTGACCATAGTTCGCAGTCCTCGGACATTCCACGTTAGGCATTTCAAGTTAGGTAACGTCCCCATACCAACATCGCGCAATCCAGTTCAGGTATAGCCATTCAATGCCCACATCACAGCGGTTGCCCTCCCCAAAACAAACCATAAGAAAAACTCCCCAAACCCCACTCCCCAGGACAGAGCCTACAAACCCAGTGTGAGCCCCGATCCAAACCTCAAACAACACACACATCCGACTAACCTGTGGTCGCCACCACAGAAGGCCGTAAGGGCCCTGAGGGGGTGAGTTACCGCCGACCCCGGGCAGGCGGAGCCCGCACGCCGCGCCTTCCATCCCGCAATGCTGATGCTGCACCCTACCAGGCGACCCACCCAGCGCCAACAGGATACCACCCTACCAGAAGTAGTGACCCAAGTCCCATAGAAGAATCAGCCATGAAAAATCTCATCAGACGTTTGGGGGGTGACCACCGGCCCCTTCAAGCTCTCCGCCTCCGAAAGTTCCTCTCCAGTCCTGCCACCGTCTTCTCCAGAGTCTGTAGCCGCCAAGTCACTCTCCTGTTGTGATCTCGTGATGGCCGCCGTCGCCGCCAGCGCCCCTCTTTTGTCCGCAGCCATTTGAGCCTCTCGTTTCTCTCGCTGAAGCTTAGTGCGGGAGCGAATCCTCTGAGATTTCCGGACCTGGGGCGGTTTAGGCTTCGCACGGTGACTTTTACTATTCCTGTCCGTACCAGCTTGGTAGGATTCCAGCCACAACCACACTTCATCCGGAGTTTGAAAGAAATGAGTGGTCCCATCCAGGATTATCCGCAGCTTGGCCGGGAAGAGCAAGGAATACTGGATGCCCTCCTCCCGCAGCTCCTTTTTCACCGCTAAGAAGGATGCCCTATTCTTCTGGACCGCCTGAATATAGTCCGGGAAGATCTTGACTCAGCTGTTTTCCACCTCGTACGGGCCCGAGGCCCGAGCTTTCTGGATGAGGAGGTCCCGATCTTTGTAATGAAGGAGCCTCACCACCATCGGTCTGGGGGGCGGCCAAGCGCTGGTGGGCGAGCCGACACCCTGTGTGCCCGCTCCAACGTAAAGAAGGGAGTGAGTCCCTCCGGTGCCACCACTGTCCGGAACCAGTCCTCCATGTAGGCCACCGCATCCTCCCCTTCAATTCTTTCCGGCAGGCCTACGACCCGCACGTTGTTCCGCCTATTGCGGCTTTCAGCATCCTCCGCTCGCCGCTCCAACGAGTCCAGCCGGGCCAGAATGTCCGTTATCTTATGTTCCGCGGTCACCACCGCCGGTTTCAGGTCCAATAACAGCTGCTCATGGTCCTTAACCTTATCCGCCAACTTGGCATGATCCGCTCTTAGGAGCCCCAGCCCCGTAGCGACCTGCGCAATGTCTTGCTGCAATGCCTCCTTGGTCGAGGTGATGGCATCCAGAATAGCATCCAGGCGCCGATTCAGTCTCTGCTCCTGATCCATCAACGGCGGGGAGGCCTCGCCAACCTGGGAGAGCGCGGCCGAATCCTCCCGGCCCTGCTCCGTGATGGCCGCTCCACCCTCGGCCGCCATCTTAAGTGTCTCTGTCGCAGCTACACGGGCAGGCCCGGACCTCACTAGGTCCCGATAATCTCTACCCAGGGGACGTGCGCCTCAGCAACGAACGTGATAGAGAGCCTCTGCAGTGCCCGTAACGCCAGGGACCAAAAGTTCTAGCGCCGTCCGTCCCACTGTCGCCAGAACCGGGATGGAGGGCGAGGGGGGGAAGTAGAGACGAGTGCGTGCCCCCAGTACTCCAATCCAATGGTGACCACCAATCTCCCCCGCTCCTCAGGTCCGTGCCAGCAGATCCTGCAACTCCGATCTTGCACAGGCGGGCCACCCCGCCAGCCGATGCCAATTCTGCTCAGTTTTGGTTCAGAGACCATCGACCCTCGCCGCCGCCATTTTCTTCGCACTCAGGGCAACACCTCGGACGTCGTCTGACTAGGTCTCCGTGTGACTGGCGGACCCCAAAGAGGTCTCCTCCGCTCGCCAGTGGTTCCCCAACACTTCACAGACAAGTTGCGCCGACCAGGGGTCGCCCCAGGCGCAGTTTTCAGGAGAAATAGCGGGACCCTGCGCGGAGCTGCAAGCTCACGCCGCCATCCCGATCGGCGTCCAAACCACGCCCCCGCATCGACCTGAAGGAAGACTAATCTTCACTCGTAAACATGCAAAACCATTATGCAATCTAAAAACATAACCACCTACAAAGAAGCTTTACTTACCGCATTATAATATATGTAGTTGGTGAGTTTTGTATTTCATTGTGAAATCTGAAATCAAGCATCCAAAGTACCACACTCATACAGGGAATGTGAGAATAACACAAGTGCTTTATCAACCATGTTAGCTCCTCAGGAAACACAGTCATGGGATGCAGATAATTGTAAACCCGACCCAGAGAAACGAACAAAGAAAGAAGAATCATACACATGCAGCAAGAGCTTTAGTTTGTCATCGCTACTAAAGAACCATCAGCAAACACACACAGGAGAAGCAACGTGCAATTGCAATAAATGTGTGAAGAACTTTAGTCAGTTATCACAACTCCAAAGACATCAGCGAACACACACAGGAGAAAAATCGCACCATTGCAACAAATGTGTGAAGAGCTTCAGTCAGTTATCACAACTCCCAAGACATAAGAGAACACACACAGGAGAAAAATCTCACCATTGCAATGAATGTGTGAAGAGCTTCAGTCGGTTATCACAACTCCAAAGACATCAGCGAACACACACAGGGGAAAAACCGTACCATTGCAGTGAATGTAGAAGTAGTTTTAGTGATTCCTCAAATCTCAGGATTCCTCAGCAAATACACACAGGGGAAAAGCCATTCCAGTGCAGTGAATGTGTGAAGAGCTTCAGTCGGTTATCACATCTCCAAACACATCACCGAATACATACTGGGGAAAAACCATTCCAGTGCAGTGAATGTGTGAAGAGCTTCAGTCGGTTATCACAATTCCAAAGACATCAGCGAGCACACACTAGGGAAAAAGCATACCATTGCAATGAATGTGGAAGTAGTTTTAGTGATTCCTCAAATCTCAGGATTCATCAGCAAATACACACAGGGGAAAAGCCATTCCAGTGCAGTGAATGTGTGAAGAGCTTCAGCCGGTTATCACATCTCCAATCACATCAGCGAACACATACTGGGGAAAAACCATTCCAGTGCAGTGAATGTGTGAAGAGCTTCAGATGGTTATTAGACCTACAAAAACATAATCGAACACACACTGGGGAAAAACCATACATGTGCAGTAAATGTGTGAAGAAATTCAGTCAGTTATCAACCCTCCGGAGCCACCAGCGAACACACACAGGGGAAAAACCATACAAGTGCAGTGAATGTGGAAGTAGTTTTAGTGATTCCTCAACTCTCAGGAATCATCAGCGAAGACACACAGGGGTAAAACCATTCCAGTGCAGTGAATGTGTGAAGAGCTTCAGTCAGTTATCACAACTCCAAACACATCAGCGAACACACACTGGGGAAAAGCCATTCAAGTGCAGTGAATGTGCAAAGTGCTTTAATTGATTATCACAGCTACAATGTCATCAGCGAACACACACAGTTTAAAAGCCATCTAAGTACAGTGAAAGTGTGAAGAGATTTAGTTGATTAGAAAATCTACAAAGACATCAGCAAACACATATTGGGAAACCCCATATAATTGCATTGAATGTGGAAGTAGTTTTGGTGACCCTTCAACATTAAGAAATCATCCGTGAACACACTTAGGGGAAACGCCATTCAAGTGCACTGAATGCGCGAAGAGCTTTAGTCGATTATCAATTCTATAAAGACATCAGCAAACACATACTGAGGAGAAACCATACCATTGCAGTGGATTTGGAAGTAGTTGGTGGCAGGATTTTTGGCAAACTACAGGGATTAGTGATAAAAGCTATAAACACAACACACTTGAATAAGTTTAACAAGCACAGACTGGAGAATATTTCTAGCTGATTTTGGTGGTTGGTCCTTTTGTGCAACAACTGGTTCAATGACAGCTGCTAGAGAACAACGTTCAAAGGCAGAAGAAGTAAAAGTAGGAAATTGTGACCTGTAACTGTGAGATCATGCTTACAGTGCACAACATTGACATCCGAAGCCCTGACGCGGGGCAAATGATGCTCATTTCAGTCATCGCATGCATCTGTTAATTGCACCCATCATAGTGGCACTTCTCCAGAGGTGTCCAATATCAAGCTGGAGCCTTGGGAAATTTGCTGGCTCACCACTGACTGTAAATGATTCGCGGCCACTTCCGGAGAACTTCAGGCCCATCTCCTTGCTCCCCTGGCCTGCCAAAGTCGTCGAGGCACACGTCAACAACATCCCGTCCGACTTCCTCCTCACCAACAACATTCTGGATGACTCCCAACACGGGTTTAGAGCTGGTCACAGCACCGAGACAGCCTTGCTCAGTGTCTCTGAGGACCTCCGTTCCATTCTTGACACCGGCGGTACTGCAGCACTGGTCCTGTTGGACCTCAGTGCTGCCTTCGATACGGTGTCACACGAGGTCCTCTTGACGAGATTGGAGGAAATTGGAGTTACAGGGGTAGCCTTGGGATGGTTCAGAGACTTCCTGTCTAACAGGTCCTTTAGAGTCTCTACCCCTCCTTACATCTCGAAGGAGCATAGCATTGGACAGGGAGTGCTGCAGGGCTCTTCCCTTAGCCCTACCCTGTTCAATGTCTATGTTCGCCCTTTGGCGGAGGTGGCTAGAAGGAATGGAATTGCACTGGTATCCTATGCAGACGATACCCAGTTGGTGGTGGCTCTGAATAACAGCAGTGGTCTGGAAGCCCATCACTTTAAACAGACACTCACTGACATCACCAACTGGATGAAAGCGAATTTTCTCCAATTAAACGCCGGAAAAACGGAGATTCTGCTCCTGGGGAAAAGCACCGCGTCCTGGGGAGACAACTGGTGGCCTGACATCTTAGGCCCACCCCCCAAGCCAAAAGATTGCGTCAAAAATCTGGGAGTATGGGTGGACTCGGCTTTAAAGTTTACCATCCACACTAAGAAAGTGGCTGCCACGTGCTTTGGCATTTTACGTAACATCAGGCCCATTCTGAAGTTCTTTGACTGCCGCACCCGCCAGCTCATTGTTCAGGCGACGATCCTTTCTAGACTGGACTATGCCAGCTCTCTCCTATTGGGAGCGAACCTGGCTGAAAACACCAGATTGCAGAGAGTCCAGAATGCGGCAGCCAGGGCTCTGGTTGGTCTCCCTCGCCATTCTTCCGTATCTGGAGCCTTAAAAAAATTGCATTGGCTCCCGGTGGGCAAAAGGATCCAGTTCAAGGCTTTATGTTTAGCCTTCAAAATCCTTAAAACCGCCTCTCCCCCCTTGCTGAGTCCCCTCCTGTCTGAGTACACCCCTAGAAGATCGCTCCGTTCAGAGGGGCAACATCTTGCGACCATTCCTCGCACTAGACTGGCTAGAGTAGGCGGCCGATCCTTCAGTTTCCTGGCTGCCAAGCTATGGAACAGTTTGCCCGAAGCCATACGGGGGATTCAAGACCTCTTAGCCTTTAGAAAGGCCGTCAAAACCCATCTTTTTCAATAATCTGTCATTTATCTGTGCTACTTTCTCTCTGCATTTTGTCTGCTCGCAGCGCCGGGACGCCTCTTGGCTGGGGCAGCCGTGCGCTATATAAATTACCATAACATTAACATTAATTGTATATGAATATATTTGAGACCTTTCTTATTTACAGAGAATCAACCAACCAACTCCTAACTGGTGAAAGGACAAAATCCGTGCATGATGACAAAATTATTGATCAGAGAGAAAGCAGTTGAAAAGTGTAGTTCTTAAAAGGTTTCTGAAAGCTTGAAGATTAGGTAAAGATTGAACCTTTAGCAGTAAATAATTCAGCTCTTGGAATCCAGAAATATTGACTTGCTGCTTTACATTTTTTGATCCTTGGCACTGAAACAGAAATCTGGATTCATAAGTAAAGGAACACAAAAGATACTGACCCTTTTTAACATCTATATACAAATTCTGGCAGCAGTGACCAGGAGCAGAGGATTAGCTGTGGTATCTTACGTGGATCACACACAGCTGGTGGTGGCATTATCTGACAACTCTGGGCAGTTATTGCAGATTGGGTGACAGCCAATTGTCTTCAGCTCAATGGCAACAAATCGGAGATCTTGGTCATGGGAAAAGATATCCATCTGTGGAGTGACCTCTTGTAACTGTCCTCTTTGGGCCCTCCGCCGGCTCCTAAAATGGCAGTAAAAAATCTATGGGTCTGGATAGACTTTCTTTTCAAACCCAGACTAAGGTAGTAGCCGGAGTTTGTTTCGGGCTCCTACGTGGGCTTAATGCTTTGCTGGGTTTCTTTGACCCTCCCATCCATCAGGTAATCATTCAGGCCACAGTACTCTCTAGACTGAACTATGCAAGCTCCCTATATATCGGGGCCAATAGGGCAGAGATACTGCGTTTACAGAAGGCACAAAATGTAGCAGCCCGGGCCCTCCTAGGTCAGCCGAGAATCTGCTTCATCGCTAGTTCCATCCGCAAACTACATTGGCTGCCGGTGGAGAAATGCATCTGAGGCTCTCTGTATTGCCCACAGACTCGTGATTCTCCAATCTCCTGCTATTCTGGCTAGCCGCATGGCGTCCTATAGACCTACCCGTCAGCTGCGCTCCAAGGACCAGCATCTGGCGGTTGTTCCTCGGTTAAGCTTTGGAACTCCCTCCCTGCACAAATTAGAAATATTCAAAAACATTCTCTTTTCCGTAAAATATCAAAACTCACCTCTTCCCTGCATAATTGCCTCCTAGGTGTTCTTGGCTTGCTTATGGCAGTGACATTTTAGCGCTGGTACGCCCGTTGTTGGGGCAATGAGCGCTTTATAAAACCCCTTAATATAACATAACAAGCAAAAAGATACCCTCGTTTTATAAACTGTCAGTGAATGAATGGACATAAAAAGTATGTGCTGCCTCGTGAGCAAGCAGTGAAACTTTGTGATGCAGTTGGGACGTCCTCCGACCACAAATAAGATGGATCGTAGCATTCTGAATCATCTGTAAGGTGCTTTTGTGTTGCTGGAGCTGCCAAATACACAGTGTTCTCATAGCCCAGCCTTGCCTAGAGGAAGGACTTCACCGATATAATATGTACATCAGAAGAAAGGATACATCTTCAGTAGCCAAAGATAGTAGAAACAAATGCTTTCCACTGAGTTCATTTTAACAAAGTGCTGAGTCCGGGACGTTCTTCCTGCTGCCGACCACCACCACCCAGCCAGTGAGGAACATAAACGAGACTGCTCTTCAGCCCACCCATCCTTATACATAACACACTACAGAGATTTGCTCCAGGGTCAAACTCACTTTTCTTTCACGTTAACAGCAACAAGTTCTAAACTGGACAATTTATATTTAGGAACAAGTGGTTTGTACGGCCATTAGTGGCATAATAAATTTGAAACCCAATACTTTATACATCTGTGTTAATGATACATAACCAAACATCCAAACACCACCCATGTATGGACATCCAAGAGCCTTTTTAAAACCACACTACAGAGGTGTGTACCAGGACCAAACTCAATTTACTTTAACATTACCATGAACTAAATTATGATACAGCAAGAACAGTCATGGTGCTATGACATGTACACAATGATGACTAGATTTTACTTATTACTAAAAAATGTATGTTTTTTGATATGTAATAAAACAACACATTTATTTGAATTCATGGTATTGGACTGTTGATTGTATAGGAGATCTTAAATGTGCTTTATTTCCTAAACTATAAAGATAATTTGTGATGTCAGCAAGGAGCCTAGTTTATTTGACTGTAGAGTGGTCAATTGATCTCGATAGCATGACTGCTTTCAGCAGGAGTCTGCCGCAGGTGGCATTAGAGGACCCTAGTCTCAATAGCATCACTGCTTTCAGCAGGAGTCTGCCGCAGGTGGTATTAGCGGGGACTATTCTCGCCAGTGTGCCTTCTCTCAGAGTGAGAGGTGCTGAAAACATGTCTGTATCCTGTCACTTCTCTTGTTAATAATCCATAAAAATACCACAGAATGTTGAGTACTTGAAAGCAGTCTGCCATACAAGGGATTTGAACATGAATTTGTCAAATACAATTTCAATTTTTTTTTAAGGTTCTTATATAGCGCTGCTTTATCTAATGTCTGATGGGTTTTCTTCGAAAGCCCTTTCTCCTTCAGAAGAAGTTTTCCATCGGCATACCCAATGGGATTTCTGATTAAAGGCTGACAATTCGTCCACCTCTAAACAGGGCTGGTGGGTGGACCGTTGGTTTGGCTGATATAATGCTTAGTTGCATTTTTGATAGAGTGCCCTGTCCACCACACCCTGAATTCAGCCCGTCTTTCTTTAGTGATTTTTCTATTTTGAGGTACATTTGAAGACTGTTCCTTGCCTTTATAGTTTGACAGGTGGTCCACGGTCTTCCAGAGGAGCAGTCGTAACAACCTCCACTACCCCGTTGGACCACCGTCCACCATATTTAGTGATCTCCACCAACCTGGCTATCCCTGTGTCTTCAGAGGAGCAACAGGAGCTCCTCTAAAAGCACCTAAGGTTTGCTGAGTGTCTGCCCTGTTTCCCATGGGTGCCCAACAGACTTTTTTGTTTTGCTCCTTGTTGTAAAACTAGGCATTAGTTGTGAGGCCTGCACAAATAATGGGTCTACGTTTGTCCTTCACTGGGAACCAAACACTCCAATGTAGCACTTGACTCTCAGAGGGTAGGGCTGCAGAGCAGTCTAAGGCTTACTCTAGGGAGGTGGTGTGGGCTAGTAATCGCCATTTACAGCTACGCAGAAATAACACTCAATAATTGATTGTCCAGTCTGTACTTTTCTTTATAAAAGGGAAGAGTACATTTATTACACACACACACTACTAAATACTATTTATCAATTTACAAATATACATAAGTTGTTAGAAATACTTGTTGACATTGCGTAAACACTCCGCCCCTCCCGCGGGGAGGGGATCTAGTACCACTACTAACATGTGTGAACATCATCAGCTCCCAAATGCATCTGGTTGACCATAACCTGGAGTGGTGGCCCACCCATTCTTTCAACAAGCACTTCTAATGGGAACATCAGCCATAGTGACACATAACCATGACTGAGAGCATCTCATACTGACCATACAGTATATATATTTAAATTACAGTGGCTGACAGTCTGGTTGTTCAACTAACGCATTAGCAAGAATACATGCCTAAGCATCACTTGGAATGACAGGTACTTATCATATTTGGTAACATGATCAATGCAAGTCAACCACAGCCCCTAAAAGGCATCGTATTCATAATCACTTGATTATGCTCCGGGGAGAGCCGCACTGACTCTGATGGCCTCACGCCGCATTTCCACTTTCTCGGGCGTCCAGTCCCACACTGGCACCCCGCATCCAGGTAAGTTGGTGAGCTGCTCGGGTGGCCAAACCCGCTGCTCTCGCTGGCTTCCCAACTGGCCTGCACCCTTGCGTGCTGCCGCGAGAGCCAATCTGTCATTTTGGTCTGCCCACTGCTGCGGGCAGACAAGGACACTGCAGCCGGCTGGGCTGGGCCTCGGGGGAGTGCGACGGTACTCCCCCCTTATTCCCAGGGAACTGAAACTACCCCATGTGGTCTCTGTCTCCATAGGAGAATAATGGAGTGTTCCTACAGTGAAACAGTCTTCCCATATAAGACCTATTCCATCTCACCACCCAACTCTGCATAGTGCCTTCCACACCATTCTCTCTGTACCAGCTCCTGTGCAACTTGCAAGAGCTATCTCCCCCACGCAGCCTTTACATGGGTGCACACACGTGTGCACACGTATCCACATGTAACCAGTCCGATGCCCCTTCCCCTGGCTGCAGCAGCCTTATCTCACAAGGCGGACACCGTTGAAAGCCACATGCAGTCCATTTTATCATGAGTTCACTGTGGGTGAGTCCCAGCTTACGAGGCGCTCCCTCAGTAAAAGCCAAAAAATCAGGTGTTCAAAAAGAGAAAAAATCCAGGTGACTCCGATGGTCAAAACCACCTTCTCACACTCCTAATGTTAGAGTTTGCTTTTTGTAAAAACAATAAAAATGTACCTGATACACTGAGAGCTTTCTACAAGGGAGTCTGGGTCATTTGTTCCTTGTTGTTTTTTCTGTTTGAAACTGCCAGTCTTTTCACAGAGTTCCAGAAGCAAAGCAAGCGGACTGAATGCCTACCAAATGCCTGACTCATTGTCAGTGAAATTGCTCTCCCACCCTCGCAGCTCCACCATTAACCCCTTCGATGCTGATGACGAGCTCAGCTCGTCATCAGCCACGGGTGGCGTGTGCTGATGACGAGCTGAGCTCGTCATGTAACGCGGTTTTGCGAAAAAAGCCGCACAGCGCAAAAATCACAGCAGCAGCGATGCGGTTAAGTGAGGTGCCCCTGCCCCTGCACTCTTGAGTGTTAGTGATCGAGGCCCTCCTCCACCCGCAGGTTTCCCTGCGCCTCATCCCTGGTGGTTCAGTGGACCTCTGTCTCCTTTCTCTCACTGTGCTCCTTCACTCGTTTTTCTACCCTTTCTATCTTTCACCTTTCTGCACCTTTCTTCATCTCTGCTCTTTTGTGCCTTATTTCTGCCCATTTTCCCTTTCTCTCCCTCTGCTCCTTCACTCGTTTGCACTCGTTTTTCTACCCTTTCCATCTTTCACCTTTCTGCCCTTTTCTGCATCTCTGCTCTTTTGTGCCTTATTTCTGCTCATTTTCCCTTGTTTCTGTATCCCTTCTTTCCTCCCTTTACCTTTCCCCGCCGCTGCTGCCCCCGCGGCCCCTCCCCCCCCCCAGCGCGACCGGCCCAATCCAGCTCCTCTCCCCACTCCCGCCTCCCAGCTGTCCAGCCCTCCCCGACCCCTACTTAATGGCGGCCACTGCGGGGACAGGCGAGCAAGACCACTGACTCATTGTCAGTGAAATTGCTCTCCCACCCTCGCAGCTCCACCATTAAGTGAGGTGCCCCTACCCCTGCACTCTTGAGTGTTAGTGATCGAGGCCCTCCTCCACCCGCAGGTTTCCCTGCACCTCATCCCTGGTGGTCCAGTGGACCTCTATCTCCTTTCACTCACTCTCCTCCTTCACTCGTTTTTCTACCCTTTCTATCTTTCACCTTTCTGCACCTCTGCTCTTTTGTGCCTTATTTCTGCCCATTTTCCCTTTCTCTCCCTCTGCTCCTTCACTCGTTTTCACTCATTTTTTAGGTCGAGCAGACGTAAAAAGCAGGCGAAGCCTGCTGTCTGCGAAGACATCTTTTGCTGGCGTGTCTGGAGGATTGTGAGACAGCGATCAGGCACGAGCCTCGCTGTCTCAGATTCCTCCTCGAGGGCGCGCACGGCACCACACACGCATGCGCATACACAGAGACACACAAGCGCCCATGCACGCACCCATACATACAGAGAACCCACCCCCGCCGTCGCATACACACACGAGCGCACACACACACACACACACACACACACACACAGTGCATACCCACACTGCATACACACACGCTCCCCCCCTTACCTCACCAGAGACACACACACGTGCGCACACACACACACACGCGCACACACATGCGCACACACACACGCGCACACACATCCCCCTCACACCCCACTCACCAGGTTCTTCTTGCGTGTCCCTCGGCAGCCAGCGGGTCATTCCGGTTAACAGGCGGGGGCCGCGGGGCTCTCCACGAGCACGGGAGCCCCGCTAGCTAACACGGAAATCCTCCGGCGGGCACAGGAGCGCCTGCTTCCTGTTTTTGTCCGGCCCCGCCCCCGTCCCAACAAAGGTTGCCTGGCTTCCTGTCAAAGCCGGGCTGTGGCGGTGAGTTTGCTTGTTTTCTCATTGTTACATTATCGTGTGGCTGATTTCGGAAGACCAGATTTTGAAAACAAAAAACAGGGACATGGCACAAACGTAAAAGCAGGACTGGAATGCTGCATCACCAAACGACTTATTTGACCGCGGTCACCAACGTCGAAAACAAGACAATAAGGTGAAATGAGATCTGTGTTACTGGTTTCCTGCAAAGTGCTGCTAATTAATCCAGCTCTAGTAGACATAACAACTTGCCTTCTCTTGTGTTTAGGCTACCCTCCATGAAAACTAAGACTTCTGCTAAATGCTGAAATTTGTCAGGAGAAATAAAGGGTGAGCAAGCAAGACTGTTGGGGCAAATACGGAACACCTTGTCACTCGAGCTTGATTGTGTTTTGTATGCACCAGTTTGGGAGAGTTGTGTATGCACACATGTGTGCATGTCCGGTTTAACTTCAGATTTCAGTTAGGGGCAGAGATGTCTGCAAGCATTGCAAGCACCTAGGGCTATATCATGAAGAGTTTTACTGATTTAGCATAGGCCTGAGCACCTGTTTATTTACATTTGAGGTGCTTAAAGTTAATACATAGAACTCAAAATATCTCTGAATTAATGCGTACATGACAAGTCTTAACAAAGTAAGTGCCTCCACTAATCATCAATAGCACTTGTGCAGGCGTTCTGATTCTGCACACGACCTATATGGTTGTTTTTTAAACAGTGCGGCATGCCGCCCTTTATATTATGTTTTTTTAAAACAGTGTGACACGGCACACTTCACCTTCAACAATGACAGCTGCACCTTTCTTTTCTTCTGCGCAGCTCACCAAACTCTATCTTACTCCTTCACTCACTCATCCGAGTCCTGTTCCATGTCAAAGCTCCCCTATCTAACGCCATCCCGCTCCCCCACACTCACCCCCACCCATGTACTAATCATGACACCTTGAGGAGGTTGCTTGCTGGCACAGGCTTTCTGGTCCTCTCCATGCTCATTTGCCATGGCCAGGCTGGTATAGCTGGCGGTTCTGCTGCATGTCACACTTCAACTTCAACAATGGCGACCGTTCATTTAATTTCTTCTGCGCGGCTCGCCCAACTCCATGCCACCACAGAGACAGTAATTTGCATGGCTCAAATAAGTAAGTTCTTCCGCTGGTCATCGAGAGCTCTCATGCAGCTGTTGGGATTACTGGTGGGGTTTACTCTAATGGAATGCATTCTGCATGTGTTTTTGTGTGCGTTCACTCAGTCATCTGTTAGGCATACCTCATATGTACTGTGTGCATGCGCCCTTTTTAGGTCTCGGCTAAAAGACGCGCGTAAGCGCGTCTCCGCCGAGATCTTATGTCAGCGAGTAGCAGTCCCAGGAGACAGTCCTGGCCACGCGCATCCTTCCAGGCGATTTGTAACTGGAACGCGCGCTGTGGCCAGGCGCTGTCTCCTGGGAAGCGCAAGCACCCCACACGCATGCGCATACACACACACAAGCGCCCATGCACGCACGCACATACATACATACAGAGACACCCCCCCTGACACATACACACACGCGCGCACACACACACACACACGTGCACCGAGGCCCCCCCCTCCCTCCCCCGCCGTCACCGTCGCACGCATACATACACACACGAGCACACACGCACACACACACACACAAGTGCACCAAGCCCCCCCCAGCCTTTTTTTGAACTTACCTGGCCAATGTAGGGGACTCTGCTCAGCACGCGGCGCCCAACCTCCTGCTGGCGCGGCCCCGGGGCTCCACACCGCTCACAGGAGCCCCGGGCCGCGAGACGCAACGACTCCGCCTGCCTCCTCTTCCGGTCTGAACGTGGCCCCGCCCCCGTCACAGGCGACCGTGCCTGACTTCCGGGGCGGCCGCGGCGGCATTCCGGGGGCATACTCGATTCTATATTTAAAGGGCCTCCTACTGTGTAATGTGACAGGCGGTCTGAAATTATGTTTTGCGAGACGTTTTCATGATGTAAACTTTTAAAAGATCTCTTTGAAAGAAGAATTTGCAGACTAAACAAAACGACGGCATTGGAGACAAACAGGAAATGTACCCGCATTTTACAAACAAAAGACGAAGTATGGAACGAAATAGTGACAAGGAAATAGAACAGTCTCTCACAAAAGTATGCAGAAAACGGTGAGACCTATTAAATGAGTGCAGAGTGAGTGCAGAGTTGTAATGCAGAGTAGTGAGTAGTGAGTGCAGAGTAGTGAGTGCAGAGTAGTGAGTGCAGAGTAGTGAGTGCAGAGTAGTGAGTGCAGAGCAGTGAGTGCAGAGTGCAGAGTGCAGAGTAGTGAGTGCAGAGTAGTGAGTGCAGAGTAGTGAGTGCTGAGTGCTGAGTGCAGAGTGCTGAGTGCAGTGTAGTGAGTGCAGAGTAGTGAGTGCAGTGTAGTGAGTGCAGTGTAGTGAGTGCAGAGTAGTGAGTGCAGAGTAGTGAGTGCAGAGTAGTGAGTGCAGAGTAGTGAGTGCAGAGTGCAGTGAGTGCAGAGTAGTGAGTGCAGAGTAGTGAGTGCAGAGTAGTGAGTGCAGAGTAGTGAGTGCAGAGTAGTGAGTGCAGAGTAGTGAGTGCAGAGTGGTAATGCAGAGTGGTAATGCAGAGTAGTGAGTAGTGAGTGCAGAGTAGTGAGTGCAGAGTAGTGAGTGCAGAGTAGTGAGTGCAGAGTAGTGAGTGCAGAGTAGTGAGTGCAGAGTAGAAGAATTTGCAGACTAAACAAAACGACGGCATTGGAGACAAACAGGAAATGTACCTGCATTTTACAAACAAAAGACGAAGTATGGAACGAAATAGTGACAAGGAAATAGAACAGTCTCTCACAAAAGTATGCAGAAAACGGTGAGACCTATTAAATGAGTGCAGAGTGAATGCAGAGTGGTAATGCAGAGTAGTGAGTGCAGAGTAGTGAGTGCAGAGTAGTGAGTGCAGAGTAGTGAGTGCAGAGTAGTGAGTGCAGAGTAGTGAGTGCAGAGCAGTGAGTGCAGAGTGCAGAGTAGTGAGTGCAGAGTAGTGAGTGCAGAGTAGTGAGTGCAGAGTAGTGAGTGCAGAGTAGTGAGTGCAGAGTAGTGAGTGCAGAGTGCTGAGTGCAGAGTAGTGAGTGCAGAGTAGTGAGTGCAGTGTAGTGAGTGCAGTGTAGTGAGTGCAGAGTAGTGAGTGCAGAGTAGTGAGTGCAGAGTGTAGTGAGTGCAGAGTAGTGAGTGCAGAGTAGTGAGTGCAGAGTAGTGAGTGCAGAGTAGTGAGTGCAGTGTAGTGAGTGCAGAGTAGTGAGTGCAGAGTAGTGAGTGCAGAATAGTGAGTGCAGAGTAGTGAGTGCAGAGTAGTGAGTGCAGAGTAGTGAGTACAGAGTGCAGAGTAGTGAGTGCAGAGTAGTGAGTGCAGAGTAGTGAGTGCAGAGTAGTGAGTGCAGTGTAGTGAGTGCAGAGTAGTGAGTGCAGAGTAGTGAGTGCAGAGTAGTGAGTGCAGAGTAGTGAGTGCAGAGTAGTGAGTGCAGAGTAGTGAGTGCAGAGTAGTGAGTGCAGAGTAGTGAGTGCAGAGTGGTAATGCAGAGTAGTGAGTGCAGAGTAGTGAGTGCAGAGTAGTGAGTGCAGAGTAGTGAGTGCAGAGTAGTGAGTGCAGAGTAGTGAGTGCAGAGTGGTAATGCAGAGTAGTGAGTAGTGAGTGCAGAGTAGTGAGTGCAGAGTAGTGAGTGCAGAGTAGTGAGTGCAGAGTAGTGAGTGCAGAGTAGTGAGTGCAGAGTAGTGAGTGCACAGTAGTAATGCAGAGTGGTAATGCAGAGTAGTGAGTGCAGAGTAGTGAGTGCAGAGTAGTGAGTGCAGAGTAGTGAGTGCAGAGTAGTGAGTGCAGAGTAGTGAGTGCAGAGTGGTAATGCAGAGTAGTGAGTAGTGAGTGCAGAGTAGTGAGTGCAGAGTAGTGAGTGCAGAGTAGTGAGTGCAGAGTAGTGAGTGCAGAGTAGTGAGTGCAGAGTGGTAATGCAGAGTAGTGAGTAGTGAGTGCAGAGTAGTGAGTGCAGAGTAGTGAGTGCAGAGTAGTGAGTGCAGAGTAGTGAGTGCAGAGTAGTGAGTGCAGAGTAGTGAGTGCAGTGTAGTGAGTGCAGAGTAGTGAGTGCAGAGTAGTGAGTGCAGAGTGGTAATGCAGAGTGGTAATGCAGAGTGGTAATGCAGAGTAGTAATGCAGAGTAGTGAGTGCAGAGTAGTGAGTACAGAGTAGTGAGTGCAGAGTAGTGAGTGCAGAGTAGTGAGTGCAGAGTAGTGAGTGCATAGTAGTGAGTGCAGAGTAGTGAGTGCAGAGTAGTGAGTGCAGAGTGGTAATGCAGAGTGGTAATGCAGAGTGGTAATGCAGAGTGGTAATGCAGAGTAGTGAGTGCAGAGTGGTAATGCAGAGTAGTAATGCAGAGTAGTAATGCAGAGTAGTGAGTGCAGAGTAGTGAGTACAGAGTAGTGAGTACAGAGTAGTGAGTGCAGAGTAGTGAGTGCAGAGTAGTGAGTGCAGAGTAGTGAGTGCAGAGTAGTGAGTGCAGAGTAGTGAGTGCAGAGTAGTGAGTGCAGAGTAGTGAGTGCGCAGAGTAGTGAGTGCGCAGAGTTGTGAGTGCAGAGAGAGTGTGCAGAGTAGTGAGTGCAGAGTAGTGAGTGCATAGTGAGTGCAGAGTAGTGAGTGCAGAGTAGTGAGTGCAGAGTAGTGAGTGCAGAGTAGTGAGTGCAGAGTAGTGAGTGCAGAGAGAGTGTGCAGAGTAGTGAGTGCAGAGAGAGTGTGCAGAGTAGTGAGTGCAGAGTAGTGAGTAGTGAGTGCAGAGTAGTGAGTAGTGAGTGCAGAGTAGTGAGTAGTGAGTGCAGAGTAGTGAGTAGTGAGTGCAGAGTAGTGAGTGCAGAGTGAGTGTGCAGAGCAGTGAGTGCAGAGTGAGTGTGCAGAGCAGTGAGTGCAGAGTGAGTGTGCAGAGCAGTGAGTGCAGAGTGAGTGTGCAGAGCATTGTGTGCTGTTGAGTGCAGAGTGCTGTGTATTGGCAATGTTAATGACAATGCCATTTATTTTTGATTTAAAGAAAAAAAAATGTCATGAGCAATGCCAATAGCTCTACCTTTAATGATGCCGAGACCATTGCATTGCAAATGCTTGTTGTGAATGCTGTACATGTAGTCTCCTGTGTGAGTGTTTATGTGCCTTCTGCTCTGGGTGCATGCCACAAGCATTATGTCTTGTTTATTTTATTGTGTTGCTGTGTGGATTTTGGGCAGTGTCTATGCTGTTGTATTGGCTCACAGCTCCCAGTGGAATGTACATCAATCAATATAGCTGCTATGCCACCCACAGGTTGTGTTTGTTTGCATGCGATTCTCATGGTGCTTCCTGCTATAATGCCTGAAGGCTGCTTCTATAGAAAACAGTATACTTTACTATAAGTACAAAGTGCGCTTGCGCATTGGCAGGCCTCTAAGACAAGCCAAGAACATCAAAGCGACTGACCGCTTTGATTCCATTTGGCACCAGCCACTTCCCTCACTCCGCAGGACATAAACAGGACCATCTGCTTTTCTTCAGAGCCATGATGCCGTGGCTCGCCCCCACCCTACTCCCGCATTTAAATACTTCTTTTAAATGCTTGCACTTGTTTTCATTTCCTCCAGTGATCTCCCTCTGTCGCTCCTTTCCCTCGACCACCTTTCTTGCCCTGTCTTCCCTCAATTCAGTCTCCTCCCCTCTCTAACTCTCCCCTTTCACTTTCCCGTCATCTTCAATCTTGCCTTTATGTTCGCCTGAATGCGCGATTTTAGATTTACTTGACACGAAGCTTTGTCGTGACTTTTGACAGGCAAACTTGAAAGCAATTATTTTTTTTCTTGAGTGGAGCTGACTACATTGTTAAAGCTGACACCAATGGAATACACTTGAAAACCTTCGCCCCTTGTTTATCAACGGAGGGATATAGAGTAACCGTGATCATCAACATAGAATTACAGACGAGACACTAGGGAAATAAACAGAAGTTAATTTTTAAACACAGTTTCATACCCGTTAATTAAACAGCTTTCTGGTAACAACTGCTATGGAGTCCTGCTTTGGCACACAGAAACATGCCTCCCTCTATTTTCAATGGACTCTCTCTGAAAATCGCAACATGAGCAACTCCACCCTCCAACTCCACACTCCAACTCCACCCTCCAACTCCACCCTCTAAATCCAACTCCACCCTCCATCTCCACCCTCCATCTCCACCCTCCAACTCCCCCCTCCAACTCCACCCTCCATCACTCAGGAACACCACCACATCACTCAAAGGCACCACCACATCACTCAGGGGCACCACCACATTACTCAGGGGCACCACCACATCACTCAGGGGCACCACCACATCACTCAGGGGCACCACCACATCACTCAGGGGCACCACCACATCACTCAGGGACACCACCACGTTACTCGGGACACCACCACTTCACTCGGGGAAACCACTACGTCACTCTGGGACACCACCACATCACTTGGGAACACCACATCACTCAGGGACAACACAACATCACTCAGGGACAACACAACATCACTCATGGGCACCACCACATCACTCAGGGGCACCACTCAGGGGTCCAACCACATCACACAGGGACACCACCACATTACTCGGGGACACCACCACATCACTCGGGAACACCACCACATCCCTCTGGGACACCACCACATCACTCTGGGACACCACCACATCACTCAGGGACACCACCACATCACTCGGGGACACCACCACATCACTCTGGGACACCACCACATCACTCTAATACACCACCACATCACTCTAATACACCACCACATCACTCTAATACACCACCACATCCCTCAGCCCAACCACATCATCACTCAGCACCACAACAGCACTGTTCTTGATTGCTACAAACAAGCATTGCCATAGCCAATAGGACTCGCATTAGGAAAGTGTAAGCTATTGGCTTTGTGAATAACGATGCTATTAATTTATATATTTTCAAAGCCAACACGTATTAAAAAATGTGTCATTTACAATACCAATAGCTCACACTTTCCTAATGCGAGATCTATTGCATTGCAAATGCTTGTCTACCGTTTCCATCTTTCACCTTTCTGCCCTTTTCTGCATCTCTGCTGTTTTGTGCCTTATTTCTGCTTATTTTCCCTTTTTTCTTTATCCCTTCTTTCCTCCCTTTACCTTTCCCCGCCGCTGCTGCCCCCGCGGCCCCTCCCCCCCAGCGCGACCGGGCCAATCCAGCTCCTCTCCCCGCTCCCAGCTGTCCAGCCCTCCCTGACCCCTACTTAATGACGGCCACTGCGGGGACAGGCGAGCAAGACCACTGACTCATTGTCAGTGAAATTGCTCTCCCACCCTCGCAGCTCCACCATTAAGTGAGGTGCCCCTGCACTCTTGAGTGTTAGTGATCGAGGCCCTCCTCCACCCGAAGGTTTCCCTGCGCCTCATCCCTGGTGGTCCAGTGGACCTCTGTCTCCTTTCTCTCACTCTGCTCCTTCACTCGTTTTTCTACCCTTTCCATCTTTCACCTTTCTGCCCTTTTCTGCATCTCTGCTCTTTTGTGCCTACTTTCTGCTTATTTTCCCTTTTTTCTTTATCCCTTCTTTCCTCCCTTTACCTTTCCCCGCCGCTGCTGCCCCCACGGCCCCTTCCCCCCCCCCAGCGCGACCGGCCCAATCCAGCTCCTCTCCCCGCTCCCGCCTCCCAGCTGTCCAGCCCTCTCCGACCCCTACTTAATGGCGGCCACTGCGGGGACAGGCGAGCAAGACCACTGACTCATTGTCAGTGAAATTGCTCTCCCACCCTCGCAGCTCCACCATTAAGTGAGGTGCCCCTGCCCCTGCACTCTTGAGTGTTAGTGATCGAGGCCCTCCTCCACACGCAGGTTTCCCTGCGCCTCATCCCTGGTGGTCCAGTGGACCTCTGTCTCCTTTCTCTCACTCTGCTCCTTCACTCGTTTTTCTACCCTTTCCATCTTTCACCTTTCTGCCCTTTTCTGCATCTCTGCTCTTTTGTGCCTACTTTCTGCTTATTTTCCCTTTTTTCTTTATCCCTTCTTTCCTCCCTTTACCTTTCCCCGCCGCTGCTGCCCCCACGGCCCCTTCCCCCCCCCCAGCGCGACCGGCCCAATCCAGCTCCTCTCCCCGCTCCCGCCTCCCAGCTGTCCAGCCCTCTCCGACCCCTACTTAATGGCGGCCACTGCGGGGACAGGCGAGCAAGACCACTGACTCATTGTCA
Organism: Lissotriton vulgaris; assembly: GCF_964263255.1. NCBI lineage: Eukaryota > Metazoa > Chordata > Amphibia > Caudata > Salamandridae > Lissotriton > Lissotriton vulgaris. The sequence goes on from NC_141686.1 coordinate 353,065,286, forward strand.
GTGAAATTGCTCTCCCACCCTCGCAGCTCCACCATTAAGTGAGGTGCCCCTGCCCCTGCACTCTTGAGTGTTAGTGATCGAGGCCCTCCTCCACACGCAGGTTTCCCTGCGCCTCATCCCTGGTGGTCCAGTGGACCTCTGTCTCCTTTCTCTCACTCTGCTCCTTCACTCGTTTTTCTACCCTTTCTATCTTTCACCTTTCTGCATCTCTGCTCTTTTGTGCCTTATTTCTGCCCATTTTCCCTTTCTCTCCCTCTGCTCCTTCACTCGTTTTCACTCGTTTTTCTACCCTTTCTATCTTTCACCTTTCTGCACCTCTGCTCTTTTTTGTCTTATTTCTGCCCATTTTCCCTTTCTCTCCCTCTGCTCATTCACTCGTTTTCACTCGTTTTTCTACCCTTTCCATCTTTCACCTTTCTGCCCTTTTCTGCATCTCTGCTCTTTTGTGCCTTATTTCTGCTTTTCCCTTTTCTGCTTTTCCCTTGTTTCTTTATCCATTCTTTCCTCCCTATACGTTTCCCCGCTGCTGCTGCCCCCGCAGCCCCTCCCCCCCAGCGCGACCGGCCCAATCCAGCTCCTCTCCCCACTCCCGCCTCCCAGCAGTCCAGCCCTCCCCGACCCCTACTTAATGGCGGCCACTGCGGGGACAGGCGAGCAAGACCACTGACTCATTGTCAAGCACTCTTGAGTGTTAGTGATCGAGGCCCTCCTCCACCCGCAGGTTTCCCTGCGCCTCATGTCAAGTCAAGTCAGATAATTTATATAGCACACTACATACCCAGAGGGTCTCAAGGCGCTTAGGGAGGAGAGGAGGATTACTTGTCAAATATCCACGTTTTAAGTTGCTTTCTAAAGGCTAGGTGGTTCTGGGTAAGGCGAAGGTAGGTGGGGAGTGAGTTCCATGTTTTAGCTGCCAGGTATGAGAAGGATCTGCCTCCCATGGTGGTCTTGTTGATGCGGGTTACAGTGGCGAGGGCTTGGCTGGCAGAACGTAGTTGGCGGAGGGGGTGTAGAAGGACAGTCGTGAGTTGAGGCATTCTGGTCCGATGTTGTAGAGTGATTTGTGTGCGTGGGTTAGCAGTCGGAAAGTGATCCTCTTATTGACGGGTAGCCAGTGGAGGTCTTTCAGGTGGCCAGAGATGTGTTCGTTACGCGGGATGTCTAATATGATCCTGGCTGAGGCGTTTTGGATTCGTTGGAGTTTCTTCTGGAGTTTAGCGGTAGTACCTGCGTAGAGGGTGTTACCGTAGTCCAGTCGGCTCGTGACCAGAGCATGGGTGACTGTTTTTCTGGTTTCGGTGGGGATCCAGCGAAATGTTTTTTTGAGCATGCGAAGAATGTTGAAGCAGGATGAGGATACGGCGTTGACTTGTCTGTTCATTGAGAGTGAAGAGTCCAGGATAACGCCTAGGTTCCGTGCGTGGTCTGTCGGGATGGGTGCTTTTCCAAGGGCTTCCGGCCACCAAGAGTCGTCCCATGAAGAGGGGGATGTACCTAAGATGAGGACTTCTGTTTTATCTGAGTTCAGTTTCAGACGGCTTTGTTTCATCCATTTGGCAACTTCTTTCATTCCTTCGTCTAGGTTGGTTTTGGCGGTGCTGGGGTCATTGGTGAGAGAAAGGATCAGTTGAGTGTCATCCGCGTAGGAGATGATGTTGAGGTTGTGTTGGCGAGCGATGGCCGCAAGGGGGCTCATGTATACGTTGAAGAGGGTGGGACTGAGTGAGGATCCTTGTGGTACGCCACAGATGACTTCAGTGGCCTCGGGCTTGAATGGTGGAAGGCGGACTCTCTGGGTTCTTCCGGTGAGGAACGAGGTGATCCATTCAAGTGCTTTTCCTTGTATTCCGATGTTTCTGAGGCGTTGTAGAAGGGTGCTGTGGCAGACTGTGTCGAAGGCTGCAGAGAGGTCGAGGAGGATGAGGGCGACTGTGTCTCCATTGTCCAGTAGAGTTCGAATGTCATCTGTTGCTGCGATGAGGGCGGTCTCAGTGCTGTGTTTTGCTCGGAAGCCAGATTGTGAGGAGTCGAGGGATTTGTTGGCTTCTAGGAAAGCGGAGAGTTGGTTGTTGACAGCTTTCTCGATGACTTTGGCTGGGAAAGGAAGGAGCGATATGGGGCGATAATTTTTGAGTTCGGTGGGGTCCGCTGTGAGTTTTTTCAGAAGGGCGGTGAGTTCAGCGTGTTTCCAGCTTTCCGGGAAGTTAGCGGAATTGAAGGAGCAGTTGATGACGTCTCGGAGGTGCGTTGCTATTATGGAGTCTGCTTTGTTGAAGATGTGGTGAGGACATGGGTCTGTGGGGGATCCTGAGTGGATAGAGTTCATCAGGCGGATGGTGTCCTCAGTGGAGATTGGGTTCCAGTCGTTAAGAGTGTTCAAGGGGGAAGGTTGTTCATCATATGGTTGGGTGGGTTGGACTCCGGGTTGGTTGTCGAAGCTGTTGTGGATGTCTGCAATTTTGTTGTGGAAGAATAACGCCAGGGAGTCGCAGAGGGCTTGAGAAGGGGTGATGTCGTTGGAGTTGGCTGAGGGGTTGGTAAATTCCTTGACGATGTTGAAGAGTTCCTTGCTGTTGTGGGCGTTGTTGTCTAGTCGATCCTTGAATGCTGTTTTCTTGGCCTTCCGGATTAGTTGGTGGTGTGTGCGGGTGGCGTTTTTGAAGGCGTCCTTGGTGCTAGTGGTTGGGTCTTTTTTCCAGGCCTTTTCAAGGGAGCGGCAGAGTTTCTTGGACTTCTTAAGATTATCGTTGAACCAAGAGGCCTTCTTGCTGCCAGGTTTGCTTTGACGTTTTTTCAGTGGTGCTAGGATGTTGGCGGTGTTGGATAGCCATAGGGTGAAGTTGGCGGCGGCTTGGTCTGGGTTAGAAGAGTGGGCTGGTGTGTTTAGAAGGAGCGATGAGGAGATCTGGTCGATGGTGATTTTGTTCCAGTTTCTTTGCAGAGTTGGTTGGAGGTGGTTGGTGGGTTTCGGCTTGTTGTAGGTGAAGTGAACGCAGCTGTGGTCAGTCCAGAGGAGATCCGTAGTGTGACTGAAGGAGACATGATTGCTGGAGGTGAAGATGGGGTCGAGTGTGTGACCTGCGATGTGGATGGGGGAAGTGACCAGTTGTTTAAGTCCGAGGTTGGCGAGGTTGTCCAAGAGGGTGGTGGTGTTGCGGTCGTTGTTCTTTTCAAGGTGAAAGTTGAGGTCTCCCAGAAGGATGTAATCTTTGGAGGGGAGCGCGTGTGGAGTGATGAAGTCCGTGATGTCTTCGCTGAATTTTGAGCGGGGTCCTGGTGGTCTGTAAAGGAGGGTGCCTCTGAGTGTGGTCTTGGGGTCGATGTGGATCTGGAAGTGAAGGTGTTCAGAGTTGGCGAGGTTGACGTCAGAGCTGGTTGAGATGTGGATTGATTTTTTATGGACGATAGCGATTCCTCCTCCTGTGTGGCCGGTGCGGTCCTTGCGTGTGATCTTATAGTCTTCCGGGATGGCAATGGTGATGTCTGGGGCGGAGGAAGCATTCATCCATGTTTCTGTAAGGAAGGCGACGTCCGGAGAGATGGTGTCTAGTAGATTCCAGAGGTCAATGGCGTGTCTGTGGACCGATCGGGTGTTGAGCAGGATGCATTGTAGGTGGTTGGCGTCGGGAATCTGAGGTGTGGTTGTAGCGGAGATGTTGTCGGTGCCGCTGAATTTGCAGGAGTAGCAGGAGAAAGGTCCATGGGTGTGTCCAGGAGCGGCTTGGACGCAGTTGGGGGCGTGGCCGGGGTTAAGGGCTATGAGGGTGGCGGCATCGTAGGTAATGCGGGAGGGCTGGGCAGCGCGAGGGGCAGGGGGTCTGGCGCCGGGCGCGGTCCAGGCGCGGACGGGCGTAGACGGGCTTACCTTTGGCGCACCTTTGGCGCGAATGGGGCGCGGTCGCTGCGCGTAAACGCTGCACGCGGGAACAGCTGTCATATATGGATGGTGGAGGGGGAGGGGCGAGGGCGTCTCAGCTGGGAGGCGGGGCGGGCACACGAGGACCACAACAACAATCAAAATGGAGGCAGAGGGGGGAGCACAGCGGAGCGCTACAGGTAGACGCGCAAAACAGCAGTAACAATCACAAAACAATGCAAATCAAGCAAAGAGGCAGGCAGCAGGCAATAATAGTCGGCAGATGCACAGGCAAAGCAGCGATACGATACCAAAACCAGCAGGGGACGCTGGGAGCGACCACTCGGCTCGAAGAGAGGAGTGACTCATCCCTGGTGGTCCAGTGGAACTCTGTCTCCTTTCTCTCACTCTGCTCCTTCACTCGTTTTTCTACCCTTTCTATCTTTCACCTTTCTGCACCTTTCTGCATCTCTGCTCTTTTGAGCCTTATTTCTGCCCATTTTCCCTTTCTCTCCCTCTGCTCCTTCACTCGTTTTCACTCGTTTTTCTACCCTTTCCATCTTTCACCTTTCTGCCCTTTTCTGCATCTCTGCTCTTTTGTGCCTTATTTCTGCTTATTTTCCCTTTTTTCTTTATCCCTTCTTTCCTCCCTTTACCTTTCCCCGCCGCTGCTTCCCCCGCGGCCCCTCCCCCCCAGCGCGACCGGCCCAATCCAGCTCTTCACCCCGCTCCCGCCTCCCAGCTGTCCAGCCCTCCCCGACCCCTACTTAATGGCGGCCACTGCGGGGACAAGCGAGCAAGACCACTGACTCATTGTCAGTGAAATTGCTCTCCCACCCTCGCAGCTCCACCATTAAGTGAGGTGCCCCTGCCCCTGCACTCTTGAGTGTTAGTGATCGAGGCCCTCCTCCACCCGCAGGTTTCCCTGCACCTCATCCCTGGTGGTCCAGTGGACCTCTGTCTCCTTTCTCTCACTCTGCTCCTCTACCTTTTCTATCTTTCACCTTTCTGCACCTTTCTGCATCTCTGCTCTTTTGTGCCTTATTTCTGCCCATTCTCCCTTTCTCTCCCTCTGCTCCTTCACTCGTTTTCACTCTTTTTTCTACCCTTTCCATCTTTCACCTTTCTGCCCTTTTCTGCATCTCTGCTATTTTGTGCCATATTTCTGCTTATTTTCCCTTTTTTCTTTATCCCTTCTTTCCTCCCTTTACCTTTCCCCGCCGCTGCTGCCCACGCGGCCCATCCCCCCCAGCGTGACCGGCCCAATCCAGCTCCTCCCCCCGCTCCCGCCTCCCAGCTGTCCAGCCCTCCCCGACCCCTACTTAATGGCGGCCACTGCGGGGACAGGCGAGCAAGACCACTGACTCATTGTCAGTGAAATTGCTCTCCCACCCTCGCAGCTCCACCATTAAGTGAGGTGCCCCTGCCCCTGCACTCTTGAGTGTCAGTGATCGAGGCCCTCCTCCACACGCAGGTTTCCCTGCGCCTCATCCCTGGTGGTCCAGTGGACCTCTGTCTCCTTTCTCTCACTCTGCTCCTTCACTCGTTTTTCTACCCTTTCCATCTTTCACCTTTCTGCCCTTTTCTGCATCTCTGCTCTTTTGTGCCTACTTTCTGCTTATTTTCCCTTTTTCTTTATCCCTTCTTTCCTCCCTTTACCTTTCCCAGCCGCTGCTGCCCCCGCGGCCCCTCCCCCCCCAGCGCGACCGGCCCAATCCAGCTCCTCTCCCCGCTCCCGCCTCCCAGCTGTCCAGCCCTCCCCGACCCCTACTTAATGGCGGCGGCCGCGGGCTGCGGGCACACCGCTGGTGCACCGAAGGCGCGTCAAAGGCAAGCACGTCTGCGCCCGTCCGCGACCCGTCCGCGACCAGCACCAGGAACCCTGGACCTCCGCCCCGCCAACGCTACGACCCAGCAGCACTCCACGCACTCAACCCAGGCTGCAACAACAACTGCAAGCTAGCATCACCAGCCGACACCCATGGACCCTTCAGCTGTCACCGCTGCCGGCACACCTGCAGCACCGCCAAGAACACGGATCCAGCACAACCCGCCCACAAGAACACAACCGAACCGAAGACCCTGCAATGCATCCTCCTCAACGTCCGATCCCTCCACAAACACGCCACAGAAATCTGGGACCTCCTCGACAGCACCACCCCGGACGTAGCATTCTTCACCGAAACCTGGACCAACGCCACCTCGGGACCGGACATAGCCATCGCCATCCCCCAAGGATACAAGATCTACAGGAAGGACCGCCCCACCCACCCAGGAGGAGGAATCGCCATCGTCCACAAATCCAGCCTCTGCCTGAGCACACTCCCTGACGAGTCCACAGAACTGATGGAACACCTTCACTTCAAGATACTGGCCAGCCCCACTGCCCCCCTCCGAGGAACCCTCATCTACCGACCCCCTGGACCCCGCGGACCCTTTGCCAACTCCATCACGGACATTATCTCCCCGCAGGCCATCGCATCCACCACCTACACCCTGCTGGGAGACCTCAACTTCCACCTCGACAATCAACTGGACCCCAACACCACATGCCTCCTGGACAACCTCCACAACATTGGACTCTTCCAGATCGTGACCGAGCCCACGCACTCAGCAGGACACACCCTCGACCCCCTCTACACTACAGGAAACTCCCATCACCTTCAGCCACACCACCGAACTCCCATGGACCGACCATCGTTGCGTCCACTTCACCTTCAGAACACCCACCATACACAGACACCAGCACCAGCTTCCACAAAGAAACTGGACCAAAATCACCGACGACCAGCTCATCTCCTCACTCAACAACTCCACCCCAGCCATCGCGGAAAACGACGACCCCAACACCGCAGCCCGAACCCTTCATAGATGGATCTCGGACAGCACCAACACCGTAGCCCCCCTCAAGAAAAACAACAATACCCGTGCCAAGAAAGCCAGATGGTTTACCACCGAACTTCGAGAGTCCAGGCGCACATGCCGCCACCTCGAAAAGGCCTGGAGAAACACCAAATCCACAGAAGCCCACAACAACTTCAGAGCCGCCACCAACGCTCACCATCAACTCATCAGAGAAACAAGGAAAAAAGCGATTAAAGACAGAATCTCCACCCACGCACACAACAGCAAGGAACTCTTCAGCATCATCAAGGAGTTCGCCTAACCCACCAGTGAGTCTACCGACATCCCTCCCTCACAAGACCTCTGCGACAAACTCAGCACCTTTTTCCACCACAAAATCAAGAGCATCTACGACAACTTCAACGAAGACAACCAACACACTGAACCCTCACCAACCACCCCGACACCCGGAAACCAGCGATTGATGACTGGACAGCCCTCACCACCAAAGACACACTGAAGACAATGAAGTCAATCCACTCAGGGGCCCCCACGGACCCCTGCCCCCTCCACATCTTCAACAGAGCCGCTGACACCATCGCACCCATGCTCTGCCACACCATGAACCACTCCCTGGCGACCGCCTCATTCCCCAACGGCTGGAAACACGCTGAGGTCAACCCCCTCCTAAAGAAACCCTCAGCGGACCCCACCGACCTAAAAAAATACAGACCCATCTCCCTGCTCCCTTTCCCAGCGAAAGTCATTGAGAAAGCCATTAACAGCCAACTCACCACATTCATTGAAGAACACAACATCCTCGACTCCTCCCAATCCGGCTTCAGAAAAAACCACAGTACGGAAACCACCCTCCTCGCCGCAACAGACGACATCCGCACCCTACTGGACAAAGGAGAAACAGTAGCCCTCATCCTTCTAGACCTATCAGCGGCGTTCGACACAGTCTCCCACTGCACCCTAATACGCAGACTCTACGACACAGGAATCCAGGACAAGGCCCTCGACTGGATCTGCTCCTTCCTCTCCGGCAGGACGCAACGGGTCAGACTCCCCCCTTTCCTCTCAGACCCCACACCCATCACCTGCGGAGTCCCCCAGGGCTCCTCCCTCAGCCCGACGCTCTTCAACGTCTACATGGCTCCACTTGCCCCCATCGTCAGAACCTACGGAATCAACATTGTGTCATACGCAGACGACGCCCAGCTCATCCTCTCCCTATCCAACGAGCCCAACACCGCCAGACCCAACTTTCGAGAAGGCATGGAAGCCGTCGCCAAATGGATGAAAAACAACTGCCTACAACTAAACACCAACAAAACAGAAGTACTCATCATGGGCCCAATCCCCGACGCCTGGAGCGACACCTGGTGGCCCACCGCCCTCGGAAACCCGCCAATCCCCACAGACCACGCACGCAACCTGGGAATCATCCTGGACTCCGAGCTCAAAATGGACTGCCGGATCAACTCTGTCTCATCTTCCTGCTTCCACACCCTCCGCCTCCTTCGTAAGACCTTCAAATGGATCCCCCTCAAACACCGAAAGACAGTCACTCACGCCCTGGTCACCAGCAGACTCGACTACGGCAACGCACTCTACGCCGGAATAAACAAAAACCTCATCCGCAAGCTACAGAACATCCAGAACGCCGCCGCAAGACTGGTCCTCAACCTGCCAAAACACTGCCACATCTCCCAGCACCTGCGCACACTCCACTGGCTCCCCGTCGAGGCGAGAATCACCTTTAAGATGCTCACCCACGCACACAAGGCCCTCCACGGCACCGGACCAGCATACCTGAACAGCCGGCTCAAATTCCACGCACCCCAAAGGACCCCACGATCAGCCCAGCTCTCCTACGCCGAGGTCCCCCGCACCAGAAAGACCAGATTGGAGGCCGCTCCTTCTCCTTCCTCGCGGCCAAAGCATGAAACGCCCTTCCGCTCCACCTCAGACAGACAACATCGCTCCCCATCTTCGCAAGAAACCTCAAAACCTGGCTCTTCGACAGTCCCCCTCCTTGATGGAATGGAACCTGCACCCCCCCCAACCCCCACCCCTAGCGCCTTGAGCCCTTACGGGTGAGTAGTTGCGCTTTAACAAACTCCTGATTGATTGATTGACCATAAGTAGGGTGGACGGTCTGATGTATGTTCACCAACGGCTTCAGGTATGTCGGTCATTGTTGTGAGGGTTCCTGTGGTTCTAACCTCTGTTCAAACAGAAGGGAATAGTGATAGATTCTTCTTACCAACATTCATAATTCTCCAATTTATTTTTATAATCCGTTCATCCTTACAGACCTTGGTTGGAAGTTTGCAACATTGTGTCACACAGAGACAAAAATATTTAGAGGGAACACTGCCTGGGATCCTATCTGTGTGCTGCCGACTGTGGCATCATAGTGTCCACCTTCTATCATGGATTCTCTCTGTTTGTCGCCATCATTATGAGACGCAGGAGCTGCAGAAAGAAGGGCCTGACAATGCACTAATAATGTGTTATTAAAATGTTACAGATCACAATGACAAGTTACAATTCAGTCATACTGACACGCTCAATGAAATGCTGTGGCTCTGTCACTATTATGGGAAATATATTAAACTACCCAGCGTCCTCATCTAAGACTTACAAAATAATGAACACACTTGGATCGACCATTGTGGACACCACACTTTATTGATGGGAAACCTATGTCGAAGCATCCATTAATTTGACTATTGACGTGGTAAAGTAGTCTTTATTGTGTTAAATGCCTGGCATGATAATCCCTATCTCTCTGATAGGTCTATCAAGTCTAATTAACCATGATTTTGCGTTTCAGACAGCAATCCTTTGGCTGTGTTGGCTAGACAATGTTCTCCTGGAATTCTGTTCTCAATTTCCAGCTGTACAAAACATTTTTAACACAAGTGGATTAACCTGCCTTTCCTGAGTGACCAAATCTCTGTGCAGCTACATGTCTTAGACTAGGAAGCTTTTTTTATATAAATCTTTTTATTAACATTGCTCACAGACTCGCATAAGACATAGCAGTGATCAAATAGCAAGAAACATTAATCATTACATGGTACATTCAAGGGCAAGTCATGCGGTATCATTGTAGCATCCACCATGTCACGCCTCTACTGCCTCCCCTTGTGCGCCCCGGTACTTCCTCCAGGGGCCCCAGATCCTCCTCCACTTCTACACACACCCCCTAGCTTTGTAAACAGTCTCCTCCGCTCTCTGGCATCAATCTAAATCTTGTCGCCACTGGTCCCATTGTGGGGCCTCCAGTGCCCCCAAACCCCTTGCGACGTTTATCTTCGCTACCCCAGCTGCCAAGGCCAGCCAGATCTCGGTATGCCTAGAACAATCCGTCGGGCCCTTGATCATTAGTAGAAACCATCTGGGCTCCACTGGAACCGGTTGCCCCACGACAATCTACATAGTGCGAGCTACCTTGGTCCAGAAGGGAACCACGTTTGGGCAATCCCAGAGGATATGATAAAAGGTTCCCTCTAGCTGACAGCCCCTCGCACACAAGGGAGAAAGATACCTGCCCCAAGATAACAGGTGCGTACGCGGATAGTATATCCTGTATAAAATCTTAAATTGGACCAGCCGAAACCGGACCCTCACCGCTATTTCACGTGGGCTCTGCAGGGCGTCCTGCCAGTCATCATTCTCTAGGCTGCCAATATCCTCTTCCCACCTCGCCCGCAGAGACAACAGGGGGTCAGGCATATTATTTATCAATTTACGATACACAGTAGCCACAGGCTTCTCTAGGATGGGGTCGAGCAGAAGCAGGGGTCAAGCAGAAGCCTGTCCTCCATTGGGGAATACTCTGGAATGGAAGTCCCCTGCGGATATGGGCACGCAGAGCGTGAGAGAGACATAAGTAGTGGTAGTGTTGGGAGTCGTGCATTTGCTACTCCTTCTTTAGGTTGTCGAAGGGTCTGAGGGCCCCCCCCCTCCAGACATCCCCCAGGTATTCGATCCCGATCAACTTCCAGCCCTTGAAGCCAGCGAGCCTCTTAACTTCCGTCAGCTGATCCCCAAAACAAAGCGGGGACCTGCCCGTTACCGTCCCTGTCCATCCCAGAAATATTTTGGTGTCTTTCCAGCACTGGAGCACCACCGCCATGTGGGAGGGCAGATTCCTCTGAGGCTTCCGTGAATAAAGGAGTGGTTCGCAATTGCCATCCGGCATGGCGTACCTGTCCACCCTATAAGCTACGACCTGTAGTTGCGATGCCCAGTAATACAGCTGAACGTCCGGTATGACCAGCCTTGTCAGGTGGGGCTCCAAGTTTTTGGAGAAGAACTCCGCCCTGTCTTGAGTGATATGTACCCGAGGTATTTGAATCCCTCAGTGACGACCCGGGCAGGGCATCGCGACGGGACCCTCGGAGGGGCCCCGAGAGAGGGTATATCAAGAAGTTGGCCCAGTTGATCCTGTAGCCAGAGTAACTGCCGAAGAGCTCGAAGAGGTGGAGTGCCTGCGCCATCGAATGGTAGGGTCTGGCCATGTAAAGGACTATATCGTCGGCGTATAAGGATATACCCTCCTCCCAGCCATCCGTGAGCGCCAAGCCCCAGAACGACCGCTCTCTTCTAATCCAGTGCGCCAATACCTCCAGTGCCAGGGCGAAAAGGGGACAGAGGGCACCCCTGCTGCGTACCATGCCGCAGGGAGAACACTCGCGACACGACTCCATTCACTCGTACCCTGGCCACCGGCTTCTCATACAACAGGCGCACCCAGCTACAGAAAATCGGCCCAAGGCCAAGGCGTTGCAGGACCATGAATAAATACGGCCACTCGATGCTGTCAAAGGCCATTGAGGCGTCCAGCGCCATCAATGCCGTTTGAGTGTCACCCACGTCCTCGGTCATATATAGTTCCCCATATAGGCGCCGCAAATTGTGCCGCGTACTCCTGTGGAGCATAAACACTGACTGGTCCACATGGATCAAATCAGGCAAAACTTTAAGTAAGCACGTTGCCAGGGCTTTGGCCAGGACCTTGGCCTCAACATTGATGAGTGAAATGGGCCTGTATGATGAACAGTGGTCCGCCGGTTTCCCAGCCTTTTGAATAACCACGATTGTGGCCTCCCTCTGGTCCGGCGGGAGTACCCCCATTTGCCTCGCCTCAAGGAACATGCAGGGCATGGGGCCTATCACAACATTGGTCTGTCGTTTGAAAATTTGTACAGTGAGCCCGTTAGGCCCTTGCGCCTTCCCAGCCTGAAGTGCATTGAGGGCTTTGCTCAATTCCAGGGCCGTGAGGTCAGCCTCAAGGCTGTCACTTTGCTCCTGGGATAGCGTGGGAAGTGCGAAGTCCCGAAGGAACTTCTCGCAGTCAGATTCGGATCTGGTGCACACCAGGGTGTACACCGCCTCGTAGTATGTCGCGAAGGCCTCCTCTATATCTACACCTGCCGACACCAGGAGTCCCTCCTCATTCCTCACTTCCGCAAACCAGGAACGCTCCCGGTCTCTATGATCTAACCAGGCTAACAGTTTCATGCTTTTATTTCCGACGTCATAAATCCGGTGTTGTACGGCTAAGGCGTAGGCCAGCGCCTCACCCTCCGCCAACGAACGGAGTTCTCGCTATTTAAGGGCAAGCTCATGACTACGATCCGACAAAGGGGCCCTCACCACCTCTTGTTCCAACACCTCCACCTCCCACTCTAACTGCGCAACATGGAGAGCCTCCTCCTTCTTCTGTGCCCCGATTAGCACCTGCACTTGACCCCTCAAAACGGCCTTGAAAGCTTCCCATAGGATGACATGAGAATCAACCGATCCCCGGTTCTCATCAAAGTACAATTGTAAGCCCTCCCTCATCTTATCTACCAGGGAATCGTCGTTGAGGCGCCATGGGTCAATCCACGGGAAGGCCGCCCTCAGGGTTGCCGCCTGTTAGAACCGGCTGTCTCTAGTTGGCAGAGGTATACACTTCTGACAAATAGGGGCACACCTTTTCTAGTCAGGGCAAGGGGATCACCCTTTGATAACCCCTGCTCACCCCCTTGGTAGCTTGGCAGAGCAGAACAGGCTTATCTCAGAGGCTGTGTGTTAAGCATTTATGACCACATACAGTAATAACGTGAAGGCACTACAAATGGACACGACACAGTAGTATTATAAAAATAAGGATTTTTATATAAGGCTTAGCACAAGACCAAATAACGACAAAACTGTACACAATCGGAATAAATACGTTGGGAAGGAAAAAAGGATAGTTTCTTCTTTAGCACAAAGTCTTTTGTATCAAGCAAATCTTCTTCTTGGAAACACAGTTCTTAGCAACAGGGTAACTCACACGGGAGCTACACGACGTCGAGGCAAAGTTAATCCAAAGGTTCGGCGTTGACCGCGAGGAGTGCTACGTCGAGCCTGGAGTCACACGGACCCCCAACAACACAGTACCTTAGGAAAAATGCAGCACACGATGATCAGCGGCGTCGAGCAATCCGGCGTCGCGTCTTCGGTGTCGATCAGGCCTCAGCAGGCGTCGTCGATGATGCGGTTGCACAGAGTGAGCAGCGCTCACGGCGTCGAAGGGCACACAGTTGATGCGATCAGCAGCGGTGCAGACACGAGGTCCCTTGGAGCTGGAGCCGAACTCACTACTCCCTGGCGCTGCTGCTGGCATCGGCCGGTCGTCGAGGAAGCGGGACACTGGGGCCGTTACCCACTACGTCGAGCTGGATTCGGCAACGTCCGTCGGCGTCGAGATTGCTGGCTCTTTCAGAGGTGCTGGATTCACAGGTTCCAGCAAATAGCACTTTAAGCAGATGAAGTCCTTTAGCCCTGTGACTTCGCAGGAGACTGGCACTCTTCCAGTCCTTGGAGATTTTCTTAGCAAGCGTGAGAGTACACACACAGTTCCTCTCTCCTGGTTCCTGGGCAAAAATAAAGAAGCACTGCAGGATTCCCCCAACAACAGCACACTGGCAGAAGGGGTAGGCAAGTCCTCAGATCAGCAGGACTCTTGTCCTTGGTTACAGGGTTCCTTGTCAGAAGTGATCTAAATTCTTGGTTCAGGGGTCCTTCTCTTATACCACTTTTCGTCTTTGATCCCTTTGTCCATGCCGGGGACTTTCCCAACATCCTGGGTCTGCTGTGGGCGGAGCCAGGCAGAAGCACCTGGCCTATTCACTGAGCAGGGCTGGGTCCTCAGACGCCCAGCAGGAGGTGGAGCCAGCATTGACACTGGCAGGAGCAGAGCTATCGGCCTCCTGGCAGGAGGTGGGGCTAGGATCGTCCATGGCAGGCACAGAGCCATCAGCCGCTTGGCAGGAGGTGGAGCCAGCATTGTACCAGGCAGGGCAGGCTATCAACAACTACTCTCCCCCTACTCTCAACGCAAATGTCCCACTCATCCCACACTGACTTATCCAGACCTGTGGAGCCACCCAGCTCCTGTCACACACACGCAAGACCAGCAGAAACCAGATATGGTTAGACAAGAAAATAGACACTTTCTAAAAGTGCTATTTTCAAACCCAGAGTCCAAAAACCATCCACACCAACGGATGCGTAATCAAACCCCGAGTTCAGGGATACCAAACTCGACATTGCACCATGCTCCCCGAGCCAGCTAGGATCATAGCATTAATAATCCCGGCGGCCCATTCTAACTAATGGAGAGCAGGCTACCTCGCAATAGTGAAGAACGAAGATGGCGGTAATTCACTATTAGGACATGCCAACTTGGTCAGGCGTGTCCTACCTTATACTTACAATGCACCCTGCCCGCGGGCCTACCATAGGGGTGACTAACATGAAGTCAAGGGAAGGTTTGAGGGGCTGGCAAGTAGGTATACTTGCGCAGCCTGTGTGACAGCACTAGGCTGCACATGGGTCTCGCAATGACCGACCCGTAGACATTCTTTTACGAGGCCGCTCTTGTGGGTGGCACAACGCGTGCTGCAAGCCCACGAGCGGCATTTGTATTTACAAGCCCCGGCACTCCTGGTGCACTAGACTGGGGACTGACAGTAAACCAAACAAGCCAAACATGGATACAATAGATACATCAATTTAACATCGGGAGCACTTGCGCTGTGGCACTGATCAGCAGTGACACAGCGCCCAAAACATATACCAGCAAAACATCGAAAAACAGTAGAGACAAAACAGAAAAAATGGAGGAGAGACTCAAGCCAATGATGTCAGGTCTAACACGTGTCCCCTCCAGCTGAAATGTGGGGAGAACTACCCTTGACCTACCCTTGACCTAGGGAGTCCTCATCACTAAGGCGGAAAAATCTGGACAGACCATCAGCATTGGTGTGATCGGTACCAGGGCGGTGTTCCACCGTAAAGTCCATCCCCTTTAGGGAAATGGACCACCTCAACAGTTTTGGATTCTCACCCCTCATCTGCATCAGCCATCTGAGGGGCCTGTGGTCTGTCTGAACCCGGAAGTGAGTCCCAAACAGGTAGGGTCTTAGCTTCTTCAGCGCCCAGACCACAGCAAATGCTTCTCTCTCTATCGCACTCCACCTCGTTTCCCTGAGAAGTAACCTCCTACTGATGAAGGCTACAGGCAAGTCTCGGCCCTCTTCATTCACCTGAGCTAGAACAGCCCCCACGCCATGCTCTGAAGCGTCCGTCTGGACAATGAATTCTTTCGAAAAGTCGGGTGCCTGGAGTATAGGTGCTGTGCACATTGCAGTTTTCAGGGTGTCAAAGGCCGTTTGACAGGCATCAGTCCAGATCACGTTTCGTGGCTGCTTCCTGGAAGTCAGCGAAGTCAAGGGGTGCACAATGTTACCGTAATCCTTGACAAACCTCCTGTAATAACCCGTGAGTCCTAAGAAGGCTCTCACCTGCGTTTGGGTTTTGGGCGGCGCCCAAGCCAGGATGGTATCAATCTTGGGTTGCAGGGGGGCAACCTTGCCGCTCCCTACTTGGTGCCCCAAGTACACCACAGAACCCTGCCCAATCTGGCACTTACTGGCTTTGATTGTGAGGCCTGCTCCGCGCAGGGCCAACAACACTTCCTGGAGGTGGCGCAAGTGTTCCTCCCAGCTGGCGCTGAACACTGCGATGTCGTCCAGGTAGGCGGCACTGAAATCCTCCAGTCCAGCCAAGACCTGGTTGACCAACCTCTGGAAGGTGGCAGGGGCATTCTTCATCCCAAAGGGCATCACCCGGAACTGGTATAGCCCATCTGGTGTGGAGAATGCCGACCTCTCTTTTGCCCCCTCAGTCAAGGCGATCTGCCAGTACCCAGACGTTAGATCAAACGTACTGAGGTACCGGGCAGCCCCCCACCGATCGATGAGCTCATCAGCTCTGGGGATGGGGTGCGCGTCAGTCTTCGTGACCGAATTGAGTCCTCGGTAATCCACGCAGAACCGGAGTTCTGGTGAAGCACCAGGCGCTGCAGCCTTCGGGACCAAGACCACTGGGCTGGCCCAAGGACTGCTGGAGGACTCAATCACCCCCAACGCAAACATTTTGGAGACCTCCTCCTTAATGTATGCTCGGACCTTGTCAGTCACCCTGTAAGCCTTGTGCTTCACAGGAGGGCTGTCTCCGGTGTCGACGTCATGGACACACCAATGAGTGACACCCGGAACCAAGGAAAACAGTCCCGGGATTGTCCCAACAGGTGGCGACAATCCTGTTTCTGCTCAAGGGTCAGTGTGTCAGAGAGGACCACACCATCCACTGACCCGTCTTGCTCTTTAGCACACAGGAGGTCAGGAAGAGGCTCACTCTCCTCCTCCATTCCATCATCCGTAGCTAGGAGCATGCTCACTTCGGACCTCAAACGGTTGACATGCAGGACCCGCAAGGGGTTCCTGGGAGATTTCAAGTCATCCAAGTAGGTGACATCGCTCTTCTTCTCCACAACCTTAAATGGTCCAGTCCACCTGTCCTTGAGCGCACAAGGTTCCACAGGGGACATGACCCATACTTCCTGACCAGGCTGAAGCTCTACCAGAGTGGCATTCTGTTCGTACCAACGCTTCATCTCCTCCTGGCTGGCCTCCAGATTTGCCTGAGCAAGTTCTCTGAAGCGCCGAGTCTGGTTCCGAAAGGCCAGCATGTAGCTGTATACATCCTGGGGAGGTTTCCTGGGAGATTGCTCCCAGCCTTCCTTGACCAGACTCAAAGGCCCTCTTACCGGGTGACCGTATAAGAGCTCAAAGGGGCTGAACCCTAGAGACTTCTGCGGCACCTCACGGTAAGCAAACAACAGGCATGGCAAGAGGAGGTCCCATTTCCGCCTCATTGGTTCTTCAAGACCCATAATCATGCCTTTAAGGGTCCGGTTGAATCTCTCAACCAGCCCATTTCCTTGAGGGTGGTAAGGAGTGGTGAACTTGTAGGTTACCCCACACTCCTTCCACAGAGACTTCATATAGTTCGAAATGAAGTTGGTGCCTCGGTCCGACACCACCTCTCTGGCGAACCCCATCCGGGAGAAAACACCCATCAGTGCCCGTGTCACCACGGGGGCCGTCACTGTTCTGAGAGGGATGGCTTCCGGGTACCTTGTGGCATGGTCCACCAAGACCAGGATGAACCTGTTGCCCAGGGCTGTCTTGGGGTCCAGGGGCCCAACAATGTCAATACCCACCCGGTCAAAGGGGGTACTGACCACTGGAAAAGGTTGGAGGGGAGCCTTCTGCTTCCTTCCGCTTTTCCCACTTGCCTGGCAAGTGTGACAAGTCTTGCAATGGATGTCTACATCCCTACGCATCTGAGGCCAATAAAAATGGGTGACAAGCCTGTCATAGGTCTTGTCCTGCCCCAGATGTCCAGCTAACAGAACGTCATGAGCCAAACCCAGTAGGAAGGCTCTGAAGCGCTGGGGTACCACCAGCACACGGGCTGACCCAGGCTCAGCAGCCTTAGGCTCGCTATACAGGAGGTCGTTCTCCCAGTACACAAAATGTGACCCTGACTGATCACCTGAGGATTGGGCTGAGGCCTGCTGCCTCATGCCCACAAGAGAAGGGCACACTTTCTGTTCCGCACAGAATTCCTCCCTGGAGGGACCACCATCCTGCTGCCAATGGGTCAGCTCGGGCAGATCTCCCAGTTCGGCAATTTGTTCCCCTGTGGGCTCCAGGGCATCCCCCTCAGGGTCTACCTCCTCCTGGACCACGGGAACTACGGGGGCCGGTTTCCCGCGCCTTCTGCCTCTTCTCGTCACAGCTGGGTCCTGGGCCGTACTTTCAGGCTCCAGGACCCCATAAACACCCTTACTCGCTGTCATCGATCGAGTGGTTGCACACACCCACTCAGGCACACCCAACATTTTCAAGTGCGCCTCTCTCTCCACCTTAGCCCAAGGGGAGTCTTCTAAATCATTGCTCAGGAAACAATCGACAGGCATGGCGGGCCTCACAGTAACCTGAAGAGTACCTGAAACTCCCCCCCATTCAAAGGAAACCTGAGCTACCTCACACTCTTTCTGGGAGTTGTCGGCAGCTATCACGGGGTAGAATGCATGGGGAACCACCTGCTCTCTGGACACCAAGTGACACTTGACAGCTGTCACACTCGCTCCGGTGTCTCTGAGAGCTTCCACTCTATGGCCATTAATGGTCACCCACTGCCTATATTTACTAGTGTTACTAGGCAGAGGGGGTGGAGGGACCATTTGCATGTCTCCTAGCGAGACCAGGGACATTTCTGCGGGACCCCTCCCACCATGGACAACCATCTCCTCCCCTCCCAGGGCTACACTCGCCAACTGACGAGGGGGTGCACACGGCGGTGCATTCGAATCCTTCTTGGGACACTGGGGGTCGTAAAACCGGTGTCCCACCTGCCCACAACCGTAGCAGGTCAGGGGGCCCCTATGAACAGGTTTACCCGTCGGGCCCCTGGCTTCTTCTCAGGGGGAGGCTGGGAACCTTTCCCCTGGTTCCCTTGGGGATTACTTTGGGGCCCTTTCTGAGACTCCTTCTGTTTACCCTTGTCCCCCCCACTCTTCTGCTGGGGACCCTGCCCACCTTTGGCTGAGTCTCCCACTGGACCCTTGTGGACCCTGGTACTGTCCCAGCGGTCCGCCTCCTCAGCAAGTTTTCTAGGGTTAGATATCTTGCTATCAATAAGGTGCTGGCGCAGCTCTGGAAAACAGTTATTAGACAAATGCTCCCAAGCAAACAAATCATAAAGAGCTTCATAACTTTCCACTTTGCTGCCCTTTACCCAACCATCCATGGCTCTGCAAAAATAAGACACATATTCAACCCATGTCGTACCAGGCAACTTCTTACATTCTCTAAAAGCTTGTCTGTACTTCTCGGGGGTTAGGCCATACCGCAACATTAAAGCATCCTTCATATGAGCATACAACATCCTATCCTCAACAGGCATGTCTAACAGGGTATCTCTCCCCTCATTCACAAAGGGACCCCACAACCCCGCTCCCCAATCCTTCTCAGGGACCCGGTGGGCCAACAATGCTAACTCATATGCTTTAAACCATTGACCAATATATTCATTCCTATTATAATCTTTTATCACATCTTTCTGGAAATAAAACCTACTTCCTGCAGGCCCAGATGGGATGCTGCCACCAGAGGGATTCAGCTCTAACTTCTTAGCTTGGATCTCCAATTCCCTCAACTTGGTATCACGCTCCAAAGCTAACTTCTCTCGTTCAAACTCTAACCTTTTGGTCTCCAAATCAGCTTCTCTTCTACCTCTCTTGCATTTTCTAACTCCAACTGCCCATTTATCTTTAGCCTTGCCATTTCCATGTTGTAAGCTCGCTCCTTCGCCCTTTCTTCTCGTTCTTCAGGGGAAAGACCTTGGGAGGAAACACTGCTTCCGGGAGAGGACTCAGGCCCATTCGCTGGCGCCTCCTCATCCCCTTCCACTGGCGGTACCACCACCGGATCAGTGGGATCCCTGGATTCCAACCAAGCCTCCAGAGCTTTGAGATATTCCTCCTTCAACGAGAGGCCTTTGGTAGGAACTTTAAACTGCTTGCAGAAGGCTTTCAGTTTCTTCAAGCAGTAGTCGTTTATCTTTGCTCTGTCGAATTCCTCCACAACAACAACAGGGGTAGTGACTCCGGTGTCACTCATGGTCAAAACTGGCAGTGTTCAAAAAATAATCAAGTTTCAGAGAAGCGGAGAACAAAAATAGGATCCTTCCCAATTAGATTGTGACTGCGCTATGGTCTGCTTTCACTATGTAGCGCACACTAATCACTGTACATGGGTCATAAATGCAAGGTTCAAATCCTCTCGCTGCTGCCAATGTTAGAACCGGCTGTCTCTAGTTGGCAGAGGTATACACTTCTGACAAATAGTGGAACGCCTTTTCTAGTCAGGGCAAAGGGATCACCCTTTGATAACCCCTGCTCACCCCCTTGGTAGCTTGGCAGAGCAGAACAGGCTTATCTCAGAGGCTGTGTGTTAAGCATTTATGACCACATACAGTAATAACGTGAAGGCACTACAAATGGACACGACACAGTAGTATTATAAAAATAAGGATTTTTATATAAGGCTTAGCACAAGACCAAATAACGACAAAACTGTACACAATCGGAATAAATACGTTGGGAAGGAAAAAAGGATAGTTTCTTCTTTAGCACAAAGTCTTTTGTATCAAGCAAATCTTCTTCTTAGAAACACAGTTCTTAGCAACAGGGTAACTCACACGGGAGCTACATGACGTCGAGGCAAAGTTAATCCAAAGGTTCGGCGTCAACCGCGAGGAGCACTACGTCGAGCCTGGAGTCACACGGACCCCCAACAACACAGTACCTTAGGAAAAATACAGCACACGATGATCAGCGGCGTCGAGCAATCCGGCGTCGCGTCTTCGGTGTCGATCAGGCCTCAGCAGGCGTCGTCGATGATGCGGTTGCACAGAGTGAGCAGCACTCACGGCGTCGAAGGGCACACAGTTGATGCGGTCAGCAGCGGTGCAGACACGAGGTCCCTTGGAGCTGGAGCCGAACTCACTACTCCCTGGCGTTGCTGCTGGCGTCGGTCGGGCCCGGCGGCCGGTCGTCGAGGAAGCGGGACACTGGGGCCGTTACCCACTACGTCGAGCTGGATTCGGCGACGTCCGTCGGCGTCGAGATTGCTGGCTCTTTCAGAGGTGCTGGATTCACAGGTTCCAGCAAATAGCACTTTAAGCAGATGAAGTCCTTTAGCCCTGTGACTTCGCAGGAGACTGGCACTCTTCCAGTCCTTGGAGATTTTCTTAGCAAGCGTGAGAGTACACACACAGTTCCTCTCTCCTGGTTCCTTGGCAAAAATAAAGAAGCACTGCAGGATTCCCCCAACAACAGCACACTGGCAGAAGGGGTAGGCAAGTCCTCAGATCAGCAGGCCTCTTGTCCTTGGTTACAGGGTTCCTTGTCAGAAGTGATCTAAATTCTTGGTTCAGGGGTCCTTCTCTTATACCCCTTTTCGTCTTTGATCCCTTTGTCCATGCCAGGGATTTTCCCAACATCCTGGGTCTGCTGTGGGCGGAGCCAGGCAGAAGCACCTGGCCTATTCACTGAGCAGGGCTGGGTCCTCAGACGCCCAGCAGGAGGTGGAGCCAGCATTGACACTGGCAGGAGCAGAGCTATCGGCCTCCTGGCAGGAGGTGGGGCTAGGATCGTCCATGGCAGGCACAGAGCCATCAGCCGCTTGGCAGGAGGTGGAGCCAGCATTGTACCAGGCAGGGCAGGCTATCAACAACTACTCTCCCCCTATTCTCAACGCAAATGTCCCACTCATCCCACACTGACTCATCCAGACCTGTGGAGCCACCCAGCTCCTGTCACACACACGCAAGACCAGCAGAAACCAGATATGGTTAGACAAGAAAATAGACACTTTCTAAAAGTGCTATTTTCAAACCCAGAGTCCAAAAACCATCCACACCAACGGATGCGTAATCAAACCCCGAGTTCAGGGATACCAAACTCGACATTGCACCATGCTCCCCGAGCCAGCTAGGATCATAGCATTAATAATCCCGGCGGACCATTCTAACTAATGGAGAGCAGGCTACCTCGCAATAGTGAAGAACGAAGATGGCGGTAATTCACTATTAGGGCATGCCAACTTGGTCAGGCGTGTCCTACCTTATACTTACAATGCACCCTGCCCGCAGGCCTACCATAGGGGTGACTAACATGAAGTCAAGGGAAGGTTTGAGGGGCTGGCAAGTAGGTATACTTGCGCAGCCTGCATGACAGCACTAGGCTGCACGTGGGTCTCGCAATGACCGACCCGTAGACATTCTTTTACGAGGCCGCTCTTGTGGGTGGCACAACGCGTGCTGCAAGCCCACGAGCGGCATTTGTATTTACAAGCCCCGGCACTCCTGGTGCACTAGACTGGGGACTGACAGTAAACCAAACAAGCCAAACATGGATACAATAGATACATCAATTTAACATCGGGAGCACTTGCGCTGTGGCACTGATCAGCAGTGACACGGCGCCCAAAGCATATACCAGCAAAACATCGAAAAACAGTAGAGGCAAAACAGAAAAAATGGAGGAGAGACTCAAGCCAATGATGTCAGGTCTAACACCGCCCCTTTGAGGGTGACATCCACCGGTGAGTGATCAGATATTCCCCTGGCCATAATGCAGGAATCTACAAAATTTCCCAATTGGTCTACCCTGGCTAGGATATGATCGATTCTGGAGAAGGACCCATGGCGCGCAGAGTAAAAGTGAATTGCCTTTGTGTGGGTGGTGTGCTCTTCAAACGTGGCAGAGGCTTAACGCTGATGTAAAACTTTACAGGCCCGCCTCCCCCTATGGCCCTGTCTCTCTCCTGAACGGTCCAGATCTGAGATCATAACCACGTTAGTATCCCCCCCCAAAATCAGAGTACCCCACCCAAGATCCGCCAAATGCTACCCTAGCTTAGTGTACGTCGAGGCATGCAACCCAGGAGGAATATAGCAGGAGCTAAGCACTAGCGTGCGACCCTCCCATTTGACCGCGACCACCGCTAAGCATCCTGAGTCCTCTACCCACTTGCCTGTCACAATCAGTGGAAGTGCCGCACGGGCTAAATTCCCTACCCCCCTAGAGCCAGTTTGGAACACTCTGCCACACCATATAAAAACAAGCCCCTCACTCCTTCAGTTTAGGAAAAAACTGAAAACATGGTTATTTAATCAGTAAATTTAGCTTCTGGGTTACTTCCTCATCTGTTCAGGGAGAGCCATTATTGCAGTTTAGCGCCGAGACGCCCACGGGTAATTGTATGCGCTTTATAAATGTCATTAAATAAATAAATAAATAAAAGATGTGAACCCCGAATGGGCCAGCAGCTTATACCCGAACCTGTCCAGTGCTCTACAAGTGTTTCCGCGCAGGTAGGTCTCCTGCAGGAGTATAACATCCGGGCCATGGCGTTTCACATATTGCAGGATCAATGTGCGCTTTACTTTGTTACCCAACCCGTTTACATTCCAAGACCAAATCCGCTGACGTGCCTGATCACCCATTGAGGTACAGAATCCTAGAGTATACCGGATCTCCCCAGAGCCACTGCATATGGCTGAGTAGAAAGTGATATGCCTGTGAGACTAAAACACAATAAGTCAAACATGAACCATCCCCCAACACCCATCCCCTCCCCCCCATCCGCACCCCCCTCCCTGCCTCCCTGCTAGGTGGGCCCCCAACCACCCACCACCGATCGATGCAGAGTGTCTGTCGCCCCTTTAAACCCATAGCAACCAAGTGAGGGAACATAAGCCTGCAACTGCAGAAGAAGATATACTGATATGGCGGAGTTCACACCCCATGAAAAATCAAGTAATGAACTCCCCCCACCCCCCTCCACACCCCTCCAAAATGCCCAAGAAAACCATTGGAGTGACAACCAGAACCACATTCAAGGGCCCAGACTATCCCTCAAAAGAGGGGTCTACTGTTCCGGAGTCACTCGTCCATCCCCTCGCACAAAGCCAAAGCCCTCGATGTATCCCACCTCCCATACTGTCTTCCACACCAGTGACACATGTCTGTCTACTCCCCATCGTCACTTGATCTGTGACTGTGGTGCCTGCTGAGACCCTCGAGTCAGGCTGTTGCTGGTCTGGGTCCCCTGCCCAGCACAACCACGTGGAGGGCGTCGCGCCCCATTGTGACGGCCCGCGGTCCGCCAGCCCTCCATCCAGTCACTTGCCTCCGTTGGGGAGTCAAAGAAGAACGCCTTCTCACCGTCCAGGATCTGAGTTGCGCCGGATACAGCATCATGTATTGGATACCTTGTTCCCTAAGGGCTCTCTTGACCCCTTCAAAGGACCGATGCTGGAGCTGGATGTTGAGTGTAAAGTCCGGGAAAAAATGAAAAGTGACGTTGTCCAGATCAAGGTCCCCGTCACCCTGGAGGCCTGCAAGACCGCGTCCTGGTCCCTATAGTTCAGGATGCGGGCAATGATGTTGCGCGGCGGTGCCCCAGGCTTGGGCTTGCCTCCTAGCGCACGGTGCACCCTTTCCACCAAGAAAAAATTAGAGAGGCACTTTGGCTTGAGGTGCTGAGTTATGAGATCTTCCACAAACAAGTCTGTGGACGGGCCCTCCATCCCCTCCGGCACTCCCACTATACGGATATTGTTTCGCCACGCCCGGCCTTCCTGATCTTCCAGGCGGGCGGCCATGTCCGCTTGGTTCTTTGTGAGCGCAGCTACCTGCTCCTCCAGCCGCTTTGTTTTTGACTGTAGACTGCCGACCCCACACTCCACCTCCGCAACTTTGCCTGACATTTTACCCAGGTCAGCGCGTAACAGGTTGACCTCCTCGGTCACCGAATCGAGCCTGGGCTCCATTGTGCTACTCGTTTCCGTGAGGGCACCACGCATCTCCATGATTACCACCATAATGTCCTTTAGCGAAGGGTCCGTCTCGACACGCGTCCCCTCACTCCGCAGGCTTCCCCCTGGGTGGTCATCCTCTCTCCCCATGCTGACCGTGTACCTGTCAATCTGATTAATCTGCCCCTGCGTCAGGGGTCTGTTGCGGCCCATGCTCCCAATCTCCACTCCAGTCAGGGCTGTCTCTCACTACTCCCCTCCGTATAGCCAAACTCCAGACACTCATCAGGGTGTGCCCTCAGACGCTGTGCGCCCCACAGCGCCCACAAGATGCTGTGCTCCTCTGCATGTGGTGTCCCGACGCACCGCACTGTCCGTCCAGCCTCGCACCCAGGCCACAACCCCAGCAGCGCTGATACCAGACCCAATCACGGCCAACAATGGCCCTAGTTCCGTTGTACAGCCGCATGGCCCCCTGTCGTCCCCTGAGCCAATCTCCAAATGCCCACAAGATTACTGGCAGTGTCTGCATGGGGATGTCACAGTCTCACATTAAACCTCGAATTCGGCCCCCTGGGCGCAACCGGCGTCTCACTGTCGCCCCGTGGCCCACAGAGGAGTCTAGTGACAGCCCCTGCACCCCGAGTGGGCCAAGCCGACTTCGGGGTCCCCGCCGCTCAGATCAGCTCCTAGCCGGCCTCTCCAGGCCTACCTGCACCCTGGGTCGCACCGCCTTCGCCGCCAGTTCAGGCCAGGGCTGCCCGCATCTTCCCGGCCTCCACCTAGGCTGCTCCACTGCTCCTCACACACCTCCAGGCCACCCGGGGACCGCTGTCTGCACCCCCTGCAATGCCAGCCACCGCCGTCCAGTCTCGCTCTCAAGTGCCACCAGCCGGCAATCCTCTGAGGTCCCAGCAGCCACCTCCTCCCAGAGCGGGATGAGACGCACCACCGAACCTCTCTGATCCGGGCCCGCCCAGGTCAGGGGCTCACTCTAGTGCCAGATAGAGCAGCCACAAGCCGCCCGACAATGCCAGCATGCAGCCGCCGCAGTCCGCCAGCCACCCGGACTGCCTCAGGCAGCCAGCATTGCGGAGCAGTCTCGGCGGCGGGGCGCAATTTTGTCACAGTCACAAATACCGGCCAGACTCGCACCCGCGGCACAGAGGAGCCACCACCCGTACTCTGCACGGCCCAGGAGCCCCGCATGGTTGCAACGGAGTGTCTGCCAGCAGGAGGGCCCACTTCCACCACTCAAAGACGCCGGTATCTTCGGTCGCTGGACCCAGCGGCGGCAGGCGCCATTTACTTCTCGCCTGACTCGCCGCACGGGGCCCGGATCAACGGCCTCCAGTCCGCACAAACCAAGCGTGTCTGGCCCGCCAAGCTGCCCGGCGTCTCTCCTTCACTGGCTCGTGGGGTAAGTGTCCTTTAAATTTCGGATACTGACTGTTGGCTGTTGGCCACGCCCCCCAAAAAGACTAGGAAGCTTGAGCATCTGGTCTCAAAATGCTTATTTAATTTAGGAAACTGCATTGTCCAATATCCTAAAGCACATATATTTGATTAGAACAATCTTCAATCACAAAAATACAAATACATATATTACCTAAACATTGTTTACATGATTATATGGTTATCACAGACAATATTATTTTCCCAAATATATAACTAGATGCACAACTGTTGTAAACTCCCAACACGTTATCCTGTCTGTCTTTGGCCTATATGCAGCATGCCATTGTCTTTTCAAGAACTCATTAATGTTTCAATGTATCCAAACAATAACTTTGCTACCACAGAAGGCAACACAAGTCTGCTACCAGCTCCAAGATTGCCTTTCAAGGTCTGACAGTGAATGTGAAAAATATACATGTAGTCTAGTTTGACATATTTTTATCATGCTGGTTCATAGCAGTTATGTCTCGGATTAATGGGAGTCCCCAATGTAGAGTGAAATACAGTGGTTAACACTATATGTTCCTTATGAATTGACCACTGAATTAGGGAGGTCTTTGCCCCAATTTATCACAAGTGCTCTTGCCAGACGGCTGCAGTATTCGTTCCTATGGTGAGAGCCAATCAGAGAGGAGCAGATCTAAACCCAGCTGATGTGTGCTTTCCTTCCAAAGGAACACTCTTTCTTAACTTAAGTCTGATAGTCACAGCTTCTCCAATGTGAACAGGTATGCAGTGTGCCGAGTCCCAAGAAACTCTATAGGCAAGTTAGCTACTCCAAACTCTCATAGTGTAGCACATAGACACAGTATTCATATTGCTAAGATCCTAGGAGCATTCCACTCTTGTTACAAATGTTCATATTATTCTTGCTGCTAGTAACATACGTGAGTGCTGTTCTAAATGTATTCTGTGTGGTTATTAATCAAGTACTAAGCAACAGGATTAGACAGTTGAAATAAACAGTTTTAAATATATAGCGTCTTTTCATAGCACAGTACATGTGAGTGCTATGCTAAAGAACAAAGTTGGGGTTGAATTACCACTGCTTTTCTGACCCATTCGCAGAACTGTTCGTAACCCAGAAAGCACTACACCGGCACGTATGCCAGCGGGGTTGTATGGGGAGTACAATAACTTGGAATTCTGTTTAAGCGATGGAGCACTGAACTTAGTCCAGGCACCCGTGGGTGGGAAAGCCAAAGCCTATTGAGCTTGGCCAGAGCCCTAGTTTATGCAACACAACAATATTGTTTACATGATTATTAGGTCATCATAAACAATATCTTCATAAAAAGACAGATAGACAAACAGTTATCATATGTTTCACCTTGCTTCACATAAGACCGTATCTTCCAGCCCATAATACATACACACACAAAACATTGTATAATCAAAACATCAATTATCACTGATATTCTTTTAAACTTGTGCACATTTAATTTATTTATTTTCTTTGTAAAATATGACACTAAAAGTTATGTCACAGGATTTGTCTCTGTTAAATATATAGCCATTCATATTTAATATTTCTCCAAAAAGCAATTGACTTAAATAATAATATATTTTGCACTATCCCTAAATATCTTATCTTCCTGGACCTCGAACTGCGTTCACCACCACCTTTGCCAACCTCATCGCACCCCATGCCATCGACTCCACGGACTACAAACTCATCGGAGACCTCAACTTCCACCTTGACAATATCAGCGACTCCAACTCCGCCACCCTCCTGGACAACCTCACCAACTTTGGACTGAAACAACTTGTCACCACCCCCTCCCACAAGGCAGAACACACCCTCGACCTCATCTTCATAGGAGATAACAACATCCACTTCTGCCACACCATGCAAGCCCCATGGACGGACCACTACTGCGTACACTTCCACGTCGACAAACCCACGGCGTCCAAACCAGCACCCCAACCTACAGGAAGAAACTGGAGCACAATTACTGAGGAGCAGCTGAACTCCACTCTCAACCGCGATGCCTATGCCACCTCAACCAACGATAACCTCGCAGCCGAAGAACTCCACAGATGGATCTCCAACTACGCAGACGAGCTTGCCCCCCCCTACCTACCCCCGAGAAACAGAGCCCCAGAAAAGCCACCTGGTTCACCACCGACCTCCAAGAATCCGAATGCACCTGCAGATGTCTCAAGAAGAACTGGAGAAACCGCAAATCCTTGGAGGACTGCATAACCTACAAGAACACCATGACAGAATACCACCAACGCTTCAAATCCATGAAATGGACCTTCATCCAGAACAAGATGCTTGCCAACTCCAGAAGCTCCAAGGAACTCTTTAGCATCATCCAGGAATTCACCAAACCCCCAAACAAAACCACAGATATCACCCCCTCCCAGGACCTCTGCAACAAGCTGGGCTCCTACTTCCATCAAAATATCAAGGGCCTCTACGACAACTTCAGCGACCAGACACCCTACTCCGAAACCACTTCCATCTCCAGCAACACCAGCCAGCCCACCATCTCCTCCTGGGCCCCAGTCACCACCGAAGACACCACATCGACCATGAAAGCATCCACTTGGGAGCCCCCACGGACCCCTGCCCACGCACATTTTCCACAGAACCTCCACCACCATCGCTAAGGAACTACAGCGCACAATCAACACCAACAGCATCTTTCCAGATGCATGGAAATGCGCAGAAGTTAGACCCGTACTCAGGAAGCCCTCAGAAGTAATGTCCCTCAGGGACAGGAATTCTTTCTCTACAAGTTTGGGGACCGCAAGTACTTCAGAAAGGTTAGACTAAAGGTTTTATTAGCTGCCCTGAGAAACTGGAGATATATTAGGAAGCTATTGGGAATTACATACTATACATCGCAGGCCCCAATATGGAATTCTCCGGGTACCCCGGAATGCCTCCAAGATCAACTAACACAACCTCTCAGATCAGCAGGTATCCAGTTATGGGAAGATCTCCAGGAAGAGGCACAGCTTATTAGTTGGGAGAAAATATGCGGAATAACCAGCGGGACGCTGACAAGATTTAAGTACTATCAATTGTCTGCATGGTGGTCATCCCAGGCATGGAGTAATGAAGCCTCAAGCATAGCAGTGGACTCTATTTCTAGAATAGGGCCATGGAAGCGTGAGCTATCATTCTGGTATGGAGCATTTATAGGAACAGGGGATTGTTTGGAGGAAGAGCTTGTTAGGCATTGGGGCAGTGTACTTCCGGAAAATGGGGAGGATTTGCTCGGTGTGATTCCTTCTTTATGTTACAGGCAGTGGTTAAACCAGCTAACCTTAGAAGGAATCACTTGTACACTGATTACAGGGTGTACTGGACTCCAGGCAAATTGTCCAATATCTCCACAACAATCTATAATTGTCCCAGATGCAAATATCCTGCTGCTGACGATCTGCACGTGTTCATGGATTGCCCGAAGATCGGCCACTTCTGGATGGAGGTTTGTGGTTTCCTGGAGGAAGTATTGGGCCTGCAGATTGAAGTAAGTGCAAGGCTAATCTTTTACAGTCTTTTGACAGATTATGGTGTGAATGCCCTAGCCTCAAGGTTTGCATTTTATGTAGTAATTATTGCAAGGAGAGAAATCTGTAGATCCTGGAAACTTGAGGCACCGCCTTCCTTTGCTGACTGCTTAAATAACATCATTATGTCAGCCAATCGGACATGGCTTGCGATATCTCTAGTGTGGATAAGATCTGGGCAGCCCTAGAAATGTGGAGAGAGAAATAAGATCAAGTCCTATGATTATGCCGGAGGGCTGTGGCTCCTGTCCTTCCTAGTAACAGGTGGGTCCCCAGGCGCATGAACGGGAGTGGGACTCGGATACAGCCATACCTCTGGGAAGACTCTACCTCTCCTTTCAAGCCAATTACAAATGCGGTCTCCAATTAGGGCTTGCATCAAGGAAGTTGAGATATTCCATCTTGAGGGTCTATTTATGGCATGTATGAGGATAAATAAAAAAAAAAAGGAAGCCCTCAGCAGATCCATCGGACCTCAAGAACTACAACCCATCTACCTCCTTCCCTTCGCAGCAAAAGTCACAGAGAAGACCGTCAACCTCCAACTAACGAAATTCATCGAAGTAAACTACATCCTAGACCTCTCCCAATCCGGATTCCACAGCAACCACAGCACTGAGACCACTCTACTCGCCAACACAGAAGACATCCGCACCCTCCTCGGCTAAGGACACACTGCAGCCCTGATCGTACTCGACCTCTTTGCAGCTTTCAACACCTTTCCCCCCGCACACTCACCACCAGACTCCGCTAAGCCTGCATACAGGGAACCGCTCTCGACAGGCTCTGCTCCTTACTCATCGGCAGAAGCCAAAGAATCAGACTTCCACCCTTCTACTACAAACCCAGGGAAATCAACTGCGGAGTACCCCAAGGATCGTCGCTCAGCCCCACGCTTTTCAACATCTACATGGCCACGCTCGCTGCCATCATCAGACGATACCCAGCTCATCCTCTCCCTCACCAAGGACCCAATCACCACCAGACACAACTTCCAGGAAGGAATAAAGGATGTCGCATCCTGGATGAGCAGCAGCTGCCTGAAGCTCAACTCAGAGAAGACAGAGGTCCTGGTCCCCTCCCCCTCTGCTAGGAACAACACCTGCTGTTGTCCCATGCAGGCCCCCTGCCCCCACAGACCACGCCCAAAACCTCTGCATCATACTCGACGACTTCCTCTCTGTGACCTGACAGGCCAACGCCGTCGCATCCACCTGCTTCAATAACCTCTGCATCCCCTGAAAGACCTTCAAATGGATCACCACCGAATTAAGGAAGATCGTCACCCATGCACTCATAACCAGCAGACTGGACTAAGGAAACACCCTCTACTCCTGAATCAACAAGTCTCTGCTCCTTAAAATCCAAACCATGAAGACTCATCCTCGGCATCCCTCAACACGAACACAACACACAGCACCTGCGTAGCCTCCACTGGCTCCCACATCAAGAAAAGAATAACTTTCAAGATACTCACCCACGCCTACAAATGCCTCCACAACACTGGACCCCGATATCTCAACGACATAATCTACTTCCACGTACCCAAAAAGAACCTCCGATCCGCCGACCTCGCCCTCACCGAACCCCCATGCTTCCGCAGAGCATGAACGGGTGAAGAACCTTCTCCTACATTACTGCCAAGACCTAGAACGAGCGGCCGATCAACATCAGACGCGCCCCCACCCTGCACATCTTCAGGAAGACCCTCAAGATGTGCCTCTTCGACTGACCGGAGCTTCTCCCTTCCTCCCCCAGCGCCTTGAGACCCTCACGGGTGGGTAGCACGCATTATGGTCACTGAGACCAATCTTTAATATCCAAAAGTTATTGACTTATGACTGTGACACATTGGAAGAGCAATGCAATTAATACGACTACCTTGTCCTCTGCCCGAATAGCTAATATGGCCACATGATGGTAAAGAGATGAGCGATGGGAGCGACAAGCGAAGGCTTTGTCAAGATGGCCACTTCTTCCTAGATATGGAGCCGGTCTGCTCTCTCAAGTTCAGGGGAGCAACTTTGCCTGCTGCAGCGCGTTGAGCAAACTCTATGTAAATATGGGCCTATGGGCAGCATCTCCTACGAGTGAAACTTGGACGTGAAACTTAGCGGAGACGCACAATATGCAGCCCAGAGTGTGTGGAAGTAATATTAAGACATGTCAATGCATTTTTCCTTCCTTCACCCACATGCGTAGAGCAGAGTTGCTTTTCTTTTTGAAGAGCTCTCTCGGTTTACATATAAAACAAAAAATTATTCAT
The DNA here is from genome assembly GCF_964263255.1 of Lissotriton vulgaris. Lineage (NCBI taxonomy): Eukaryota > Metazoa > Chordata > Amphibia > Caudata > Salamandridae > Lissotriton > Lissotriton vulgaris. The sequence continues at coordinate 353,097,031 of NC_141686.1, forward strand.
TAGTGTTTTTGGTAAAAGATGAATGATCTTATGTGCTTGATATTGCCATGTTGTATAGCAAAACCAACCTTGTACTTCTTGGTGTCAGTTTCAAACGTCCTCAAAGCTCCAATTTGATGCCCTATTGATAAAAGTTTGTTGTGATAGTTTTCACTGCAGCATTTTTATAGTGGTTTATGATAAACTTCATGTCGACCAGAAAATAGCGTAATATTGCTTTCGGTGCATTGCTCTTTGACACAATGACTTTCAAAATGAACTTCTCTTTGTTGTGTAAAGAAATAAAGTGGTACGACACTAAACAAATGTACGCAACATACACTCCAAACAATACCACTCAGTGCCACATAATTACACGCCACACAATCACACTCTACTGAATACAACATACACTCCACACAATACCACTCAGTGCCACATAATTACACACCAAATAATTCCATGCTTCTCAATGCAACGTAAATACACTCCACATAATACCACTCAGTGCCATATAATTACACACCTCATACTTACAATGCTCAATGCAACATAAATACACTCGATCTGTCTATCTATCGCCCTTACTCTCTGTCTATCTATCGCCATCACTCTATCTATCTATCTATCTATCTATCTATCTATCTATCTATCTATCTATCTATCTATCTATCTATCTATCTATCTATCTATTTATCGATCGCTCTCACTCTATCTATCTATCTTTTGCCCTCACTCACACTATCTATCGATCTATAGGCCCTCACTCTACCTATCGCCCTCCCTCCCTCTATCTATCGCCCTCCCTCGATCTATCTATCGCCCTCCCTCGATCTATCTATCGCCCTCCCTCGATCTATCTATCGTCCTCCCTCTATCTCCCTCCCTCTATCTATCACCCTCCCGCTATCTATCGCCCTCCCTCTATCTATCGCCCATACTCACTCTATCTATCTATCGTCCTCACTCTATCTATCTATCGCCCTCACTCTATCTATCTATCGCCCTCACTCTATCTATCTATCGCCCTCACTCTATCTATCGCCCTCACTCTATCTATAGCCCTCTCTCTGTCTATCTATTGCACTCACTCTATCTATCGCTTCACCACAGCATCACTCAGCACCACCACAGCATCACTCAGGGGAAATACAACATTACTAGGCGCTACCACCGCATCACTGAATGCCACAGCATCACTCGTCGCCGCCACAACATCACTCAGCACCACCACAGCGTCAATCTGTGCAACCGATCAACAACTGGTTGATGGGTTGCAAGCCCGTCTGCACCCGTCCGTGCCTGGACTGCGCCCAGCGCCAGTACCCCTGACCCCCACCGCATCCAAAGCACCCGATTGAGATTTGACTCCGCCCCCCTCAACGCACTCAACATCGGACGAACAGCTGCTTGCTACCAAGCCACCCCGAAACGAACCCATGGACCCTTCACTTGCCAAGCGTGCAAATACACATGCCTCCGAACCTGCAAACCACCCACCGGACCTCACAACAACAACAACCACCTCAAGTGCATCCTCCTCAACACACGTTCCATCCACAAGCACGCCGTAGAACTGTGGGACCTCCTGGACACAACAGCACCAGACGTCGCCTTCCTCACGGAAACCTGGATGAACACTTCCTCTGCCCCAGACATCGCCATAGCCATCCCGGACGGCTACAAGATCACCGGGAAAGACCGTGTCAACCAAACCGGAGGAGGAATCGCCATCGTCTACAGTAACACCATCAACATCACGACCACAACCGAAGAGACACTCTCCGCCGCTGAACACATACACTTCCAGATTCACACCGACCCCAAGACCACCCTCAGAGGAACACTCATCTACAGACCCCCGGGCCCACGCACACAATTCAGCGAAACCATCGCTGACTTCATCAGCCCGCACGCCCTAGCCTCACCAGAATACATCCTCCTCGGGGACCTGAACTTCCACCTGGAGAAAAACAACAACAACAACACCACCACCCTGCTCGACAACCTTGCCAACCTCGGACTCAAGCAACTGGTGAGCGCCCCCATCCACATCGCTGGCCACACACTCAACCCCATCTTCTCCGTCAGCAACCATGTCTCCTTCAGCCACTCCTCCGGAATACACTGGACCGACCACAGATGCATCCACTTTACCTTCAAAAAGAATACTCACCACCAACGCACGCAACAAATCCCCTGCAGATGCTGGAGCAAAATCACCACAGACCAGATCCTCTCATCACTGAGCCAGAACCCACCTGTCATGATCGCTGACACCAACAACGCAGCCCACAACCTCACACAGTGGATCACCAACTGCGCCGGCATCCTCGCACCACTCAAGAACCCCCCAGGCGTGTCCAACAACAGGAAATCTCCATGGTTCACGGACGCCCTCAAAGAATCTAAGAAACTCTGCCGAACCCTCGAAAAAACTTGGCGCCACGAACGAACTACAGAAAACATGACAACCCTCAAGATCGCCACCCGTGAACACCACCAGCTGATACGCTCCACCAAAAGGACCTCATTTAAAGAGCGACTAGACAACAACACCCACAACAGCAAGGAACTCTTCAACATCGTTAAAGAGCTCTCCAACACCAGCGCCAGCAACAACGACATCACACCATCACAAGAACTCTGCAACTCCCTCGCCACTTTCTTCCATCGTAAGATCGCAGATATACACGACAGCTTCGGACCCCAGACCCAGCCTCCAATCACCGAACCAGCGACGCCCACCACCACCCTCAGCGCCTGGACCCCCATCAGCTCTGAAGACACCACCAACATCATGAACTCCCCCTCGGACCCTTGCCCCCATCACATCTTCAACAAAGCCGACTCCATCATCGCACCCCATCTCCGCAACATCATAAACAGCTCGTTCGCATCAGTCACCTTCCCCGAGAGCTGAAAGCAGGCAGAAATCAACGTTCTGCTGAAGAAACCCACATCCCATCTCTCTCCTTCCCTTCCCGGCCAAAGTCATTGAAAAGACCGTCAATAAACAACTGACTGCTTTCCTCGAGGCAAACAACTTGCTCGACCCATCCCGGTCTGGATTTCGAGCCAACCACAGCACCGAAACCGCCCTCATCGCAGTCACCGACGACATCAGGACCCTGATGGACAACGGAGAAACAACCGCCCTCATCCTCCTGGACCTCTCGGCAGCCTTCGATACCGTATGCCAATCGCACCCTAATAACCCGCCTCTTCACCACTGGGATCCAAGAAAAGGCCCTGGACTGGATCACCTCGTTCCTCTCCGACAGAACCCAGAGAGTCCGCCTCCCTCCCTTCCGCTCAGAAGCCACCAAGATCATCTGCGGCGTACCCCAAGGATCCTCGCTCAGCCCAACCCTCTTCAATATCTACATGAGCCCCCTCGCCTCTCCTACACAGACGACACCCAGCTGATACTCTCCCTCACCAAAGATCCAGCCAGCGCCAAAACCAACCTCCAGGAAGGAATGAAAGACGTCGCAGAATGGATGAAGCTCAGCCGCCTGAAACTGAACTCAGACAAGACGGAGGTCCTCATCCTCGGACAATCCCCTTCTGCCTGGGACGACTCCTGGTGGACCACAGCGCTGGGCACCGCACCGACACCCTCAGATCACGCACGCAACCTGGGATTCATCCTGGACCCCTTCCTCATGACCAAACAAGTCAACGCTGTCTCGTCATCATGCTTCAACACCCTACGCATGCTCCGTAAGATCTTCCGGTGGATCCCCACTGAAACCAGAAAGATGGTCACCCAGGCCCTCGTCACAAGCCGACTGGACAACGGAAACACCCTATACGCAGGAACCACCGCCAAACTTCAGAAACGACTACAACGCACACAGAACGCCTCCGCACGACTCATCCTCGACATCCCTCGACACAGCCACATATCTGCCCACCTGAGAAACCTGCACTGGCTCCCCGTCAGCAAGAGGATAACATTCAGGCTCCTCACCCACGCACACAAAGCACTCCACGGCACGGGCCCCGAATACCTCAACAGCCGCCTCTCATTCTACACGCCCACCAGCCAGCTCTGCTCCGCCAGCCTCGCCCTCGCCACCATCCCACGGATCCGCAGAACCACCGCTGGAGGAAGATCGTTCTCCTATCTGGCGGCCAAATCTTGGAACTCCCTCCCCGCACACCTACGAACCACCCAGGACCATCTCTCCTTCAGGAAACACCTCAAGACCTGGCTCTTCGAGCAGCAGTAGCACCCCCCTCCCTCCTCAGCGCCTTGAGACCCTCACAGGTGAGTAGCGCGCTCTACAAATAGTTTGATTGATACTGCCTGTGTACTTTACTGCCTGAGAAGAAATACAATTTTACAAACAGCATTCTTCTTCGGAAGGAAATCAGGGATCAGCTATAACCATCTTTTAAATGACAGGTGAAGTGCACCGCCAAAACAGCATTTTTTTGTAATTTTGTTTTCATTTGATATTTTATGTTATGGTTCATGATATGAAACAAACACATTTGGAAAGATAACCAATAAATGTGTAGGAGGAAGAAGCCAATGACAAAAGTAACTTAAAAATGTATACAAATCTTGTGAAAACTCGATTTCTAAAGCAGGGATACTTACATTTATTCCGACATGGTTAAGTAGTTACTGTTTGTGACTAATTTGCAACTTTATAAAGATATCATCTGAAGGGGAATTTTGCCTGTATTAGTTAAAATGTTAATGATTAAGGGGTCTATTAGTATGGCAGTGGATGGCCACCGCCGGTGGCCATCCACCCGTGATCGAAAACCGGAAAACCGCCAGTCCAATTAGTATTGCTGTCGTAACCGCAGAGGTGCGATTTTACGCCCGCCAGTTTTCCGGCAATTGCAGTCCACCCGCTTGCCTGGCGGGCGGACCTGGACCACTACAATTGTGGCAGATCAGGGTCAAGCACCGCCGGCACGATTATGATGCCGGCGGTAGCCAGCCTTTCCGCTGCGGTGGAACCGCCATGGAAAGGGTGGCGGAGACATGTTCCGGGGGCCCATTGCGGGCCTCTCATGTGTTGGGGGGGGGGTGGGTGCACTGGGGGGGTATCCATGGCTCCCCCTACATTTCTTTGTGCCAGGTGGCAGGCACTGTGCAGTGCCTGTCTCGCAGGCAGGGTAAATCAAGACATGCTCCTTTTCACAACGCGGCGGTGCTGCTGGCAGCAGCAACCACCGCAATGTTAACCGTTAGAATACGACCGCCCGGTTGGATTTGGCCTGCAGAGGATCCTAATTGGACTGGTGGTTATGCCGCGGTCCTTGCCGGCTACCATGGCGGTTGGGGAGGTTTTCCGACCGCCATCCTAATAGACCCCTGGATAGGATTTGTTTTTTTTCTAAATCGACTATGTTGCTTTTTGAAGACATGGGCAGGTGTACCAACATTTTTCACTGGGTTTGCTTCACAAACAATGATGCAATCCAGTACAAAATGTGTTTTTTGAATTTACTATCCTGCTCAAAAAGTGATTTGTCATGAAATGTTGCCTGTAAGTAACGCAATGCAATGTTTGCATCACTTTGCATCAAGGGAGCGTGCCATGGGTAGTACATGGAGATGGTTTTTGATGTAAAACCCTATCTGCTCTCAATATTAGACAGTGTTTACCCAAACAAATAATGCATCTTGGAGGACGGGGTAAATAAGAGGAATGCGTTTATTTCTACAAACCTTTACAGTGCAGCTCACATCCAAAGTGGGAATTTTTTAAAGTTTGTCTAGGCAAACATTTTGCACTGGAAGGGTAGCCTTCCAGAAAAAAATAACCTGTGACAGACATGACACAGACACCTTTGTACTATGGTGGAAAGTTGTGTGTCTGGCTGTAGGCAGCCTGATTGTGCACCAGTCTCAGTCGCTATGCAAACAGTAACTTCGTTAAATAATTGGCATTGTTCATACAACGTGAAATGTCAAGTACCGTAGTAGGAGTCAAATTCTCCCCACAGCTTGGCTTCTGTGTATGAATATGTCATCGTGACAAAGCAGTGCATGTTTGTAGTCTGGCTGAACATAAATGTGGTTCACTCAGCCAAGCTTCATCATTGAATCCTATTTTGTTTAAGTCAAAATAATCAAATCAGTTCCTTCAAAAGAAACCCATCATTTTCACGGTATAGAGACAAAATATCGACTCCAAAATATCGACTGGACATAATATCGAGTTTTAAATATAGACTGGACAAAATATCGACTGGACATAATATCGACTACAAAAATATCGTATTTCAGGTAAGTGAAGTAATATCGACTGTATAAAATATAGATAGCAAAAATATCGATTTTTTAATAATATATAATATTTTATAGTGTATTTTTATGTAATAATATGTGTGAATAGTGTGTATTAATGTTATAAAATATTTTATTACATGAATTTTGTTTTTATAATAATTGCGTAATGTAATTCTGTAGCGGGTTGTGGGTTTATAGGGGAATAGGGTGGGAAGTAATTTAATAATAATTAATTAATTAATATATGTTTGTTAATATTTTTAATTAATAATTAATTGATAATTAATTAATATTAATTAGTTAATTAATTAATATAAGTTTGAACATATTTTGTATTAGTAAATAATTGTTAATTAATTAATTGTAATTAGTTAATTACATTAATTAGAGTACATTTTTAATATATATAATTTTGTGTTATTTTTAAGTAATTAATTTGGAAAAAATAATATTAATTATTAAAATAATTACAGCTAATGTCCTAATATATTTACTTTATTGTTATTGTTAATTAATAATTAATTGGTAATTAAATAATATTGATACATTTTGGGTAAAGGAGCATTTTTAGGGTTCAGGGTCAGTTTTCAGTTCATGGGTAAAGGGGTATTTTTAGGGTTCAGGGTCAGTTTTCAGTTCATGGGTAAAGGGGTATTTTTAGGGTTCAGGGTCAGTTTTCAGTTCATGGGTAAAGGGGTATTTTTAGGGTTCAGGGTCAGTTTTCAGTTCATGGGTAAAGGGGTATTTTTAGGGTTCAGGGTCAGTTTTCAGTTCATGGGTAAAGGGGTATTTTTAGGGTTCAGGGTCAGTTTTCAGTTTTTGGGTAAAGGGGTATTTTTAGGGTTCAGGGTCAGTTTTCAGTTTTTGGGTAAAGGGGCATTTTTAGGGTTCAGGGTCAGTTTTCAGTTTTTGGGTAAAGGGGTATTTTTAGGGTTCAGGGTCAGTTTTGGGTTTTTGGGTAAAGGGGTATTTTACGGGTTCAGGGTCAGTTTTGGGTTTTTGGGTAAAGGGGTATTTTTAGGGTTCAGGGTCAACAAATAAGATTGTAAAAAATTATTTTTATTATTTTCATTTATTATTTAATTATTATAATTTAATTTAAGTCGTTTTAAGTATATTTTAGTAATTAAAATTTAATATTAATTTAATTTAACACTGTTTTTAATAAAGTCGATATTTTTTACATCTATATTTTTGTTAACGATATTTTGTACTCGATATTTTTGTACTTACCTGTTTGTAGATACAAACTCGATATTTTGACTGTCGAAGTGTCGATATTTTGTCCACGATATTTTGGCAAGTCGATATTTTGTCCCTCGATATTATTTCAGTGATCCAATTTTCACAATTCTAACATAATACATGTGAAGACAAAAATTCTAACATTCTGTTTAACTCTGTAGTCATAAAAAAGATGCTCGGGTGCGCTGACCTACTGCAACTTGGCACAATGGTAATTCGCACCTCCCGCACTGTCCCATATCACACATTTCTGGTGCTCGCTCTATTCTCTGCATATTGTTCATCTCTTTAAATCACTCAAAATAAATATTATTGTGATATTCGAATATATCTTTTAAGAAGTTCACAAATTTTATAAGAACATCCCTCTTCTGTTAAAAATATAGTTCCCTATGCTGTGGGCAGAACATTGCTTCCGTTCACTGTCTGCAAGTACGTAGTCCATAGCACAATACAGCTCTAGGCACTCACACATCTAGCCTTTATCTAAAAGAACATATTCCATAGTGCATATTATTATGTGAACAAAGGCTAAGCAACATAACATTTCTGAACTCCTGATACAAGCATTAAAACTCAACAAAAGGCATTGATGCTGCAGGGGTATTTGCAAAAAACAAACAGATCAGTTTATATCCTATTTCAGTGCAGTGCACCATCATTCTTTAATTGCAGATACGGATCAAAAGGCAATCGTGAAGTATTTTGGGTTTCGACCCTGACCCTAATTGCTTTTAGCAATATTTATAAACCACAAACTATCTTCAGACACAAAAAGTCTAAATTAAATATCTACATGTAAATAAAAAATGAATATTAATAAATAGAAAGGTTCATTTTCATGAAAATATTTGAATAATTACAGGTCTATGCATCTTTCCCTTTGAAATGTCTGTCCTTTCTGCATATAGCCATGTCTGAACTGGAGTTGTAGAGTGGGTGTGAGTGTTTGATTGGTACAGATGCTCTGTCCATTACCACCCCCTTTTGTACCGCTTTGGGCCGCCATAAGTGTGGCAGGGTATGCTCAGACGTGAGTCCCTTGCTCACTTTGCCACTGGATTCAAGCAAGCCGGGCTAAAGACGGCTGGAATGCCAGAAACCGGTCCTCCGAAGCTTTTTTCCGGTCCAGGGAAGGCATGGCTTGGCAGTTCGGGCTGGACTGTTCCCATGAGGCACAGGGTCAGACTGATTTGCATATAGCCATGTCTGAACTGGGGTGGCAGAGTGGGCTAAAGAACGGTGATGGATTAAACTCAGATCGTTTGACTGGGTGTGAGTGTTTGATTTGTTTAGATGCTCCGTCCATTAACACCCCCTTTTGTACCGCTGTCCTTTCTGCTGCTAGCATGAGATTCTGGTCAACAACCTGTGTTTAAATGCAAAGTGTGTTTACACTGCAGTACCGTCACCTGTCTACGGGGGCAGAGCTGAGCACAAATATAAACACACTTGGTGAAACACAGGTCCCCACAAGGCAATTTTTTTTAAAGTTTTAAAAATTTACACAGATGTTACTGAACATGATAAAAACTGAGGCAAGTTACCCCAAATTCCGCAAGATGCTTAAAACCTGGCTATTTGACAAATAAGTATTTTCCCGGCGTTGCTGTTGATGGCTTTTTCATCTACACCGGGAAACCCTTTGTGGGTAGCTGTCGCGCAATAGAAATTCAAAAAATAATAATAATAATACTGACGCCATTTGTTATCATTTAGAAGACATTGCCTTGTGGGGACCTGGGTTCAAGTCCCCACAGTGCACTCAAGTCCCCACAGCGTGAGTGTGTTATCACACCCAAGTCCCCACAAGGATCGTAACACAAACCCACACACACAACCACACTAACACCCAACCACACACAACCAAACACACACAACCAAACACAAACACACACAACCACACACAACCACACACACAACCACAAGCACCCACACAACCACACACACAACCACACACAACCACAACCACACACACACAACCACACACACTACACAACCACACACACCACACACACATCCACACACAACCACGCACACAACCACCCACACACAACCACACACACAACCACACACACACACAACCACACACACAACCACACACACAACCACACACACACACAACCACACACACACAACCACACACACAACCACACATACAACCACACATACAACCACACACAACCACACACACACAACCACACACACACAACCACACACACAACCACACACACAGCCACACAACCACACACACAACCACACACACACACCACACACATAACCACAAAACCACAACCACACATACAGCCACACACACAATCACAAAACCACAACCACACACACACAACCACACACACAACCACACACACACAACCACACACACAACCACACAGTCAGTGCACACTTTCACCAGGCACAGACACCATCAGTCGTCAGTGCACGCGTTCACCGGGCACAACCACCAGCCATCAGTGCATGCTTCCACCAGGCACACACCACCAGCCGTCACTGCACACTTTCACCAGGCACACACTCACCACCAGCCGTCAGTGCACACTTCCACCAGGCACACACACACACACCAGCCGTCAGTGCACGCTTTCACCAGGCACACACCACCAGCCATCAGTGCATGCTTTCACCAGGCACACAAACCACCAGCCGGCAGTGCACACTTACACCAGGCACACACACCACCAGCCATCAATGCACACATCAATTGTTAACGCATCCACAATTAACTATTGTAGCAATCGCAGTATGGCGCACTTTACTTTTAAACATATTCATCTAAAGCGCAGCATGCCACCATTGCTACAAAAATAAATACACATTTTTTTGGCCTACAATTAATAGACTTTTGTTGCAATTGGTGTTGCAATATTTAGCAATGCCAATAGCTCAAACTTAATTAATGCAAGACCTATTGCATTGCAAATGCTTGTTAAATGCAGAAGGCGGCTTCGGCTGAGTCCCCTTGAACTCTGGGGAGTTAATTGCCTTAAAGCTCGCTTTTAAACGAAGCAATTGAAACAAATAGTAAGAGAAAAGGGCAGCAATTTAAGAAAAATACAGACATTCCCGCCTTTGGAAGGTGAAGGGTTGGAAAGGAGAAGGGATTATTCCATTCGAGGGGAAGGGAGAAATGAAAGGTCATTAACATTAAAATAGTTTGGACAAAAGGAGATGGTACCAGTAAATATGAATGGTTGGTTCAGAAGTTAAACGTTCCAGTGCACTCATCCTACGTTAACTACATTTCGCAAATAAGGCATTAACATTCCGTGCCCGTGAATTCCGCTTCCACCCCATTAGTTTCGCCAACTAATCGCCATTGGTTTCTACTCGATGTAAGGAAGTGTCTTCATGACACTGGGGGCATCTAATAATTTATTGATTCCCTCCACCCCAGTGGTCGAAGTGGGGGGAAAAAAGTAGGGGAACTGTGGGCGGAGACTCAGGGGGCGGTAATAAGAGGATTGGATTAGTGGGCGGAGTTGGAGGTGTGGCTAGAAATAGCAAAACATACCAATTTTTAGTATTTTAGAGAGCTCGATATTCACATATACTGAACACATTGGTGGCACTGTGAATGGAAAGGCGGGGCATGAACTGCACATCTTGTGATTCGGAGCGAAAGGCAAGAACAAAATCTAACCGAGAGGGAAAACACTGAAAGCAAAAATGAGGCTTCTCGTTTAGCATCTCAGTTTGAATGTAATTGTTAAGTCAAAAATAACTCATCTTTGCAGTTCTATGAAAGCAGCAGAAATATACATGTGATGTGCGTGTAGGCCTAAATATCTATTTGCAATCTCCAGTTTTTCCAAATGCCATCCCACCTACCTTTAAGTGCACGTTTCAGCACACCCATCAAATCACTTAAAGCTGTGCCCCCGAGGTCCAGAGCACGGCCCAAAATATACATGAAAAGCTCTAACTCTCTTTCAAACGACCCTGCAAGCCAGGTTTTTTGATGCAGCCTCCTTTGACCGAGCGGGGTGCTGAGGACTAAGCCGCACCTATTAACAAAACCTCTATGTTCTTCAGACTCTGAGTGGCCCAGGATATCTCATGTTACCCAGCCCATTAGACGCAGATCTGCGCGCGCTTGTTTTGGTAATGTTGTGAGTGTGGCTGCATGCAGTGTGAGTGTGGCTGCATGCAGTGTGAGTGTGGCTGCATGCAGTGTGAGTGTGAGTGTGGCTGCATGCAGTGTGAGTGTGTGTGGCTGCAAGCAGTGTGAGTGTGGCTGCATGCAGTGTGAGTGTGTGTGGCTGCAAGCAGTGTGAGTGTGGCTGCATGCAGTGTGAGTGGCTGCAAGCAGTGTGAGTGTGGCTGCATGCAGTGTGAGTGTGGCTGCATGCAGTGTGAGTGTGGCTGCATGCAGTGTGAGTGTGGCTGCATGCAGTGGGAGTGTGGCTGCATGCAGTGGGAGTGTGGCTGCATGCAGTGTGAGTGTGGCTGCATGCAGTGTGAGTGTGGCTGCATGCAGTGTGAGTGTGTGTGGCTGCATGCAGTGTGAGTGTGGCTGCAAGCAGTGTGAGTGTGGCTGCATGCAGTGTGAGTGTGGCTGCATGCAGTGTGAGTCTGGCTGCATGCAGTTTGAGTCTGGCTGCATGCAGTGGGAGTGTGGCTGCATGCAGTGTGAGTCTGGCTGCATGCAGTGTGAGTGTGGCTGCATGCAGTGTGAGTCTGGCTGCATGCAGTGTGAGTCTGGCTGCATGCAGTGGGAGTGTGGCTGCATGCAGTGTGAGTCTGGCTGCATGCAGTGTGAGTGTGGCTGCATGCAGTGTGAGTGTGGCTGCATGCAGTGGGAGTGTGGCTGCATGCAGTTTGAGTGTGGCTGCATGCAGTGTGAGTGTGGCTGCATGCAGTGTGAGTGTGTGTGGCTGCATGCAGTGTGAGTGTGGCTGCAAGCAGTGTGAGTGTGGCTGCATGCAGTGTGAGTGTGGCTGCATGCAGTGTGAGTGTGGCTGCATGCAGTGGGATGAGGTATCACGCAACAGATGTTGTGGGGTGCCCGCACCTTCCCGCTCACGCGCACCCCATGCATGTTTTCCCCTCTTGTGGGTATGTCAGGGAGTTGACCATGTGCTGCTCCTACACCGGTGGCTTTCACCCCCTCCCCCACCACATCCTGGACTTTTGTTTGAGGCCCCCATAAGTAAAGATCCGATAGCTGCCCAAAGCACGGATGGAGCCTGGAAGCACACACTGTTCTCCTGGCGCTGCTCGTAGCCTGGGCCACTTCGGGCAAAGCAGAGGCTACCAATGTCAGGCATTACCTGTACACCGTGAGTACTGACAGAGAAGTGGAGGTAAGTCTGCTCACCCTTCCTTACTGTGACCGTTGGGGCTTCAAAAAAGGAGGCGGTGTTTAGCAAGCACAGTGAATACTGATTCCACAAGGCGAGGTGTTTACTGGGTGGAGTAAATTCTTCTGATTCTGTGTTTTGTAGGGTAAAATGAGGCATAACCAGTGGATTCGTTATTTGTCACGCTGAAAAATTCATATTTTGCCTTTTTACGTCACATTTTATCTTCATACATTCTGGCAGTTTGACCTGCCAAGATCTGTCGCAGTTCGATAATTATCACTCGACTCTGAATTCTTCTCCACACTCGGAATAAGGGCCCTAAACAGAAATGGATGTTTAAGGCGAGAAAGACAGGCAGCTCACTTTCAACCCTTTTGTATGTGAGGTTTGTGTTACTCTGGACTCAGTGGTGCAGGAGTTGCCCATATGAGAGAACAGTTCGAGCCAAAGCACCCTTTTACCCCCAGGCATGACGTATAGGGTCAGCCAGGCACGTGACGTCACTAGCCTGCAGCTCCGAAGAGGAAGCGGGGTCCTTCTAAAAGGAGGACCTTGTAATTAGATAGTGCATGAATGGGTAAGTGGAGCTGTTAAGATCAACCCCACTCCCATGTAAGAGGGTAGATTCACGAGAAGAGGATGGCAAGTTTCTGAGAAGCAATCAACCCTCATATCAACCCCACTCCCATGTAAGAGAGTAGATTCACGAGAAGAGGATGGCAAGTTTCTGAGAAGCAATCAACCCTCATATCAGCCCCACTCCCATGTAAGAGGGTAGATTCACGAGAAGAGGATGGCAAGTTTCTGAGAAGCAATCAACCCTCATATCAGCCCCACTCCCATGTAAGAGGGTAGATTCACGAGAAGAGGATGGCAAGTTTCTGAGAAGCAATCAACCCTCATATCAGCCCCACTCCCATGTAAGAGGGTAGATTCACCAGAAGAGGATGGCAAGTTTCTGAGAAGCAATCAACACTCATTTTGTTGTCTTTTATTAAAGGTACAAGATGCTCTCCAAAACGAGGGCTGTTTGAATTTATTGTCATAAGAACATTCCGGGGCCTGGCTGCAGAGTGTGGTGAAGAGGCCTGAGACACCCACATGCCCCAGATATTCATGGTTGTGGAGCTGCGCGGGGCGGCCTGAGTGGATGGAACAGCATGGACTGAAGCAGGAAACTAGCCGGCAAGCAACCACACCTTTCCTTGTGTGACACAAAGCACCTGAAAAGATGACTTTGTGCATCCAAGAAAGCTACCAGTGCTCTCCTGCTGAGGGTGCAGGTAGCATGAGGGCCACAGAGGGTAGGAAGGCTGATCTCTTGGCTCAAGTCAAGCATGAAAAGCATTTTTGGGAAAAAGAGGAGGCACGGCTTGAGGGCCATGGCTTCCTAATAAAAGAGTATTGTGGCATTGAAAGTGCGGAGACTTCACTTGTAAGACCATTCCTGATTTTTCAGATAAGGTTTGAAGAAGGAATATTTTACTCTCTAGTTTTCGGGGTTAGGAGTAAAGTTTTTTCATAAGTATTTAAAAAGTAATTCTGTTTCCAGAAAGGGTTTAATTTTAGGGAGGTAAAAAAAGTGAAATATGCTTTTATGTTTACACCTCATATTTCTTTTATGCTGCCCATGCTTTGGTTGTAGATGGGTCATTGCATAGGTTACATGATGCATCTGAAAGTCATTCTTCCCGATCAGGCAACAACAGCAGAACGTGGTCGTGGGGAACGCCACTGACCTCGGCAGGAGGACAGTGTGGGTTGGAAGCCTGGGTTGAGTTTTGTGCATCTGTTACTGTCCATCGCAGCTCTCTTTTACAGATCTCTCGCTATTCGCTGTCCATCGCAGCTCTCTTCTACAGATCTCTCTCTATTCGCTGTCCATCGCAGCTCTCTTCTACAGATCTCTCTCTATTCGCTGTCCATCGCAGCTCTCTTCTACAGATCTCTCGCTATTCGCTGTCCATCGCAGCTCTCTTCTACAGATCTCTCTCTATTCGCTGTCCATCGCAGCTCTCTTCTACAGATCTCTCTCTATTCGCTGTCCATCGCAGCTCTCTTCTACAGATCTCTCTCTATTCGCTGTCCATCGCAGCTCTCTTCTACAGATCTCTCTCTATTAGCTGTCTGTAGCTGTGAACTCCTGCCGATTGTCCTCTTCTTTTGTTTGCCCTCTCCTGGTGCAGAGCGTCTTTACCATCCTTTTGATTCGATGGCTTGTTTACTTCCGTAGAAGACATTGTGAACCAATTTATTTTTATTTTTCGATCAACACTTTGGGAGTAGATGTGCTTTCTTGCTCTCTAACATATATTTGCTAACCCCTACAGTCCCGCCCTCGACTCTTTCCATGTTGATTCCTCCTGAGTGTGTCTGTTGCTTGTCTCACGTCTCCTCTTCTGGTTGCTTTTTAGGGCTCGCCTATTCCATTCCGCAAGGAATGAATAGGACGAGACTATTGGGGCTAAACTAAGAGCTAAACTAAGCTCTGAGAAATATGGATTTCCAGAAGTGCATGTGATCTTGTGAACGCGCTTCTATCCGCCTGCCTCGCATCACCACATGAAACCCATTTGTTGCTTGTTCACACTTCTTTCACGGCCGCGAGGCCGTGCGTGCTTCAAAGGGATTCTCCTCTCCTAATTATTCACTGCCCACGGCCGGCGGTACTTTCACTTTCACGGCCGCCAGGCCGTGTCTCGCATTTCTCCTCCCCACATTTACAGTTCTCTCCCTCGTGTGCTTCCCCCAACATACCCCTCTTGGTGCCAATAAGCTTTGTTTGATCTTATGATGGTAAGTTGCTTCCAGAAGGGGGGATTCTCTTAGGGTAGCCTTAGATTTCAGGGCCAGCCACCCATGTGACCGCTTTGACATTTTTTTTTCTTTATCAGCCACTATAATTATGTGAGACTGCAATCTCAGCGTTTATTCTTACTTCTTCTCGTTGTGTTCTGGGAAAAGAGGTTAAATAGGAAGCTGGTGGGCTCCGCTGATGCGTTTTGGCAGATGGCAGTTTAATGTTGCGGCCGCCGAGCAGCTGAACATTCTGCTACTCTCCACTCCATTCCACGCAATTATAAATAAGACGGTTTCCGCGCGCAGCATAATCTGTTGAGCACATGGTCCTCACAGCATGCTTGCTAAGTGCTTCTGGGAAGATAACATCTGCCAGCAAGCGGGAGCATGTATTTAACCCTGAATTCTCTGTATGCCTCTGCTTGGAAATTGCATGCCACATTAGTCAGGCGTTTTAGCTCATAAGCCTTCCGTAAGCAGAGCTACATTTCAGCCTCTGTAAACAATTACTTTCCAGGCAGTTTATTGTCCCGGCCGTCGAGCATCCTTTATCTCTGGTGGTTATTGCCCATCCCCCATTCACCACTCTCCCGTACGCAGGAGCGGTCCTCTCTCGCTCCTCTTTCATCTCTGCAAAGACCCTGCCCACTTTTGCTCTTGTGTCTCATTTGCAGGGTCAGCCAGGGCTCTTTCGCATGGCCCATCTCATCTCTCCATCTGGGCCCTCGTGTAGCCCCCCGCTATAAATAGGCTCTGCCCCCTTATTTGCACGGTGTACTCTGCAGTAGCGTCTCCCTCCATTCCCGCGCATTTGTGGGAACACATGAAGGAAGTGTAATGTTCGATCGGGCACAGGGCAGTGGGGTTCATGTCTGAGCCCTTTTAGTCGAAACAATAACAGGGGGTTGAACTGTCCCTAACCCCACTTAAGGGGAATTTAGCGTTGGGCCCTTTTAGACCTCCCCCCCCATTTGGTGCACACTGTGGTGACGTCACCAGGAAGCAGTGATTTGTCTGAAAAATAATAAGTGAAAGGTCCATCTGGTTTCTCCAAGTGAGCTAAAACTACAGCTCCCAGAATGCATAGTTTCGGGTGTCAAATGACAGTTCAGGATTGAAGAAGACATAAGAGTCTGCCGACATAGAGTGGACGGAATTTTAACCAGGTCAATTAACCAGATAGGAGGATGGGGGAAAACCTATATGTAGCCTTTAGCATGGTAAACAAATCAGGAAGGGTTTAGAGCTGTAATAGCATTATGGGCCCTACTTATGGGCTGGTATAGTGTGAGTCTTGAACCAAGATCTATGCCAGAGCCCCTGGAATTATGTGGCAATGGAAGACCGAAGTATGCAGCTAGATTGATAGAATTATAGGACAAGAACAATGCAAATTAGGAGGCATAACAGCACACGCTGAAGCAGTATTATATTGTGTTTGTATCATTTCAGCTCTGGGTCCTGTTTGGGCAAAGTTTAACACACTAGCTCCAGTTTATCACGTGCAATTAGTGATCCACAACTGAAAGGTATCCTGTTACCTTTGCACGGCATTTATCGGTCACTGTGTGGAGCTAAGCGTTCTCTTCAGTGACTTTTGATATGCTTGAGCTAGAAACGTTGTGATTTTTTTGTGAAATCTGCAGTTTATGCAGCTGGAAAACGTGGCATCCACAGAGGCACTTAATTCCTCTTTTTTGGCGTCCACGACTTGTAGTTATGATCTTGCTTTTAAAAAAACAACAAAAATGTAACTAATAATAACTTCTTTTTATTTGGTGGAGCCACATGTGCCTTTTCCAAATACCTGTCAATACCATGTGTTATTGCTACCAAATTTAAGAGCGCCTAGTTACTCTCACATCACCGCACGTTTCAGCAACGAACGTTCCACTCACTGAACCAACTTTCCGGCTTAAAAAAACAAGCATTTACAATGCAATGGTCTCGGCATTATTAAAGGTAGAGCTATTGGCATTGCTCATGACATCATTTTTTTTTTTAAATCATAAATAAATGGCATTATTTCTTAATTGTTTGCATATGCGAAACCTATTGCATTATCACCCACACACAGGGGGCAGGAGAGCAAGCACAACGAACGAGGGGGCAGGGTAGCAAGCACTGCGAAGGGTTAGGGGAGCAGGCACAGTGAGGGGGCAGTGGCAGGAGAGCAAGCCCAAGCAACGAGGGGCAGGAGAGCAAGCCCAAGCAACCAGGGGCAGGAGAGCAAGTACAAGCAACCAGGGGGTAGGAGAGCAAGCACAAGCAACTAGGGGGCAGGGGCAGGGGCAGGAGAGCAAGCACAAGCAACCAGGGGGCAGGGGCAGGAGAGCAAGCACAAGCAAACAGGGGGCAGGAGAGGAAGCACAGTCAGGGGGCAGGGGCAGGAGAGCAAGCACAAGCAACCAGGGGGCAGGGGCAGGAGAGCAAGCACAAGCAACCAGGGGGCAGGAGAGCAAGCACAAGCAACCAGGGGGCAGGAGAGGAAGCACAGTCAGGGGGCAGGGGCAGGAGAGCAAGCACAAGCAACCAGGGGGCAGGGGCAGGAGAGCAAGCACAAGCAACCAGGGGGCAGGAGAGCAAGCACAAGCAACCAGGGGGCAGGAGAGGAAGCACAGTCAGGGGGCAGGGGCAGGAGAGCAAGCACAAACAACCAGGGGGCAGGGGCAGGAGAGCAAGCAAAAGCAACCAGGGGGCAGGAGAGCAAGCACAGTCAGGGGGCAGAAGATCAAGCACAACCAGGGGGCAGGAGAGCAAGCACAGCCGGGTGTTTGGGGATCCGGGGCTCTTCCGGCACATCTCCTGAGATGGAGAGACCCCAACAAATGCGACCATGCCACAGTTGGTGAGATGGCGGGGCAGATATACGCTGACAGGGTTCAGTTTTCATCACTGAGAATGAATCCAAAACTCACCCAGCTCTATAACCTAAATCATGTGTAAAGCACATACCAGTTGTTTAATTGGCACTTTAAGTATGCATCATTAATCGACTAATTTCCTAAATCGGAAAAGAGTGATACACTGAGTCAGCCAGGCCGTGTTTTTCACGTTACACGCAGTTCTAGGCAGCAAGGACCCAACCCACTGAGCTATCTTTGCCCCAGTGCAGGCAGCTGAGATCCAGTGTAACTTAGAGCGCTCGAAGGCCGAGGGGTCTTTGTCAAGTCCATTGAGTTATACCCCTGCCTCTCTCCCAACCTGATTTAATTTTACCATGTAACCATTAACCTGCTATCCCCAGGGAACTGACAGCAAGATAAACCGCGCATGCGCAAGATCGGTCTGCGGGTCGCTCATTTAGTAGCCAATTAAGAGAGCTGGGATTTCTCCATTCTAATACTCCGTGTCACGCTCAACCATCTTTCCTAAACTTTTGACCCGATTTAGTCTTTTTTGGCACACAAATGAAACACACGTGCAATAAAAGCTTTTTTGCAAGCATTAATTCCACCTCGTTGCTCACAGAATGAGCACTGGTGGAATATTATGTATTTAAGGTGCAGTAACTTGTATGGCTGCTATTGTACAATCTGTATTCGCCCATGTGCCCCTTGCCATGTTGTCCGTCCTCAATGTCTGTCTGATGCCTCTGTACTTGCTGTGAAGCGCTCTGATAACCTCGGGTCCAGCTAGCGCTATACAAAACTTTAATAAATAAAAAAAAAAATTTAATGAAGTGCTCGCATGTTTAGCGTTAAAAGTAGGATCAAGGGCTGTTTGGTGGGGCACCCTGCATAAGTAAATGAAAAACCCTGCTCGTGCCAGATACGTTTCCGAAGCAGGGTGAACATGCTTACACTTTGTAGTTTCTGGATATTTACTTGCCTCGTGCATAAAGTCCCCAACCCTGGAAACACATAGATTTGCTCCAGTACTTTTCCATTAATCGCCCCCATATTTAATGGGAGCAGGGACGCGGGTTCTCCGAAAATAAATATATCACCATGGAGAAAAAAATAAGAATTTGCCAGTATTCATTACCATTTTTTTGGGCAGTATTATGTAGCACGAACTCGACCCGAATGTATTGGAGCGCTTTGCATGAGCACCAGTTACATTACACCAGACACAATCATTTTTGGGCGATTTGCCAAGAATCACAGGATGTTGAGCAGACGCCGAGACTCGAGCCTGGTTCCCCAGCTCCAGAGTCGGCATTTATTAATGAATGACGAGCTGTTCCCCAAAACCTGCTGCACTGGGCCAACTGTTGTGTAGGCCTGCTCCCTCACTGTCTGCTTATTCACAGGTAGTGACCAGGAGTCAGTAAACCCAGGGGACTCACTGCTTCTCCTTTTTTCCAGTTGGTCAAATTTCCTCACCCCCCTGTATCTTGGCTACCAAGCCTGACAACACGACCCATGCATTAAAAAATAAAAAGGGCTGTCACCCAGTAATTAGCTGCAGAAAGATAAAACTCGAATACTGTGGGTACCCAGTGCAATCTGATCACAGCTGTCAATGTGAAAACGGCTGGACCGGTCTTTCATCCTCTCGATGTCGATAAAAGGAGAACAAACGTGACGTCAAGAACGATACCGAAAGTGTTAAAGTGCAACTCTTAACGGAGGTGTGAACTGCACAAGGAGCCGGGGATAGCCTTCACAAATGCAGCCCAAGTCCTGCTATAAGCAGTGGAGGCTCCTTGGGACAAGAGAGTCTGATCACTCGGGGGGGGGGGGGGGGGGGGGGAAAGCTTGTTTCCGGTCCAGGAAAGATATGGCTTGGCAGTTCGGGCTGGACTGTTCCCATGAGGCACAGGGTCAGACTGATTTGCATATAGCCATGTCCGAACTGGGGTGGCAGAGTGGGCTAAAGAACGGTGATGGATTAAACCCAGATCTGTGACTTGGGGTGAGTGTTTGATTGGTTTAGATGCTCTGTCCATTACCACCCCCTTTTGTGCCGAGTCGGATCACTCGGACATTATTTGTTTTTCTGCTTGTTTAAGATGCCCAGAAGCTGTTTTTCGTCAGCAGGGGATGGTGGCTCATCAAAGGCAGCAGCCGTACCATCAGGGCTTTGGAGGGCAACCCGGCCCAGGGGGTGGGTCATTTGGCTCCTCGAAGTCAGCAGACTAATTACTACACACTTCAAAGAAACGAGTAGAAGTCCCTCCCTGTTTCCCCCCCAAAAAAGCGATTTGGGTAATCTCAGCCAGCAGCCGAGCTCAGATACAACCACTTTTACTAACAGTGGATAAAAAAAAAACATGTAGAACCGTTTTTTTTCTGCAGAATGTAAAGGGTCCCCAATAGAAGAAAAGAAACAAACTTATTTTTTTTAAGTCCTGCCACTTTACCGAGGGAACCGCGAAATGACATACAATTTGCCCCGCTCTTCCACGTCTAGCTCTGGCTATAAATAACGGCAACACGTTTTTGAATTGTGCAGTGTCCTTCGTGCTCTCTTCCTGCCCACGCCGGAAGCACGGTGCGCCACGCACTATAAACACACCCTTCTAATCAATGTGCAGGATTCCTAAGGGTGGGGAAGGCACAAAGCCCGCCTCACCCTGGAGCCGAGTAAAAATACAGACCCTTGAAAGCTTCACTAGTAAAATATCAACATGCAATGATTTGGCACGATCCTGGTGAGAACGCTGCCTCTACGAAAATATACAAACTACTGAAGGCACACATGAACCCAACTGTTTGTGATTATACCCTCAGCTCCAGAGACTTCAGCGAGCTAACAGAGGCTGCTTGGGTATATTGATTTTAGCGAGTCGTCCTAGTGCATTCATGTTATCAACGCATTAAGTGGTCAAAGGAAAAAAGCACTGGTGGAACATAAAATCTCGGCTCCGCCCACTGCTTACGCAGTGCGACGGAAGCCTCAACCTAAAAATAAAAAGAGTAACAGAATGCAGTAAACACAACAACTGGGCGTACTACTCACACGTGTGATGGGCAATTTGAGAGCTATGAAAAGCTAAAACGGTATTATTTTTCCACATTTACTGTGGGTGGTATACTTCTCCCTAAGTCAGGACTGTAATTCAGCAGGCTCCGCTCTTCAGCAGTTAAAACTCAGAAGCTTCCAGCAGCAGCCACTGAACCCTTTGAGCTATCCTCTACTTTAAATCCACCCCAAGTACAGTAGCTTCGCTGTGAGGTGTTTCTGACTACAGTTCCTTTTGACTTACTACATGAGTTCAAACCCCCACCTCTCCATCTCTCTGGAACGCCCTTCCCCTGGACATAAGGTCGGCCTCGCTCTACACCCACTTCAGATCCCTCCTTAAGACTCACCTATTTCGCTCTGCGTACAATTAAAATTAATACTATCCTCCGTTTTGCCGGTCCCACTTACTCCCCCTCGTTTTCACCCTTGCCTCTGCTTTCTTCTCCCTCGCACTGCGCAGGAAGCTGCCTACTGTCCTTTTGCTTCAGCGCCAAGAAACTGTATAAGTGTACGCTGCGCTTTATAAATGCCTTTCACATCACATCACCCCACCGGGAAACTCCTCGTCCTGCTATTGTGTAAACTTCTGCAATTGGCCGATTTAATATCGGTTGACCTGGTGTTTTGCAACCAGCTGATGTGAACTACCACAGGGGACTGAAGAGAACGTGTTTTATCAAATGCTTTCTGCCACGGCCTTCGGCTTCACAGCGCAGTGACTCGTAGGCGCTATTGAACTACACCACAGAGATGCACATTTGATCGACTTCGGAAGGATGAGTGTCTTTGTTGCCGCGCTCCGGTTTCGCACCTGCGGACTGCACAATGATGTCAGCAGCAGATGGGCCTTTTCATTGCTTTAAAGCTAGCTTTCTAAGCCCAAAAGTCTGTTTTGTAGGGAATACCCACCCCTACTGTGGCTTTCTTCTACCTTAATGATGCTTCCCGTTGAGGGGAGTGTGTGTGAGGCAAAGGGTGGAGTCGAGTCTCGAAGTCGAGTCAGGCTGGGGCTGAAGGGGAGTGTGTGTGAGGCGAAGGGTAGAGTCAAGAGTCTCGAAGTCGAGTCAGGCTGGGGCTGAAGGGGAGTGTGTGTGAGGCGAAGGGTAGAGTCAAGAGTCTCGAAGTCGAGTCAGGCCTGGGGCTGAATGTCTGGTTTATTAGGTCTCGCGACCTATCAATGCGCGCAAGCGCATTGAGCGGAGCGAGAATTCATGTCCTCAAAATCCTCGTCAAACCAAGGGCTTCTTGCTGCGGTTTTGTTTGAGTTCACGTGAATCACGTGACCAAACAAGCAAGCGCATCAGCCTCCCTCCCTCCTAATTGCATTTTTTTTAACGGCCGCACAGCACATCAAAGGGCTTCTCCCAGCGTGTGCTGTGCGGCTTCTCCTCCCCTAATTATTCATGGCTCAGTTTCCCGGCGCACGCATTTGTTTCATGGCTCAGTTTCCCGGCGCAAGCATTTGTTCACATTTTTTTGGTTCTTGCCTTTCATCTCCTACCCGTCTTATCCCATTGTTAACATTTCTGCACCTCCGTCCGTCTGTCTATACGTCTCTGCTTTTTAGTACATGCCCTTTTCCCTCTCAGTTTTTGTAAGCGAACTTGCTAACTGTCCTGTCATGTGCTGTTCTTTATAGTGTCTGGCACGCATTTGTTTCATGGCTCAGTTTCCCGGCGCACGCATTTGTTCACATTTTTTTTGTTCTTGCCTTTCATCTCCTACCTGTCTTATCCCATTGTTAACATTTCCGCACCTCCGTCCGTCTGTCTATACGTCTCTGCTTATTAGTACGTGCCCTTTTCCCTCTCAGTTTTTGTAAGGGAACTTGCTAACTGTCCTGTCATGTACTGTTCTTTATAGTGTCTGTTACGCACTTATTTTCATGATCGGCGGTGCAGCGCCTCACGTGCACAAGCAGTGCTTGCAATGTAACATGCACTTCCTCCTTCATTTCAGGCACACAATTCCCCCAACCCTGCAGAGCGTGCCCCCACCCTCCACTCGCTCATCTCAGTGCCACCTCCTCCAGCTCATAAGTCCCCACTTTCCTCCCCAGGTCACCAGGCTTCGCCCTCCGCTTGGGAAGCCGAAACCTATGCGTTCTATGCCTGTTTTCACTTGTTGCTCTAAATATAGATTTGCACAAGCAAGATCTCCCCATAGAAGTTTTTCAAATAGGCGTAAATCGTATTTGATTCTAAAATTGGGAAACTTGGCTATGCGCTCCTGCTGGGTACCCTCACTGCCTTGCATCCCAGAGGTTCACCAGCATTCTTAATCAGATCACAAAAACACCAGAAAACATTAAGTGATGTAATAGAAATACTTAACACTTGCAAGCTCTAGATCCATCTAGCCAAAATGAAAACAAATAAACAGCTTTTATGGCGGCATCAGCACAATGCACTTTTTTGGTCACTGCTGCTTTTTTATGTTAACCTGGCACGGAGTCTGAGAAAGTCCATGAATGCCAAGGTTGATTTGTGGCACCAAGGAGGTATCATCCATCAGGTATGGATTGAAGTAATCCACAGCCTGAGGACCTCACAGTAATAGAATGTTGTGATCCACGAGTTCATGACACACTGTGTTAACCATTCACTCTAGAACATATAATTTATGGCCATCGTTTGCACAATTATCTAGTGTAAAAATCTGGCATGATGCTGCCCTCTGAGACCCACGTTGGACATCCTGCACTTGGGAGACAAACGCTGCACTTTCAAACTGGCATGTTCTACCTTCAAGGCCCTTTCGGATGCAGCCCCCGCGTTCATCTCTTCGGCTTTGTCCCGTCACATCCCTTCTAGAGCTCTTCGCTCAGCATCACTTAATCTCCTCGAGGTCCCCAAATTCAAAAGAAAAAAGCACGGTGGCCTGAGCTTCTCTGTCCAGGCCCCCTCCACCTGGAACTCCCTGCCACCTTCACTCCGTATCTGCCCAAAGTACGACTGTTTCCGCAGACTTTTAAAAACCCTGCTCTTTCAATCCGCATATGACTAACCCTCTCACTCTGGATCACGTTACCTGTCAATGAGCGCCAGGAAACCGATGGTGATAGTGCGCGTTACAAATAATTTTAACGTTTAACGTAACGGAGACAGCACTTAGAAACAGACACGAAGCACCGTGAAACTTACATTCATAAGAGCTCCAATTATTGCATATTGTTCACAAGATGTACACCGCCGAACTGTCCATTCCACTCAGAAATTATAAAATAAATCTGAATTTGATATTGTCGTCTGGGGTCGGGCTTGTAAGTGTCATAAAAGTGCACTCTGTGACGTTGCAATAGCACAATTTAGGCGTTCCTGGTCACATTCGACATCATTCTACCATGCATTTAAACCATGCCCCCCCTCACCCCAGACGCTCAATACTACAGTCAATAAGCCCCCCCACCACCACATACACGCTTTCCCCCAACCCTGCAGAGCATGCCCCCCACCCTCCACTCGCTCATCTCAGTGCCACCTCCTCCAGCTCATAAGTTCCTCCAACTGCAAACAGCGAAGGGAAGGGACGGGTTTATTACTTTGCTCGGGGTTTTGGTTCCCGGGGACCCAATGAATGCGTTCCTGGCTGCCTCCCCCCCCCTGGCCCTGCAAACGCTTCCCATTAGCAAGAGGCGCTTCGAGTTTTACATCTCATGAGCGATGT
This sequence comes from Lissotriton vulgaris, assembly GCF_964263255.1. Lineage (NCBI taxonomy): Eukaryota > Metazoa > Chordata > Amphibia > Caudata > Salamandridae > Lissotriton > Lissotriton vulgaris. Next base: position 353,122,216 of record NC_141686.1, read on the forward strand.
GTCGGACAAGCCACGTAATCCGGCCCTGATCTTCGGTTCCCCTCGCAGATCCCTGCTCGGAGCTCTCACTGCCAAGCAGCCCCGAGTTAAGACATCACTCATGCAGCGCCTTCCACCATTAATGTTATGTTCGTTTTCATTGTGGTGCGTAATGTTATTTTGTGGTGTGGCCTATTATAGAATGTCAGTTATGTTGTGTTGTGCTGTGGCAGTTTATGTTATGTTACAATTATTGACATCTTATTTACGGTATGTTATCTTGTGCTATTTTATATTTTGTTATGCTATGTTACAGTCATTTATGTTATGATATATTAATTAGCTTTGTCTAGCACCAGACACAGCGCTGATGTCATTTCAGTGCAGAAAGGCGCCAGACAAGAGGAAAGTGCAGATACCCGTCGTTGTAGCAAATAAATGGAGAACATAAAGATATGCATAACCCTAGCGTGGTTTCAATTCCAGACCAATATTTGCTCCTGGGCTCCCTCACAGACATTCTGACAGGACGCAGCTCTACAGTGCTGCATCGCACCGTCATGGTGACGGGGGAAAGGTCAAGGGGCAGAATAGGCGCTTTGTCTGCGCCCTGGCAGAGGGCTCGTCGTCAGGCGCGCGGCCCGCCACCCCCAGAGACCCCTGATTGGCTAAGAACAAGCATTCCCATAGCCAATAGGACTCGCATTAGGAAAGTGTAAGCTATTGGCTTTGTAAATGACAATGCCTTTAATTTATATATTTTCAGTGCCAACACATATTAAAAAAATAATTGTCATTTACGATACCAGGGCCGGTCCTAGGATTTGTGGGGCCCCGGGCAGAATAGGAACATGCGAGGCCCCTATAATTTGCATAAGATTTGACCTGACAAGAAGTGACCTCATAGGGTCAGGAAATAGGCCCAGCACAAAAATAAAAGTGGCCCCCATTAGTGAATTAGTTAGCTAGAAAAGTGTTAAAATTAGGGCAGTTTTTAACTTGTAAAGACATGCTGTTTACGTTTTTTGTATGGTATGAGAGATTGCATAGATTTGATTTTGCTGCAGGCAATGTTTGTTTTAATATCATGAAAATCAACATTAAAAACATGTTCATCTGACCATAAAGCAGGCAAACAAACAGCTCAAAAAACAGGTCAAATACTAACCTGGCAGATTGGACCATTGCACACTGCCTGATTGCCCTAATGTCCAACCCGGCCAATGTGTTATACAATTATTATGCTGATACAGGATCATTGTTTTTGTAGGTAAAGTAAAGGACATGAATATAGGGTCCGGTAGGGGCCTGTTTCAATGTCGATTTTAATTTACCACCAGGTAAAGACTCGAGGGACCTAGCACACTGAAATCCCTAGTCCAGCCAATTTTACATTCTGATTGTGCTACTCTTCCTGCACCTCTTGTCTGGCTGCTATCACACCTATCTGCTCCCCCCCGCCCCGCCCCCTCTCACTTGATCCCGTATTTCGCACCCCTTTCATTTACTCTGTGCTCCATTTCCCTAGTCCTGGATGAGCTGAGCTGTTTTCAGTGTGAGGCGCCGGCATTCTTTCTTTCCTTTAGCCCCCCTGCAGGTTATCCTGCTTCTAATTCATCCAGGGGCAGGGCGCACTTGAGAGGGGAGGGCTCTTGAATGACCTGTCTAATCGCTGCTATCCTCATGCAGATGCAGCGATTAGGCCAAGAGAGACGGACCGGCAGGCAGATAATGATTAAATCCCTTGGGCCTCCTGGGCCCCCTGGGCCTCCAAACTTTGAAGTATTTGAAAGCGCGAGGCCCCCTGGCTGCGAGGCCCTGGGCAGCTGCCCACGCTGCCCATGCCTAGCACCGGCCCTGTACGATACCAATAGCCCACACTTTCCTACTGCAAGACCTATTGGCAACGCCAGTGCTTGTTTTTAAGATGCTTCTGCGGGGTTGAAATCTCGGCGGAAACAGACACTTCAAACTCTCCGAGTCCGCGCTCAGACACAGGCACTTCATGTCACTCCATAAGGAAGCAGAGGATCACATCCTGGGGATACCAGCATGGAAAGAACAAGCCTTTGCAATGCAATAGGTCTCGCATTATTCAAGTTTGAGCTATTGGTGAGGCATTCTTTAGCAATGCCAATAGCTCAAACTTTAATAATGCGAGATCTATTGCATTTCCAATGCTTGTTTTCATCAATGTTTACCCCCCTCTCCTGCCCTCTCGTTCATCCCTCCTTGCGTTGTTGCTGGCAGAGGAACGGGCCGGCTGAATTACAGAGGCCGCCGCACCCACCCGAAGGGTGGGGGAGGCTCGAAGGCCGGCGCCATAACCCTCGTGGTGCCACCAGCGGGGGTAAACTGGTTCTGGGCGCTTCGATGCGCACAGGAACCAGCGGAAACGGGGTGCGCACCAGCCACCCGACCAGAAGTGACCTATTGACCTGAGCGCCCCCAAAGGGCGCCCAATGGTCAACCTGGCTTTGTTCGAACCCCCCAATCAGGGGGACTCACCTGAGACCTGCATGGAGGGCTCAAGAGGATTTAAGCGACGCCGCCCTCCCAGCAGAAGCACATCGCATTCGAGGAGCTGGGAGAACGGCGCGACAGCAACAACGACTGAAGAGGAGGAGAGACGACGCGGCGGAGGACGAAGAGGAAGACGGCAAGGCTCCAGTCGAAGATCAAGGTCGGTATCACCGAGGACGCCTTACGGAGCGCGGCGAGCCGTGCCAGCTCCCTTGAACCAGCAGCAGGTAAAAACCGCAGCAAGCTCAGAGCCCAGGTTAAGCACACGCAGCTAGCTGTGCCTTCAGCTGACGGCCTGACGCAGACGCGGGAAACCTAGAAGCCACACACCAGTGCGCAGGGACTCACGACATGTCGGAAGGCCAGCCGGACGAGATGGCAGAGGTCCTTTTGAAGATCCGAGAGTTAGCGGCCATCCACGGCGACGACTGGCTTCACCCCCACCTGGGCAAAGGGAAAGAGAACAGACCGGTAGAGCAGGCGGATGAAGAGCCAGGGCCTTCTGCACCCAAGAAGTTGAAGAACACGCCGATGAAGAGAACATCAAAGAGGAACCCTCCGAGGAAAGTGCGGCAGAAACCCCTCCCGCCGAGACCAGAGGGCGGCGACCAGAGCGAGACCACCGACCAAAAGAAAAAGGGTGAGCATATTAGCAACATCGTAAGGGAATGTCTAAAATCGCTGGCGCCGGGGCTACTTAATGGCACAGGGCCGGTGGTACCAGGGCCTAGGGAGCAGCGCGCGGAGGAAGCGGCAGGTCTCACGTGGCATATGGTCGACCCGGGGTGGGCCCGTCAGACAAGAGTGCAAGAACAGGTAAACTTGTCCACCCAGGGGGAACAAATCTCCCCACTACCCGGTTGGGGTTACGGCCCCGTTTCAGGAAGCCCGCCTCCGAGTGGCGTAGTCAACGATCATTACATCAGGCCATCCCCTGGTCCGGCGTCCCTGACTACGAAAGCCACAGGTTTGGCTTGTCTCATCCCCCTAGCGGTGAAAGAGAGGATATGGCGCAAAGAATTTATTGACATATTTTCGCTGCTCGAAATACAGCTAGAGGGACTTGATCTAACCACGTGCGACAGGAAAGAAGAGGACAGGAGAGAAAGGCGTGGGGCCAGAAAGGAGCGCAGTTTCGACAATTGGTTAGACGCCTTTAGAATCATGGCGTGCATTATAGTGGAAAGGTTCCCCCATTGCGCGGCTGACTTGTGGCTTTACGAGGCCAATATCCACCTAGCACAGAGGCAGTTCCCGGGGGATGCCTGGTTAGAATACGACAAAGGGTTTAGATTAAAAATGCAGAGGCACCCCGAAATGGAGTGGAATGAGGAGGATGTCTCGGGTTTCATCCACAAGATGCTCACAGCCAAGGATGTTAGGGCCTGGGCGGGGAAAAGCGACCAGCCCTTTCGGAGCGCCTACCAAAAGGGGAAGAGCGGTTCTTATCAAAGGCGGTCAAACGGGAGATCGTACTCCCCAACCACAACCAAGGTGATCTGTTGGAGATACGAGGCGGGGGACTGCTCATGGGGCTCGTCTTGTAAGTTTCAGCACGCATGCGCTAGCTGCGGGGGCAAGCACGCCACCGTTGCGTGCAAAGGTTCTAAACACGAAGCGAAAAGAGAGAAGAGAGAAAAGAGCAAGAAGCGGTAGCCCCAACGCGGGAGAGATTGGGGGACTGGTGGACATTTGTAGGCGCCAGCTGGCCAGGTCCCCCATTGTTACGCAACAGCTGCGCAGATTAACAAACAAATACCCGAACAAAGCGGAGGCCAGATCACTGGTAGAGGGCTTCGAGCAAGGCTTTGTTATTCCATTCCAGGGCCCGCTCCCCTCGGCGGGTGCGAGCAACCTGAAGTCGGCGAGCCAACACCCCGAAGTGGTTAGCGCCAAGATAGAGAAGGAGTTGAAACTGGGTAGAGTTGAGGGCCCCCTCCCAAAGGAATTGCACGAGGGCATAGTCATCTCCCCGCTAGGCGTGGTCCCCAAGAAAGAACAAGGTCAATTTAGGCTGATACACCACCTATCGTTCCCGGAAGGTTCCTCTGTGAACGACGGTATCGACCCCGATGCTTGCTCAGTGAGTTATGCGTCGGTCGACGACGCTATCGAGCTGGTTAAGGCGACAGGCAGAGGGGCCCTCATGGCGAAGGCCGATATTGAATCTGCGTTTCGACTATTGCCGGTCCACCCCTCCAGTTTCCATTTATTGGGTTTCCAATGGGGCGAGGACGTGTTTATTGACAAAGCCATGCCCATGGGATGCGCAATTTCATGCGCATACTTCGAGCAGTTCGCCACTTTCCTAGAATGGGCGCTGCATGACCGGCACCAAGAAGGTGGAAAACTGCACTACTTAGACGACTTCCTGTTCACAGGCCCGGCAGGGTCCTCAGTGTGCGCAAGCTCATTGGCAGCCTTCGAGGAGCTATCTAGGTCTCTAGGGGTCCCCCTCGCAAAAGAGAAAACTACAGGCCCGACCACAAGCCTCACGTTCCTGGGCATAGAACTGGACTCTATAGCGGGAACGGCCAGGCTGCCTCCCGACAAGGTGAAAGAATTTCGCGAGGAAGTATCGAAGCTGCGGGGTCGGAGCAAGGCCACCCTGAGGGAAATCCAACGAGTGATAGGGAGACTCAACTTCGCGGCTCGGGTGATCCCGCCCGCCAGGGTATTCTCAAGACGCCTAACAGGGCTAACGGCCGGCGTCACCCACAAGCACCACCACATCAGGCTGAGCGCAGGCGTGAAACAGGACCTGCAGGTGTGGGATGAGTTCCTACAAGATTTCAACGGGGTGCTGATTTGGAGGGCAGGTTGGGTAACGGCCGAATAGATATCTCTCTACACAGACGCGGCCGGAAGCCTTGGCTTCGGCGCGGTCCTGGGAAACAGTTGGTGCGCCAGCCAGTGGCCGGATGAATGGCATACGCAGGGGCTCACCAGGAACATCACGTTTCTCGAGCTGTTCCCGATCATTGTGGCTCTAACCATCTGGAGCGAGAAAATAAAAAACCTGAAACTCACGCTTTGGTCAGACAACATGGGAGTAGTGCAGGCCATTAACAGAGGCGCAGCGAGATGCCCGGACATGCTGAGGCTAATGCGGCGGTTAATTAAATTGCAGCTGGAAGGAAACCTGGAGCTGAAAGCACGCCACGTGCCACGAGCGGAGAACTCAGCAGCAGACGCGCTCTCACGGGCCCAAATGAAACGTTTCAGAGAACTGGTGCCCGGGGCGGACAAGGAGATGACCCCCTTTCCATCGTCCCTTTGGGACCTGGGGGAGTAGACTTATCATGGCTAGTGGGGCAATCACTTACCGCAGAGGCTAACAGAAGGTACAAGACATACGCGGGCACGGTAATGAGAGTGGGGGGCCTAGGATCGCTGGAAGACAGGGCAAAAACTCGCACAGCAGTCGAGAAATTCGTGCAATGGGCATTCGAGTCGAGAAAAACGAGATCGTGGGCCCAGGCGCATTTAGCCGCCATCGCCCATTTTGCCAGGCTTTACACAGGCGAGGACCCCACTAACTCGGCCTATCTAAAGACGGCCTTAAAAGGCTGGAGGAGGGTTGAAGGTAGAAAGAAGGATGACAGGCGTCCCATTGATTTTGCCAAACTGGGCCAGCTCCTTGGAGCTCTCACGGGCCTAATAGCGGATAAATACGAGCTGCTGCTGTTTAGGGCGGCTTTCACGACGGCTTTCTTCGGAGCATTCCGGATAAGCGAACTAGTAGCCCCCAGCAAATCGGGCCCAGCGCAGCAATGCCTGCAGGCAAGAGACATTAAACCAATGGAGAGGGCGGTCGAATTAACGCTGAGACAGTCCAAAACGGACAGGGCAAGGAGGGGGACGACGATACGTCTCCATTGCATCCCAGAGTCGGGGCTCTGTGCGGTATGCTGGTTATTTAAGTACATGGGGGCCCGACCAGCTGGGGAGGGCCCCCTCTTCATACATAAGGACGGGAAGAACCTGAGTAAGTTCCAGTTTACAGCCATAATGCGCCAAGGCTTGGGTAAAGCCGGGTATCGCGCGGCATCATTCGCCTCTCACTCCTTCAGGATCGGCGCAGCGACCTCGGCAGTGCAGCATGGCATGCCAGAGGACAGAATCCAAGCAGTGGACAGATGGCGCTCCAGGGCGTACAAGTCGTACATACGCCCTCACCTCATAAAAAAAAAAAAAAAAAAAGAGAGAAAGCCACGGGGGGGGGAGAGAACGAGAGGGATTTGCCTTGGGATGCCGCACGGCAGGGGGACAGCACCCCTCCCCCTCCCTCGCATAAATACACACGGTGCGCAGATAAGCCACCTAACAGAATGCTTTCTCTCGACAGGGGGACGCCCGCAGCTGGTCTGGGTGGTGGGGCACTCATTCGTGTCCCGGATGGAGTCTTGGTGGCGGCAGGGGGGCCGCGGCGTAAACAGGCCCAAAGCGACATACATCCGGTGGATAGGGCAGCCAGGGATGAGATGGGAACAGCTACTGCCGACGCTGGACGGCCTCATGGCAGATTCGGCCTGGTTGCCCGACGTCCTGATCATCCACCTTGGGGGAAACGACCTGACCCGGCTAGGGCGAAAAGCAGTCGGGCAAGCCATCCAAAAGGATCTCACCAAGACAGCAGCGTGGCTGGGACCTACGACGGTAGTCTGGTCCGAAATGATCAGCAGGAAACATTGGAGAGGGGCCGATTCCAACAAGGCCGTCGACAACGCAAGAAGGAAACTAAATGTGGCGATGCACAAGTTTTGCCTCGCCAATGGCCTGGAATCAATTCGGCACGGCCTCATCCACCCGGGCCGCCCGGAGCTCTATGGGCAAGACGGGGTACACCTATCCGAGAAGGGGATGAAGGTGTTTTGGGATAACCTGTGGAGTGCAATGTCACTCGCGGGTTGCGTATAAAAATAATAAAAAAAAAAAAAAAACGAAATAAGGGAAGAGATATGGTGAAAGGTGGGAGCCACGAACCAGGTGCAGGGGGGGGAGCCACAGTGAGACGTGGGCCTCCCTGCGGCGTGGCGGAAATTCTACACTGGTTGGCTAAGAAAACACACCGGCGGGCGGTGTGTAAGAGGATGGCCACTCACTTTTGAATGCCGCACGGCAGGGTGACGTGGCGGCATAAAGGAGGGGAGTAACAGGAGGAGACGGCACTCGCGGCCCAGACCCGGCCGGACGGCAGGGCGCAATTTGGTAGCGAGCTGGGGACCTAACTCCCGACTGGAAATCTCCCCTCCGCAACACGCAAAGGGCGTGGTCAACCAACCACTGGAGCACCAATAGACTGGCAACAAACTGGTTTGGGTACAAGCCCCATTTTCGAACTAAGGAGGGCACAAAGAGACTGACACCCGCTATCACAAGAGGGTGTCATAATGTGTAATATGCCAATTATGATTGATAATTATGATTAATGAGTAATGTTCGCAAAATGGAAGATTGCTTGAAACCAGTTTGTGTTATTAATATGTCTTTGGTTATTAATAAACTGCGGCCAACAACGACCACCAATGATACCAGGTTTGTTGGCTGACATTATTTCCCACCTTTGGCAACAGCAGAATGCGGGAGCCGGTAAGTATGGAGACTGGGGTCTCCGCTGAATAGGCACATGCGAGGGTTATGGGCGCCGCCCTCTGTGCCTGTCGCCGGACTGATAAACCTTGGCGCATTGGGACAATATCATGAGAATGGAAACATGGCTCGTGCTACAACCAAAGCAGGCTGAGGTTAGCCAAGCCCACACGGTGAAAGGCTCGAGCCGTCTTTTTCTATAGAAAATTCTTTCAAACCGAACTATATTTATGGCTCCTCCTTCCCACTGATTGAAAAGCGCCTCGCTGCTCTAAAGCGCCTCGCTGCTCTAAAGCGCCTTGCTGCTCTGTGTTGTGGTAACAGACGGGTAGCAGCATCATGCTATCAATCCGTTCTTGTCTTTATCATTCTGTTCGCACGGGCGCCGCCATTCTGTTCACTCTCACTAAGGGAATAGGAAGCCGCCTTCCTAGAGACGGAATCTCAAAGGGACCATTCTATCTTAACAGCCCAGCGCGGCTCCGCTTATGCAGATCGGTGTCCACAGAAAGAGACTTGGCTTAAAAGGGCCCAAAGGCGAGACCTATTGCCAATGCTTGTTCTCTGCCCCAGGTGGCGTCCGTCAGTCTGCGTGACATCAAAGTATCCTGATGTGACCAATGGTCACACTGGGGGTCAGGCAGAGTCCGCACAAAATGAGGTGTGAATCCCGGGCTCCCGGCGCAGCAGGGCCATCGGAGGCGCCGTCTTCACGCCATGCGGGACTGATGGCCCTTTCAGGGTCAATTTGAGGCCCCTTAGACACAGACCTGCCAGGGGGGCAGCATTGAGCGGGCGGGTCAGCTGGGAGGTGGAGGAGGGGGCCTGGTCTTACCCAGTCTCCTCTCTTCCTTCTGTACAGGGGGGTGAACCCCCCCCCCCCCCCCCCCCCCCTAGGAGACCTGCTCCAGAAGCCACAGCAATCACTGCCACGTGCGCCTGAGCACAGTGCGCCTGTGCACACCTATCATCAACTGTACAGCGCTTAGAAGCAGACCAGGACAGACAGCTCAGCTCTGAAGCCTGCACTGTGCATAGCCGTAACTGCTTCTCTCTCAAGTTATTCCTCTTTGCACCACCATCATGTTTGTTTTGTTTACTTAAATCACATACACTTTGTTTTAGTTATAACATTAGTTGCGATTCCATACGCGTTTTGTGTTTATCTACAATTATTACAGGGATATTTTTCACATAGTATTTGCACCTCTGAAATAAAAACAGAAACCCTCGGATTCATATTTCTTTTACGACTCACACCCCCCGACACCAACACACTCAGACAGCAGACATTATTTTAACACAGATTCCGAAATCCCGCAGCGCGATCCGTCCATACAAAGCGCCTAGACACATTCTCACTCCACACACCTGCATTTCACTTCCATCCCCCTCGCCGCCTGTAGGTTCCTGGCACCCCCTATATTTACATATTATACCCTTGAAAGGATTCCCCATGCACAGGATCAGCCTCTGCCATGTTTGCAGAGTCACACGAACTGATAATGTTTCCGCTCATGCCACATTCGCGCCACATCTGCCCGAGCTGATCGGGACATTAGTTGCCAGGGGGCACTTTACTCTTTCGTCCAATCAAAGCACCTGCTCTCCGTTTTTTTCAACATTCCCCTTATTTAAACTCCCCACAAGCCACGGCTCACAGTTCCTCTGAAGCGCCCAGAGGCATATTGAGGCGCTGTGCTGGTCTCAATCTTTGTGTTGTGGTAAGTGCATCGAAGCGCTTTAAATGTACCTAGTGTTGCAATGTTGCCTTGTTTGTATGACTTGCATTCATGTCATGCACTTTTTTTTTAGGCACGGAAATAAGTTTGTTTGAAAACACTTTATCTCAACCTGCTCCCGTGGCAAATCGTTAAAAGTGTACGAGCAACACTTTATTTTCTGGTGTAAGTAGATTAGCGTCATTTTTACCGGAATAATGTGAGTTGCAGCTCAGCTACTTGTGGGCGGCGTTGATTTTTCGATTCGTTCATTTCACATGTAAAAAAGAGTTTACCTGTTAATGAAAACCAAGCGGAAAATGTACATTACGGCTACAAAAGGGAACAATTTACGATGCTGGCTGCGCCCTAAAGTTATTCTGGGGCTTGGTTATGGGGCGGGACGCTTATCTGAGAAATGCATTTAAACATGCACATTTAATCGACAATATATGGTGCACAACCATGCCATGTTTTATTTAACATATTTGCAAGAAAAAGGTTTATAGGAACCACATGTTTACCCTGCTTTTGAAATGCTTTGCCCCAAACCAGTGTTTACATAAACCCCGTGCCTTTTTCTCATCGAAACAGCCAACATATGTGTCAAAGGTTGCCCCTTATAACATCACTTATTTTATTGTCGTTAACAGGTACTGAAATAACTTCGTTTGGCAACACTTCTGCACCTGTTACTGTGAAGAATCGATACAAGCCACTATCGGACGAGTTTTTGCTGTGTAAGTACATGAGCTACATTTTTCTGTCCGTAATTTAAATGTTTACTTATTTGGAATTTGACCTCCATAAGAGGTTTCTTTACATTTTTATCCCGTGAAGCTAAATTGTCCTCTTAAAGCTAACAACCGAATCTTGTTTCTTATAATCAGTAAACGAGCGCATTATTTATACACTGCTGGCGCAAACGCTAAATATTCAGGGGCTTCATTTGAAACGGTGCTTAACTGAACGCGAGTTTGCAAAGTGCTTTTCCACATGCACATTTAATAAAATACGTAACGTTGGAAAAATATATTTACTAGGTTATATTTCAAAGTTGTAATTTGCCAATATTATGGGATTTTGACTGTGGGGGAAACAGCCTTCTTTAGCCCCTCACGGGTCTGTCTCGTCCTTTCTGCCTCCTGAGACCTCGCAGATACATGGCAAGTCTCTGCCTCTCACACCTCTCAGCTCTGCAAAGTGCAAAGCCTGCAAAGTGCCCCCACACATTGCCCCGATGGAGACAGCAACAGACACCGCCCCCTTCCCCCTACCTTCCCAACACCTTTCGGTTCTTTGATGTGCCTGGTTTTTATTTACATTGAGACATCAACGCCACGTGTACAATTGCGCAAATCTAACCCCAGATTGCACTATTTATACGTATTTGCAAATGGACGCTGCTGCCAGCGCACCTGTAGTTATGTATGGGCTTTTTTATAACCGGTGTTGAGTGGGACGCTTAACTGCGCAATGCAGCTCAACGTGCTAATTTACTATATTACAGATCCCGTGCGAACCATGTCAGGTTTAATATACAACATTTACAAGCCAAAAGTTGCCTTTTAAATACCGGTTGCACAGAATGTATACTGCTTTGCACAAAGCCCGGATTTATACAAAACCCTGCGTTTTTGCTTATTCAACCACCAACATCTGAGTTAGAGCTGGACCCTCATAACATAATATTTGTTATTTACGGTAACACATATATTCTTTACAAAGGTACAGAAAGAACACCTTTGGACGCCTTACACACCTGTTACACCGGACAATCGTGACGAGAGTCCCATCGGGCATTTTTAACATCGTGTAAGTACTTTTCCTCAATATTTCACATAGTCATGTCACTTGTTTACTTTATTCACCTTGGCGTGGCGTTGCATGGTGCCTTATATTTTTCACGTCAAAAATACTCAACTCTTAATGGAAATAAGCAAACGTCGGTCATTAACACAATCTGAAGGATCCTATTCCCGCCGCTGTCTGCGCCTCTATAGTGCTTCGAGCCCTTTATTTTCAAGGGTCTGAGAGTGAACGCGCTTTAGCTGAAGGATTTTCAACCTGCATATTTACTGCAATGTATACCGTGCGGAGGGATACAGGGCCTTATTTATGAAGGCCTTGCGCCGCCGGTGCGTCACTTTTAACATGGGAAAGTGACGCTCCGGCGGCGCACGGCCTTCATATATGAGCCTCACTGTATTTACGATGCTTCGTTTCTAAGGTTACGCTTTTCACGAGAAAAACCGTTTACACAGATTTACAAATGTTTTCCACAAACCTCGTTTGCATCGGAACCCAATGGGGGTTTCCACTCAGGGCTCAGTTTATTCTCTTCTGCCCCAGCCTCGATATACATGCCAAGTGTCGCCCCCTCAGCTCTGCAAAAGAATAATGCTGGCAAAATGCCACTCCCCAAACCACCTCCACTCTGCCATGGAGCACCCCCAAACCCACCTCCACTCTGCCATGGAGCCAGCGACAGACACCGCCCCCACACCCCCAAACACACCTCCCATCCTGCCATGGAGCCAGCGACAGACCCGCCCCCCCCCCAAACCCACCTCCACTCTGCCATAGAGCCAGCGACAGATCCCGCCCCCACCCCCCCAAAGCCACCTCCACTCTGCCATGGAGCCAGCGACAGACACCGCCCCCCCCCACCCCCCAAATCCCCCAAACCCACCCCCACTCTGCCATGGAGCCAGCCACAGACACCTCCCCCCACCCCCCCAAACCCACCTCCACTCTGCCATAGAGCCAGCGACAGACCCCGCCCCCACCCCCCCAAAGCCACCTCCACTCTGCCATGGAGCCAGCGACAGACACCGCCCCCCCACCCCCCAAACCCACCTCCCACTCTGCCATGGAGCCCCCCCAAACCCACCTCCACTCTGCCATGCAGCCAGCACCAGACACCGCCCCCACACCCCCAAACACACCTCCCACCCTGCCATGGAGCTAGCGACAGACACCGCCACCCCACCCCCCAAACCCACCTCCACTCTGTCATGGAGCCAGCAACAGACACCGCCCCCCTACTCCCCCAAAACCCACCTCAACTCTGCCGTGGAGCAAGCAACAGACACCGCCCCCACTCACCTCCCACTCTGCCATGGAGTGCCCCCATACCCACCTCCCACTCTGCCATGGAGCCAGCGACAGACACCGCCCCCCCCAAACCCACCTCCACTCTGCCATGGAGCCCCCCCTAAACCCACCTCCCACTCTGCCATGGAGCCCCCCTAAACCCACCTCCACTCTGCCATGGAGCCAGCACCAGACACCGCCCCCACACCCCCAAACCCACCTCCACTCTGCCATGGAGCCAGCGACAGACACCGCCCCCCCACCCCCCAAACCCACCTCCCACTCTGCCATGGAGCCAGCACCAGAAACCGCCCCACACCCCCAAACACACCTCCCACCCTGCCATGGAGCTAGCGACAGACACCGCCCCCCACCCCCCAAACCCACCTCCACTCTGTCATGGAGCCAGCAACAGACACCGCCCTCCTACTCCCCCAAAACCCACCTCAACTCTGCCGTGGAGCAAGCGACAGACACCGCCCCCACCCACCTCCACTCTGCCATGGAGCCCCCCCAAACCCACCTCCCACCCTGCCATGGAGCCTCCCCCAAACCCACCTCCACTCTGCCATGGAGCCAGCGACAGACACCGCCGCCACCCCCACCCCCCCAAACCCACCTCCACTCTGCCGTGGAGCCAGCGACAGACACCGCCCCCCACCCCCCAAACCCACCTCCACTCTGCCATGGAGCCCCCCCAAACCCACCTCCACTCTGCCATGGAGCCAGCAACAGACACCACCCCCACCCCCCCAAACCCACTCCACTCTGCCATGGACCCCCCCCCCCCCAAACCCACCTCCCACTCTGCCATGGAGCCAGCGACAGACACAGCCCCCTTCCATCCGAGCTTCAGAAACAGACCCGAGCCCTCCTCCGACCTTTACAAACGCGTTCACTGCGGGGATTACACGCACCCCACCCCTTTATTTAACGCAGTAAAGAACGGAAATGCGCAGACATGAAAAGGCAGTTTTAATACTGCAGCTGCACGCTTTATTTCCGCTTTAAAAGCAGTTTTTTATGTGCACAAAGAGACTTTTCAAGATGGTGCTGCAGATGCATTTCACAGGTATTTCAAAGATGAGCGAAAAAAGACAGAACAGTGAAATACACCATTTATAACCCCCCGCAGCCACGTCCTAAGATATTACTACATCAGCTTTGCCTAATAATGTACAACTATTCAGAAGGACTGTTTACAAAATGTAGCTTTTAATCTACTTTGTCACACATTTTACTTTATTAACGCTGGACTGCCATTGCATGTTGCATTTTTTTATTCTCATTTAAGGAAATACTTACCGACTAAGGGAAACAACATTTTTTTTAATTAAACACTTTAGGAGCTATACTAATTGCCACTGCTGACTGCGCCACTATAGTTATTCAGGGGCTTTTTTTTAAGGGTCTGTAACTCAGCGCGCTTTAGCTAAATGCTTTTAAACATGTATATTTAATGCAATGTATACCATGCGTGAAGATACACTATTTACTATCTTTAATCCACCACTATCTTTCTAAACATATCCTACCCTCTAATAAACATCAAATAACCTTGTTCACCTTTGGTATCCCGCTACTAACCCTGAACTAACCTTCTTCTACGACTCTAATACTACTATACCCCTCTGGAAACAGTCTACCACTCTACACCAGTGCCCCTCTACTGGCCCTCTACTACCCCTTTACTATACCTCTATACCTCATCTACCCTTCTATCCTTCTATCCATCTACTACCCCTCAAACACTCTAACCCCTGCATCCTTCTACACCTATTTTACACCTTCACTAGCCCTCTACCCCTCTTCTTTCCCTCTTCTACACCTCTACCACTCTTAAACCTCTCTAACCATCTTCTATCTACCCCCTTATAGCCTACTACCTGTAATACCGGTATACTACCCTTCTACACTTATACCCCTCTCTTAACCCTCTAATACCCCTGTACTAATCTTCTTCTACTCCACTTCTAATCCTATACCCCTCTGATAACACTATACTCCAGTACCCCTCTAGTGCCCCTCTGCTACCCCTCTAGTACACCTCTACACATCTTCTACCCTTTTATCCATCTACTACTCCTCTAACACTCTACACTTCTACACCTCTAATACCCATCTACTATACCTAGCCCTCTAATGCCACTGTTTTACCCCCTTTTCTGAACAAAAGTCCATCTTGCCCTCTTTCACCATTTTAGCCTTATACTAACCCTCTACTATCCCTCTATTAACACTACAACCCTCTTCGACCCCTATAACCCTCTGCCCTTCTATCCATCTATCTAGCTACACCTCTAACCCTCTAACATCCCTCAAATACCCCACTAAACTTTTACAACACTACTCAGTTACTACCCCTCTTCTTCCCTGCTAACACTCTAATAACCAACTAACCTTGTAATACACCTCTAAACCTCTAATAACCCTCTTATTACTCTTAACCCCTCTAACTCTCTTCTACTCTTATACACATTTACTTTTTACACCTCTACTAACCCCTCTAGCCCTTTACTACAGCTATAATACCCATCTAACCCTTTTCTAACCCTATACGCCACTAGCATTCTTCACATCTAACCTTGTACGCCTCTACCCCTATACAAGCCCTCTAATATCCCTATCCTACACTTCTTATCCTATTCTACCCTATAACCCTCTACATTTTTAGCCATCTACACATCTACCCTTTTTGCACCCCTCTAATATCCCTCTACCCATCTTCTTTACATCTTCTACCACTCTACCACTCTTCTACCCCTATACCCCTATTGTATCCATCTACACCTTTTCTACACTACTGCTCTTGTACCCATCTACTATACTGATCTACTACTACTACTGCTACATAGGCTGCGGGAAGCGTGGGTGTCTGGCCAAGCCTTGGACTGGTTAATTTCCTTTCTTGATAACAGACAACAAGCAGTGGCTTTACCACCCTTTCGGTCAGCTGTCAGAAAGGTGAACCAGGGTGTGCCCCAGGGCTCGGCAATAAGTCCAATTCTATTCAACATATATCTTCGTCCTTTGATTTGTTTAATTAAGTCATTCGGCATATCAGTTGTCAACTATGCCGATGACACACAACTTATTTTTTCTTTCGAAGGCGAGGATGCGGTTTCTAAGGATACTTTTCACTGGTGTATGACCTCTACTGCGAACTGGTCTCCGACGTCCTTGGAGGAATGCGCACACAGGGGGACCCCTGAGCGCAGGGATGTACAAGACTCCATTTAAATTCTGCAAGAACTGCCACCACAAGTTCGCGCAGAAGGACCAGCACCCGGTCTGCAACCTCTGCCTACCAATCGACCACGAGAGCAGAGACTGCAACGCCTGCTTCGTCTTCAAGCCGAAGACGCTCCGAGTTCGAGAGAGACAGAGAACAGCTCACCACACGATGCAGGGCAAAGTCCAGGCCCCGGCGCTTTACGAACTAGGCCTCTCCACCGACGACGAGGACAATTTCGCCGAATGTCCAGATGACTTCACTGTTGCAGAGACCGATAAGAAAACGCCTGATAAGGTAGGAGAGTCTACGACCCCGAAAACCCCCACAGGGCCTCGAAAGCCAGAGGCGGGCTCTCGAAAGATAGAGCCCAGAGCCCAGAAAGGAGCACCGGCGCCGAAAACCTCGACGGCCGAAGCTGCATCCTCCGAAAAAGAGCCCGGCGGATCCTTCGAGAAGGACTCCCGGAGGCAGAAGACCTGCGAAAAGCAAAGGTCGTCGAAGCAAGCACCTGAAAAAGTGTCTTCTACTTCGAAGGAAAAGGAGCCGAAGAAGGCTTCGACGTCGACGACGCCGCCAAAGAGGGCAGCCGAATCGCTCGACGGCGACCAGGCCGCAGAGATGCAGAGAAAGAAGAGAAGGCTCGAGGCCGAAATGGAGAGCATCCTTCAAAGAAAGAAGGACTTCGATGAAAAGATGAAAAGTTACAAGATACCCTCGAGGCCGACAACCGCCGTCGCTGAGGTGCAGGAACACGAGGAGTTCGACGTCGAAGAGACGCCGAAAAGTCTGGAGCCCTCGGAGCAGGAAGAGGAAGAGGACCTCTATTACACTGAAGGTGATTACGGGGAGCAGCAGTCAAGCTATGGATCAGGTTCCTCGACGACCCACGACCAGGAGTGGCAGGACATCGACGCCGAAAACCCGGAGGAGGCTGTAGAAACATACCCCTCGAGGCCATCGCCACCAGATGACATCAGGGCTTACAATGAGGTCGTCAGGAAGGCGGCAGCAGCTTATGGGGTTAAGCTGGAAGAGGAGAAGCCTAAAGCAGATTTTCTGCTGGAAACCTTGCTACCCATACAGACAAGAAGCCAATTCCTGCCCATGCTGAAGAGTATCACAGACCAGGGGAAGGAAGCCTTCAAGGACCCGGCTACATGCAGATCAGTAACGCCGAGGACGGAAAAGAAATACAAGTTTTCCTCACAGGACCCACCTTACATCAAGGGGTCTGTCACAGCAGATTCGATAATCGCGGCAACGGCCAGAAGAAGGGCCAACGTCCCAACAACATCTGGGCCTCCACCTGACAAAGAAAGCAGGAGGATGGACCTCACGGGCAGGAAGATTGAAAGGAACGCCGCAACACACTGGCGGATGGCGAACTCCAACGCCCTCCTGAATAGACATCAATACCAACATTGGGATGAGATGGGCCAATTGCTCAAGCACCTCCCAGAACAATACCGTGAGAGAGCATCACACCTCGTGGAAGACGGGAAAAGCATTGCAAACTCATGCCTGAAAACAGCCCTGGATGGAGCTGAAACATCCAGCAGACTGATGGCAATAGGCATCACTGAGAGAAGGCAAGCCTGGCTCAGAATCTCAGGCTTCAAGGCTGAGGTCCAGAACAACATCCTGAACACTCCCTTCAATGGTGAAACGCTGTTCGGAGCCCCAGTTGACGAGAAGCTCACCCAACTGAAGGACAATGAGACGGCAAGGTCCATGGGGGCCCTGCAATTCAGGGGAATGAGAAGGGGCACTCCTACACGGAGGCCAAACGGAAGCCAGCGAGGAGATTCACACCAGGGGCAACAGAGTGACAACCAAGGTCACCAAGGCCAGCAGAGGCAAGGCTGGAACTACCAGAGCAGGGGCCAGTCCTTTCGGTCAAGAGGAAACGGACGAGGCCAGAGAAGAAGAGGCGGTGAACAACCCCCCTCTAAGTGACTGCACAAGGGGAAAGGTGCTCACCCACTCGAACCCTCCGGCGGAGGAGCACAGAATAACAATGTGGAGAGGGCTACTCGGACAAGAGTCAAAAGAACATGTAACACCAGTAGGAGGCAGGCTGAGATTTTTTCTACAGGAGTGGAGAAAAATAACCACAGACAAGTGGATACTAAACATCATGCAGTTCGGATACTGCATAGAGCTGGAAAAGAAACCACCAAACAGAAAGCCAAAGAGAAGACAGCACTCGGGAAGAGAGCTACAATTGCTCCAAGAGGAAGCTCAAGAACTCCTCCTCAAAGAGGCCATCGAACCCGTCCCACTCAAAGAACAGAACAGGGGGGTGTACTCAAACTACTTCCTGGTGCCGAAAGTGGACGAAAGCCTAAGACCCAATCTGGACCTACGGTTCCTAAACAAATATGTGAAGACACAGAAATTCAAGATGACATCCCTGCAAGAGGTCATCCCGCAGATAAAGGCCGGGGACTTCCTGTCCACCATAGACCTCAAGGATGCATACCTGCACATCCCCATGAACAGGCAGCACAAGCACATGCTAAGATTCGCAGTGAACAAGGATCACTACCAATTCACAACCCTGGCCTTCGGGCTAAAGTCCGCACCAAGGGTGTTCACCAAATGCCTTGCGGCAGTGGCCGCTCACCTGCGAAGGGGGGGATACACGTATACCCCTACCTCGACGACTGGCTCGTAAAAGCAAGCTCTTACAAGACGTGCAAGGTTCATGCACAGCAGGTCACAAGAACGCTAACAGGTCTGGGATTCTCCATACACTGGGGAAAGCTCTCATCGGAACCGGAACAGGTGAAGACCTTCCTGGGAGCCCTAATCGACACCGTCCAGTGCAGGGTGTTACCCAGCGAGAAGAGAACGCTCAGCTTACTGAGGGAGAAGCGTCACTACCAGAAGGGGCGAGCTCTGACAGTGAGGACAGTGAGCAAGATCTTGGGAATGATGGCGTCGTGCATACACCTGGTCTCCAATGTACGCCTACAGATGAGACCACTCCAAGAGTGGCTACAGCAGCAATGGTCACAAGCTACAGGAAGTTGGGAAGATCTAGTGGTTGTAACGCACAGGGCGCAGGAAGAAATAAAGTGGTGGACCAAAGAGAAGATAACAGTAGGGAAGCCTCTAACACCACCGGACCCAACAGTGACCATCACCACAGACGCATCCCAGAAAGGATGGGGCGCACACATGAACAAACTCAGAGTGAGGGGTCTGTGGAGCCCGGCAGATGCTGTCAGGCATATAAACTACCTGGAACTGAAAACAGTGCTGCTAGCCATCAAGGCCTTTCAGAAGCACCTGTACAGCCGGAAGGTGCTGATACAAACAGACGTTTTTACATCAACAAACAAGGGGGAACTTTCAAGCTTGGCACAGGAAATCTGGAGATGGGCAATACCACTCAAAATCGACCTGCTAGCCATACACCTGCCAGGGTGAATTCAGAAAGATCTTCAAGCTGCAAAACTACACCGACAGGTAAGAAACTATTCGTTCTCTCCAGTTCAATGGTGCCAAAACTGAGGTTCTTCACTGTTCTTTGGATCAGCTGCCTCGTCCTCTACCAGAAGAGTTCTGGCACACTTCTATTTCTGGTACTGTGACGGCCGCTGACTCTGCACGCAATCTTGGGGTCCTATTTGGCCCTAGTCTTCAGTTAGATGCATTTGTCAACAAAACCACTGCGACATGCATGCTACTGCTCCGGACTCTACGAAAAATTCTTCAGTTTCTCCCCCCGGCAGCTAGGATTGAAGCAGTGCGTAGTATCATCCTCAGTAGGTTAGACTACTGTAACGCACTGCTTCTAGGGTCTCCTAACATCTTGATCCTGAAGCTGCAGCGGGTTCAGAACATGGCGGCTAAGCTGGCCCTCTCCCGCCCACGCTCTGCCTCTTCATCTCTTGCACTTTTTGATCTTCATTGGTTGCCGGTGCAGCAACGGATCTGTTTTTAAAGCGTCCTGCTTTACACGGTCAAGGGCCAGTGATGTTGCAGGATCTATTTTCTTGGTACTCCACTGCCAGAGCTCTTAGGTCTTCGTCGGCCTTCCTGGCGACTGTTCCAAGGTTTAAAAGGGTGAGGATGGGTGGCCGCTCGTTCAGCTTTGCGGCTGCCAAACTTTGGAATTCCTTACCGCTACCGTTAAGGAGTAGGCAAAATCTGTTGTCCTTTAAAAAGGACCTTAAAAGTAATATTTTCCCAAGGGGGGCGTAGGGTGAATACATACTGGTAGTGTTGTTTTGGGTCACAGCGCCAGGATATCCTTTGGGTGACATCCGCGCTTAATAAGTATGCCAATACATACATACATACATACTATCCTTCCATAATTCTATCCCAATACCCCTCTACACAGTTAATACCCCTACATCCTTCAATCCCTTGTCTAAAACTCTATAATTTTACCCTACTCATAACACTACTACCCATCAAATACCCTTCCTCACCTTTAATATCACTCTAATACCTCTCAACTACCCCAGTGCTAGCGTTATTAAACCCATTTTATAATACTATACCACTCTGCTAACCGTTTTAAGCTTCACCCCAGTACCCTTATAGTGCCACTCTTCTTCACCTATACTACCTCTCAACACCGCATATACCTTTATAAACTTCTATTCATCTACTACCCCTCTACACCTCTACTACCCCTGTACACATGTACCCCCTCTACACATATACTACCCCTCTATCCTTCTAACCCTCTTCTAACCCTCTGCTACACCTACATCCTTATACCTCTCTACTACCCCTCAACTACCCCTCAAAAACGCTCTATCCCTCTATTAACCCTCTACTACCCCTGTACTAATGTTTTTATACTACTATCCTACTCCTTTATCCCTCTGCTCTCACTCTAGCTCTCTACCCTAGTACCCCTCTAGTGCCCCTCTTCTACATCTTTACTACCCCACGACATCTCATCTACAGTTCAAGCCTTCTATCCATCTACTACCCCTTTACACATATACTACCTCTATAGCCTGTACTATTCTACACCTATTACACCCCTCGACTAGCTCTCTAATAACCCTCTACATCTCTTCTTTCACTATTCTACCCCTCTGCCATTCTTCGACCTCTATACCCTTCTTCTATCCCTCTACACCTCCTACAGCCCTCTTCTACCCATCTACTACCCTTCTATCCTTCTAGCCCAACACCCCTCTACTACACCTATACAACTCTACTACCCTCTATCTTTCTACACCTCCTCTACCCCTCTACTACATGTCTATTCTTATACCCATCTACTTCCCCTCGGCTACACCACAACCACCCAGCTAAACATTTACTATCCCTCTACTAACCCTCTACTACCCCTGTATTAACCTTCTTCTACTCCACTTATAATCCTATATCTCTGCTACCACTCTAACACACTACTCCAGTACCCCTCTAGTGCCCCTCTGCTACCCCTATACTACCCCTCCACACCTCTTCTACCCTTCTATACATCTACTGCTCCTCTAACACTCTACTTTTCTAGATCTAATCTACACCTCTACTAACCCTCTACTATACCTACCCTTCTAATGCCCCATGCTACTCCTTTACTATCTTTCTACACCTCATCTACACTTTTATCCTTATATCCATCAAGGCCCCTCTGCCCCTCTACCCCTGTACCCTTCTACGCCTATTATACCCCTCTAATACCCCTCTACCCCTCTTCTTTTCCTCTTCTATACATATAACACTTGTGTACCTCTCTACCCATCTTCTATCTCTCTACACCTCTTATAGGTCACTACCACTGTTCTACCCTTCTACAGTTATACCCCTCTACCGCTCTGCTACACCACTACTACCACTCTACCCCTCTAATACTCTATTATCCCTTTTCTAAACCCAAATCCATCTATTCCTCTTTTACCCCTTTAACCCTATACTAACACTCTACTATCCCTCTACCACCACTATAACCCTCTTCTACACCTATAACCCTCTACCCTTCTATCCATCTACCTAACTACACATCTACACCGCGAACATCCCTCTACTACCCCTAAAACCTTTTCCAACACTACCCCTTTACTACCCCTCTTCTTGTAGCCTACCACTGTAATACCCATATTCCCTTGTACTACACCTCTAAACATCTACTAACACTCTTCTTTCCCTCAACCCCTCTAAACCTCTTCTACTCGTATACACATTTACCCCTCTACACCTCAACTACCCCTCTGACCCTTTAAAACCCCTCAAATATCCCTCTAACCCTCTTCTAGCCCTATATGCCTTTATCCTTATACCCAGCTAACATTCTAACACCATACCACTGTAATACCCCTCTACTACCCCTCTAATACTCTTCTACCCTATAGACGAGCTGTTTGCTTGCTCTGTTGACAGACACTTTTGCAACAGCCTCATGTAAACGCAGCCCTGGCTTACAGCCTCATGTAAACGCAGCCCTGGCTTACAGGCTCATGTAAACGCAGCCCTGGCTTACAGCCTCATGTAAACGCAGCCCTGGCTTACAGGCTCATGTAAACGCAGCCCTGGCTTACAGGCTCATGTAAACGCAGCCCTGGCTTACAGCCTCATGTAAACGCAGCCCTGGCTTACAGCCTCATGTAAACGCAGCCCTGGCTTACAGCCTCATGTAAACCCAGCCCTGGCTTACAGGCTCATGTAAACGCAGCCCTGGCTTACAGCCTCATGTAAACGCAGCCCTGGCTTACAGCCTCATGTAAACGCAGCCCTGGCTTACAGGCTCATGTAAACGCAGCCCTGGCTTACAGGCTCATGTAAACGCAGCCCTGGCTTACAGCCTCATGTAAACGCAGCCCTGGCTTACAGGCTCATGTAAACGCAGCCCTGGCTTACAGGCTCATGTAAACGCAGCCCTGGCTTACAGCCTCATGTAAACGCAGCCCTGGCTTACAGGCTCATGTCAAATTCTTTGTTTCTTCTGCCGGGTGACCAGGCCTTTCACTTCCTCCAGACACCACCAATCCCCCGTTCCTTCCAGAATTGTATTTCTAAGACACCTAGGGCAGATTTACAAGCTCCTTGCGACACTTTTGTGTCATTTTTAACATGGGAAAAGTGACGCAAAAGTGGCGCAAAGGGCTTGTAAATCTGCCCTACAAGTCTTCCTAAAAGACATATGTCCTGTCTAGCGCTCGCTTCTCCTTCCTTTTGTGCTACTGAAGCCCAGGTGCTGGATGGGAGTTGTCTTTGTACATTTGCATATATGTTTTCAATTGGCTTCTGACTCCTGAAACTATGCTGTAGAGCTTCAAATGCCCGCATGCCTTTGTCTGTGTGTTCAGCTCCCTGTGTAGATGTTTCAGTTGTCTCTACTCAGGGGTTGCTTCAGCCTGATCCAGAGTGAAATCTGGAATTGTGGACACCTCAACTTCTGATATCGAAATCCCAGTTACTTAAACTTACGACTTTTTCCTGGTTATTAGTGTCTTGTTTGTTTACGTTGTTTTTCCCCAGCATAATTTCACCAGTTGGCATTAAACAAGCATTTGCACTGCACTAAGTCTCGCATTACTTGAAGGTTGATGTGGTCTGTTGTCTTTTACGTTTACTGTTCTCGCATCCAGGCAAGTGTTCTGATATTAGGTTTTTTTCTGCGCTTCTTTCAAACATAGAATATGAAGTTGAAATGGAGCTTCTCCTAATTGACCTTAGTTGAGGCAACCGGTCCTTTTGTATATTGCAAGTGCTGCCTAGAATTACCGCATGAGCCATAAAGTGTGCAGTGGAGGGAGCAGAGCACACGCAAGTATTCAGGGGGTGGATAAATATGTTTTGCACAATAAATTAAGAACCAGGCAAACATTGGTAGTTCCTATTTTCTCTATAACGTGCTAAATTGTATCTAAAGAGACTGCATTTATAATCTTAGTTAAATGTTATCAAGGGACAAATATAGAAATATTCTTCAGCAGGTTTTTTTGTGCCGACCACACGTTGTGCAGAATAGGGTGGAAGATTTATCACACATAGTAAATAATATTGCCCAGGGGTGAGGGATTTACCAGGTCTGGTAACTGCCTCCTGTTCCGAGATTTCAATCTGGAAATGGGGCAGAGCATAAAGGGTCAGTTTTGTTTGTTCCCACAACGCCCCATAAATCTTGTTTAGGAGAGTTGTTCAGTTGTACATAATGTTTTTTTGGTTATATATAAGATACCAAAAATGCTTATAGCGCTTTTATAGCATAACTTCTCATCATGCTGCATAGCAGCCGCGCTGCTCTACAACAGAGCTGAAAATAAATTGGCAAAGCCAATAGCTCTGGCTGAACACTTATGAGGTGGCAAAGCCGATAGCTCTGGCTGAACACTTATAAGGTGACAAAGCCGATAGCTCTGACTAAACACTTATAGGGTGGCAAAGCCAATAGCTCTGGCGAAACACTTATAAGGTGGCAAAGCCAATAGCTCTGGCGAAACACTTATAAGGTGACAAAGCTGATAGCTCTGGCTAAACACTTATAAGGTGGCAAAGCCAATAGCTCTGACTAAACACTTATAAGGTGGCAAAGCCGATAGCTCTGGCTCAACACCTATAAGGTGACAAAGCTGATAGCTCTCGCTAAACACATATAAGGTGGCAAAGCCAATAGCTCTGACTAAACACTTATAAGGTGGCAAAGCCGATAGCTCTGGCTCAACACCTATAAGGTGACAAAGCCGATAGCTCTGACTAAACACTTATAGGGTGGCAAAGCCAATAGCTCTGGCGAAACACTTATAAGGTGGCAAAGCCAATAGCTCTGACTAAACACTTATAAGGTGGCAAAGCCGATAGCTCTGGCTCAACACCTATAAGGTGACAAAGCTGATAGCTCTGGCTAAACACTTATAAGGTGGCAAAGCCAATAGCTCTGACTAAACACTTATAAGGTGGCAAAGCCGATAGCTCTGGCTCAACACCTATAAGGTGACAAAGCTGATAGCTCTGGCTAAACACATATAAGGTGGCAAAGCCAATAGCTCTGACTAAACACTTATAAGGTGGCAAAGCCGATAGCTCTGGCTCAACACCTATAAGGTGACAAAGCCGATAGCTCTGACTAAACACTTATAGGGTGGCAAAGCCAATAGCTCTGGCGAAACACTTATAAGGTGGCAAAGCCAATAGCTCTGACTAAACACTTATAAGGTGGCAAAGCCGATAGCTCTGGCTCAACACCTATAAGGTGACAAAGCTGATAGCTCTGGCTAAACACTTATAAGGTGGCAAAGCCAATAGCTCTGACTAAACACTTATAAGGTGGCAAAGCCGATAGCTCTGGCTAAACACTTATAAGGTGACAAAGCCAATAGCTCTGACTAAACACTTATAGGGTGGCGAAGCCAATAGCTCTGGCGAAACACTTATAAGGTGGCAAAGCCAATAGCTCTGGCTAAACACTTAATAAATTGGCAAAGTCAATAGCTCTGGCTAAACCCTTATAAGGTGGCACAGCCGACAGCTCTGGCTAAACACTTATAAGGTGGCAAAGCCGATAGCTCTGGCTAAACACTTATAAGGTGGCAAAGCCAATAGCTCTGGCTAAACACTTATAAGGTGGCAAAGCCAATAGCTCTGGCTAAACACTTATAAGGTGGCAAAGCTGATAGCTCTGGCTAAACACTTATAAGGTGGCAAAGCCGATAGCTCTGGCTAAACACTTATAAGGTGGCAAAGCCGATAGCTCTGGCTAAACACTTATAAGGTGGCAAAGCCGATAGCTCTGGCTAAACACTTATAAGGTGACAAAGCTGATAGCTCTGGCTAAACACTTATAAGGTGACAAAGCCAATAGCTCTGGCTAAACACTTATAAGGTGGCAACGCCAATAGCTCTGGTTAAACACTTATAAGGTGACAAAGCCAATAGCTCTGGCTAAGCACTTATAAGGTGACAATGCCAATAGCTCTGGTTAAACACTTATAAGGTGACAAAGACAATAGCTCTGGCTAAACACTTATAAGGTGGCAACGCCAATAGCTCTGGCTAAACACTTATAAGGTGGCACAGCCGATAGCTCTGACTAAACACTTATAAGGTGACAAAGCCGATAGCTCTGGCTAAACACTTATAAGGTGACAAAGCCAATAGCTCTGACTAAACACTTATAAGGTAGAAAAGCCAATAGCTCTGGCTAAACACTTATAAGGTGACAAAGCCGATAGCTCTGGCTAAACACTTATAAGGTGACAAAGCCGATAGCTCTGGCTAAACACTTATAAGGTGACAAAGCCAACAGCTCTGGCTAAACACTTATAAGGTGACAAAGCCGATAGCTCTGGCTAAACACTTATAAGGTGACAAAGCCGATAGCTCTGGCTAAACACTTATAAGGTGGCAAAGCCAATAGCTCTGACTAAACACTTATAAGGTGGCAAAGCCGATAGCTCTGGCTAAACACTTATAAGGTGACAAAGCCGATAGCTCTGGCTAAACACTTATAAGGTGGCAAAGCCAATAGCTCTGACTAAACACTT
The DNA here is from genome assembly GCF_964263255.1 of Lissotriton vulgaris. NCBI lineage: Eukaryota > Metazoa > Chordata > Amphibia > Caudata > Salamandridae > Lissotriton > Lissotriton vulgaris. The sequence continues at coordinate 353,148,822 of NC_141686.1, forward strand.
ATAAGGTAGAAAAGCCAATAGCTCTGGCTAAACACTTATAAGGTGGCAACGCCAATAGCTCTGGCTAAACTCTTATAAGTTGGCAAAGCCGATAGCTCTGACTAAACACTTACTAAATTGGCAACGCTGATAGCTCTGGCTAAACACTTAATAAATTGGCAAAGCGAATATCTCTGCCTAAACCCTTATAAGGTGGCACTGCCAATAGCTCTGACTAAACCCTTATAAGGTGGCACAGCCAATAGCGCTGGCTAAACACTTATAAGGTGGCAAAGCCAATAGCTCTGGCTAAACACTTATAAGGTGGCAAAGCCAATAGCTCTGGCTAAACACTTATAAGGTGGCAAAGCTGATAGCTCTGACTAAACACTTATAAGGTGGCAAAGCCGATAGCTCTGACTAAACACTTATAAGGTGGCAAAGCCGATAGCTCTGGCTAAACACTTATAAGGTGACAAAGCTGATAGTTCTGACTAAACACTTAATACATTGGCAAAGCCGATAGCTCTGGCTAAACACTTATAAGGTGGCAAAGCTGATAGCTCTGGCTAAACACTTATAAGGTGGCAAAGCTGATAGCTCTGACTAAACACTTATAAGGTGGCAAAGCCGATAGCTCTGGTTAAACACTTATAAGGTGACAAAGCCGATAGTTCTGACTAAACACTTAATACATTGGCAAAGCCGATAGCTCTGGCTAAACACTTATAAGGTGGCAAAGCCAACAGCTCTGACTAAACACTTATAAGGTGGCAAAGACAATAGCTCTGGCTAAACACTTATAAGGTGACAAAGCCGATAGCTCTGACTAAACACTTAATACATTGGCAAAGCCGATAGCTCTGGCTAAACACTTATAAGGTGGCAAAGCCAACAGCTCTGACTAAACACTTATAAGGTGGCAAAGACAATAGCTCTGGCTAAACACTTATAAGGTGGCAAAGCCAATAGCTCTGGCTAAACACTTATAAGGTGACAAAGCCGATAGCTCTGGCTAAACACTTATAAGGTGACAAAGCCAATAGCTCTGGCTAAACACTTATAAGGTGGCAAAGCCGATAGCTCTGACTAAACACTTATAAGGTGGCAAAGCCGATAGCTCTGGCTTAACACTTATAAGGTGACAAAGCCGATAGCTCTGGCTAAACACTTATAAGGTGACAAAGCTGATAGCTCTGGCTAAACACTTATAAGGTGGCAAAGCCAATAGCTCTGGCTAAACACTTATAAGGTGGCAAAGCCGATAGCTCTGACTAAACACTTATAAGGTGACAAAGCCGATAGCTCTGACTAAACACTTATAAGGTGGCAAACCAATAGCTCTGACTAAACACTTATAAGGTGGAAAAGCTGATAGCTCTGGCTAAACACTTATAAGGTGGCAAAGCCGATAGCTCTGGCTAAACACTTATACGGTGACAAAGCCGATAGCTCTGACTAAACACTTATAAGGTGGCAAAGACAATAGCTCTGGCTAAACACTTATAAGGTGACAAAGCCGATAGCTCTGGCTAAACACTTATACGGTGACAAAGCCGATAGCTCTGACTAAACACTTATAAGGTGGCAAAGACAATATCTCTGGCTAAACACTTATAAAGTGACAAAGCCGATAGCTCTGACTAAACACTTATAAGGTGGCAAAGCCGATAGCTCTGGCTAAACACTTATAAGGTGACAAAGCCGATAGCTCTGGCTAAACACTTATAAGGTGACAAAGCTGATAGCTCTGGCTGAACACTTATAAGGTGGCAAAGCCAACAGCTCTGGCTAAACACTTATATGGTCCCAAAGGCTAGACCTATTGGCTATGCCAATGCTGCTGCTTGTTGAGTATTGCTTTGAGGTCCGAATAAAAGAAAAAAGCTGAGGCCGAGGGTCCCTGGATTGCAGTAATGATTCAGTGGGGTGCCTCAGAATTAAAAAGGTGAAGAACCACCGCTCTAATGTATTGTGTCTTTAACATTTCAATCTTAAAATGGTCTATTTAGGGAAATAAAAGAACCAGACTGGGAGAGCCAGTGACCTGCATGTACTTCAACAAACCCAGCAAGTATAACCCTACCGTCTTGTTTCAAACAGTATCACATCTACTATGAGAGCCTAAAAGAAGGTTCTAAAATATTTTTGGGAGTACATTTTATTTTATTTACATGCTTCAGGGCCCAATTTTCAGAGAAAATGTAATATATAGCGTTCTGAAAGTACATATATTTAATTAGAACAATCTTCAATCACAAAAATACAAAGACATATATTACCTAATTTATGCAACACAACAATATTGTTTACATGATTATTGGGTTATCATAAACAATATCTTCAATCCAAAAAAAGACAGATAGACAAACGGTTATCATATGTTTCACCTTGCTTCACATAAGACCGTATCTTCAAGACCATACACAAACAAAACATTTTATAATTAAAATGTCAATTAACACTCAAAAAAGAGAACATGAAAAGATATCAAAACAGTTGTAAATAAGAATGACATCGCAAATATATAGTATAAATTTACAATAAATTTCCACACGATTTTTTTGATCACTTAAATGATATTCTTTTAAACCTGTGCACATTTAATTTGATTATTTTCTTAGTAAAATATGACACTAAAAGTTTTCTCACAGGATTTGTCTCTGTTTAATATATAGCCTTTCATATTTAATATTTTTCCATAAAGCAATTGACTTAAACAATAATATATTTTGCGCAATCCCTGAATATCCACTACCTCTTTAGAGTAGCAATACAAGTTCTATTAAATGGAACGGTTTCATTTTGTTAATTTGTATCATTAAAAAGATCTTTGAATCTTAAAAGAATTCCTACTCCTAACTTCTAGGGAAAAATGTAAACTCTGCTAAAAGAGAAATCCTATACCTGTTTCTTATAGGTTAATTTAATTGACAATACTTGTGCTGAATCAATTTAAGAGTCTTAAACTTATATTGTGTATCATTAATCATTGCATACTGTCTCAGCGTACGATTAGAGTATACCATTATTTAATGTATGCATTTATTGTCAGGATAACGTCCTCAGTCTTCCGACAAACACAGAATTATTATCAAGTCTTTATTTCTGATCAACAAGGACAGCATTATGACTATAAATCACAGTAGTGGAGGAGTAATGCTGACTTTAATAAGATTGAGGCTTTCAGTGTCTGAAAAGACTCTTGGTGGGGTATTATGTATACCAACTCTGTATCCTACATTGTAGGAAGAGAGAGAACCAGCGTGACAGGGAGGAGGCCTGAAAGCAGCTGTAGTACTAAAGGTGCTGCAAAAGGCAACTGAGTTTGAGAGAGTTGGACTGATAGCAAAGGAACCCTTGGACCAGGGGTGGGAACGCCCTGAAGCAAAGTGTTTCTTATAGGCATGTATTTCCTGTGCTTGACACCTTAGCCTGGCTTTCGACCCTAGGGACGGGCAGTCTCTAGGGACTGTGCTTTCTGTGGCTCTGCTCTCCTATGGTAAAGGGACAAAGTATTAACAACTCAGGCAGTATGTGTCCATGCAAGAGTACGTAATCAGAGGGGACAGGAAAGCACAGGATCGGAGCTATGACTCCCCACCCCAAAAGCCCTGTTCGGCCTGGTCTGGAGAGCTCCCCATTGTGCCAAGCTTTAATTTTCAACTAAAAGCCACTCACACTGTCAACAGACTGCCTGCTAAAGGAACTATAAGTCCCAGGAGACCTGTCTGTCTGCTGATGGAGCAGGAGGGGCCACATGCTATATAGTGCCGGACTCACAAATGCAGCGCTAGACGCCACACCACTGCAGCTGCCTGGTAAAGGAATTACAAATATCAGGAGACCTGTTGTCTGCTGGGGGAGTAGGAGGGACCGCATCTTCTACACACTATATTGCCCTGGACTATGTCCCACAGCCAGAGGCTGTGGCAACATATCCCTTGTTCAATATCCTACCTTTCTGGGCCCCTAGAACTGTTGCTGTTGCCTGGCAACACTAGTATTTTGAAGCTGGTGACATCCACCAGTTCATAGAGCTCCTCCCACGTCCAGCGTGCCTCCTGATTTGAGAAATCACAGCAGTCCGCATGAATCCTTATGAATTACACCATTGGTGCTGCATGTGTAATGTAGATATAGACAAACGGATTTAGCTCCATCAGTCGATATCACAGAAACAGCTTTACATCATGGCACGCATGGCGAAAAGGAATGGTGAAACCATAGGTGACACAGCTATTGCTTATTAATTGTTTAAGGAGTGTTTTAGATATTTTAGTGCCCTTCCATTTCTGATGCTTTGCAGCACTTAACGTTTTACTTTCGTGATGATCAGATGGGTGTAATTTCTGATATTTATATGCTTTCCTCTTCTTCACTTAATTATCCTTGCCAGAAAGTGTCACTCATAGTCATTGAAATGTCACTCATAGGAATCTGAAACCTTGGCAGCCTTGATTGAGGAATAACCCAAAAACACAGGAAGATTAGAAAAAATCTGTTCATTTAATTTCCGCTTTTACATATGACTTATGCCAAACTGTATTTGGTCTGGTGCATAAAGTTGCATGGTATGTTTCTCTATTTACTTTGCTATGTACCATGATGAGCATCTTAAACACCCAATACATAAAGCGTTAAAAAAAATCAAATGAATAATAAGCTGTCACGTTTAATTGCACCACTGACACATATTCTCATATATCAATTTACCAATTTATAAACTTTATTTCGATTGAAAAAAAATCACAAAAGTTATCACGTTACAAACACAGGGGATGAGTTGAACAGTAACCTTACACTGTCACAAGAGCATGATTGTGAATATCTCTCAAGTACACAAAGTTAAAGCAATAAATAATTCAATACACGATAAAAAAACACGCCCAAATAACGGGCCAGAGAGCTATATACTTTTTTTAAAAAGAGCATCAGTCAGTCATAAAAAGAGAGAAAAAAACATATACAAAAACAATCAATAACATTTAAATGATGAAGGATGTTTATCTATTCCTCACCCAGACCCAGCCCCAGAACTTGGCTGTTGCAATCACTAATGGGCCGTCCACTGCGGTTTGAAGTAATCTGTAAGCCTCACCGTGGCCCCGGTCCCCATTAGTAGACACACAGGTTTCAGCCAATATCTTCTCGGGGTTTGATAAGCTGGGCAAGCAAATAAAATGTGGGCCACAGTTTCAACCCTGCCCGGGCAGAAAGGACAGTTGCTACAGTTAGTGTATAAGTTAGACCACATAGAGGTAAAATCCTTGGTGGGTAGTGTTCCCACTCTAAACTAGTGGAAAAGTTTTTTGTCACGGGTTGAAGTAATTAAATACCAATACAATTCAAAGGAGGGTTCGGATTTAATTTGTAGAAAGGTGCTAGACAAAGTTGGACTGCTGGAAGAAGCAAACTGCCTAGAATAGAATAAAGGCCAGTATGCTGCTTTTAGCTCGGATTTGCTGGGGAAAGGGCTACCCGCAGGGGAAGTCCGTAGCCGGCCCAAACCCATCTCATAATGAAAATTTTTAATACACCTGAACCACTCAATTTTGTTATTCACATCCTTTTCTCGAATTTCGAACAGAGCGATGCATAGATGGCTAATTCGGGAGTCACCCAGAGTCTTCTCCAATATGATACTAATCTATAGCGGGCGATATCCCGAATAGAGTGGCACCCCAAGTCCATATACAAGGGAATCAGGGGAGTTGATTGCAGCAGCCCCGTTAATAAACGTAAAAAAATATTTTGTGCCACCGCAAGGGTGTTCAAATTCACATACGCCCAAAGCTCCGAACCATACACGATTGAAGCGCTAATTTTAGCATTATAAATATGAAGTAGAGGAGCTACGGGATCTTTTTTCCACCTAAGCTCGGGGCATCAGTAGGACAGTTTTCAAAATAATTCAGTACCCCACTGATGTAAATAGAAAATAGGGTGGGTGCGAGGACGCACCCCTGTCTTTCCACCTTTTCAACCAAACATTTTTCAGTGGTGTGACTTGCCTTGTCCCATCTAACCTGGGCAAAGTTGTAAGTCTACAATTTGACAACAAAGGCCAAGATTTCCGGTGGCATACCCAGCGTAAAAAGATTTTGCCACAATTTAGAGCGCGTAACTAGGTCAAATGCAGACCTAAGGTCCACGAAAGCTGCATAAATAGACCCTCTCCCCAGGGTGACGGTACGCTGATAAATAAGGATAAACCTTAGCACCTGATCCACTGTGCTAATACATCGTCTAAAGCCTGCTTGTAAATCTGATAGGATGTGAAAGTCATCCATCCATGACTGCATTCTACCTAAGACCACTCTTGCCACAACCTTCTGAATGCAATCAATCAGGCTTATATGCCTGTTATTTCCTAGTAGGGAAGAATCCCCCTTTTTATAAATAGGAAGGATAACTGCCCCTGCCCAGGAAGTGGGAATCTCTGCTCCTTTATCAATGGCATTCATTAAAAGTTGGATATACGTTGCCCATAGTGCCTGGTCTTGTACAAAAAGGTCTGCAGGGATGCAGTCAATACCTGGAGCCTTCCCTTTTGGAATTTGTAGAAGGGCTGCTTCTACTTCCTTACTGGTAATATTAAGGGGAGGAGAATGCACAGACACTGACACTTCAAAGGAGTCCTGGACCCCCGGGTCATTTGCAAATTGGCCTCTATATTGGCTAATCCATTGATCCGGTTCCACATGATTAAAGGGAGCTTTGCAAGTATTCCCACTCCCCCATTTGACCAGGCGCCAAAAACGCGTCATGTCCCTCCCCGAGCAGGCCTCGAGGAGTTCAGCCCCATGCGCCTCACCCCAATCTCGTTTTGCTTTGGTTTTGGCTGTCTTATATGCCTGCCTTTTGCCTTTTTCCTTTTATAGAGGCCTGATCCTTACTCCTAATTGCAGCTGCCAAGGACTTATAGGCAGAGCAAGAAATAGAATTATACCAAGGTGCCGCCTTGGTAGTGGATGAAGCTGGTCTTTTTTTGGTTTTAACAATAAAAAAAACTTTTCAATTGTTTAAAAAGAAGCTCGTGGGTCTGGGTAATCCCGTCCTTAGCTAACCCAAATTCAGCCTCTGTCTGGAGAGTAGCAGTGGTATTTGCTACTAGATTACTCATGACTAGGAGTTTCTCAGGATCAAGTACAACCTTGCACCATTTAAGGCGCCTGGTATCATTAGTTAAGAGGCAGTCTACAAAGTCTGCACAAATGGGGATGCCTTCTCTACAATTAGGGCCAATAGCCCGCATGGTAACAGAGTGGGTTGCGATCACCCTCGGGCTGGGTTACCACCATCATGTCTAACAGATCTGGCCACATTTCCTTGTTTATAATAAAACAGTCTATACGACTAGAGCGATGGCCATCGTTAAATGTCGGAATCCCTTCTTTGTCAGACTTTATACGGCCATTTGCTGCTCGTAGCCCGTGTTCCCAGCAGAAGGCTTTTAATTGGAGTGCTGCCCTGGTCCATTTTTTTATAGGATGTAGTTCCAGTGGTGGAATTGACCACTGTTCGTTCTCCTCAAAACTAAAATTCAAGTCTTCACAACGGTTCATAAGTACAATTAAATTCTCCTGCAATTATAATATTACTTTTGCCTCTGTGATGCGTTAAAAAAGATCTAAATGATCTATCGTTTCAGATGTGACCTATGCCGACGATACACAATTGGTCGTACCCATGAATCAGTCCAATACCCCCCCCCCCAATCTCAGTAATTGCCTGGTAGCGGTCACCCAGTGGATGGCCACCTCGCACCTGAAGCTCAACGGTGAGAAAACGGAGCTCATGATTCTGGGCAATTCAATTATTCCCAGCCCTCTGCCGGACTGGCCCCCATGCATGGGCATCCCGCCCCAACCTAAAACCCAAATAAAGAGCTTGGGCATTTGGCTGGACGCAAATTTAAACTTCACACAGCAAGCAACCATTTTTTCCGCCACTTGCTTTGGCCTTATGCGCATGCTTAGGAAAGTGCTGCCACTCCTCCCTTCTCAAGCCCGTAGAATAATGGAGCAAGCCATTATCTTGTCCCGCCTGGACTACGGGAACTCCTTATACCTCGGGGCTCCTGCCTCTACAACAAGGAAGCTCCAGGTTACCCAAAATGCGGCAGCCCGCCTTTTGCTGGGCCTTAACCGGCGGGAATCAGGCACAGCGGCTCTGAAGAAACTTCACTGGCTTCCCATCAAGGCCAGAGTATTGTTCAAATCTATGTGCATTATGCACAAGGCCATGTGGAAGACCGCACCAGCAATGATCTGTTCTTTAGCGACCCCCTACCTCCCCCATAGATCACTGCGATCTAGCACAGCGTTCCTGGCTACAATGAACAAAATCAAACGTACCAGGTGGGGTGGGCGCTCTTTATCTTGGAACGCCGCCAAGGCTTGGAACTCCTTGCCTGCTACCCTCGCAGCGAACCTAACCTTCTGAAATTCCGGAAGGAACTGAAAACTCTTCTTTTTATCTAATCCTGGTCTTTTCAGCTCACATTAGTCAGACTATACTCAGCGCTACGAGGCCTCCGGGTTGTTTGCGCTTAACAAAACACAATTAATAATAATAATAATAATAATAAGATGGCTTGCCGCCTTGCAGACCCCTAGAATAAACATTAATCAGTACAATATCCGGGGAGTTGTCATGCGATAATTTTGACAATGAGAATGTCCCGACAGTCAATAGTAATCTCCTTTAGTCGGTAAGAATGCAGCTGTTTAACCCAGATCAGTAACCCCCCCTTTGGTCTACCCCTCTCACCCTGTACCGCTGGTTTGGAGAAGTTAATGAAACCCTCACAGAATACCTGGTCCACTGCCCATGTTAATTGTAGGAATATAATATCTAGCTCATCAATGAATGAGATCCATTCAGTGGTAGCAAGTTTGCTTACAAGTCCCGCTATATTCCATGAAACTATTTTAAGAGCTACACGGGACTCCATTGGTACATTGGTAGGACAGGGTTCCCTTGGTACATTATTGGGTTGGCCTATCTCAGGGTTAGGTAAAGGAGTAGGTGGGATATGGTTGTTAATCATACCTAAAGAAGCCTCAACATTAACACAAACCCCTGGTATTGCCAAGAAACCAGGGCCACTTACAGTTGGCTCTAGGTTGCCCCCATTACTTATGTGAGACACTGGACTGCCAATACCTTCCGGGACCCGTCTTTGATAGGCTTTGCTTAGTGCAATCATCGGGCCTAGTCAATTAATGTCCTTCAGGTTAGTAAATGATTCAAATCTGTTAAAGGTCGGGACAGAAAACTCATACATCCGCTGTGCCTGGGTTGCGAAGTTACAATAGCCCGTAGGCGTTTTTGGCGGCCGGGTTTCTTCGTAGAAAAACCCCAACGGGACAATATTTATACCTTCTTCGCTCATGTACCTTGAGCCAGCCCTATCAAGGATTGTTCTGACCAGGTGGGGGGAACCGAAGTTACCCACCACACAATCACCTCTGCTTGTTTTCCTCGAGTTGCCTATCCAGTTAATTCTACGTGCCATTTTAAAACTCCCAAATAGTGGTCCACCCAATATAGTTTTAGAATTAATTAGCTGGAGAGCCTTGTTCCTCGGAGAAGCCCAATTTTCTTCAACACCGGAATGTAAATGCGGGACATTAGTTGTATCCATGGGAGGATATAAATGGCAACAAGAGCGAAGCTTCTCTTCGAACCGTACGGAACTACCACAGATCTCCGCAGAGCAGCGCCTGCACGCTGGCTCAGGCTCAACCTAATAAAGGACTCTACCCGTTCCAGAGAACACCCATCTAGATGGAATGAAAAACACTATTTCCTTCCCAGTCCCACTATCATAATAAAGGTTTTTGATTTGTTAACAAGCAGGCCCAGTTCCGCCTTGAAAGTTGAATAAGAGCCAATCAAGCGCTGTAGGGCCAGAGGTGTCCTGTCCATCAAAACCGCATCATCTGCATAGAAGAGAGCAGACAGCCATAAGCCTCCTGCTGAGGGAACATCTCTGCCCTGCGCGGTCAAAACTTCATTACATTTATTGGTGTTCAAGGAAAAAAAGAAAGAGGGCAAGGACACACCCCCGTCGCACCCCCTTTTTACTTTTAAATATTTCCGAACATTCCTCCTGTTTACCAAACCTGACTACTGCCCTTTCCTCTCTATGTCTCCCTAGTAAAAAGAATCATGGAGTTGTTCACTCCCATCGACTCCAAAATAACCCACAATTTGAGTGGTTTACGCAGTCGACGGCCGCGGACAAGTCACAAAAGCCATTTAAAACTGGCCCTTTTTTGCGCAAACATATTTTGCTGCAACTAAGGGTGAATTTTGTCTGTGGTCCATTGTACCCCTCCCCTTTCTAAACTCGTATTGTGTCTCAGCTAAAACATTATTAACGAATGCCCACTCCTCCAGTCTATTTAGGAGCAATCTCCCCGTTAGTTTGGCAGCGCTATCCAGCAGGGAGATTGGGCAGTAATTTGCAGGATTCAAGGGATCCCCCTTCTTATATATGGGGATAATAACAGATTATTTCCAAGATACCGGGAGTCGCACTTTGGAAACTGTATTAAAAACTTAGGTCAAGTGTGGAGCCCAAACATTTTTATGTACAAAGAAAATATCCAGAGGAACCCCATCTGACCCTGCTGCCTTTAGGGCAGGGGATTGAGAGAGTTCAAGCTCAATTTCCTCTCATGAGAATTCCATCCCCAGATGGTCAGTCATCAAGTCCTAAGGTTTTTTTGTAGCGCTATCCATCTCTACATTAAAAATGCCCTGGAAGAGAGACACCCAGGTCGATTGATCTATATGAATATCAAGAGAGAGGCCCCCCTGAGACTGCAGAAAAGGGGCATTTACCACCCTCCAAAATGCCTCGATATCTTTACTCCTCTTAGCCTCACACAAATGTACCCATGCTTCATCCCGTAACTCCTTTTTTCTCACCGCCCTAGCTGTCTTACAGTCAGCTCCTTATCAAATCTTTGTTTCTGGGACTTGTTTTAAGAGCAGTGCCAAGATCTTTGGAGGCCTTTGAGTAATTTGTCTCAAACCCCCTTATCGATGGAGTGTTTCTTATAGCTGGATGTAAAAGATTAGAATTTTATAGATATTAAAATTTTACTAAATGCTATTACTACTTGATGACTATCAGTGTTGGTGTCTAAGCAGGATTCAATGTCAGGTAACACCTCCTTTGCAACCTTTGGGAGGAAGGAAATAGGGTTAATTTTCTCTCAATTAAGAGTAGATCAATTTTTCCTACTCAGAATCGTTTTTTGGGGTAAATATAGAGCTTGACTTAGCAGAAAGAGGCCAAACAGAACCAAAAAATAGGAGGAAAGCATGACCACTGAACTCTGTCAACTCGTCTATGGTGGACTTAATACATCTCTTAAAATTAGTCTGAATAATTGTAAAATCAGATGTCGAGGTAACTCCAGTACGATGAATGGTGAGGAGGGGTTGACTAGTCATGCGGAGATACAGGTTTATTATAACTAGGTCACAAGTTAATGAAAAAATGTTTGAAATGCTTCCGTAGTTATGATGCATAAAATGGACTAGCAATGAATCATTAGTGTCAGTTACCCCACAAATACATTGGTCCGAATTGGGGCTACAGTAAACATGAAAATCCAGAGCTCAAATTAAAAAAAGTCAACATGTTTGGTATGTTAACAGAGATTCCAATATTCCCGCCAACTAATCTGTCACCTGTGTATAATTCTTAAAATAGTGACGATAAATTATTATGATTAAAAAGAATGCGTAACAAACTAATTTTCCCAGAACCTTCAGTGATGATAACATGAAAATTGGGCGAGTCATTGATAAAGGTCACCTTAGATAGGGTGATCGTGTTTGCTATAATTCTGAGTAAGCCCCCCTTAGATCTACCTGCTGCTGATGAAACTGCTGGCGTAACAAAGGAGCTGTAGCCATTTACATAGACCGACTGCTCTGCCCAATTTTCCTGAAGGCAGATAATATCAGTAAACACTTTATTCCAATTTTGATTAACCTTTTTGTTTTCATAGCCTGCTTTATTCCTAGAGAGAATCTTTATATCACTTAGGACTCCTGCGACCAAATCGCTGTCAGGACTGGTGAGATGGATGATGTAGGGTCAAGTGGTAAGGATGTAATACTGCTTAGTGAATCTAAAATGTCCAACTGAACCCTCTCCACGGGTACCAAACCAGAAAACATTTGATAATAGTTATAAAGAACAGACTGAGGAGGCAAATGATTTAGGAAAGATCAGTACAGAACTCCACATATGGTGGATCGTGGGAACCTAGCCAGTGAGAAAAATTACAGGTTATCCCCAAACTTTGGGTTCGCCTTATCAGAAAAGAAAATGTATTTTCTTGAGTCCCCTAACTCACCCAGTGGGGCCATCCCGAGCATCTACTGCTTGGGGCGTGCTGCGACTTGCGAAGGATACGTAGAAGCACTGGTTTTGTGAAACTATGTGTGATGCAGTGTATGGTGGAGTGGTGATAAGTGCTATTTAAAAAAATCCTAGCTAGTGAGCTCAATTATTTATTCCTGCTTCTAGTTGGTATGTTAAAAAAGGGGGTTAGACAAAGGAAGTATAACTTATGTGCTCATGGTCCTTAATGTCCTGTCGCCATGTTTCAAGGTGTCCCCCACACCTCTTCTTCAGGACAACATGGGGGCCAGCCCTTTGTATGCCACTCCTGTAAATGAACCGAAAATGACTTTAAATAAGTACAGACACACCTAGTGTGTGTGTCTCTTAATTATACATACGGTTAACGTTGTACCCGCAGTATCTGTGATAGGGAGAGAAAAATAGTTTGTAGGTTAATACATTTAATACATTAATACATTTTGCCTGCCCTACAGGGCAGGCCATGTTATTTTCAACAATAGTGAGGTTAGTGCCTATATAATATAAACAAAGCAATAGTGTGTGTTCTTTTCTTGTGCTCCTAAAATAAAGAAAATATAATCACAAACAGTGGATTGCATTCAGTCTGTGTCTGCTCCGATGCGGCCCCCACAGCGGGACCTCGCTGCTCCCTTCAAGCGCCTCTTGGTGCGGGAAGAGTGATGCATCGTGTGGTGGGCCTTAGGGCTCTAGTCAGGGCCATGGCTCTGCTCTGATGTGTCCCCCTAAGTGGGACCTCACTGCTGCCTTTAAGAGACTCCGGGCGCAGGAAGAGTGACGCATGGAATCTCTAATACAGTGCTCTACCTTGCACTCACTTCAATTGTCCAACTTGAGCATATTTGGAGACTTAAATCTTTCAACAATAAAGAAATCCAGGACCTTACTAATGACCTGGCTACTTTCTATTTAGCTCAGTTAGTAAAACATTCAACTATGAGGCCGGCCATCAGCTGGACCCTGTGTTTTCCAACCAGGCCACCGTTCAAACTGCTCCCCCTATTCCAGTGACCTGGTCAAAACATTATGTGGTGCCTATGACTATTGATAAACCTAGCATTGAAAAAACATTACCGGTAACCCCACAATGAGAAAGCTGTGGCATAAACTTGACCCTTCTGCCTTTTCAAGGTTTATCGAAAGGAGTGTGCCTCTATTAGACTTCAATGTAGAACAAGCGGAGACTTCCACTAAAGCATGGAAATCTGCTCTATTGTGAACAACCTGATTAAACCCACCTCCACTCCTGGATTAGCGAAAGCTTCGAACAGCCACTGCAGCAAGATTGGTCAATGATCTTTATCTTTACTTTAACAGGGGTGAGGAAACAGTGAAACCTTTCTCTCTTGACGCAATGAGCTCCCTTGGACCAATTGGCTCTACATGATGCAGATTCTATTTCCACCTTAATGCGTCAAGTGAAATCTCGATCTCCAGATGACCCCTTTAAACCTGATAATATTTTGAAATTTCAGGAGTGCAGTACTACAGATGTTGGCAAATCCCAGGCTCTGATACTCCTAGATTTAAGTGTGGCTGTCTCACATGCAATAATATTAACTTGCCTCACTGACCTGGGGGTACAGGGCAAAGGTCTGACCTGGTTTACCTCCTTTTAGGTTTCGCCTGGCGTCTGCTGCGCAGCAGCGCTCGCGCAGGTGAAATCTTATGTTACAACAGTATGTGGCTTATTCCCGCCTCTCTGTTCCATTGGCTAGCTCCATAAATTGGAGGCTAGCCATTGGAAGAGAGAGGCGTCCGTCATTTTCCGAGGCGATCCGTGGGCGTTCCAGCGATTTTTTTTTTTTTTATTGATTTTTTAAAAATTTTTTATTTATTTATTTTTTTCCCTCTCCGCCCCTTTTAAAACGTCATTGCGGCGGTGGGCGTATGTTATTTTTTTGGGGGGGGAGGGCATGTTGTGTTCAGTTCATCGTGGCTTTTGCAGGAGTGGGCTGCGCGATTTCTGTTGTCGGGATGTGTTCCTCGATTTGCGAGCAGGTAAGCAGCATTTTCTTATAATTTTATTGTAACTTTGTACGTCTTTCCGTTTTTGTCGTCTCTGTGTATTGTTGTGGCTTCTCTTCGTCTTGTCGTTTCCGTGTATGGCCGCCCACAGAATTGGTGTAAACTCGTGGCTGTCTTCTTTGTTTGCCGTCTTTGCGTGGCTCGTCCCCCACGCCCCTCGTTGCTTGTGTGCGTGAGCTCCTCACCCTTCCCCCCCCACTCGTTGCTTGTTCAAAAATTCTTATGCCCAACACTTGGAGCGCCGTACCTTACACCTACATGTTGCATTGCTGTGTTAAGAACCTCGTTTTGTAATTGTAGGAACGTCTGAATCTGAAGCACACATCAAATTTGACCAGCCCACATGAGCCTGCCTCGATCATAAAACTGACCTCCCTAAATGACTGCTGAAGTGCCTGAGGTCGAGGTATTGTTTTAAAGAGATACCAACTCTCAGCGCACAACCTTGATAGAAACCGTGGAGTTTCTTAAATTAATAATTCCATGTTGTAATCAGAGATTAAATCAAGTTCATCATTGATTATCCATGTTTAATTTCACATGTATGATTTGTATCAATTCAATGAGATACACATTTTTTGCATATATCCGATATCACAGAGTATGAATGCACATTGTTTCCCAATGCATTTCGGATACTAGATCCTTCATCAGGGGAATCCTAAAAGCAAAATAAATGAACTCAGTATGATCCTCGATGGTGGAATAGTATGTACAAACATTACAATACCAAAAGATGTATTAAAACAGATGGTGACTATAAAAGAAGTCTAGTTGAAAACGTGCGCGAAAACGTGAGTAAAACAGTGACGAAAAAGCACTAGAAACCAGCGTGTTCATATATCAGAACGGTGAATGAAAAGTAACGTTAAAGAATGAGAGTGCTCAGAAAACATGAGGTGTGTATGAATAGTTGCTTGCAAATGTGCTAGCGTCATGCAAAAACATAGGTAACGGGTCAAAAATCACCCCAAAGTGAAAGAGCTGAGTTAGCCCAACTAGCGTGAGCGTTAAACCGCTTAAACATGCACTTACGGAAAACTGCAGGCAAGAACGCGCGTCCTGCCGTTTGCGCCCTTCGCCATCAGCTGAGAAGCGTGGTGTTAGGTGAAGGCGGAAGTATAACGAAATTGTCGTGTGAACATAGAAGACGGACCAAAAGTGTGGCGGCCATATTAAAGTGGTCAAAAAAGATGTTAACCTCAAAAGATAGCGGTATCGTGAGAGAACAAGTAAACAAGCCCAGGGTTAACCAAATGAATGTGAGAAAGCACGAACCATAGAGTGACAAATGGATATAGACAAACTGATGAATAACACACTATAAATGACAATAAGTACACAGGTGAATAATAAGTATCACATCAGTTAAAGCAGTTGCACTACAAATAACATTGAAACTCCATCCGATCATTCAGACCAGATGGTTTCATGGTCTGCAGAAATTTGATCCAATGATTTTCTCGTTGTAACAGAAAATTGTTATTGTCTCGGTCGTCTCGCCTATTCACCACTTCTACAGCAGCGAACCTCAATTGACTGATGTTGTGTCTGTGTTCTTTGAAGTGTACTGCTAAATTGGATTTAATATTCGCTGTCCTTATATTGCTCTTGTGCTCGTTGATCCTAACTTTGAGCTTGCGTGAAGTTTTTCCGGTATACATCAGTCCACACGGACATTTGATAATGTATATGACGTTTTCGGTGTCACAGGTGGCGTTCAATCTGAGTTTCACATCTGTCCCCTTCATGGGATGTTTCAATATGGGACCCTTGATCAAGTTATTACAGTTCTGACAATTCAAACATGGTTGGTTGCCTTTGTAGTTAACGTTTTGTATGGTTTTTGGGTTTTTTATGAGTTCCTTTAGGTTGTTGCCCCTTTTGTAGGCAAAGAGGGGTTGTTCGCTAAAGATGCCATTAAAGTCTTGTTCTTTGCTGACAATTGCCCAATGTTTTAAAATGGAAGATTTGTAAGCTCTTGATGCCTCTGAAAATTTGGATACGATGACAGGTCTAGTATTCTGGCTCTTTTTGGTAGTAGCCAACGCTTCCTCTCGTTTGATTTTGTCACATCGTTCTTTGGCATGAGACAAGATGGGTTCAGGGTATCCTCTTTTGGCAAAGCGTTTCAACATTTCAGAAGCTTGTTCTTCGTATTTATAATTGTCAGATGCAATCCTTTTTACCCGTAATAATTGTGAATATGGAAGATGGTTTTTGAGTGATCTTTGGTGATATGATTGATAATGAAGAGTGTTATTCTTATCAGTATCCTTCCTGTGTAGGTCAGTCTCCAGGTGATCTCGCACTCTAGTGATTCGTACATCAAGAAATGTGATGGTGTTCAAGCTGATTTCATGAGTGAATTGTATTCGATCGCTGATGTGATTTAGATCTTCTACTGCTTTCGTTAAAGATTCATGGTCACCTTTCCATAGTACGAAAATGTCATCTATGTATCTCAAGAACGACATAGCATGCTGTGCCCAAGGTGTCTGATTCAAGATATGAGTCTCCTCGAAGTATCTCATGAATGCATTGGCGTAGACCGGAGCAGCGCAATTGCCCATGGATGTCCCGGACAATTGTGCATAGCATTGACTTCCCCAAGAGAAATAACTCTGGTAAAGCGTAAAGTGCATCAATTGCATCAAGAAAATTTGGAACTCGTTAGAAAGGTCAGATTGTAGCAAAATGTTCTCCATTGCTTCCATCCCTAGATCATGCGGAATGCTTGTGTATAGCGATTTGACATCAATGGAACACAGATAAATGGTAGTGTCTTCCTCAAAACGAATGTCAATGATCTTCTGTAGGAAATGTGTGGTATCCCTGACATAGGTCCGGGATTGCTGAATGAGAGGTTGAAGGTAACGATCGATGAATTTGCCTGTGTTCTCATGGATACTGCCTCGTGTAGATACAATGGGTCTAAATGGAGGTTGCGTGATGCTCTTGTGGACCTTCGGTAGCATATAAATGCTAGGAGTACTGGAATTAGCAGGTGTCAAAAACTTTTTAGTTTTGCTGTCTATAATTCCATGCTCTTCAGCAGTAGTCAATATGTGGGTCAAGACTTCTCCATATTGCTTCGTAGGATTGTAATGAATGGGACCATAAGTGTTGGTGTCAGACAAATGCAATTGAACTTGTTCATTGTAAAATGACGTGTCCATGAGTACCAATGCACCCCCTTTGTCAGCAGTTTGGTATGTGATTTCCTTCCTGTTAGCCAAATTGATCAACAATGAATATTCCTTTTTAGTTAAGTTAGTGTGTCTCGTCCTTTTGGAGAAGTTGATTTTGCTGATGTCATTTCTGACCAGATTTTCAAAAATGTCGAGTGATTTATGGCTGATGGGTGCCATAAATGTGCTCTTGGCACGTAGTCCTCTCAATTGGTCTTCTCGGTCGGTGTCTTGAGGAGGTAAAACATTGTCAAAGAAATGTCTCAAACGCAAACTGCGCATAAATTTGAACAAGCTGATCTCAAGTTCTAACTCGTTGGTGTGACTGGTTGGTATAAATGAGGTTCCCTTCTGTAGTACGTTGATCTCTTGCTCAGACAGCCTGTAAGATGATATGTTGATCACTAGGTTGTCCTCTTCTTTGGTTTGTCCACCCTCTGGTTCAGTGTGGTGCTTCTCAACTCTCTCTCCTTCTCCTTCTCCCTTTCTTTCTCCCTTTCTTTTGACTTTGCTCCTCCTGGGTCGTCGTTTTCTCCTGGGCCTTCCCCTAAAAAAGAAACCGTAGATAGGGTGGAGGATTCTGTACTGGTTGAAGGTGTTTGTCGATTAGTAGGTTGTGGTCGAGGTTGTGTGTCGTCATCTGAAGATGAGGTCTCTGTAGCGGTGTTAGACTTTGGTGGTTTGTTTTGACGTCTCCTCGCGTAAACCTCTGCCCAAGAGTATACTTCGCCTAACTTGTAGTCTATAGTATCTCTGCGATACTTGCGTATTTTGCGTTCATTAATTTCCCTGGTATGTTTATCAAGTTGAATTGTTATATCTTCCAATATCTTGGACCATTCCTCCTTGGGTAGCATGTCATTTAGTTCTTGTTTGCATAATTGTATGTCTCTGTTAAGTTCTTCCAGTGCTCTGGACAATTCATCGACAATAAGCAATATTAAATCCAGCGAGCATTTATTTAGAATGGCATACCATCTCTCTACAAATTTCGAGCTGTTCCTGCATAAGAGTGGTTTTAGCGGGACTCGGAGCCCCCTTGGAATTCGTTGAGCTCTGTGGTAGCGAATTAGCCTTCACCTAACACCACGCTTCTCAGCTGATGGCGAAGGGCGCAAACGGCAGGACGCGCGTTCTTGCCTGCAGTTTTCCGTAAGTGCATGTTTAAGCGGTTTAACGCTCACGCTAGTTGGGCTAACTCAGCTCTTTCACTTTGGGGTGATTTTTGACCCGTTACCTATGTTTTTGCATGACGCTAGCACATTTGCAAGCAACTATTCATACACACCTCATGTTTTCTGAGCACTCTCATTCTTTAACGTTACTTTTCATTCACCGTTCTGATATATGAACACGCTGGTTTCTAGTGCTTTTTCGTCACTGTTTTACTCACGTTTTCGCGCACGTTTTCAACTAGACTTCTTTTATAGTCACCATCTGTTTTAATACATCTTTTGGTATTGTAATGTTTGTACATACTATTCCACCATCGAGGATCATACTGAGTTCATTTATTTTGCTTTTAGGATTCCCCTGATGAAGGATCTAGTATCCGAAATGCATTGGGAAACAATGTGCATTCATACTCTGTGATATCGGATATATGCAAAAAATGTGTATCTCATTGAATTGATACAAATCATACATGTGAAATTAAACATGGATAATCAATGATGAACTTGATTTAATCTCTGATTACAACATGGAATTATTAATTTAAGAAACTCCACGGTTTCTATCAAGGTTGTGCGCTGAGAGTTGGCATCTACACTAGGTGCCACCAACCATTATCAATTTTCCACACCTTCTTGTCGGGGGGTGATATCTCCGCAGCACACCACAATATATCAAATCTGATACATCGAGGAGTGCGTGACCCACACTTTTTTATTGTTTTAAAGAGAACGGCAGGCGTGCAAGCTCCTTTTGGCTGATGGTTCTGCTGCTATAAGAAGCCCTTAGACAGGGAAGGGTCTTTGTGAATGACAGGCGTGTGAACTTTACCACGAGCTCCGACTAGAGTAAACAAACCCATGTTGCCTCAGCAACTCTCCCTTTGTCATTTGCAGAAAAGCAATTGTTTTTGAGTCCGGATGCTGTTTTACAGCAGTGTCATAATGTTAATGCTTTGGGTGCGGTATTGATTAACGATTGCTTTTTGCTTTGGTCTGCCTGTGCCCCTCGGCCGACCCCTTTATTTCAAATAGAAAACACTTCAGAACATTGATCCTTGTGCTTAATTATAGGGTCTTTGCGTTGCACACATGGCCCCGAGGCACCAGGAGGGGCAGAACGCATCGACCTAAGTAGGCCTTGGCCACCCACAACATGTCGATATTGGTGTAGCAGGAGCTCGGACATTCGTGCCACGGAATAAGGAGCAGGTCCCACTTGTGTTAAGGTCTTTATTTTATGCCTTGCATTGTGTCAATGTGCAGACCTCTCAACAATGTATCGCACTCAACATAGATGGATACAAAAGCAGTGCGAGAATTTAGAAAGCGGCAGGAACACAACACAGTAAATCAGAATTGGAGGGGCTGAGCACTATGTTAAAAGCATGTTCTTATTGCATAGTCCTCGCATGTAATGATACAAAAAGCCTGCAAAGCTCATCTAGGCTGGCCAGGGCAACTTGTCTTTGTGCAGCACGACACCCCTGGCCCCACTTACACATGGCAGTTTTAGGCCTTTTGTCATCACACTAGAGATTGGAGGGCATCAGGCTGGAGCGACGTACTTTATTCCCTGTTAGGCCATTAGTTACGTATTGTACCTCCCCTGGTGGGGCTTCATTTTCCCTCGAGCTTAAATCAATAGCTAGCTCATCACTAGCACACAGATCCCAAAATTCCATTATTAGAGTATTCGCACTCCACATTATACAGCATGTCCACACAACAGATGCATGCATACAAACCAAGACACTACAGACACTCGTTGGCTGTCAGCGTATCTTACTCCTTGCCTCCACTGCCTTGTTATCCCTTTCCAATAGGTGGGAAACCCCAAAACTTCATTTTTAAGCTTTCTGCTGACTTATGAATACTAGGCTCTTCTGTAACCAGAGCTGGTTATTTACCCTAAAATTATACAAATCTGCAGTGTGAACCTCCCAGAAAACAAACACTAGTTCACTTCCTCTTCATAGTCCATTATGCGAGCCCCCCCCCCTCCCTTTCACCCTTGTGGTGCTCATTCTGTATTCATCCCATAAACCTAATAACCTTTTTTAGCTTGACTATTTAGTAACCAGTTATGGTCTATTCCTTGTCGCTGTCCAAACCACGGAAAATTCTGCTATCTTTTTTTCCTTTCCTGACGCTTTGAACGCATCTGCACTCACACCTTTGATACTTCTGTTTTTCATATCCTTAATCATTGTCAAAGTAACTTTTGTTTCGGAGTGTGCCCCTAGTAAAGTGCTTCAAATACAGTGAGACTCCTCACAATTGGCAAGAGCTAGTCGTATATAGGCCATTCTGAGAACTGATTTTGTGAAGGATAGCAGACTGGGACACCATCAGTTATGTTTTGAAGTGTACAATGAATATTACATGCTTGGTTACTGGTAGTACATCAGAAACACTAGATTTGCGAATAATACTGCAGTCCTCGTATGCTGCATATACCTGTCGGGTTCTCTAAATCTTATTCAATGCGGCATGGTGACTTCCAGTTCTGTGTAGCGACATTCTTTGTTTTTTTAACTCTTGCTGTGGTGGCAGCACCGGTTATGCGTTGATCATCATGGTTTTTTGTTTCATCCTGCTTGAAAGTTTAATCTTGCTCCTTATCTGCGTTTCTGAGTAGGCAGAGGGTTCATGACCTCTCCCAGTATTCCAGTATGGATCTCCGGCCATCTGTTGCACAAATACTTGATCTCAAAATTGTGCAGCCCAGGATCTCTTTTGAAACCTACTAGTGACTAGTGTGCTTGCTTCCCTGCCCCCTGGCTGTGCTTGCTTCCCTGCCCCCTGGCTGTGCTTGCTTCCCTGTCCCCTGGCTGTGCTTGCTTCCCTGCCCCCTGGCTGTGCTTGCTTCCCTGCCCCCTGGCTGTGCTTGCTTCCCTGTCCCCTGGCTGTGCTTGCTTCCCTGTCCCCGCATGCTTCCCTGCCCCCTGGCTGTGCTTGCTTCCCTTCCCCCTGGCTGTGCTTGCTTCCCTGCCCCCTGGCTGTGCTTGCTTCCCGCCCCCTGGCTGTGCTTGCTTCCCTGCCCCCTGGCTGTGCTTGCTTCCCTGCCCCCTGGCTGTGCTTGCTTCCCTGCCCCCTCACTGTGCTTGCTCTCCTGGATGTGTGTTTGGCTCTGGGTGGGTGTGTGTGGCTCTGGGCGGGTGTGTGTGGCACTGGGCGGGTGTGTGTGGCACTGGGTGTGTGTGGCTCTAGGTTTGTGTGTGTGTGTGGCTCTAGGTTTGTGTGTGTGTGTGTGGCTCTAGGTTTGTGTGTGTGTGTGTGTGGCTCTGGGTGTGTGTGGCTCTGGGTTTGTGTGGCTCTGGGTTTGTGTGGCTCTGGGTGTGTGTGGCTCTGGGTGTGTGTGTGGCTCTGGGTGTGTGTGTGGCTCTGGGTGTGTGTGGCTCTGGGTGTGTGTGGCTCTGGGTGTGTGTGTGTCTCTGGGGGTGTGTGTGGCTCTGTGTGTGTGGGTGTGTGTGTGTGGGTGTGTGTGTGGCTTTGGGTGTGTGTGTGGCTTTGGGTGTGTGTGTGTGTGTGTGGCTTTGGGTGTGTGTGTGGCTTTGGGTGTGTGTGTGTGTGTGTGTGGCTTTGGGTGTGTGTGTGTGTGTGGCTTTGGGTGTGTGTGTGTGTGGCTTTGGGTGTGTGTGTGTGGCTTTGGGTGTGTGTGTGTGTGTGTGGCTTTGGGTGTGTGTGTGTGTGTGGCTTTGGGTGTGTGTGTGTGTGTGTGGCTTTGGGTGTGTGTGTGTGTGTGTGTGTGGCTTTGGGTGTGTGTGTGTGGCTTTGGGTGTGTGTGTGTGGCTTTGGGTGTGTGTGTGTGGCTTTGGGTGTGTGTGTGTGTGGCTTTGGGTGTGTGTGTGTGGCTCTGAGTGTGTGTGTGTGTGGCTCTGAGTGTGTGTGTGTGTGTGGCTCTGAGTGTGTGTGTGTGTGTGTGTGTGTGTGTGTGTGGCTCTGGGTGTGTGTGTGTTTGGCTCTGGGTGTGTGTGGCTGGCTGTGCGTGTGTGTGTGGCTCTGGGTGTGTGTGGCTGGCTGTGTGTGTGCGGCTCTGGGTGTCTGGGTGTGTGTGTGGCTCTGGGTGTGTGTGTGTGTGTGTGTGTGTGTGTGTGTGTGGCTCTGGGTGTGTGTGGCTGGCTGTGTGTGTGTGGCTCTGGGTGTCTGTGTGTGTGGCTTTTGGTGTGTGTGTGTGTGTGTGTGTGTGTGGGGGGGGCTCTGGGTGTGTGGGTGTGTGTGTGTGTGTGTGTTTGGCTCTGGGCGTGTGTGTGTGTGTGGCTCTGGGGGTGTGTGGCTGGCTGTGTGTGTGGCTCTGGGTGCCTGTGGCTCTGGGTGTGTGTGTGTGTGGCAGTAATTGCTGTCTGCTGAGCTCGTCCAGTAGGGTACAATATGTCTCACATTTGCAAGAGATTAAGCTATTGGCAATGTAAATGACAATGCCATTTATTTATCTGTTTTCAAAACCAACACATAAATAAAAATGTTGTCATTTACAATGCCAATAGCTTTAACTTTTGCAAAGGCGAAACTGTTGCATTGTAAATGCTTGTTTAAAGAAGTGATCCTTTCAAATACCCCCCCTCCTTTCGTCTCATCACAAAGAGGACTGGCTCCTGGCATCTCCCAGGGTTTGGAGCTCAGTCCTACCCTTTTGAATATTCACATCAGACCTCTGGTAAAGGTAGTTAAATCCTTTGGAATCTCACCAGTGTTGTATGCCGACGACACTCAGCTAATTATTTCCCTGTCAGCAGAGTTGACCAGCGGTTGTTTCAAATATAGAAACTGTCTAACAGCGGTGGCGGCATGGATGCACAACAACTGTTTAAAACCTAACTCCTGCTAGGCAGGCATACCCATCTTTGGAGTGATCAATGATGTCCAGAAATACTATGTACCCGTCGAACATAAAGTGGTGGTAGAAAACCTTGGGGTATGGATGGATAGCTCTTCATCCTTTGAAACCGAAGTCAAGATTCTAGCAGGGGAACTGTTTTGGCACCCTAAGGAACCTCAAACCAATTATAGGATACTTTTCCTGGCAATCCTGCCAACTGATTGTCAATCCCTTGTCATTTTTCTCCTGGACTATTGCAAATATCTCTATTTGGGCTCAAAGAACCGATTCCGCTCTGCTTCCGAACTTTTGAGCAAGTTCCATTGGCTACCTATTGGAAAGCTTTCAAAGTTCAAAACTCTATCCATATCCCACAAAATCCATACAAGCAAGGAGTACCCAGCCTAGCTGCCAGGATGCAATTTTACATGCCCTCTAGAACACTATGCTCCACCAATCTAAACATGGCCCACATCCCTCGTCACAGCAGAGCCAGAATGGGAGGTTTCTCCTTCCATGTCTTGCTCCGACCCGATGTAATTCTATGCCTCCTAACCTTAGAAACAGTCAATATCACTTACTGATCCGGAAACAGTGGAAGGCCCGGCTCTTCTCCATCTAGGCTGACGATTTCGCCTCTCTGCGGCTGTGTTTCATAGGATCCATTTATGTCCCTTGCTGATATTGTCTCACACCCGGACCCTCACCTTCCCCTCAAGGCAGGCAGTCTCCAGGTGTTGTGCTTTCTAAGGCTCTGCTCTCTTCTTGTAAAGGGTCACAGTGGTAACACCCCTGCAGCAAGTGCCTCTATCAGCCGCAGGAATAAGATACAGTGCACACCAATACCCTGCCTAGTAAAGGTCTGAAACAGACCGAAAAAGGAGCATGTACCTACATGTTCACCTCCTCTGTTTGTACCTCATTAGTAGCTACCTGTGCACTTCCTCCGTTTGTATGTCCCTGGCGAGCCTCTTTAATGACGCTTGGGATCCTGGTACTGCCAAGCATGGCCGTTTGTCTATCAGATCATTACCTGATGTCTGCTGTGTGCATCGAGTCACTCCTCTGCTTTAGCTGTGAGTGAACCCTGTGGAGCGAGTACACAGACATAAGGGAGTATGGAAGGCGATGAACAGGGAGTAAGGTGAAGCTGATTTCAAGAAATGCCCAAAGGTGTAAATGCTGCACACACCTGCCACTGACATCTTTTCCCACTCTGCCAACGCTCCATCCACCCACAGAGTAGCATGCTGGCACCACACGGAAAACATTAAGTCAGATGCCATGGCAAGGTAGAATGAGACAATAAGCAGACGTTTCGGCAGCAGAGATATCACAGGTATATTACAGGTTGTGATGGAATCGCTATAATAAATGCTGCAATCTTCCAAAAAATGCTTGAACCAACCCCAGGAAAGTGGCAAAGATAACTTAACAAACAGAAAAGAAAAGACAGGAGTTGGAACTTCAGCTGCTCCAATGTGAACAGGAAAGTATTGTCAAGAAGAGTGTGAATGGAGCTTCATTTCTTATACACTTCCTGAAGAGTTTTGTTTGTGATATGGTTCTTGAAAGGGTTACCGTTGTTATACACTTCCTGAGACTGAAGTGACAGCTGCACATCCTGATCCATCTCATTTTCCACAATCCCTTCTTGTTTAAATAAAATCTTGCCCATGTTGCATCTTCCTAAATCTGTACCTCTAGCGAACGGGCACTCCATGTGTGCTCTTTCTGTACTAAGTTACTCTGTGAACACTGGAAAATCACCTCCTTTTCTGAAGTAAGTAAGAGTGACATGTTCAATGAAAGATTTAGTTAAATATCTGTGTATGGTGAAATATCTCTTGGTAACTTTCATAAATGGTAAAGAAGAGATATCTTTTACAACTAGTTAAATATTGTGTATTCACATTCTCTTACATTTCCATTTAGTGATTTTAAATCTCTTTACATCCAATAGGAAACCAGCCTTGAATGCACAAATGATCGTGAAATTCTGAAAAAAGTGGTTAGACAAAATGAGCTCCAATATTCAGGAAAAGATCTGCATAGTCAGAGACTGAGGACCATGAACATAAACTGATCGATCCTGGAAGAAGCATTTCAGTGGATGCACGCAACAGGACTAAGAAATGACCTCTACAAAATTAAGGCAACAACACTGACAAACCACCTTCTGTAGAAACAGGTCTGCACCACCAGCTTTGATCATGTGTCCGGTATGAGGTAGATACAGCATTGCTCTGCTTCCTGTAATGATGGCAGACCACCATTCAGCGTGCTAGGTGTATTATAAACTCTTTCTGGCCAAACCACATGAGCACGAGAAAAACACAAGGGAGTGGAGCCAGACAACTGAAGGGTAATAGAAAGAGAGGGTCTTTGATCTACAACAGACTGTGCTAATTTGCATCTTCCAGAAAGAAGACTAATCTTTACCCGTAACACACAAAACTAATATGCAATCTAAAGACATACCCACCTACAAAGAAGCTTTACTTGCCAAACTAATAATATATGTAGCTGACGAGTCTTGTATTTCTGAAATCAACCATCCCAAAATACCACACACACACCGGGAAGTGCTTTATCAACCATGTTAGCTCCTCAGGAAACGCACTCATGGGATACAGACAAAGATAAACCCGGCCCAGAGACACTAACCAAGAAAGAAAAATCATACCCATGCAGCAAGAGCTTTAGTCTTTCATCGCTACTAAAGAACCATCATCAAACACACACAGGAGAAGCAACGTGCAATTGCAATGAATGTGCTAAGAACTTCAGTCAGTTATCACAGCTCCAAAGACATCAGCGAACACACACTGGGGAAAAACTGCACCATTGCACTGAATGTGTGAAGAGCTTCAGTCGGTTATTAGACCTCCAAGTACATAAACAAACACACACTGGGGAAAACCATACAAGTGCCGTGAATGTGGAAGTAGTTTTAGTGATTCCTCAACACTCAGGAGTCATCAGCGAACACACACAGGGGAAAAACCATTCCAGTGCAGTGAATGTATGAAGAGCTTTAGTCAGTTATCAACTCTCCAATCACATCAGCGAACACACACAGGGGAAAAACCATTCCAGTGCAGTGAATGTATGAAGAGCTTCAGTCTGTTATCACATCTCCAATCACATCAGCGAACACATACTGGGGAAAAACCATACCATTGCAATGAATGTGGAAGTAGTTTTAGTCATTCCTCAACACTCGGGAGTCATAAGCGAACACACACAGGGGAAAAGCCATTCCAGTGCAGTGAATGTGTAAAGAGCTTCAGTCGGTCATCAGACCTACAAAAACATAATCGAACACACACTGGGATAAAACCATTCCAGTGCATTAAGTGTATGAAGAGCTTTAGTCGGTTATCAACTCTCCAATCACATCAGCGAACACATACTCGGTAAAAACCATTTCAGTGCAGTGAATGTGGAAGCAGTTTTAGTCATTCCTCAACTCTCAGGGGTCATCAGCGAACCCACACAGGGGGAAAAGCATTCCAGTGCAGTGAATGTATGAAGAAATTCAGTCCGTTATCAACCCTCCGGAACCACCAGCGAACACACACGGAAATAACCATACCATTGCACTGAATGTGTGAAGAGCTTCAGTGGGTTGGCAACCCTCCAGAGCCACCAGAGAACACACACGGGGGGAAAACCCTCACCACCCAGCCAGTGAGGAACAGCAACAAGACTGCTCTTCAGCACACCCATCCTTATACATAACACACTCCAGGGGTTTGCTCCAGGGTCAAACTCACTTTACTTTCACGTTAACAGCAACAAGTTCTAAACTGGAGAATATATATTTAGGAACAAGGGGTTTATACTTCCATTAGTCGCATAATACATTTGAAACCCAATACGTTATAGATCTGTATTAATGATACATAACAAAACAGCACCCATGTATGGACATCCAAGAGCCTTTAAAACCACACTACAGAGGTGTGTACCAGGATTTACTTTAACATTAACAGGAACTAAATTATTATAAAGCAAGAACAATCATGATGCTATGAAATGTACACAATGATGGCTAGATGTTATATGTTAATAAGAAATGTATGTTTTTAGACGTAATAAAACAACAAATGTATTTGAATTCATGGTATTTGACTGCTGAGTGTTTATAAGGCGATCTTAGATGTGATTTATTCCCTAAACTTTAAAGATAATTTGTGATGTCAGCAAGGAGCCTAGTTTATTTGGTAATAGAGGGGTCAAATCTCGATAGCATGACTGCTTTCAGCAGGGAGTCTGGTGCAGGTGGTATCAGAGGGGACTATTCTCCCCAGTGTGCCTTCTCTCAGAGTGAGAAGCGGTTCTTTGCTTGAGGTGGTACTACCTCTCCTTCTGTGTTAATGAAGAGAGAAGTGCTACCTGTAATACTGAGATCTGGGATTCTCGGCTGTTTTGGGAACTTAATTCAGTCTTTTTTACCCAATCAATACCTGATTTATTTAGGAAAGCTAAAATATGTCCGTGCCTTGGCAGTCCTCTTGTTAATAATCCATAAAAAAACCACAGGGATTTAAACATGAATTTGGCAAATACAAAATTGTCTTTTTTTTTTTAAGGTTCTTATATAGCACTGCTCTATCTACTAATGCCTGAGTTTTCTTCGAGCCCTTCGAGAAGTTTTCCATCGACAGACTCGATGGGATTTCCGATGAAAGGCTGACAATCTGTCCAACTCTAAACAAGGATGGTGGGTGGGCCGTTGGTTTGGCGTGTGTAACGCTTTGTTGCATTTTTGATAGAGTGCCCTAAATCCAACCCGCCTTTCTTTAGTGATTTTTCTATTTTGAGTTACATTTGAAGACTGTTCCGCTCATTTATAGTTTGACAGGGGTCCACGGTCTGCCAGAGGAACAGGCTTAACAACCTCCACTACCCCGTTGGACTACCGTCCACCATATTTAGCGACCTCCACCAACCTGGCCATCCCTGTGTCTTCAGAAGAGCAACAGGAGCTCCTCTAAAAGCACCTAAAGTTTGCTGAGTGGCTGCCATTTTCACACGGGTGCCCAACAGACTTTTTAGTTTTACTCCTAAAGTGAGAGTTTGCTTTTTGTAAAACCAATAAATCATGTACTTGATACACTGAGAGCTTTCTACAAGGGAGTCTAGGTCATTTTTCATATATTTTTTCTGTTTGAGACTGCCAGTCTTTTCATCGTGTTCCTGAAGAGAAACAAGCAGGTCAGAATGCCTTCCATAAGTAGGGCAGACAGTTTGATGTACGTACACCAACGGCGCCAGGTATGTCAGTCATTGTTGTGAGGGTTCCTGAGGTTCTGACCTCTGTTCAAACAGAGGGGA
This sequence comes from Lissotriton vulgaris, assembly GCF_964263255.1. Classification (NCBI taxonomy): domain Eukaryota; kingdom Metazoa; phylum Chordata; class Amphibia; order Caudata; family Salamandridae; genus Lissotriton; species Lissotriton vulgaris. The sequence goes on from NC_141686.1 coordinate 353,177,775, forward strand.
ACATTCATAGCTTCTTCTCACCGACCTCCAAAATTCTCCAATTTATTTTTATAATCCTTTTAATACAATTTGCTGATGGATTATACATGAGAGCCACGGCCATGCTTTCTTCTCTTACTCATGCATTAGGGATCAGGAGGTTGTCTCTATGATTCTTGGCCTCTTATTCGCCTGCTTTAGTCCTTCTGGGATAACCTCTTCCACCAATTTATCCTTCAAGGATTCCTGTTGTTTCATTAAAGAGCCTTATTTGAACAGTTTCTCCAAATTTGTAAAACTGTTGAAAGTGGAGATTCTTCCTTAAAGACCTTGGTTGGAAGTTTGCAACATTGTGTAAGGTGTTGTGTAAAACCAGTGTGCCATACTCCAAGGCTGTGCTGTTGCACCACATGTTGTAGCAGTGTGCCACCCCCTGAGGCTGTGCTGTTCAATCAGATGATGTGTGAAAGTAGTGTGCAGCTCTCTAGGCTTCAAAAGGACATGAGTAAAGCCATTGTGTCTCCAAACACTCACTGCTTAAAGCGACATCAGTGTCCACCTTCTACCTGGGATCCTGTTTCTGACCATCATTAGGAGACGCAGAAGCTACAGAAAGAAGGGCATGAGGATTCACTAATAATGTGTCGTTATTAAAATGTTACAGATCACAATGGCAAGTTACAATTCTGTCAAACTAACACGCTCAATTAAGCGCTGTGGCCCTGTCACTATTGTTGCAACTATATTAAGCTACCTAGCGTCTTCATGTAAGTCTTACAGAATGGTGAACACACATAGATTGACCATTGTATACACAACACTTTATTGATGAGACACCTGTGGGGAAGCATACAGTAATTTGACTATTAAAAAATGAATAAGGTTAAGTAGACCTCCTTTACCAAAATATCAAATGTTATGATGTGGTAACATAGGGCCCGATTCACAGAATGAACTTAAGACTCAATCCTAAACTTACTACTATTTTGGTATTCACATAATGCACTTATTACTTTTGGCATTCACAGAGTAAACTTACTACTTTTGGTATTCACAGAAGTTAGGATTTTGTCTTAAGTCTGTCTTAAGTCTGTCTTAAGTCTGTCTTAAGACAAACTTAAGACAAAATCCTAACTTCTGTGAATACCAAAAGTAGTAAATTCATTCTGTGAATGCCAAAAGTAGTAAGTGCATTCTGTGAATACCAAAATAGTAGTAAATTTAGGATTGAGACTTAAGTTCATTCTGTGAATCGGGCCCTTTGTCTTTCTTGAGTTAAATCCCTGGCTTGAGAATCCTGGTCTCTCGCGATGGGTCTGTCAGCAAAACTGACCATGAGTTTGTGTTTCAGACAGCAATCCTTTGGATGTTTTGGCTAGGCAGTGATCTTCTGGAATTCTGTTCTCAATTTCCAGCTGTACAAAACGTTTTTTAACAGCAGTGGATTATCCTGCCTTTTCTGAGCAACCAAATCTCTGTGTAGCTGCATGTCTTAAAGAGCAGTAAGCTGGAACATCGGGTCTCTGAGTGCTTGATTCTCAAATCCTTATTTACTTTAGGAAACTTCATTGTCCTCTATCCTCTGCTACTCTTTCCAGATGGGTTACATGGTCTATGAAACAATCTAGAATTGATAGAACCTGTTTCATGAGGTCATTCCTCTAGGCCTGCCATGACTTCCTAAACTTTTCCAATAAAAGAACATTGTGAGAGCAGCAAATTGGTTTTGGCTTCCACTTTCAAAACTTTCCATTACAAACCAATTGTTCATGCTTGTTCCTTTAAGCAGTTTTAAAATCGCATGATGGTAGTCTCCAGTCTTACAAGAACATCCAGGTGTTCCCAGTGTCTATGATGGAAAGTCCTAATTTAATTAAATGCACTTAGTCGACTATCTTTAATTTTGTGGATAGCAGTTTGATTCTGTTTAATATGTATAGTCCCTCCCTAATTTGTTCTTCGATGCAGTGGTCTTTAACCTGTGGTCCAAGGACCCCTGGGGCTCTGCGAGGCCTACTCAAGGAGTCTGCAAATGTTTTTACAAAATTAAATAATAATAAAATGAATAAAGGATGTACGAATGAAGAAGCAAAACTGAAAATTGTGAACCTTTTTCAATATTTGATTATGAATTAAACAAAAGTTGATTGCTCCTCTACAGCAATTACTTTAAGGTAGCGGTGGATGCAGGTCTCAGCAGTCTCCTTACAAATATGGAAGCTGGCCGTGGTATTGGAACCAGTGCCACATTCCTCGGAACAGGTTGCATTGGACAGATAATGTAGGTGTCCTCCGAGCCAGCTTCCATGACTATGACTGGCTCTTCCTCATCATCCCCATCCATTATTCTAAGGCTTTCAAGAACTTTATTTTTCCCTTGTCTCATGGCAGGTTTTGGACTCAGCCAGGGTCCAATCAGACCCGATCATCAGACGGGGGGGAGGGGGTTGGAATTTGGAGAAGATGATGGAGTAACTTTTCTTTTTTTTTGGCTGGAGATCAGAAATCCAATGGTTCAAGAAGAGGTACATCACGCTCATCAGGAAGCTCAACCTCCTGTTATCCTCGTACTTCAGAAAGATGTCTAGCTGGCTGCCTCTCCTGTTGTTCACTGTGCTCAGTTTCCTGCGACAACTGGGTACTAATTTACAGCGGAGACAGATCCAATTCAGACACACTGCTTGTCGTCATGATGGCAGTGGCTGCCTCGCTGGGAGACATGGCCTTGGGCTTAGGTTCGGGTGGTGGCATTGATGTAGGAGTGCCACACCACGTTTCCTAAAAAGGTGTTTGTCGTCACGCCAGTGGTGGCACAGGCAATGTGTTTTTTTTTCTCTCCCGCCTGGGCCCCTTTTTAGGCAGCACCTGTCTTTGGGGCTGTCTTCAAGCTCTGTCAGTTTGCACTTTGCTGCACAAGCAGAAGAGAGAATGACTCACATGTTGCGTTCAAGTCAATTTGTGCTGTAGGTAAAGTGGCTGTTATCTGTTGCGCACCAGGCTAAAAGCAAGAAAAACATTTAGTGCAACTGGGCATTTTTGCAGTTTGATTATTCATAGTACAGACAATATAATTTAGTGAAGTTATCTTCTCAGAAATAATGAACAACAATAGTGTATCGTTTCCATTCGAAAGTCAAACCACACTATCACCATATATAATATTTCAACCAGGATATCCACATACTGTAACTGTTTGCTTTATGTGCATCAAAGGGGAGACACCTATGACAGGCAGGGGAGTGCAGGGGAAAAAGGATAATCCTTAAAAAATGAATGCTGGTGTAAGCCTATGGCAGGGAGAGTGTCCAGGGGAAAATGATTAATGACAATCCTTAAAAATGTTATGCTGAATGCCGATGTGTGGCAGGCGCCTATGGCTAGAAGGGTGTGGAGGGAAAATGTCAAACATGAAGAAAAAAATTTTAAAAGAAAAAGAAAAGGAAATAATTGCTGGTGTACTAGGGGACTATGAGAAATCTTTTGGGAGGCAAGAAGGTATGGGGGAAACAAATGCATATAATACATTTTATCGAACACTTTTCATAAATGATACATATTCTATAATGATCCACAAGCATATTAAACTAAGTGATTTCATGGAGAAAAAAAAAGATTTGAAAATAAATAAAAAAAGAATGGCAGAGCCTTCTTCTATCAATGGCCATGGAAAAGGGCTTTGAAAACTGGATAAAACACACACAAGCTGGCTATACAAACTGGCTGCCAACCACATGGTCGAAAACCAACTACAAGCATGGTGGACACAACAAAGAACACTTGCATGCCTATGGCAAAGGCTCACTGGCTGGCTACCCTGTAGCAAAGGCTCATTAGCTTCAAATGAAAGATGGCTCAGGAATTTTAGGTGGAAATCTTTATTCAGCAGGTTAACAGCGGTAAGTCCAGTTGGAGAAATGACAACCGTCGTTCACACCCACATATATCTCCCCTCTCTTCCATAGTAAAGATGCACCCATGTGCACTCCCACAATGCCAACCTCCATCTGCATTATCTAAAAGGTGGACACGAGCGTGAACAGCAGTTATATACACGTGTCAACCTTAAACCATTACAAACGGTGCACCGAGGAGCATGAGCACAACATAGGAAGGCCGCGCTTGTGTATACAACATACACAAAATGGCAAACAGTTAAATGGTCAACAACTACAAGCAAGGAGGCATGGACAACAAAGAAGGCATGTAGGCCTACGGCAAAAGCACACAGCTGGCTACACAAAATGGCCACTGGCCTTATGATCAAATAACTAGGCCTGGGCAGTGAACTTCGTTCCGTTCAGGGAGTTTGACGAGTTTTGTGCACTCCACGGAGTGCAGAAAACTCCGCTTTGCGATGTGCAGCTGAGTTTTTGTCCCGCTTGCGAACGGGACGTTCGCGATCGCGTACAGTAAGTTCGCGAGCGTGAGCTGCCGCTCGGGTAGAATTTCTACCCGAGCGGATGAATACAGCACAAACTGCAGTTTGCACTGCACTCTGCCACTCGCAGAGTTTTTGTAACTTCGCAGAGTTCCGCGAACTACGCCCAGACCTAACAACAACAAGCAAGGAGGCATGGTGGACACACCAAAGAACACATGCTGGCCTATGGCAAAAGAACACTGGCTGCACAAAATGGCCACATGGTCAAACAACAACAAGCAAGGAGGCATGAACAGCAAAGAACGCATGCAGGCCTACGCCAACAGCATACTGGCTGGCTATACAAAATGGTTGCTAGGCACATAGTCAAATAACAACTACAAGCAAGGAGGCATGGTGGATAGAACATATCTAGACCTATGGCAAAAGCACATTGGTTGACTACACAAAATAGCCACTGGCCACATGGTTAAACAACAACTAAAGGCAAGTAGGCATGATGGAGAGCACATGCAGACCTATGGCAAAAGCACACTGGCAGGCTGCACAAAATAGCTACAGGTCACATGGTCAAACAACAACTACAATCAAGGAGGTGCGGTGGACACAACAAAGAACACATTGAGGCCTATGGCCAAAGTACTGGCTGGCTACACAAAAGGGCCCCCGGCCACATGTTCAAACAACAACTACAAGCAAGGAGGCATGGTGTGCACAACAAAGAACACATGCATGCCTATGTCAAAAGCACACTGGCTGGCTTCAAAAAATGGTCATCGGTCACACAGCATGGAGAACAAAGACAAATGGTGGCCTATAGCGAAAACACACACACACCCACTGGCCAGACAAAGACAGTATGGTAACACAGAGACCCAGCATTAATTCAGCAATGCCAAAAATCAAGATTAAATGAGCTATAACATTTTTACAACAACACACATCTTCCCAAGGCATCAAATAGTATTACCCCACCAAAATACACTCTTTGCAGAACAAAACGTGAAATACATTAAAAAAGCAAAGTAAAACCCACATTTTTAATTTAATCCAATGACCTCTCCGGGCTAAATGATATTTAGTAACATAGACCACAGAAACCGTTGTTTCATATACCCAATGAATTGTACTGGTGGGATGGCCCGTGGTCAGACTAGGCCACCTAGTATAATTAATTAATTAATAGTGCAAATGTAAGTAACCTGGAGAAAGTATACTTATCTATGTAACCTTTCTGCCTACAAAGGATAAAAATGAGATGCCCAAAACATAACTAGACTCCTACTGCAACTCCAAGTGACCCACCATAACCACAGTCAAATTTAAAAAATGAATAAAAGTACAACTAAATACTGGTGCATGCCCTCTATCAATCAAACAACAGCGCATACTAACGTTTTTGGACTTATTTGTGATATCACAAAAACAAAGTACTTCATAATCCAATGATATATATGCACAAGAAACTGTAGACAACGAGCGTGATCCTTCACCTCAAAATCCAAATGAAAAGTGACCAGGAGATGGACAAATTACTGCTGAACAGGAAGTTGGAGTCTCTAGGGCACTTCACTTTTCGCACTAAAAACCAACCTGAACTGTCCATTGGAGTAGAATAGTCACTCAAAACATATTTTTTAGTTGATTTAGCTACTTCTAGAGAATAGAATCTGCTTGAGAAGCAGCAGCAGGCATTTGCCAGCATCACAAAAGTGGCACCGGTAGGCTCTGTGGCAAGCGGAAGCCGCACCAGCACCCAGCAAATCTCATTGCACTTGCCAGCGCACTCCAACACAAGTATTGTACATGCAAACGGAATTATAATTCTGCTACTCGCCGAATGGTGGAATCTACTGGTAACACGTTACAAGGAGTTTCTGATTTCCACTAACTCCGCTAGTGGAATTATAATTCTTCCTGGGCATACTCCTATCCCCACTGTTGACTGAGGAATGGTGCCCTCCCCAGCACATCTAGAGGAGCACTGACAGACTTGGAGAGTTGCAGAGTAATTTGCCGAGAGATGTTAATACAGTGCTCTCACTCGCACTCGCCTCCACGGACTACATCCTCCTCGGGCCCCTGAACTTCCACCTCGAGAACAACAAGGACGCTAACTCCGCCACCCTGATCAACAACCTCGCCAACCTCGGCCTCAGACAACTTGTCACCGCACCCACGCCGCCGGCCACACGCTGGACCCTGTCTTCTCCACAAGCACCCACGTTGCCTTCGACCAAACCACCAAACTCCATTGCACTGACCACCACTGCATCCATTTCACCTTCAAGAAACCAACCACGCACCACCGCACCCAAAAGCTGCCTCGCTGCTGCTGGGGCAAAGTCACCGAAGACCAGCTGATTACCACCCTCGCCCAGAACCCACCCACTGAACCCACCAACCCAGACACCGCAGCCCGCAACCTCAGACAGTGGATCGACGACTGCAACAACACCCTCGCCCCGCTCAAGAAACCCTCCAACAGCCACGCCAGCAAGAGAGCCACCTGGTTCACCGACTAACTCGAGACCTCCAAACGCGCATGAGGAAACTGGAGAAAATATGGCTCCACGAATGCACACTGGACATTCACGCAGCCCACAAGGACGCCACTCGCAGACATCACCACCTCATCAGACTAGCCAAGAGATCCTCCTTCAAAGACCGCCTGGATAACAACGCATACGACAGCAAAGAGCTCTTCAGCATCGTAAAGGAACCTTCCAACCTCAGCGCCAACACCAACGACTTCTTCCATCGCAAGATCGCTGACATCCACGACAGCTTCAACACCACAACCGCCCCGACTACGCCAGACTCCACCTCCCCTGCCTCCCAGGTGAACACCACCAGCGCCATCCGCCTGACCTCCTGGTCCAACGTCAACGACGACGAGGCACGCGAGGTCATGAACTCCATCCACTCAGGGTCTCTGTCAGACCCGTGCCCACACCACGTATTCAACAAAGCAGACGAAGACATCGCACCCCAACCACGGAAGGTCATCAACATATCCTTCGAAACAGGGACATTCCTGGAAAGATGGACAGATATCAACGCTCTCCTCAAGAAGCCCAAGGCGGACCCCAAAGACCTCAAGAACTTCCGGCCCATCTCCTTGCACCTGTTCCCGGCAAATGGCATCGAAAAAATCGTCAACAAGCAACTGGCCCGCCACATGGAAGACAACAACATCCTGGACCCATCCCAATCCGGATTCAGACGAAGCCACAGCACCGAGACAGCCCTCATCGCTGACACAGACTACATCAGGCGCCAACTAGACCACGGCGAAACATCAGCCCTCATCCTCCTGGACCTGTCGCCCGCTTTCGACACGGTCTGCCATCGCACTCTAAAGACACGCCTCCTAGAAACCGGAATCCAAGAGAAGGCCCTTGACTAGACCACATCCTTCCTCTCCGGCAGAACCCAGAGCGTCCGCTTCCCACCCTTCCAATCGAAGCCACCGTCATCATCTGCGGCGTCCCCCAGGACTCATCCCTCAGCCCGACTCTGTTCAACATCTACATGGCCCCCCTCGCACAAGTGGCCCGCCATCACGACCTCAACATCATCTCCTACGCCAACGACACACAGCTCATCCTCTCCCTCACAAAGGACCCACACACCGCCAAAACCAACCTTCATAAGGGAATGAAGGCCGTCGCTGACTGGCTGAAGAGCAGCCGTCTGAAGCTGAACTCGGACAAGATGGAGGTACTCCTCCTCGGACCCACCCTCTCAGCCTGGGATGACTCCTGGTGGCCGACCACACTGGGAACAGCACCAACACCCAATGAAACATGCACGCAACCTAGGAGTCATCCTCGACTCCTCCCTCTCCATGTCTAAGCAGGTCTACGCCATCTCCTCCTCCTGCTACAGCACCCTCCGCATGCTCCGCAGGATCTACAAGTGGATCCTGACCGAAACATGAAAAACGGTTACACAGGCCCTCGTCAGCAGCAGACTGGACTACGGCAACGCACCTACGCAGGAATCCCAGCCAAACATCTTCGACTACAATGCATCCAAAACTCCTCCGCCCGACTGATCGTCAACGTCCCCCGCCGCATCCACATCACCCCCCACCTGAGAGACCTACACTGGCTCCCCATCGACAAGAGGATCAAATTCAAGCTCCTCACCCACGCACACAAAGCACTCCACAACGCCGGACCAGCCTACCTGAACAGCAGACTCAGCCTCTACACCCCCACCCACCAGCTCCGCTCCGACAGCATCGCACTCGCCAATGTTCCCCGCATCAAATGAATGACCTCCGGCGGCAGAACCTTCTCCTACCTCGCCGCCAAGACACCCTCCCTACCCACATACGACAGACCCAAGACCTACTCGCCTTCAGAAGACTCCTCAAGACCTGGCTCTTCGAGCAGTAGCAGCACCCTCCCTCCCCTCAGAGCCTTAGGACCCTCATGGGTAAGTAGGGCACTCTACAAGTACTCTGATTGATTGATTGATTGTAAGGGAGATACAGACAAGAGAAGAAGAAAAAGTAAGAAGGCCGTCTAGGAACACAGCCAGAGGAGAATGCAGTGAGACATGTGCATTCCACATCTCCAATGTGCTGTGTCATGTTGTCTGTGATGCAACAAAGGAAGAATGAGACATACCTCTGTTTATGGCGCTTGAGCCTAGTGTGTCTGTCAGTGCATAATGTAACAAACCTGCCTCTGACTCTCAGCTCAATGGCTGCTGTAAGGAGGCGTGTTATGACTTGTATCCTTATTATGCATCTTTTCCCTCAGTTACCTGTTCCCTGCTGCTCAGCTAGTATGGATGTGGTATGTGTGGAATGTTGGAATGCTTCATGAGGTAGTGGAATGCATGAGTGCCTGGTGTGTATAACAGAGACAGTTGGAATGTTTGGGCTGAGCAGCAACGATGCTGCTCCCGGTGGGGCTGAACTTCTTATCTTACTTACTGTTAGACCTGGTACCATTGGTGTGAGCCTCCCTTCTAGTTTTTTACTGATTGCCTCCTCTGTTTTTGATATTTTTGCTGGTTAGATGCTTTTGGCACTGTACTACTGCTATTCGGTGCCACAGTGCAAGTACTCCCTGTGTTAAATTGTTGTACTAATTAGTGACTCCATGAATGGTTTATTTGATTTACTTGTCAGACCCTAGTACAGTGCACCGTGTGTGCCCAGGCTTGTAAATCAAATGTTGCTGGTGGGTTTGCCGCACTTGTTTTGCCACCAACAGAAGCAGCTTGTAAAGTGTGTCTCAGGTCTGCCATTGCAGAGCCTATGTGCAGTCTGTGACTGCCATGTCTACTTGGCAAGTGCACCCACTAGCCAGTCCCTAAACCTTCCCGTTCTTCATGTCAGTCACCCCTAAGGTTGGCCCAAGGGCAGGGTGCATTGTAGGTATAAGGTAGGACATGCCCTGGTGTGTGTGGCATGTCCAAATAGTGAATTACAGCCATTGTCGTTTTTCACTATTGCAATGTTACCTGATCCCCATAGTCCAGAATGGGCAGTTTGATTATTACATCGTATAATCCTAACTGACTCGGGGAACTAGGTAGAAGTTTGAATTTAGTATGCCTGAACTCAGAAAGAAAAAATACATCTTTTAGTGAAGTTGGTTTTAACATTCTGTGTTTGAAAATACTCCTTTTTAAAAATTAGTTATTTTCTTGCCTAACTATCCAAGCCTGCCTCTGCTAGGTTGTGTATTCCTTGTCTGGAGTTTGAGTGACAGGGGCTGGGGGATCCCAGGAGACAGGGTGAGTCAGCACAGTGCTGAATAGAGAAATCTGCATCTAGATGGGTGGGAGGAGTTGCACTTGGGACCTCAACAGGGCTGTGACTTCCCTCCACAATGCTGGCTCTACCTGCTGTGGTGTGTCTGATGTCCCTGGCATACACTGTGAAAGGTAAGCAGGTGTCTTGTCAACAAAGTGCTCCAGGACTGACCAGAACTGGTTTGGACTAGGCAGATGCCTCTCTGTCTTCAGAGAACTAAGAAAATTTGAGTATAAATATAAACAAATAAATACATAAATCTGGTATTTGTAAAGCGTACAGCTACCCGAAGGTATCCCGGCCCTAGAGGCCATCAAGAAGATTAAGCGAGCTATTGCCCAAGTCACATGGTGCTTTACTGACCTGCCGCCAGTGCCAGGGATCGAACTGTGAGCCCCAGTGTCCGATGTCAGTCACCTTGGCTGCAGCACCACACCTCTTCCATATGGGGACCCAGACCCCAAGACTTTAGATCACTTCTGGGAACAAGACAAACCATTTGCCTAGGAGAAGAACCAAGGAAGCTGCAGGAGTTTGGACTGCCATCCTGCCAGTGTGCTGTTTGCTGGGTTGGCCTTCAGTGGTCTCTTCATTGTCAAGGAAAGGAGAAGGAACTTTTAAAGAACTTTCATCATCTTGCAGATATAACTCCAAGGGCTTGATTTGAGCTTGTCTCTTGACTTAAGACTCAGGGATACCAGACTTCACCCCCTTCTGTTTGCCTGCATCTGGAACTTGCTGTTCTAGTGCTATAGAAGGACTCTGCAATACCGACACCGGCGAGCGACATTGGATTCTGCACCTAAGCTGCGAGCGCTGCTCCGACTTGCAACATGGACCCGACGCCGGCTGCTGTGCCACATCGATGCCATTGAACAACATTGTAAGCCTGCCATACCTGTGAACGCTGCTCCAACTTGCGACGCCGGCCCAATGCCTGCTGCTCCAAAGCTGATATCATCGCGGAGCCGATCGTCAACGTGGGTGGTCAAGAATCCATCAACAGCGTGACATCGTACGGAACTGTGGTTTCAGCGCCATTGTGACGACACCTCCTCTCCAGTCAGGAACTGACACCTCCCCTGCCTGCGCAAGCATCCAGTTCCCGACGCATCATCTCCCCCAAAGCAAAGAACCGACAAAGCAACGTTCCAACGACATCGCTTCTCCCCAACGCTGTGAGCTGTCTTTGTTTCCACTTTTACAAGGTACTGTTCTTTTTGGGTCTGTTTTGACTCCGTGCCCAACGCCGCGCACCTCCCGGTCGGCTCCGTAGTTTGGGATTTCTTTGATCTTGACGTCGTGATAACTCCCGTTGGAGTTATCTGTTGCTAAAGACTATTTTTAAGTGAATAACCTATTTTTGAACCATTTCGGCTATCCTGAACAATTCTTATTGATTACAGAATTGTGGATTTTTGTCATTTATGGTCGTATGATAAGTCTATATAAAGTATACTTATTTTTATAAAAACTGTGTAGTGTCCATCTGTAGTGTTTTCACTGCATTACTGTATGTATTCACAAATGCTTAACACACTGCCTCTGAGATAAGCCTGTCTTCTCGTGCCAAGCTACCAAGGGGGTGAGAAGCGATTTTCCAGTAGTGTAATCCCCTTTACCTGACTTGGAAGCAAGGGCCCTATTTGGTCAAAGATGTGTACCTTTGCCAACTTGAGACCCCCAGTTCTAACACTTACCATCTTGATTATCTGGAAACTAAGCGTAATAATCCATGTACGTATAACCTACTTCATGGCTACATTTGGACTTCCTTTGGATTGTATCAATGGCGATAATCGGAAAAGGACCTACTGTGAGAAAAACGTCACTTCTAATACTTAAGAGGAGCCATGTTTGCTGCAACACGGGGGTGAGACATTAGAAGTACTTTTAAGAGAACCTATTTTAAGCCTGCTGAGAGAAAATGTGTCTGAGAGCCCCACCAGTGTCAGTTTCCATCAGATGGCCTCATCCTAGGACATTAGAACAAGCTCTGCAGAGGTAACGTGACTTTGGAACCAACTTAAACTTTTTCTGGCTGTACTGATGCGGAGTGAGCCAACGGTTCCTTGCTGTGAATACTTCAAAAGTGAAGGGAATCCAGGAATTACGTCAAATGTTTAGGGAGAACAGACCGCAAGCTTCCGGCAGCCCTCCATTGGCTTGGATGTGTAGTGCTTTAACATATATTTACAACCCTCTATTGGATTGAATTGGCAGTTTATTTGAAATTGTGCACCAGCATTTTATGGGATTGAACCGTCCTTTTTGTGCCTGTGGTGAGTTTGCAATGGACCTGCTATCAATGGATTTCGTTTTTCTGCACTTCAATTTGACTGCCGGTAACCTGAAGAGTATTAAAAAGGAGCCAGCACAACCTATGGAAGCACATTGAAAAGGCCTTGAGGGCTGGGAACTGCGCTCTACATTTACATTCCCTGGTGAATTTCGGACGTGTCCGCCTCTGTATTAAATTGCTGACAAGTGTGCGATGCCTGCTCACTGAGGTTGACGTAACAATGAGCTGTCGGTTTGATTAATACTACTGCCATCTCCTCTAGCAAACAACGTAGAGCGATATTTTGGGAGCCATTTTGCCTGATTGGGAGGATTTATGCTGTCATGGTGGGCGGCAGTAAATTGAAAGTGGAGTGGCCCCCTGCAGGGTGTTGTATGCAGAGGCGGCGTGAGGTGGAGAGTTGCTTGCCTTCTCCCTGAACTTTGATGGATATCGTGCTGCCTCCAACGGACTACACCCCCCACGGTGCATCCCTTCTCACTCACCTGGTGAGACGCGGTGGGAGGCGCTCTGAACGCGCACAAAAGCGCTGTAATCCTTCTACCGGTATGGGCGGCAGTAAATTGAAAGCGGCGTGGCCCCCTGCGGGGTGTTGTGTGCAGAGGCGGTGTGAGGTGGAGAGTTGCTTGCCTTCTCCCTGAACTTTGGTGGATATCGTGCTGCCTCCAACGGACTACACACCCCACAGTGCATCTCGTCTCACTCACCCGGTGGGAGGCGCTCTGAACGCACACAAAAGCCACTCCTCTCCTACAGCGGCGCGAGACAAAGCCGGGACCAAGGGCGGGCCTGTCTGTACCTGTTTTTGACGGGCAGTGACTGGACTGGGCCATATTATTCTGGTACTTAACATTTTAATCAGTCAAAGCTAGGTTTTATGTGGTAGTATTTTATTATAGATTATCGACTTTGCGGATTAAGGGGGTTCTCACCTCCAAGCGAACAGTTCAAGTTCCTCCTTTACTCTGATTATCAAATCTTACAGTATTGTTACGTTGAAGGATTAAGATACTCATAAGTCGTAACATGGGTAAAACCAATCCCCCAAGCTCCCACCCATTGACACGGCAAAAAGCAGCATTATCAGTTCCTGTCCCTAGTGTGACGGCGATTGATAAAATGCTACAAAAAGCTATTGGGGTGGTTTCATCGGCCATAGTCAATACAGAAAGACGACTCTCTCTTACACCTGCTATGGCTTCCCCTTGCTACCTGGGAACGTATCACGACCTATTCCAACTCGCCTGGTTTTACGTTAGAGTCTCCTGTAGGTGAGCTTCCATGTGCTCAGATTGTACCGGATGTTTGTTCTCCCATTAATCTTGCACCTTCTATAGCTCCCCAGGTGGTTAAAAAGGCACCCAAGTGTCGTTCTAAAATTAGGAAATTGAAACCACACAATAAACCTGCTAAGGCGATTACATCTGCCCTAGATACTCCCCAGACAGAGCCAGGCCCTGCTAACGTCACTCTAACCCCTCCGGTTTGGGCTACTGTAGGAAGTGAAATCCAAGGTTATTTCCAAAGTAAGAATCCAATAGATGTTGATGGTGGAAAATAGGATTTATTCCATATGAAGGACCCACGACTGGACACATCAATAGCAAGGCAGTAAACTGAAGACAAATGGATGACTACTAACCATTTAAAGTGCAACGCCGGAAAAACTGAAATTTTACCAATAGGGAATCACAACCTCTTTTCCCCAAATCTGTGCTGGCCTGCGGAAGCAGAAGCACCCCCTAATACAATCACTTCTGTCCGCAATTTGGGCATTAAATTTGACAATCGGCTATCTTTTAAGCCACAGGCTGTAGCAGTAGCAGGCATGTGCTTTCAGATCATAAGAGCACTGAGGAAGTTTTTCGATCTACTTCCGTTATCAGCGAGGAAAACTGTCGCAGTTGCCTTAATAAGTTCTAGGCTGGACTATTGTAATGGATTATACGTTGGAGCTAATAAAACTGTTCTCCACAGATTACAAATGGTCCAATATGCGGTAGCCCGCCTTGTACTGCGTTGGCCTCGTAAATCGTTAGCCTCAGCAGCACTTAATACGCTTCACTGGCTGCCAATAGGTAAAAGAATTTTGTTTAAACTTCTTTTAATTACCTTCAGGGCATTTCACCAACGAGGCCCAAGTTATATACACAGTGGGTTTAAAAGATACCACCCTACGCGCTCCTTGAGGTCTGCCAACCAGAACCTACTCACTCTTCCCCGTTTCAAGCTGGCCACTAAAGATGGCAAATCCCTTTTCGTACTGGGCACCAAGGCTTAGAATAAGCTTCCTCTCTTCTTACGCTCTTTCTCTCAAGAAGCCCCTTTTAGGAAGGCATTAAAAACTTGGATTTTCTCTCTGCCCGACGCTACATGTAGGACTCTGGTGTAATTGTGGTGTAGAACGCAGGACTTCCTCTTCTCTTCCAACTCCTCCATCTGATTTGTGTGAGCGCCAAGATACTCCTTGGAGTGAAAGTTGCGCGTTAGAAATGTCCCTTACATTACATTACAGTACAGTGAAATGAAAAATGCACTTTAACAATTCTAGAATAGAGAATACACAGATACAAACCTTCCATAAAGGAGTACACTCTCTACACACACCCCTCCTTATAATATAAAACAAAACAAACAAACAAAAAAATCAATAATAATTAAAATCATCAGAACTGACAGGATTTCTGACACGAGAACTACACCTATTTGGTGCATCATCTCCAGCATCCCCAACCATATTTTGAACATTTTCAACATTTTGATGAATCATAGAATTAGAATCACCACTCCCCACATTCAAAGAAGAATGAGAAGAAACACAATGCCCACTAACATTCTTCTGAGTAAAAGACCCAAAATCAAACCAACTGGAATCAGTTTGTCTGAAAGATTTATCATAAATGATTTTTGCTTGTTCTTTCGTCATTTTAACCACAGCATTTCTGTTCCACCAACCACGATCCTGCAACATTACCGCCATCTTTGAAACTTTCAAAACTCTGGCAGGCGCAGAAAACTTCGACTCACCTTTTGTAACTCTTATTGGTTTTCTTATAATTACCCAGTCACCAGGAGACAGAGAAGTAATTTTAACATGTTTTCTTAAATCAAAGTTTCTTTTATATGTTGCCTGTTTGAGTTCAACCTGTTTTCTGACTTTGTGAAAATCCACACTAGGACTTTCTACTCCAGTTTTACCTTTCAACCAGGCAGGGTTAAGAGAAGAAACAGGTTTTCTCCCCCTGAGCAAAAAATAAGGAGAGACATCTGTGGTGGAATGCGGAGTAGTGTTGTAACTCCAAACTTTTTGACAAAGATACTTGCAAGCATCCAAATTATTAGAAACAGCTGTTTGAATACCATCCTTCAACAGACGGTTAGCCTTTTCCACCAGACCATTTGACGAAGGACTATACAAGGGTACCAACACATGTTTAACAGAAGCACCACTTAAGAAATTCTCAAAGTCACTAGAAATAAAGTGAGAACCATTGTCTGTTACTATTTCAATTGGAAAACCTTCCACCATGAACAAACGTTGCAGAAAAGTAATAACAGAAGAAGAATCCGGCTTCTTGACAAATGAGAAATAAAGCCATTTGGAAAAGTAATCAATGACCACAATCAAATATCTATTCTCAGAAATAAGCAAATTAAAAGGACCCGAAAAATCAAGACCCAACTTTTGCCATGGACCGGAAGGCCAAACAACAGGGCACAAAGGTGAGGTAGATAAACGCCAATGCTTATCAGAACACAAACATTCCGGACATTTATTAACAAAATCCTTAAAATGTCTGTCAATGCCAGGCCACCAGTATGAATCCTTAATCTTCCTGATCCTGCTCGAAGTTCCTAAATGCCCCTCATGAGCAAGTGAAATGATATTAGCATGAATATCTTCAGGAGGAACAACTTTGTCTTCCCTCACTAACACATTGTCCACAATAGACAAATCTGCAGCCACCTGAGCAAAACACCTATCTTGCATTGACAAACTTCTATCACAGGGCCAACCGTGCACCAATTTTTTTTAACCCTGCTCAAACAAGGATCATTGTCATCTGCAGCCACCCATTCTTCTTCAGAAAGTTTACCACACTCAGCCAAATCAGATATAGTAAAAACAACATCAAAATCATTACTCTTCACATCAGATGCAGCATCAGTCACTTCTAAAGGGATACGAGACAAACAGTCCGCCCAGACATTTTTTTCACCTGGAATATATTTAATGTTAAAATTATACTCCTGTACTCTAGCCAACAGTCGGACCGGCCTAGAAGAAGCTCTATTAGAGAAGCTATCCCCAAGCATATAAATCAAAGGCTTATGATCAGTGAAAAGCTGGAAACGAGAGCCCCAAATGTACATGCAGAACATTTCAACCGCCCAACAGCATGCTAAAGCCTTACGCTCTATTGTGGTATAGTTGGATTCAGCACTATTTAAAACCCTAGAAGCAAAGGCAATAGTGTATTCCTGACCATCAATCATTTGGCTCAACACAGCACCTAGGCTCTTCGAACTAGCATCTACTGTGACAATACTCAACTCTCCATGTGATAATGCCCTAATCACAGGTGCATCCAAAATCAACTTTTTAACATTAATAAAAGCTTCTTGCGTAACTGTTGACCAAATATATTTAGCATGTTTTTTAAGCAAATCACGGAGGGGTTGTACAATTAAGGCATAACCCTGCACAAATCGTGCGTAATATTCGCTAAGTCCCAAGAGTCCTCACAAGGCATCCTTATCTTGAGGCCTTGGTGCATCCTTAATAGCATTGACCAAAGATAGTTTAGGTTTTATCCCCACCGCCGATATATTGTGACCCAAGTAATCAACATTTTGTGTAACAAATTAAAAAATGTTTTTATTTACAGTCATGCCAACACTCTCAAGCTTTTGTAACACACGTTCAAGAAGATTATAATGAGATTCCACAGAGGCAGAATGAATCAAAATGTCATCCTGAAACGCCTGTATGCCATCAATATTAGAAAATAATTGATCCATAAGACGCTGAAACACGCTAGCCGTGGAAGCCAGTCCAAACGGTAAGCGTTTGTACATATAAACTCCAAACAGAGTAACAAACGTAGTTAGGTGTTGAGAATCTTTTTCCAGAGGAATCTGGTGGTAAGCAGATTTTAGGTCAATAGTAGTAAAATATCTGCTACCACCTAAATTCGCTAACATTTCCTGAATTCTCGGCAATGGGTGGCAATCTACAAGAATATTGCGGTTGAGTGCCCTTAAATCAGCACAGAGACGAATCTCGCCAGAACTCTTCCGTGCTACTACACTGGCCGAAACCCACTTGGATGATTCCACAGGAGTTATGATGTCTTGAGAACACAAGTCTGAAAGCATTTTTTTTAAATCATCAAGAGCAGATAACGGGATAGGTCTACACTTCTGGATAACTGGAACCGCATTATCCTTAAGAATAATACTATGCTGAAAACAATTAACTGAACCAACCTTGTCAGAGAATACCGAAGAATACTTGACTAGTAACTCTGACAGAATAGGGTTATCAGATGTTAATGGAGGATCTATGACAGAATATCGACTACAAAAATATCGACCTACAAGAATATCGAGTCAACAATATCGAGGGCAAAAATATCGACATCCTATCTACAACATGGTAAGTACAAAAATATCGAAAAAATAATATCGTTGTAAAAAATATCGATGTTAAAAATATCGATTTTTTTTTAAATATATATAAATGTAAAAGTAAGTATATAACACTAATAAATAAAATAAACATATTTAAAAGTATCTAATAATGTTTAAAATTAATAAATAAAAATATATACAGTAAAGATATAATATATATGTACTAAACAATAAGTATTAATAATTAATTTACTAAAAATACCCCTTTACCCAAAAACTGAAAACTGACCCTGAACCCTAAAAATACCTCTTTATCCAAGAACTGAAAACTGACCCTGAACCCTAAAAATACCCCTTTACCCAAGAACTGAAAACTGACCCTGAACCCTAAAAATACCCCTTTACCCATGAACTGAAAACTGACCCTGAACCCTAAAAATACCCCTTTCCCCATGAACTGAAAACTGACCCTGAACCCTAAAAATACCCCTTTACCCATGAACTGAAAACTGACCCTGAACCCTAAAAATACCCCTTTACCCATGAACTGAAAACTGACCCTGAACCCTAAAAAAACACCCCTTTACCCAAAAACTGAAAACTGACCCTGAACCCTAAAAATACCCCTTTACCCATGAACTGAAAACTGACCCTGAACCCTAAAAATACCCCTTTACCCATGAACTGAAAACTGACCCTGAACACTAAAAATACCCCTTTACCCATGAACTGAAAACTGACCCTGAACACTAAAAATACCCCTTTACCCATGAACTGAAAACTGACCCTGAACACTAAAAATACCCCTTTACCCATGAACTGAAAACTGACCCTGAACCCTAAAAATACCCCTTTACCCTAAAACTGAAAACTGACCCTGAACCCTAAAAACACCCCTTTACCCAAAAACTGAAAACTGCCCCTAAACACTCAAAATACCCCTTTACCCAAAAACCCCAAAATGACCCTGAACCCTAAAAATACTCCTTAACCCAAAGTTAAATAATATTTTTTAATTAGCAATTAATAATTAATTAACAATAACAATAAACTAAATATATTAACACATAAGCTGTAATTAATATAATTTAATAATTATTATCATTTTTCCCCAATTAATTAATTAACAGTAACTAAAAATTATATATAAATAAATAACTCTAATAATGTAATTAACTAACTAATATTATTTAATTACCAATTAATTACTAATTTAAAATATGTACCAAATTATATTAATTAATTAACTAATTAATATTAATTATTTGCAAATTAATTGGTTATAAATATTTAAAAACATATATTAATTAATTAATTAATATTAAATTACTCCCCACCCTATTCCCCTATAAACCCACATCCCGCTACAGAAAATATATATCAATTAATCAATTAATTATTTCCCAATTAATCAATATTAATTAGCAAATAATTATAATTAATTAATTAATCCTACTAATTATTAATCAACTTACCATAATTAAATTACTTCCCACCCTATTCCCCTATAAACCCACAACCCGCTCCGGTACTAAAACATCAAATTTACTTATAAATTTCTATATTATTATAGAAAATGTATACACATATAATAGTAATTATTTTAAATACTTAAATTAAACATATAACACATACATAATAAAAAACTATAAAATAATACAAATATCGATATTAGTGTCATCGAAATTATTAACATCGATATATATGCTATCGATATTACTAACTTCGATATTACTTACATCGATATTAAGTATTTCGATATTACTTACCTTGGGTCGATATTCTGTCCTACGATATTCTTGCCTTCGATATTATGCTCCTTCGATATTACAGACTCGATATTATGGTAAGTCGATATTTACAACTCGATATTTTGACTGTCTACCGTTAATGGAACCTCATCTGAAATGGAGAGAATAGGAAACTCCCCCAACACCACAGGATCTGGATGTCCAGGTTTCAGCATAATTCCTAATTTCGCTTGATCTTGCCAACCCAAAATGTCACGACTGTTGACAGCCACATATACTTTAGTGTAGATTTGTCTCCCTTTAAAATTTACACTATCTGAAAAATAACCACACATGGTGATATCAAATTCACCTAAATGCCTTTGGATTAACATCAGTAGGCTTGAGTAAAACATTGCACCAAAATTTCTCAAAAGTCCTAAGATCCAAAATGGTGATCGGAGAACCAGAATCAGCCATAACATTGATATTGATTGCTCCGATCAAGACACTGCATAATGGACCCTTACACTTCGTTGTGTCATTATTCAAAGTGTTAATCTCTATCGTAGATAGAGTAATACTCATTGCTTGGCATAATTCATCCTCGTCAATTTCGAGAGAATTCACCTTTTTCTTATATTTAGAAGCTCTACACACTGTAATAAAATGACCAATTTTCTTGCATGTAATGCATCGTTTACGCATAGCAGGACAAGTTGGATTGTTGCCAAAGTGGTACTTGCAACAACACCTATAACAAACCCCTTTACTATCAGAATGTGACATTTTACTATCAGAATGTACATAGGCATTTTTAGGTTTAGCAGAAATAACATTAACAGTAGGATCATTACCTTTAACACAAGTTGAGGAATCCCCAGCTGTGAGTTTGTTTGAAACATTTTGAAGAGACTACAGATCTCTCAATACTGCGAGCGATGTCCATAACCTCGTCCAAAGTTGGATTCTTACCGGTTAATATTCGCTCTTGAATTTTTTTATTAAAACAGTTGAAGACCCACTGATCCCTTAGTGCTGTGTCTAGGTAATCTCCAAACTGACATTTAGAGGCTAATAATCTCAAAACAGCAAGGTAGTCTTCTATGGACTCATCTTGCATTTGTTTTCTTTTGAAAAAAACATGCCTCTCCACCATAACAGAGGGCTCATCCACATAATTCCTTCCGAGCCTAGCTAATGCCTCTCTGTAAACATTCCAAGCGTCATCACCAGATGGTGCTGCTACGACAGGCAAATTATCAAAGACATCTTGGCCAGCACTACCTAAATGATTAAATAATAACGCTTTCTTTCGTGAGGCAACATACTTAGTAGAATCAGTAGCTTCAAGGTAGTTGTCAAAAACTCTAAACCACTTGTGCCAAGGCACCAAAGGTTTACCAGGAACTTGTAGAAATGGAGGAGGTTGCATCACATTATTTGAGGAAGAAGACATTTCTTCTAAATAAACATACACTGTTGAATTGAAATAAAAGTTAATCAGCAGAATAAAAACAAGAAAGCACAAATAATGAAGTTAAAACCAAAACGAATGGCAATACAATAACTTGTAACATATACTAATTAGTAATAATGAGTTATAATAAGAATGTCACCATCAGAAGCTTGTATTACACGAGTGCTCATCACGGAAGAACAAGCACTTCAAAAATAGATACTGAAAGAAATTCTAATGACTGAATGACGAAGAAGCAAAAATGGCATTTTCAAATAAAAAAAATATGTAATCCATAAGAAAATATAATCCATATTCCTTCAACTCCCTTGAAATGCCAATTCTTGCCGCAAGATGGCGGCACAGCGTGACCTCGACTCTCTAACGTGACGTGTTGACGCGGTAGCTTGACCTTTAGCAGCGAGCACCTTGGTACGTCACAAGCACGAACATCTCGAAGTCACCAGTAATGAGGAACAAAGACGCTTGGCTCCTGGAATGGTTCGTGAAGTCACACAGGTAAATGCAGCGGTTGATAGAACAGCGAGTTTTCAAATGTCGTACTATCTTTGTGGGACATTCACCATTGTATCGATCATGTAAATGTTTTAGGAATTGTGCAAGTATAGCTCAAACTCCATCACCGAGTGACTGAACTTAATAAAGTTCTGTGTGGTGCTCTAATGAGCGCAATGAAAACACAAGCGCTAATAAATTCTCGAGATACCCATTTCAGCTCTAGTTAGCGAAATAATTAAATAAACGCTAACGTTTTCTTCAAAGTCGGTGTCAAAATCTCTCACACAAATTAAAAGTACCTGAAAGGTGTGGAGAAAGTGTCAGGGAAAATCTCTTCTTGTAGTCCAAATAATTTCGAAATATTTTCTTCCCAAAGTCGGTGGGTCTTGAAAGAAAAAAAACTTCCGCCAATAAATGTAGGAAGTGAAATCCAAGGTTATTTCCAAAGTAAGAATCCAAGAGATGTTGATGTTGGAAAAAAGGATTTATTTCATATGAATGACCCACGACTGGACACATCAATAGCAAGGCAGTAAACTGAAGACAGTACAGTAAAATGAAAAATGCACCTTAACAATTCTAGAATAGAGAATACACAGATACAAACCTTTTATAAAGGAGTACACTCTCTACAGCTACTCATCTACTAATAGACTTCCAAACACAAATGGAGCAGCGTATCAAATCTCATTTTAAAATCTTGATGAGCAGAATTGATAAAGTTGTTTCATTGATAAATAACAAGGGTGGGGGAGGAGGACAGTTACCTGTCTTTACTGGGAGCAACACCGAGGAGGTAGACCTATGTAATATTAATCAGGCTAACCAAGGACTAAGTATAGATAATGGCCCCAAATGTAATCTGGCACCTGGATTGGAACTGATGAATACGCTTAAACTAATTTCTAGTACCACTCCTTCCAGTTCTGTTATTCCCTATAAAGCGCATTTAGATATAGCCACTTCTGCCCCGGAGACCCAAATTTAATTCCACAAGTTAACAGTAGGAACCAGTTAGACCAGGTTTTGGCCCCCTAAAAGCCTGTCCCGAAATCTCCTAGCAGGGATATTCAACAAACGTTACCTTGCCCCCAGTTACCTCCTGCGGCTTCTCCGTATGTGGTGATATTAACTGGAGTTCCTCTGCTGTCTGGTGACCGAGGTGAGACATTCCCGGAGCTGAAGAATAAAATCATTTTCTGGTTGAATAAAAACAGACCCTTAATGGGTATGGGAGAGGGTGACATTTTATTTGCTAGAAGAGTCGGCTGGTTGGGGACCAAACCCAAGGATATTGGAGGGGATTGTGTGATTGTTAACTTTAGGGATCCTGGAGTGGTTAAACATATTCTTGATTGGGGAGGTCATAGACTATCGGGTACAATCATTCCACTCCCTCTGGGGTATTTTCACTCTCGGGAAATAGTCCCTGTTTGGTTTGGACCAACCTACTGCCACTCAGGCATGCAGGCGGTAGAATACAACCTTCCTGTAGTAAATAGATTCAGTGTCTTGAATTATGTAGATTGACTATATCAGTCACTAAGACATACTGAAACTGATTCTAACGCAGTTGGGTTTCCTGTGGAGGAGCGCCAGAGGGTCGAGGGTGGGACCCCCCAGACGGACTCCGGGGTACAGGAAGATGGAATATTAACGATTCCACCTAGCACAATTTCAAGCCCCCCAGGATATGGAACTCAGCCGGATAATCTGTCAAGAACGCCCCCTTTTAATGTGTTTTCAACTTCTCTAGTTACTCCGCCAAGGGAAGAATCCCATAGCACATTTATTGGGTCGTGGAATCTTGCGGGTATTGATTCTAAGCTAGCCCATCCAGAATGGGGAGAGTTGGTGGACCAGTACGATCTGTGCCTGTTCCAAGAAACATGGATGTTGACAGTCCCATAAGGGTGGGCTTTGCGACTTTTAATACACCTGCTGTACAGGGACTGAGAGGGAGACCCTCTGGGGGACTTTGTATTTGGGTAGCTACGCACTTGGGCTGTTCAGTGAAGATGATAGAATCCCACTCTCCGGATATTCTTTGTATTGTTCTCAAATATTTGGATGGCACAAGTGTGCGGTTTTTAATGTTTATTTGCGACCCACTCCCCATATGGTTGGTTCCTCTATGTTAAATGAATTAGATGAGCTCCTCACATTATTTCCCTCACCGACACATAGAATTATGGGTGGTGACTTTAATTGTCACTTTGAACCCTTGGCCAGGATCCCTTCTGTAACTCAAGATGAGGATTCCACTTGGCTCATTCAGGAATGCTCTATGTGCCCGGCAAAGCGCTGGTCGCTAATGGCTCTGCAGATTAACAAGCTCCTATTAACTCACTCCCTTAGAGCTCTTAATGGCAGACTCCTTCCTGATGTCCCAGGTAAGATTACCTATAATAGAATAGGGAAAGGCACAACCATTGACTATATCATGGTCAATGTAGAATTTTGGTCTCAAATCAGGGCCTTCAGCGTTATCCCAAGGGTAGACAGTGATCACAAGCTTCTGTCACTAGAATTAAAACACACATTGGGTTACCAATATGGACCGGGCGAGCTGGAGACCCATGCAGATACGAATCTAATTCCAGTTGCGGGTGGCAGACGCATAAGATGGGCCAAGTTTGTGCTAGCCCCTGAAAGAATAGCTGATCTATACCAACACGTTGCCTGCTCCCTAGTGGAGGCTTTTGAACTCCTGGTCGAAAACTTTGACTCTTCCTATTTTCACGCGTTTGGGACCATCCACTCCAATTTAATCACTACTTTGGCATCCTATTTTTACACCACTGCTAACAAGAGCCCGCGGCCAAAAAACCTGGCCGAATGGTACTCCAAACCCTGTAGGTTGGCTAAATGTGCCCTTGTTGGTGAAGTCAAAAATGGATCTGTTGAGAGCATTAGAGCAGCTAGACTCTCTTACAAGAGTATAATTGCTGAATCTAAGTCAGAATGGGAGGCAATAAGATGGGCAAACATAAAGGAAGCTCTGGATGGACGTGATTACAGGGCTTTCTGGAATCTAGTTAGAACGGGTACGGTTGAAGGACCCTCTGCATTAGTACCTAACCTGAGTGAAGAGGTTTGGATATCATATTTTAAGTCTTTGTTTTCCCATAGCGATACCCCAACTGCTGTAGATTTACTTCCACTAATGAAGGGAATATTCGACTCATGAGCACTGGATGCAAAAGATAAGGATTATTCACCCTGTACTATCTTGGAAATTCAGGCGGCCCTGAGAAGCTTGTCTTCTGGGAAGGCTCTGGGATTGGATAGAATCCCTTGAGATCTATTCCTAAGCGAGCAGAAGGTCTGGGTCCCTTATATTTGGTTATATTTTAATGCCATCCTCCGCGGTATGGAAATCCCCCACACATGGTTGGGTGCAGAGATCATCCCCATTTATAAAAAGGCCTCCCCACTCGACCCGGCAAACTACCGCTCCATTAGCCTTATTGATGTCCTGCAGAAATTGTTTGCCCGCTTTTTATTAACGAGGCTACAGTGTTGGATTGATGAACACCACATACTTACCTCTCTCCAAGCGGGCTTCCGTGCTAAGGTCTCTACCATCGACCAACTGTTTAGACTTCAATTGGTCTACTGGAAGACTGTGACAATGGGAACTGGCAGTCTGTATTTGATCTTTGTAGATCTTCGATCTGCCTTCGATTTGGTCCAGAGGGATAAGCTTTGGGCCATATTGTTAGAGATGGGTGCCCCAGTATATTTGTGCCAATTGTTTCAACATTTACATCAAGGCACCTTTGCGGTGGTGAGGTACGGGAGGAATGCGGAGCTCTCGGCCACCTTCCCTGTGGAAAAGGGTCTTAGTGTGTGTTGGCCCCCACTCTTTTCTCTTTGTTTCTCAATGGTTTGATTGACCATCTGTTGGGTGCGAGGGATTTAGATTCTCCAAGTTTAGCCACACGTAAGATACCGGCTCTGATGTTCGCTGATGATACGCTTTTGTTATCAAATCTTCTATGGGTATCCATCGAACTTTGGAGACGTTCTGCTCCTTCTGCAGAGCTAGAAATTTGGAGATCAATCTTTACAAAACCAAATACATGGTCTTCCACGCTAAATTAACCAATTTTGAGCAGTTCCTGGATGACATCAAGCCCTTACTTGCGAAGAAACTTTATGTCCAATTCAGACACAGAACACTCCCAGTTAGGGCAGTCGCCAATAAGTGGTTGAATGTACCTCTTGCAGTTCACACATGCCCAGGGTGTGAAAGTAGTGAGGAGACGGATCTGCATGTTGTGCTCTTTTGCCCTTTATATTCCAAGGCAAGAGCTAAATGGATCGTACAATTATGCAAGAATACGGGTCTCAGGGATTATAGGGAAGTATATAGAATCTTAAAATATGACACTTCCCCCTTGATTGTGTTTGTGACCTCCAGATATCTCCTGTCTATGTGGTGCTCCAGAAGCGCGAAGATCAAAAATGCCAAACTGTGAGACCTTTGTTATTGTTATTGTTTTTAACCCTTTAGGAATCATATAAAGTATGGTGGGAGTGGACCTCCTAAATTTTATTAGGAGGACGCCATACCCTAATTTCTTTTATGTGTACTGTTTTTTAGCACCATGTTTATATTGTACCTCTTTTAAATTGGCATATTTCGAGTATTTAAAAATTGTATATATGTGCTTTTATGGCTTTTAGCCGATAATAAAGCTTTTTGACTGACTGACTGACTGGCTGTCATGTCCAAGAAGTGCCATTTAGTTATGTCTTATTAGCACTCAATTTATTATTTTTATCTTGGTGTTCCGACACAGCTGATTTTAAAACGCAAAAATGTGCGGTGCACTGGAGAGCAAGAATCCTAGCTCCATTATGAGATCTTGGAATATTTTCATTTTTACTCCAGGATTGTGCACTTATTATGTAGTTTGATAACCTTCTCCTTCCCAGCAGGTGGATGCTTGGGTACTAGGTTTGTGTACCGGTGTCATTTCTCTCCAATTTTTCTCAGCATACCTTATAATTTCTCACCAATTTTCTTAGCATGCCTCATCATTTCTCACCAATCTTCTTCGCATTCCTTGTTATTTGCACAAACTTTTTCTTTCTGCATTTGTGCATAGCAATAATTTGATGGTGAGCAGTGCAATATTTAACCTTTCCTAAAATACAAATTTTGAACGTGCATTTAAGTATGTGGTGTGCTAGTTTTGCTGCTTGCTTGCAACTGTTTTTTTTTTCCATTTTTGATCTGTTCCTACATATATTTGAAAACATTCTCGTCATGGGGATAGTCTGCATGTGTTGGCTTGGCTGTGATTTCACCTATGTACCTGATTTCTTATTCTGGCCCTATTTTTTATGGTTCTGACTTTGTGTTGTTGTTGTTTAACCTGAGGTGTGAATTGAAGGGTTGTGTATCCTGTGCTGTTGTTTATTCTGAGGAGTCTGTTGAAGGGTCAGGTATCCTGTGCTTTTGTTTAACCTGAGTTGTGCGTTAAAGGGTTGTGTACCCTGTGATGTTCTCCCTTTTAGACTGAAAACCCCATAACACCGAGATGGAGCTTTCAAGTACAAACATTGTCATCTTCTTCCTCTGCACTGTGTCCTCTTCAACAGGATCTCATCCTCGTTGCCAGTTTTGTAAGACAGGACTCAGAGGATAACATCAATTAGAGCTTTATTCAGCAGGTTACAATGACCCGGGCACCTCCCTGATATCTGGCAACTGTCTGCTTCAGAGCTTTTAGAATCCACACACACCAGATTCCAGAAGTGGAATCATCCGAGTTGCGGGGAAACAGCATCACAGTACCAGGGTGAAAATATACAATACAGAACATAACACTCTGGGGGTAGAGGCTTGACGAATCAGTGCTGCACCCTCAAGATGCAGGTGTCTGTTTACAGTACAGGGAGCTATCCTAAAGAAGCTAAAAGGAAATATGCTTATTTATTGTTACCTGTGATATTGCATGACAGGATAGACAGTGACAGCTGCACCTATGTGAAATGCTTGGATAGAGATGAGGTGTGACTTCAAACTTGTGACCGGCACAACTTTATTTTCCATTGTAGCCTGAGGCAGCTGGTCTCATGGTGAAAGGCGCAGCTTTTATTTGGAATTCTAGTTTTTCACACTGAACTGTTTGGACACTCGGCGATAGGCCCACTATCAGGCTGTGCCACATACATTGTGTAGTACTCTGGGTTCATGGTCTTGATAATGTCATGATGCAATGTCATGTCGGAATGTTATCGGTGCGGGATTCTACCCAAATAAGTTGCTCTGTGGCTGGGGAGGGGAGAATCACGCTACATTATTGGTGTCTGTTATTAAAGGTGTTCTACCTTTACAACTACTGTGGTGCAGTCACTTCAACATTTTGGCAACAATCGCCAGCCACGTGTTGTGAATGACACCAGGCTGTGGTGTGAGAGGAGTTTGTGCTGGGGCCAGCAGCAGCCGCTGGGTGTGTGTCGCTTCTAAAGGAATTTTGAGGCATGGGCAGCACTGGAAAAGGAGTTTCAAGTCAGTGCTTCCAGTCAAGATTTATGTGAGGTGGCCGAAGTGAGTAATGGGCACGTTTACTTTTCGCATGCTGTGTCTGCCTGCTGTATCTGCAGTGTAACATTGCCTCACATACCGAAGCCTCTGCTGAACTGTCGTGTCAGGAGGGCTACACTACTTGCCTTATACTGTGTGAAGACTGCATCTGAGAGGATGTGCGTTTAGGGGCCGAAGTGTGACCGGGTATCGCTGTGAGTAACGGGTGCACCGGACTGTCTTGCTTGTGGTGTCTGCCCATCGTAGCTGCTGAGATATGTTTCCTCACAAGGCCTCTTCTAAAGAAGGGGCATAACAAACACCCCGCAGCCCCCGTGGTGCGGGGGGCCCTCTCAGCTCATCTCTAGAGAGCTTTGCGAGGTCTGCTCTAAAGCAGCTGCAGTGTGCAGCCTGCTCTGAGCTCCTCGTTCTGACCCAGGACTGAAGAGAAACAAAGTTACAAGTTACATTGTTTCCCTTCAGTCACAGCTGGTCCCTGAAAAAGGATGGGGGTGGGGCCCTAAGAGAGATCTCTTTCCACAGGGCACTGCTTCTCTGAGAAGGGACGAGGCAGCTCAGAGCAGACAGTGTCAGGAGAACGTTTGCCGCTCCGGAACAGGATCTGCTGGGACACATAGGGCTAGATTTCATCAAGATTATTTTTGTGCTTCAGACAGACTGTATTTAAAATGACGCGGATTTTGGTGAAAGTGGAAAACACATGGCACGTGATACATGAAATGAGGCCTAGTCAGTCTGAAATGCTTGTGCTGAATTAACATGTGTTATTGCAGTGTAGAGAAAACTCCTCATTAGATTTGAAGATAAAATAGAATGTGTGTTCTTTCCTCCCAGCTCCTATCCCTTGTAAATTACACTCCCTGTTTCCATCACAAGAGACTTTGGCTTTGTTGCATATTTAGATAAAAACATATTCAGTTCATAACACATCTTTTTAGCTCTCGGCCTGATCGAGCGCATGCGCTGGTCTGGCCGAGACCTTCGTAGGTGCTCTGAGAAACGCTTCTTTTGTGGTGATCGGCTCATTATCACGCACACAAGCGCGTGCTGTTGCTGAGCCCTTGATTGTGAACACTTTCACTTTCACTGCCGCTCGGTCGTGTGCCTTTCACGGCTACCCGGAAAATGCTTGTTTTACTTGCCAGCATTGTGCACTAAAACACACACTTTGCTCAAATACGGAGATTGTATCCCAAGACTTAATGAGGCATGCCTGGGTCTCCTCTCAGTTACAAAAAACCCAAAATCCACAATATTTACACTTATGCTCTTTCTTTGCTGCTGCTGTAAGTTGTTTTAAATGGTATCCTAAAAGCTGCCACTGAATATTGTTGGGTGGCGGTTCTACAGTCACCGAGGGATGTAAGTAAAGACACGACCGCAGATAGGCGCCTTGCAACATCTAGGTACTTGAAGTAAGAACCAGAGGTGGGGGATAAATGAAGAAGTATATTGGTCCTAATACATTGTGTTTTGGCGACTGTCTGCGAAATGTTGGCCGTTCCTGAGTAATGCTTGCACAATTTCACTTGCATACTGATGGCAATTCTTGACATATCGTACTCAGTGTTAGCATACCTGGGCGTTGTTTTCACTGGTCCAATAGTGGTCATTTTCACTGTGGGCATTCATGTCAAAATGGTGCCCAGCCCTTGGATAAAGCTTCAAATGGATAATTATGGGTATTCTGGGCATTTTTATAGTCATCGCTATTGCTCTCAGAGGCTATTTGTAGTCTGAGACTGCTGCTATAACCATTCTCCGTCCATCCATGCAGTCCCTTGCCTATTCCATGTACGCGCTCGTTTATTCTCCCCTTCATCCACGCATGTACTCAGTCTTTCCTTCATTCACCAATACATTCAATCATCCATTGAGTGGTTTCCACATTCACCTACCGAACCACACAGCCAAACTTAACAATCAACTAATAAACACTTTCATTCCTAAAGTAGCCAAATCTAGCTCTCTCACTGCTTTTCTTAATTGTTACAGATTTAAAAGTTACCGGACTAAATAACTTCTTAAAATACGTATACAGTCACCACATAGGTCTATTGGAGTGATTTGAACGCACACCTGTTTCAATAAGATGGTTTGCATGTGCTTTTGTGAAAAGGTTAAATTGACCTTTTCTGCTTTTAACAATATGTAGAAGAGTTTCAATATTGTCTTGCTATTATGACGGAATTCAGCCCCATAACTGGGCGTCACCCGTGTAATATGCAGATTAATTATTTGAGGGCATATCATTGACTTGCTAAAATTAGTCGTACATAATTATGAAAGCAGTGTACTTCAGTACTGTCTGATGATTTAGTCCGAATTCCGTTTCTGTTATCAGTTTTTGTCTGTATATTTAAAAATGCTTTTAATATCTGTTCTAATGATACTCAGTCTTCATGAATCTAGAATATAGAATACACTCTATAGGTCATACTCCCGTTACTGGTGGCTTCAAAACAAATCTATTGGTCCATATGAGAAGCCTGAGAAAAGCTCCACAAGACCACAGTGGCAAACACCTCGTTAGTGTATGACAAGCCGAAGAGAACACAGTTAACCTAGAGGGGCAGAGCATCAGGCATCCTTACCGTAGTCATGGTTTCTTTCCCTGCAGCACGCGTGGCTGCCTAGTGCCTCCACTGTAACACGCGTTGTTGCCTTATGGCTCTGCTATAACACGTGTGGTTGCCTAGTGGCTCCACTGTAACACGTGTGGTTGCCTTGTGGCTCCGCTATAACACGTGTGGTTGCCTAGTGGCTCCACTGTAACACGCGTTGTTGCCTTGTGGCTCTGCTATAACACGTGTGGTTGCCTAGTGGCTCCACTGTAACATACGTGGTTGCCTTGTTATTATTCTGTATCCTCGGTTCAATTCTGGGGTGCTTTTTCAACTTGTTGCTAGTTCCTTGCGAAACTTACCGTTACTAATTCAAATTGTGTTACCTTTGGCTTATTTAAATACAAACTTTATCTCAATAAGTTGCTGTAACAAGCTGCAGGTCCGCTATGTAAGCCAATTCATTTGCTTTTTATTGTCCACATAAGGTTGCAAGATCATAAAGTGGAGTTTTCAGGATTTTGAATAGTTTCTTGTTTGAAGATACTCTCTCCTGCGCACCCCACTCCTATACTAAGGTTACGAGTGACTTAGCACCTGTCTTTCAGAGGTTCTTGCTCCCACTCATGTCTGGCCTGGCACTGGTGCGTCCCAGCCTGGCACACACCGGGTGATCTCCGCACCTCCTTCTATCTGAAACTGACCACAACACTTGAAACAAGCATATGTGGTACTGAGTAGTATTATGTTGTGTGTAGGTATGTTGTATTCAGTAGAGTGTAAATATGTGTTGTAAATATTTGTTGTGTAATTATGTGGTATTGTGTGTTATGATGTGGAGAGTATTTATGTTGCATTGATTAGTGCGTAAATATGTGGTTTGTAATTGTATGGTACTGAGTGGTATGAGGGGTGTATTTATGTTGCATTGAGTAGAGTTCATAACTACAGTCAACATAATACCACTCAGTACCACATAACTACACTGTATTCAATACAACATAAATACTCTCCACATACCACTCAGTACTACATTATTGCACCTCACATACTCTCTACTTAATGCAAGATAAATATACTCCGCACAATACCACTCTGTGCCACATAACACAACACATAATTACACGGTACTCAATGCAACATAAATACTCACCTTTCACTCAAGTTCGTGCTATATAAAAAAAATAACAAGTGCAATACAATAGGCCTCACATGACTGAATCTTTGAGCTGCGAGTGTTGCATTATTATTAGCAATGCCGACAGCTCAAACTTTTATAATGCGAGACCTATTGCATTGCAAATGCTTGTTATAATTTGTATTAATTAATGCACCAACACCACACGTGGGGCTAAAGCATTTTGCATGAAAAAGCTCTCTGAAACATTAGAGTATGTTGCTATAAGTATGAATCTACTGCGTGTGCTTTGAAAATCCACACTGGTTCATGTTTTATGCGATGTTGTACATTGCACATTTTTGCATGTTGTGCACAAATAATAGAAAAGCTGCTTTAAAATGATGAGCTTTTTGCTAGGTAAGGAATAATACAAGGTATTAGTATGGGGGAGGTAATCATAATGGATTTGATGTCATGAATTAATGCTCTTTTATGTTTGGTTTGTTGTTTGGGCCGATCATAAAATGGCTGCCTGGGAATCCAGCAAGGCTGAGAATTTTGCTGAATTTTAGAGCAGGTACAGGTTATACCAGCTTGCCTCATGTGAATACCTGGTCAAGGCCACTGTGAACTGTAAATTCTTGATATTCTGTCAACGTACCAGTGCTTGTGGAATGTGTCCTTCCTGCGTGCAATGTCACAGGAAGGAGGAAACTGGACTGAAACATTTTTTCCTATTAAATATTGCTGAAATATATGATTGTATTTAGCATTAACGCTTTCTTTGTTAAAACCGGTATGGGTTGGATTTGCCAATGTGAACAGGATGGTGATACCCTCATGTCATCTATGGTAACCAATCACAGTGCGAGTTTCTCTGAATCTGAAACAATTATTACTGTAGTCTGCCAAGAATTAGAGTATAAATCATGACCCCATAGGGGTCGTGTTTGCCTTAAGCCTGAGCTTTAAGAGGGAGGAGAGGCAGCAGATGAGGCCAGACATCATATGGGTTAGGTACGTGATTGTCACGGGTGCAGATTGTGTCCGAGGAGAGTCAGAGGGAGGTGGGGGCTTTTTGCATATATTTTTCAGAGAGTCCTTGCACGTCATATTTTTGGCAAGGCAGATCACATTCCTCTGTGGTCTGTGAAGGAGGGGCTGTCTTGCTCCTTCTGTAGCTAAGAGTGGCAGAGAGGAACAGACCAGGGCAAAAGGTAGATTTAGAATGCTAAAACTTTTTATGCTTTGACTAATTAACTCACTTTTTAAAGGATTTATTTGTCTTATGGATTTATTTCTCTTTATGGGAGATTTTTGCCATTATTAATTATTGATTAGCCTTGCAAACTCACTCTTGAATGATATTTTCCTGAACTCTTTAAAGAATTCTGACTGACATTTGATGCCCTGAGAGCAGCTCCTGTGCACACGCACGTATAGTTAATAGTCCCAGTATAGTGCCTGAGTTCTTTGCTCATAAAGAGTGAACGTTAATGAAAAATGAAAGCGAGGAATGTCAATGATTCATGTGAATAAAGTTTTTTTAAGTCAAACAATGGACAGTACAGTAAGGAGGTAGCCAGCCGACACGTGTTTCGTCAGACCGTGAAGGAGGTGTAACTCATCAGGGCTGTAGGGCTACAAGTTGGGTGGAATCTTATTGATAAGACGCGGTGGAGAAACGACTCCGACCGCAAGTGCACAGGCGGTGAAACCCCTGAGGGGTGGTAGCTCGGGTCGGCACGGGTAGCAGGGCCAGTGGCGTCCTGAAAACCGACTGAGCATAGAGGAGAGCGCACGCGGTAAGTGCGAGTGGCGAAGTAAGAAAAGTATCCGGGAAGTTCCCGAGCTACCACCCCTCCGCGGTTTCGCCGCCTGTGCACTTGCGGTCGGAGTCGTTTCTCCACCGCGTCTTATCAATAAGATTCCACCCAACTTGTAGCCCTACAGCCCTGATGAGTTACACCTCCTTTACGGTGTGACAAAACACGTGTCGGCTGGCTACCTCCTTACTGTACTGTCGATTGTTTGACTTATAAAAACTTTATTCACATGAATCATTGACATTCCTCGCTTCCATTTTTCAATAACGTTCACTCTTTATGAGCAAAGAACTCAGGCACTATACTGGGACTATTAACCATACGTGCGTGTGCACAGGATCTGCTCTCATTCCAGTTGGTCTTGGCCTGCCTAGATCACCTCAGAGACCTTTTTCACGAAGGGTTTGTGTTCCCCTGTCCTCCTTTGCACCGCGTGCCTACTGCACGATCTCAACCATAAACATCATACTGCTCAGAGCACCACTACTTCCTACTCCTCAACACAAACCCAGTCTCCTACCAAAACTGACATTTGATGCCCTATTCTTTTCCTTTATGGAATGCTTTGTATGCAACCTAAAATATGTTCTGTATTCATTTAATTTTTCCTGTTTTCAATATTCTGTAACCTGATTGATATTTGACTAATGAATAAAGGTTAAGAAAAACTTCACTTTTAACTAAGAAAATAAAA
Source organism: Lissotriton vulgaris (assembly GCF_964263255.1). Taxonomy (NCBI): domain Eukaryota; kingdom Metazoa; phylum Chordata; class Amphibia; order Caudata; family Salamandridae; genus Lissotriton; species Lissotriton vulgaris. Next base: position 353,212,324 of record NC_141686.1, read on the forward strand.
CCCTTTAAAATACTCACTAACTAACTCTCTTTATTGGCTTAAATATTCATTGCATTTTTGATTTTTCATGTTTATGTAAAGTCTCCGGAGGGTAATATAGAGTGGCAAGGGCCCTGTACCTTTACAGTGGTAAATTAGAGGTAAATGAGGTTTTGCATTGAGAACTTACCGTGAAATTACCGCTGTTCAAAGGTAAACAAGCCTTTGCAATGCCATTGGTCGCGCATTTGTGAGAGTTAGAGCTATTGACGTTGTAAATGACAATGTATTTTACCTATGCGTTTTCTCTTTGGATTGGAGTGAATGTCTGTGGTGTCAAGTGGACATATGTGGTTTGGATTGGATTAGTTGTGGAATTGTGTTGTGTGGATTGGCTCTGTGTACTGAAATAATGTGGCATGGTGTGCAGTGTAATTATGTGGATAGTAATTATGTGGAGTGGGATTGTGTGTCTTGGAGTGAGATTATCTGAAATGGTATTTTGTGTTGTGGAGTGGTATGCAGTGGAGTTTACTTATGTGGTGAGACGTGGGGAGTAAGCTCTTTGCTGCCTCTTACCCTGCACCTCTGTTGTTATTCTAATGAAGTGCTTTTAATGATATTTGCTGCTTTTTAGCTTCATTTGGTACTATTTCACGCCATTTGTTTTATGTTTTTACCTGATTTTTTGCAGTGTTTCTTACTTTCTTTGCTGCTGAGTAGTTATCTGTTTCTTTACTTTCCCTGACTCTTTGGTCTGCCGCGGGGGTTCCCCGTTTGTGCAGAAAGAGCCTGGGAAAGAGTTGCTTTTGGTGCTCTCTGTCCCTTAATGTAACTTTCTCTAGATGCCATTCTTGGGTTGGCAGTCTATTTTTTTCTGCCCTTACCCCCATCCAGTTCCGGTGAAGAGGGCATTTTTATCGGATGCTTCCCACGCGCATAGCGGACGTGCCAAAGGCGCGCCAAAGGCAAGCCCGTCAGCGCCCATCCGCGCATGTCCAGGTCCGGGGGCTGGGCTTGCTGTAAGTTCCTCTAAAGATAGTATCTATCAGGGAATTAGGTACACGGGGGCCCAATTACTTGCACTTCGACCCAAATCTCCACCTAGGAGGTGTGAACCCAGTATTAACCTTACTAATGGGGAGGCTGACCATTGCCATTTGTGCAATTTAAATCCATTAAAGAAATTTCCGTACCCCCAGGAGCTCCACTCCTTAATCCTACTCAAGACTTCTGTGATGACATAGCACTTTACTTTCAGCAGAAAGTCCTGAAAATTGTTCACGAATTTCCCTCCTCTGAGGAAATTAAGCCTGCTACGGGTGGCACTCTGGCAGTCCTGCTTACTGCGCCTAACTTGGCACTGTTCCCAGTTATTACAGCTCAGCGTATTATGGAACTCCTTCCTGGTCTTAAATCTGGGTCACCTACTGATCCTTGTAGAGTTTCCACACTTAAGCTGGTGCCCGATCTTATAGCAGAGTCCTTGTGTAAAATGTACAATATCATTCTTTTATCCGGATTTTAGCCAGTCATTTGGAAGGAAGCCACTGTCTCACCCCTTCTTAAGAAACCTAATGTTGACCCCCTAGAATTGAAGAACTATAGGCCTATTTCTCTTCTCCCCGCAGCTGCCAAAATGTTGGAAAAATTCATTAATTTAGAACTCATGAAATTTATCGGAACACATGACATTCTGGACAGCTCCCAGAATAGGTTCCGGGCAGGACACAGCACCGAGTCCGCCTTGGTTGCAGTTTCTGACTGTATCCACATGCAGGTCGATCAGGTCGGGTCAGCGGTGCTGGTCCTGCTCGACCTTTCGGTAGCATTTGACACCATATCCCCAGTTTCCATGATTCAGCGGCTGCGGGATGTTGGTGTCACGGGGATGGCCTTACAGTTCCTTCAATCTTTCATGCACAACAGGACTAATGTATTCATCTACGACGGGTTCAAAACCAAATCCTTCAGTCTTCCTCGTGGGGTCCCCCAGGGCTCTTTGCTTAGCCCTACACTTTTTAATCTTTATGTGACCCCCTTGGCTTCTCTAGTGAGATCTTACGGCTTCCAAGTCCTTTCTTATGCGGACGATACGCAAATCATTATTTCAATCTCTGATGATCTGCAGGTGGTTGCGCAAAGGTTTAACACCTGCATGACCAGCATAATACACTGGATGCAGGAAAATCTCTTAAAATCAACACGGAGAAAAGTGAAGTTCTGGTTTTTGATACTCCGCTCTTAATCTGGTCTGATGTCTGGTGGTCTTTTACCTGTGGCCCTCTTCCTGTTCCGGTTACAACTGCCAATAACCTAGGTGTTATTTTTGACAAGGGGCTAGCCTTTGATGCCCAGGTGAATCGTACCCACCATCATTGCTCTAGTCACCTCACGGCTTGACTACGGCAATGCCTTATATCTTAACATCAGTAAAGGATCACTGAAGAAACTGCAGGTTGTTCAAAACTCCGCGGCAAGACTTATTCTGAATATTCCCAAATATTATTTCATCAGCGAAGGTTTTCGGATCTTACATTTGCTTCAGATTAGGAGCCGCATCATCTTTAAGGCCCTGAATTTTGTGAACAAGGCTATGCATGGTATTCAATCATCACACCTTGCAACCTTATTCCATTGGTACACCCTAGGCAGATTCTTTAGGTCCTCCACCCAGAAAAATCTTGTCTTGCCTCGATTCAATCGTTCTAAATTGGGGGGTCGTTCCTTTTCTATTGCGGCCGCCAAACTCTGGAATACTTTACCTCTCTCTATCACCTCGGCTAACTCACTTGCCTCTTTTAAAAAGATGTTGAAGACCTGGCTTTTTGCATCATAGTTGGTGACTGTTTGTCTCCCTATTGTTCCATTTAGCGCCTTGATACCTTTTTGGTTTAGTGCGCTTTATAAATTGTTATCCTATACTATCCTGGTGTGCTGTTAAATATTGTAGCATGATGTGGAATTTTGTGGATTGGATGTATGTGGTGTGCTGTGTAATTGTGTTGTTGGTCTGAATTATGTAGTTTATTGTTGAATTATGTGGTGTGGAATGGAAATGTGTAGAGTTGGATTTGTGTGACGTGGAAGTGTGCGCTGTTGAGTGCAAATTGTGTTGCGTGGTATTATGAGGCATGGTGTGAAGTGTAGTTGGCTAAGCCAGCAATGGGAGCGTCCGTGCTTGAGTAGAGCTCCGTCCAGGGCTCCCCATCCCAGCATAATTTCTCTGTCACTACAGCGCTGCTGGAGCTAAGGTTTGCTCTAGCCACACCTGCCAGGGTTCTGAAGCCCTGACACCAACCTGGAAAGAAGTGAGCCACTACATTCGTGCCGGGACACTCGCTTCTGCGGGCCGCTGCGCTGGTTTCCACGGGGCCAGCGAGTTCTGCAACCTTAGCCTGGGGATTGGCCCCGCCCCCAGTTCGCAGAAGATGACGGCGTGCACACAGCGCTAATCGGGAGGCCACGGCTCAGTCAGAGACCAGCGATGGTGGCCCTGCATCCGTCAAGCGGCTCTGCATTTGTGGCCGAGTGTATTGATCATCACCCTGCCAGCTTTCCTGTGAGGAGATTGCGAGAGGGTGGCGCTGTCCTGACAGGAGGAGGCAACTGAGCGATGCCTGCTTTGACTGCCAGGACATAGTGTGTGAATGCCCGATCGCTTCCTGTATGTAGAGGGGACGGGGCTCCGGACTTGATCACCGAGGTGCCCTGACTGCAGTGTTGTTCAAGGAGTGAACTTGGGAGCCGGCCATGCCCTGCAGGCTGCAAGGTTCATGCGGAGATGTCCTGACATTGGCCCCCTGGCGGGGTAGGACTGCCTGTGCCTTGCTTTGGCCTTTGTCCTGTGGGGGATTTACCTGCACTTTGCCGGCCCTTTGGCCCCACACGTGTGACCCTTTGGTCACCCCTCACCAGCCCATAAAAAACAGAGGGCACGCAACATTGTGTATAGGGTGTTGGCTCTGAAGCTGTGTCCCGCTCTCGGTGTCACCTGGAGTTAGCCTCACACCAACCCATGCGAGTGGGCCGCCTGAGGCAGCAGAGGTGCACTGATTATAAGAAAATCGGACTGACCCAATACCTCACTTGAGCATATGGTGTAGGGCAGCTCTCTCAGCACCAGGGATCTATAAACTTTGTCACATCCAGCGGGAACATCCCAAGCGTGTATTAACCTTAGGAGCAGTCTTAGACATTTGCTTTATCGCTGAGGCCCAGGAGTGTAAGCTGTGAGACATACGAGGTGTTGGGATGAGACGGAGCGGTGGTGGGCGGACACGTGAACAAGCGGGGGCCCAGAACTAGGTGAAATACCTGCAGGCCTGATAAGTAAATCTGTGTCTGGGCGCAAAGACACTCATTCAAGGCAGTGAAGAAGCGCTTGCTAAAACACAACGTCAAATACTCACTGTTGTTCCCAGCGCACCTAAGGGTAGCCGCAAATGGGAAGATGCATTTCTTCAATACTTCTGAGGAAGCAGAAGAATGGGTGGACACATACGCCGCACCGGGACCTGAGACTGCCACCTCCGGAGTGAGCAAATCGCTATCTGATGCCTCATCATGCCGCCGCCGAGTGAATCGTAGATGGAAGCAGCCGCAGCTTTCCCAATCCGTTGGACCAGACCCAGACTAGGCAATAACTGAACAGCGAGCAGCCCTCCAGGCCGCACCAGACATCAGTGGACAACAGATTGATGACACTGATTCCATCTCCAGCCGACAGGACCAGGCTAGCAATGACGACTTATCGGACGACCTTCAGGACTCACAGGACTCTTGTGAAATGCCTAAAGTTACCCCACAAACATCGGACAATATAGTTTAAGTGGACCAAATGTAGCAGCAGACTCACTGTGAGGCACGCAAGTATAACCTGTTGTACTTGAACTGTTTGGAAGGTCAGCGAATAGATAACACGTGATCAGGATTTAGTATTTGTAATGTGCGGGGGTGGATTGGGGGTGGGCAGGGATTGGGGATACACTCAGTTACTACTCAACATACTTACATAAATAAGGGGACGATCTGGGAGACTTCACTACTGCTGGCTATGCCCTCTCTCTTTTCACTCTTTACCTCCAGACGATACAGATTCATATTGAGGGCGGCACAGCTCTGGCTCGAATAGCACTAGCTGGTAGCTTGGGGAACTCAATTATATTGTTTCAAAACTTGATACAAGAACAGTGCTGTGCGCAGCATACCCTCCATAGTCCTCGTTTAGATGTTGCGTCAAGGCATGGTTTGGACAGCTGCTAGTTGTATGCTCGACCACATGGTATTATCTATTTGTTTGTTTTTGTTGATGTTGTTATTTATGGGGTGTCGGAATGTGCCATCTGAGAAGACAGCGCAAACGCCATTGCAATTGCTAAAGTGGGTACACCATTGCTGCTCATTATGTATTCCTCATTAGCTTGCCTGTTGCATATACGATTGTACTAACTAAACGTCATGGCTTCGATTAAGATTGGTACCTGGGGAATCCTCTCCGCTCGAGGATAGAATACCAGATAGCACTATCTCCTTAATATATAAAAAACGAATCAACGGTAGGACTGACCTGTTAGTGCTCCTCTGGGACGTATGGACCCGAGACGGTCTTGAATTAGACGATGAGGACTGGCAGTCCGCGATCTCTTCTCCTAAGGAGGTCGCGATTCCGGCCCGTCTTCGATTGGTGCAACTTAAAATTCTACACAGAGTCTATGTGACTGGTCCCCGCTTGATTAGAATGGGTTATTCAGAAGATGGTCTTTGTAAGCGTGGTTGTGGGCTGCTCTGGACTTTTTTCCATATAATTTGGGAGTGTCCCGTGGTTGCTGCCTTCTGGATTGGGGTGCACAATAAGATGGGAGAGGCTACCGGTGTTGCTCTACCACCTGAGGCTAGACGTTGTCTCCTGAATGTCTGGGAACCAACTGATTATAATGTCGCACAGACGCAGTGGGCAACCCTGGGAAATATGGTGGCTAAGAGAGACATAGCACAGTTGTGGGGTTCCCAGAGGCCACCCACGGTCGAGGCTTGGAGGGACAACATGGATTGTTGCATGTTTAGGGAGAAGACGGTTTATGTGGCACGGGGGCGACCCAGGAAGTGGGGTAAGGTCTGGGGTCATTGGAACACTTACAGTGGGGATATTTGCACTCCTCCTCTTCTGCATGTCCCTGAAGTTCAGCTTTCCCCCTGACCCACCAATCCCGTAATGTAGACTAAATAATTGCTGTGGAGCTCGTCGGCCAACGGCACTGCAGTATAAGGCCCCACGGATTGGGGACACAGAATCTTTGGTAACGAATTAGAGCTGTCTATAAGTAGTGCGGTCCACACACTTTCTAATTAGATACGAAATGCAAGTGTGAATGGAACAAGAAAACGGTCCTGACGCTGAAATGTGATTTCAAATGAGTCTTCCTTAAAAACGTATAGTGATCAAGTCTCAGTGAGTGATGCGCTAAAATCCGGGAGGACACTGTGATAGGTGTCACTGGATGTCACAAGTTATGAGGCAGAGCGAGGTGACGCCATCCAGCCCCCGGTTCAGTTTCCTCATACGTGTCAGTCTTTTCAAAACTGCCTCATAACTTGTGACATCCAGTGTCACCCATCACAGTACTTATAAGTATAGCTAATAAAAAATATTCATATAAAGATACCTAATCTATGTGGAATAATTAACCTTTACGCACACCTAGTCACATATGGGTTGATTGAATTATTCACAAGATGACCTGTTACTAGTTTTTCTTGTCAATTTTATGACTGACTGAGCTATACAACTTTCCTTACCGTATCTTGGTTGATTCGCCAAGACACAGTGACTTTGCCAGGTAACATCCATATGTACTCCCCAGGGCATCACAGTCTACACAAAAAGAGTCAAACATGCTGCGTTTACGGCTCACTATGCCCAGCTATATAAATCCCAGCTCCAGACTACATCGGATGATATTCAATCCTACCTCACTAACTTGACGTTGCCACAGCTAACGCCAGCACAAAGAGCAGAACTCAACAACCCTATACTTTCAGAGGAAGTTAGGGACAACAGTTTCTCTTTATCTAACGGCAAATCGCCGGGCCCAGATGGCCTGCCAGCCGAATTTTATAAAGCTAACTCACAGGTTCTGATACCATAATTGATAAAATCATATGAAGCTGCCATTGAAGACTCAGCCTTAACAGTCACGCAAAATGAAGCAACATTGGATTCACTCCTTAAACCTGGTAGACACCCAGAATCTCTTGGCTCGTATCGTTAATTAGCTTTATTAAACACTGAATACAAAATATTCGCATCCCTCCTGGCTAAGTGCCTAGCCCCCTTGGTGCGAACGATGATCCATCCTGACCAGAATGGCTTTGTCCCCAACAGGAACACATCCCTGAATATCTGCTGGCTTTTCAGACTCCAGAAATATGCCTTAGATAAGTGGCCGCGCTCTGGCTGTTTGGTGCTTGATCTGGAAAAGGCCTTTGACTCCCTAGAGTGGCCCTGCCTTGCAGCGGTCTTATGCAAATATGATGTGGGTGATCAATATATGCAGAAGATCCAGTTGCTTTCTCAGCGCCCCACCATTCAACTCCACCCAGGGAAGCTAATCTCCGATACAATAAGGGTCAGACGTGGGAGAAGGCAGGGATGTCCTCTGTCGCCGCTGCTCTTTTCCCCTGCAATTGAGCCCCTAGCTGTGCTACTCCAAGCTAACTGCATAGATTGGGGAATACCGATGGAAGATGGGCTACACACAGTCTCTTTATATGCAGATGATCTGTTATTATATGTGCGAGACTTGTATAATGTTCCCCCCGTGATAGCAGCCATCTTCCAGCAATTTGAAAAAATGTCCGGGCTACGGGTAAATTGGACCAAGTTAGGAGTATATGCATTCAACGAAAACTTGAATGTGACCACCATATCTATCAATGTGACCGATCTGCCCTGGTACTCAACTAGGTTTCGATACCTAGGCATGTACGTGTACATATCCCCAGCTGATATACTGGAGGGAAATCTTAAGAGAGCCAGTTCTGCGGTCAAAGCACAGATGCAATTTCGGAAGACTTTTCCATTAAGTGTAATGGGTCGCGTTGCTTTAACGAAAATCATAATCCTGCTGAGACTGCTATATTATTTCTCAAACCTTCCAATATATGTCCCAGTGAAGATACTTCAGAACCTGGAAAGCCAGATGTGGGATTTGATTTGGAATAAAGGGAGGCCTAGAGTGGCACTTCGGAAGCTATACGACCCTACCAGCAGAGGCGGACTGGCAGTTCTAAATATGGAGTCATATTATCTAGCATCTCAATTGCAGTGGGTGACAAAATGGTTAAGGGTTAAAACTTAGAAGATACTGCGACAGCGCTTCCTCAGTGGTCTCAGCCACGAGTCTGCCATTTGTTTCACCCTGTGGCATCACTCCCCTGTCCTCCTAAAATGTATATTGAACTTGCGCACAGATGTTATCGCAGAAGTTTGTACCTCACCCGAGATATGACTCCCTATGTTCCATCGTTACCACTGATGGGGATGCCCAGAGGCTGGGACAGAGTGCCAGATTCGGCCTTTATATGTTGGTGGGAGGCGGGACTGAAAACGATGGGGAACCTATATGCAGACGGCACGCTGCTCACGTTCGAAACTCTAAGGAATGACAATGGTATCCCTGCGGAGCAATTCCTTCTGTGCAATGCAATAGTCAGATCTTTAACGGCTGCATGGGGAGACACTGCAGAGGAATTACCCACCCATTTACTTCTACAATATCTCCATGTCATGGGAGAGGACTCCCATATAGTGCATTGGTTAGCGGAGGCCCTCTTCACGCACACATTGAAACCAGCAACTGCGCTCCGTGTGTGACGGGCAGTAGATAGGGGCAGCCGTGGGCGGATGTGGAATGGGACAGAATCCTGGCAGGCTCCACTCACATACCCGGAAGCTCTAAATTTAAATTGATTCAAACATATATAATAGACAGAGCATACCTTTCCCCAGACAAAATACATTGGTACTTTAATACTGCCCCCTCCGCCTGCCCTAGATGCCTACTCGCAGACGCCAGTCTTTTACCCATGCTATGGTCCTGCACCCAGCTCCAAACATATTGGTGTGCGGTCGTTGAGGCGCTTGAGAGATGCACTGAGTCCTCCCTAGCGTACACCTGGGAGGCCTGCATACTGGGACTCTATGCACAAACGAAATGGAACAAGGTTGTCACTAGATTTAAAGATTTGGGCCTAATAGCAGCAAAGCACCTCCTCAATAAAAGATCGAAGCATAAAGATCCTCCAGCGATAACTAGTTGGGAGAAATCTATAGCGGTGCGGGTGCAAGCTGAAAGCACCACATTGCATAAAGAAGAAACTGCAGGACTGCGTAAATATTGTATTGCACAGTCCTGGGATGCCATCCTACGTACCCTTGTGCATCCAGATGGCAAAAAGGAAGGCATATCCCCGCAAGTGGCCCGTGGTGATAAAGCAGCTGCCACCTGATAGCTGACTACGTGCAACATCTGACAGCCTAGCCCAGCATACTCACTCTAACATGTCTCCTTTACTGTCAGTTCGTACAGTGTCCAGGTATAGCTACTGCGATAATTTTTGCACTCACCTCTCTGGCAGCACATTTAGTAAATCATTGAGCTACGCGCACGGATAACTATATGCGCACTACAATCCAACCACAGTCACTATTAGATGGCAGTCTTATCACCCCCTTTTCATTAGTAACATGTTCCCCTTTTGTTTTTTTGTTTTTTAGGCATTTATCATTTATTTGTTGTTTTAATCGGTTCATGATTTTTATAAAGAAATATCTCTGTTGGATTGAGAAATGCTGTTGGACTTGGCTCTTCTGGCAGGTTCACCCCTAAACTTTTTGCTTGTTAATGTGACTTGGTGTTAGTTACTTTTGGGCTTCTGTGCACTTTCACTGTGTCCGAGGGTAAAGTGCGTGCGTGTGGTGAGATTGGCCTGCCCTCCCATAGGAATGCATGGGGAATGTATGTGTCTATGTTAGTTCCTGATGCATGGGGTGTGCAGGCTCGAGTTTGGTATGTGCGGACTCGTGTGAATAAATGCTGCGCGATGATGTGTATGGCGTCCATGTGTCTAGTGTGGAAGTGCCACTTCTAGAAGTTGGCATGTCTGTGTAATTTATGTGAAATGACTGGCTGGCTTGTGATTGGCTGGAGCTGGCTGGTGTGCCAGGCTCCTGGAGCCAGGATGGGTCTGCCCCGGTGGTGAATGGGAGATCTGCATGAGTGATGTGAGGGAGGGGTGCACCTGGGACCTGAATAGGGCTGGGCTTTCCCCCACACAATGCTGGCTCCGCCCCCTGTGCTGCGACTGATGACCCTACCCATCCTGTGAATAGGCAGAGGGGCTGAGCAAAACAAAGTGCTCAGGAACCAGTTGTATCTGGTTTGCCCCTTGCCTGCACCCATGTAGACAAAGGATTTCTGGGTATAAGAAGGGGCTGTGTCCCTTTACAAAAGGTTCTCTGTTCCTGATCCTAATCTGAGGGGGGCCTGCTGCTGCTGGGCGCAAAGGAGGACCGTCACTGGGAGTGCCTTCCTGCCTGGAGGGCCCTGTGAGCTGGTCCCTGGGCCCAGCCTTTGCCCCCCCCCTACCTTTCTCTTCCTAGAGACCTTGCTGGACTTTGGACCCTATTCCCTAAAGCACCTGGTCAGCGCTTGATTTTTCCTCCTGAGGAGCGCTGTGGTTTCTAACTACAGCCCAGGGCTGCAATTCCCTTTCTCCAGGGATCCCCGGGTGTTGTGCCATCTTGTGCACCTGACGAGTGCCCACCCCACCAGGGGCTTGGTGCTTATTTGCGGGTGCCACCCCGTTTCCTGATTTATTTAATCAGGTGCCACCCTGCTCATTTCCGCTGCTTCTTTGTCATTGGGTAACCGGGAGCCTACCCTGGATTGCTGCCGAGAAGAGCTCCTGCGGGCCGCCGCGCTGCCGGCGGCGACCCGGAAGCAGTAGCCGGAAACCGGAAGCAGGGAGGGCGGGAGCCTACCCCGCCTCCCCGGAAGAGTCGCGGTTGGACGATTACCGGAGCGGGCAGGGGCCTACTCTGCGCCCCGGTGCACTCTCAAAGAAGAGGGAGAAGCCGCCTGTACAGCAGCGGGGCCCCCGTGGTGTGGAGAGAGCCCCGCAGCTGCAGGCGAAGAGGAGCACCGGCCGCCAGAGCAGCGAGGCTCCCCGAGTGCAGGGAGAGCCCCGCAGCCTAGGAGCAGAGACGCCGCCGCATGAGTCCCGGTGAGTGGGGCTGCATGGTTGCCGTGTTGGGGCAGTGTTGTGTATCTTGAGTCCCCCGAGCGGGACTCTGACGAATCTGGGCATTTGTTTAGAGCCCGAGGAAGCTCCTACATTCCCGGGGGCATTGGTTCCTTTCCCGAGTCCATGAGAGGCTCCAACGTGTGGGGCATATTTGTTTTAGAGCCTAAAAGGCTCAGGGGCATTTTGTATTTGTATCCCAGAGCCCACGAGGCTCCCACGATCCCGGGTATTCCTGGTGGTAGAGCGGCCCCAGCTAGCAGCGGGCCGCTCCCCCAGTGGTGGCAGCATTGTTTTGAGAGCCCACGAGGCTCAAAGGGGGCATTTGTTGTTCAGAGCCACGAGGCTCCTGAGGCCCCAGTTATTTCTTTAGAACCCACGAGGCTCCAGCATCTTCGGGGGCATCCGTGTCAGTTGGGAACCCACAAAGGAGGCTCGGAAGGCACGCTGGTGCCAGGCGCAGTCCCTATAGCTGCCCAGCACTTAGTGGGCAGCTGCTCCGTTTAGGCCTGTTCCTTTGCGCATTTCTTCTAGTTGCTGCCTGCGCAGCCTGCCCTGACATTTTGGACACAGGGCGTTTCAGCCCCTGAGAGGCCAGGTGGCCTGCGGACAGTTCATGTGTTGTGCCCTTGCGTGGGGTACATGTTTTTGGCCCTATGTGCTCTTTGCACAATTTGTAATGACCTGCCTAATGTAATTTCTGCATCATGTATAATGTCTTTGTGCCTATACCTCTGAATTTGTTTTTATGCTGAGGTGGTTGTTTTTCCTAGTATAAGTTATACTAGTAAGCTCATGGTTCCCTGCGTGATATTTTCCTAAGGTGGTTAGGGTTGCGTAGGTGGTACTTACCTTTTACCAGTGGTTACTGGTTGTGTGCTACATTTGCTATTTGGTGCTACAGTTATTATATGTTCTAAGTGTTATTCCTACAAAGTGCTAATTCTACCAAGTGCTAGTTCTAAAAGTGCTTATTCCTGACAGTGGTCCATGTGGCTCTGTCCTGTACATATATCCCCTGTAAATTCCGCCCGTGCCTGTTAGCACATTGTAAAGTGTGTGTTTATTATCTAATGTGTTTGGTATAATACAAAGGCTATTTTATATATAACCTTGTGTGGAGTTTCCTTTGTGGTGGGCCTTGGGTGTTGTTGCTGGGTGCACGCGCAAACACTTAACCTACATTGCCTCCGGGATAAGCCTTACTGCTCGCGTCACGTTACCTAGAGGGTGAGCGGGGGTTATCTTTGGCATGTAACTCCCTTGCCCTGACTAGAGTGGTGGTTTCTGCCTGACTTTGGCGCAAGCCTTAGCCAACCGGAAATCCCATTTCTAACAATTGCCATTAGTATATTGTCACATAAATATTCGTAAAGGATAGCTTTATAGCACCTGAAGAGTCGCATTGTCCCCCAGTTAAATATAAGAGATAAGCAGTATCGCAGCCGTCGATCGCATGAATAATACGTGAAAACAGTGTTAGTGCATATGGTGTAATTGCTTTTGCTACACTGTCTCCTAAGGAGTCGTAAAAGTACCTCTGCAAGTTTGCAACTAATAGTGGTTTTCTTTTTCAAAACAAGATCAATGTATTGTTTTATGTCTGTGTGGATGAAATTCAATAAAGATATTTTTTTTAAATGAGGGGAAGTGTAGTTATGTGGAATGTTGTTACGTGGCAAAGACTGGATTTATGTGGAGTGTATTTGTGCAGTATGGAGTAGAGCATAATTATGTGGAGGTAAATTATGTGGTACTGAGCGGTATTATGTGGAGTGTAATTATGTTGTGTGATGAATTGTGTGGGCATGAATTGTGGAATTGTGTCACATGTGGAATTATGTTGCATGGTGTGGTGTATAATTGTTCAGAGTGGAATTATGCAGCATGTTGCAGAGTTGTATTTTGTGGAGGTTAATTATGTGTTTTGGAGTTGAGTGTAAATATGTTGTGTGAAGTATAATTATGTAGGTTGAAACGAAATTATCTGTAGTTGAATTGTGTTGTGTGGAGTGCAATTTTGGAGTGGTATTACGTTGTGTGGAATGTTATTATGTCATGTTGAATTATGTGGTATGGCGTGAAGTGGAAATATATGCTTTTTAGGTCTCGCCTGTCGATGCGCATGCGCATCGAGCAAGGCGAGAGTATTGGGACTTATCCACTCTTTATCCACACTGCAAGGAATCGTGGCGATTCCTTGCAGTGCCCGTGACTTTTAAGCTCAATGCGTTTACCCGCTCCGCCCCCTCCCCTTCCCGCCGTCTCGCATTTCCCCTGTCACATTTCTCCACCCCCCTCCCCTCTCTTCCCTCCGTCTTGTTTATTGTACCCGCTCCGCCCCCTCCCCTTCCCGCCGTGTCGCATTTCTCCTCCCCCTCCCCTCTCTTCCCTCCGTCTTCTTTAAGTTTACAAGTTTCAAGGTAAGCTCTTTATTACATAAGCCACGCGTTTTGGAAATATTTATTTTGGCACCCACGTTCCCTTCTTTCCACAAGTATTGGAAAGTCACAAGTGCCTAGAGAGACAGGGAATACACAGCCATATTAGCAAAGAGGAATAGCGCGACCCGCAGTCTTATTTACTGCTTGGCACAACCGCATCCCCCCGCCCCCGGAAGTTAAAGGATACAACCCACCCACCAGCGAGTTGCTCCCTGCTCTACTTAGTGGCTCCAGGGAACATGTGACCGGCTTCGTACAGAACCGCTCCTGTCGTCACGGGCTCGCGGCACTCTCATCGCGCCCCTCTGGCCGTCCTTCCCAGTGTGCTACACAGGCGGCACTACAGTTCCACCCCACACCAGTTTTCAAACCGTCTCCTACCTGCTCCCAGTCACCTGCAGCCATTTTGAGAGTCCCCGGGGAGGTGGAAGAGTAATCGAGCACCTATTTTGTTATTGATAGTACAAAGTGTGCAGAGGTGCTCTGCTGACTGTTACACCGCTGTGCGGCTCGTGGCTGCCGGCGCAGCCTTACTACCCATTAGCCGCCTGGCGCAGTCATTCTTGCACTCATGGGCCACGTAATTGTCCGTCTCGGCTACAAATTGCCTCTCCCCTCAGGCCCATTCGCATAAATCTTGCAAGCTTGTCCAAACCTGCACCAGAGTGCGCGAGCGCGCTGCACGCGCACCGAGAGCCAATAATGGGTACAAATGGGGAAAAGGCTTTTGATCAGTATAGACACAGGTGCACAGCCCGTTTATACGCACATCAGTGTAAAGATGATTGACTATTCAGGTGCAGGACGGTGAGTGGAGAAACCTTAAACCACTCCAATGAGTAGAAAAGCACTACCCCTATATGCACAAAACAGATTACCGTTGCACTCAAGACAGTGTGTGTAGTGTTAAGTAACACAAAACCAACATGTATATCACAAAATGGCAGAATTATCCAAACAAAGCACTCTCAATAAGTAGATCTTGGAGTCTTTAATGTGATGAACAGCCAGCCGACACGTGTTTCATCGCATTTGCGAATCCTCAGGGCTGAAATGAACAAAAATTGACAATGGAGCATGTTTTTCACAAAGATATGTCATACCATAAGACCTGGTTACAGGGTCTTGCATGCACAGTAGTTGCCACTACCAGTGTACAGCAATGCATCTCCTATTGCTGAGTGCCATCCCAACACATCCGTGTCGTAGGTGTGACGTTATCACTATTATCTCTAATCGTGCAGTATAATAGTGATTTTGTGCAAATACATGTGGGTGTGACAGGAATATATTTTGATGTGGACACACACTTCATGATCCATAGGTGAGCTATTTGTGGACGATACAGTCATACTGCATGCTATAGTGAATCTGTGTGAAGTATCAATACTATGAACCTCAGAAAGTGTCTGTTACATACCTAAAAGGCTGTAATCCAGTCAGAAGGTCTATATAGCAGCACGGAAGAAAACACGGTAACAGGAAAAATCTCATTACCACTTGTCATAATTCTATGTACAGGCAAGATGAAAACAGTGATGAGAATGTGAAAAAGTAAGTGTGTGGACGCTCACCGCTCAGCTGGTGATATTTCCAACCCAGCTGGGCCCTTGACCGTGGATATTTCAATTGCGTATCCGAAACAGTTCTGTAATCAGATTAGCGATCTGAATTATTGCAACAGGCGTCTACATATCGTAGGTTGAAAAAATATAGTACAAACGACGATAATTGGTATAAACGTCTATGATTCTAGGTACAAAATCACTGACTCCATATCAATACAGACAACGCACCCAGGCCTACCACAAATTCATATGGAGGATAATCCATAACGGAACATATGTGTATCTCTGGCCTCCCCTTATCCGAGGGTAATCATAAAATCTGAGTTGTAGGACGGTTCTGTAATACATCCTGTACACCCTTGACCTCCCCTTATCTGATGGTATTCAGGTTCTATGGTAGGTTGTTGAATTACACTTACTTCTTATTTTTCGAAGTGTATCAAAAAGTATATATATATATCCGCTTGACAAATTCCAAATCATAGGTATTAGTATCACGTCTGCCCACAGCGCGTAGGATGAAGCTCTGAAAAGTGTAATGGGCATAATTCAATAATCGGTTCTATTGGAATATTCAACTATAATTATCACCGAATGGCGTGATATGTCATCAGTCTTACCCAATGGTATATGGTAAGTATCGTGTGCCGTGGTGTTTGTCCAAGTATTATATGCTCCCAGCTGAAACGACATAAGAAACGAACGGACTTGTAAAACTGAGATACTTCGAGTATATTAGTAATGCTGCTGGAAGAGGGGGCTTTCGCCACAGTATTGTCGGTAATTTACCCTTGTCAAGCGGAGAACCGGCTTGTAAACGTCTGGATCCGACGGTCGTGTTCCTATATGGACACGTGACCGGCGCTCTGACGTCATTAAAATAGCGTCTGGGAATCGCGTGTAAACCAACTAGACCGTATCTTTCCCGTAAGCGTCCTCCATGTTAGGGTGTCGCTGTTGGAAAACCCTAGACGCTATCCATCTCGTATGGATATTACTAAGTAAATATTTATCCGGATATTTATGAGTGATTAGTGCCACAATATTAGCGGCACCAATATCAGGATAAAAGAAGGGGGGCGGGGGGGGGGGTGGATTTTGGTGATTATTAAGTGAATAATGAGGGCGGTCCAGCGAGAAGTACAGAATGATATGGGTGATAGTCTACAGCAGATCCATCTGGTCACTCACTGTGAAAATTGAAAATCAAAATAAATCTTATCGAACAGATGCTGTATTCTGGTGAACAGGGGATGTGACCACCGTGCTGGGAATCTGTAAACTAATGGTGCTCATTCCATTCACACGTGGGTATATAAACTTACATATACAACGCGCAGTATCTATACATATTGTTGTTGCAAATGAAATGATGGGATCATATACAATTTCATTAATAGCACAAAACATCATGTCAAAAGAAAGTGCAGGGGAGTCATTATGACATGAAGGAAATATATACAAATTCTTTACAAGATATCTGAAACAATCCATGATAAAAGTGTAGGCACGTAGCAGTATAATTCATCACTACCATATATCAGTTGCCTAAGACATATTGCATTTCATGATCATAGTTGAGTCCCTGTTCCACCGTTCTAAGACGCATGATCCAAGTGGCCTCTGTGCGCCTCAAAAGTAATTCCCGGTTACCTCCCCTAACATCCAGGGGGACTGTGTCTATGCCAAAGAATTTGATTACTTTGTTCATCCTGTCACTTTGGCAGGAGGCCACATGTAGGGCTACCGGATACTTAGGATCACCATTAAGTATTGCCCTTACATGTTCCATTATTCTTTCTTTTAGTTGTCTGATAGTGCTCCCTACATACAATTTTCCACAAGCACATTCTATCACATAGATTACAAATTTAGTGGTACAGTTGATGTTGTATTTGACCGTGTAGGCAACACCATCTGGGCCCATGAATTTGGTAGTGCCATGTTTTGCCCATTTACATACATTGCAGAAACCACATTTATAAAAGCCAAGACTGTGCTGTGTCATCCAAGTTGTCGTAGTTCTATCTCTAGGTACAGTGGGACTCAATTTGTTCCTAAGAGTGTTACCTCTCCTGAATGTTATTTGAGGTCTATTAGAAATGCAGTCGGTGAGAGCTCTTTCTGATTTTAATAAACCCCAATGTTTGGTAAGACTCCTGCGTAAACCGTTATGGAACGAATTGTAATCCGTTACCATTCTAATCTGTTCCCTTCCAGTGGTGAGGGACTTGTGTGTCTGTGCGAGGGTGTGTGCTCTCTCTACTTTTTTCACCCTTTTTTCAGCTTTCTCAATGATCCTGTTAGTGTAACCTCTGTTGTGAAATCTTTCCTTCATACCGGTCAAACATCTCCTGAACTCTCCATCCTCACTACAGTTTCTTCTTGCCCTTAAGAACTCGCCATAAGGTATGGCGTTTATTTGGTGAGGCGGATGTGAGCTTGAGGCATGCAAGACTGCATTGCATGCGGTGGATTTCCTAAACAGTCTGCTGTGAAGACAGTTTGATGTAACATAAAATTCAATATCCAGAAATTCGATATTGGTTTTACTCCAATTCATAGTAAATCGGATGTCCCAAGAGTTGTTATTAAGATATCCAAAAAAATCTTGTAAAAGCTCCTCAGAGCCGGACCAGATCAGGATGCAGTCATCAATATATCGATCCCAAAAAATAATGGAGTCGATATATTGTGCACCCTTCTTGCTCCAAATGAGATCGGATTCCAAAGCACCCATAAACAAATTGGCAAACGAGGGTGATATTTTTGAGCCCATGGCTACACCCCTCTTCTGACAATACCAGTTTTTGTCAAACATAAATACATTATTCCTGAGTATAAGCTCAATCATTGTGGATAACATTTCAGTATGTTGCCAAAGTGTGGCAGGTCTGTTGTGTAGAATTTTGTTGACTGTCTGAATACCTAGATCCAGATTAATACTTGTGTACAATGAGACAACATCTAACGTGACAAGTAAGGATCCCTCTTGCCACTGGATGTCCGCAAGGGTACTAAGAATATGTTTGCTGTCCTGTATGTAGGAGGGTAAGTTTCTGACCATTGGACCCAAGAAAAGATCCACGTATTCCGCTAATCTCTCGGTGGGACCTCCAATGCCAGAAACAATCGGTCTCCCAGGAGGAAAAGGGAGTTCTTTATGGACTTTAGGAAGCGTATACAGCCATGGGTAAGTTGGTCTAAACACCTTAAGATATAAGAATTCTTCCTCGTTCAATAAGCCAGACTGTTTCCATTTTAGCAGTAGAGAGTTAATTTTCAAAGTTAAGGGACCCATAGGGTTGTGTGTGAGATGTTCGTAACAAGACTCATCCTGTAGTTGTTGAGAGATTTCAAACTGATAATCTACTCGATCCATTATCACAACGTTTACCCCTTTGTCTGCTTCCCTGATGGTTATAGTATTGTCTTTCATCAATGTGGTTAGTGCATGTCTTTCCCCATGGGTTAGATTGTCCTTATATTTAAACATCCTGTCCTTTCGGTGACTGTTCAGGTTGTCCAAGTCCTCTATCACCCGTTTGTGAAACATATCTATTGCATTGCCACCGGGTAGTGTGGGAATCCATTTAGATTTTGATTTCAAACCACTGACAATGCTGAAGTCCGATTCTATGTCTAGCTCCTCCAACAGTTGGTCCATGTCAAGAGGAGAATCCTCCATATCAGTTAATGACAACAAAAGGTGGGTTGCAAAAACATCTTTTATTGATAGTGTATCAGACGTGTTTTGTGCAGGTGTTAATCTTTTTTCTCTCTCTCTTTTATCTGATCCAAAAAAATGTTTTTTTAGCTTCAGGTTCCGAATAAACTTAAAGAGATCAATCTTTAGTTTACAAATATCTCCAGTGTTGTAAGGGTTAAAGTTTAAACCCCTACTCAAGAGAGAAATCATGTCTGGAGTAAGAATTAGTCTGGAGAGATTAATGACCTGTACACCCTGATTCTGGACAACCTGAACAGTCACCGAAAGGACAGGATGTTTAAATATAAGGACAATCTAACCCATGGGGAAAGACATGCACTAACCACATTGATGAAAGACAATACTATAACCATCAGGGAAGCAGACAAAGGGGGAAACGTTGTGATAATGGATCGAGTAGATTATCAGTTTGAAATCTCTCAACAACTACAGGATGAGTCTTGTTACGAACATCTCACACACAACCCTATGGGTCCCTTAACTTTGAAAATTAACTCTCTACTGCTAAAATGGAAACAGTCTGGCTTATTGAACGAGGAAGAATTCTTATATCTTAAGGTGTTTAGACCAACTTACCCATGGCTGTATACGCTTCCTAAAGTCCATAAAGAACTCCCTTTTCCTCCTGGGAGACCGATTGTTTCTGGCATTGGAGGTCCCACCGAGAGATTAGCGGAATACGTGGATCTTTTCTTGGGTCCAATGGTCAGAAACTTACCCTCCTACATACAGGACAGCAAACATATTCTTAGTACCCTTGCGGACATCCAGTGGCAAGAGGGATCCTTACTTGTCACGTTAGATGTTGTCTCATTGTACACAAGTATTAATCTGGATCTAGGTATTCAGACAGTCAACAAAATTCTACACAACAGACCTGCCACACTTTGGCAACATACTGAAATGTTATCCACAATGATTGAGCTTATACTCAGGAATAATGTATTTATGTTTGACAAAAACTGGTATTGTCAGAAGAGGGGTGTAGCCATGGGCTCAAAAATATCACCCTCGTTTGCCAATTTGTTTATGGGTGCTTTGGAATCCGATCTCATTTGGAGCAAGAAGGGTGCACAATATATCGACTCCATTATTTTTTGGGGTCGATATATTGATGACTGCATCCTGATCTGGTCCGGCTCTGAGGAGCTTTTACAAGATTTTTTTGGATATCTTAATAACAACTCTTGGGACATCCGATTTACTATGAATTGGAGTAAAACCAATATCGAATTTCTGGATATTGAATTTTATGTTACATCAAACTGTCTTCACAGCAGACTGTTTAGGAAATCCACCGCATGCAATGCAGTCTTGCATGCCTCAAGCTCACATCCGCCTCACCAAATAAACGCCATACCTTATGGCGAGTTCTTAAGGGCAAGAAGAAACTGTAGTGAGGATGGAGAGTTCAGGAGATGTTTGACCGGTATGAAGGAAAGATTTCACAACAGAGGTTACACTAACAGGATCATTGAGAAAGCTGAAAAAAGGGTGAAAAAAGTAGAGAGAGCACACACCCTCGCACAGACACACAAGTCCCTCACCACTGGAAGGGAACAGATTAGAATGGTAACGGATTACAATTCGTTCCATAACGGTTTACGCAGGAGTCTTACCAAACATTGGGGTTTATTAAAATCAGAAAGAGCTCTCACCGACTGCATTTCTAATAGACCTCAAATAACATTCAGGAGAGGTAACACTCTTAGGAACAAATTGAGTCCCACTGTACCTAGAGATACAACTACGACAACTTGGATGACACAGCACAGTCTTGGCTTTTATAAATGTGGTTTCTGCAATGTATGTAAATGGGCAAAACATGGCACTACCAAATTCATGGGCCCAGATGGTGTTGCCTACACGGTCAAATACAACATCAACTGTACCACTAAATTTGTAATCTATGTGATAGAATGTGCTTGTGGAAAATTGTATGTAGGGAGCACTATCAGACAACTAAAAGAAAGAATAATGGAACATGTAAGGGCAATACTTAATGGTGATCCTAAGTATCCGGTAGCCCTACATGTGGCCTCCTGCCAAAGTGACAGGATGAACAAAGTAATCAAATTCTTTGGCATAGACACAGTCCCCCTGGATGTTAGGGGAGGTAACCGGGAATTACGTTTGAGGCGCACAGAGGCCACTTGGATCATGCGTCTTAGAACGGTGGAACAGGGACTCAACTATGATCATGAAATGCAATATGTCTTAGGCAACTGATATATGGTAGTGATGAATTATACTGCTACGTGCCTACACTTTTATCATGGATTGTTTCAGATATCTTGTAAAGAATTTGTATATATTTCCTTCATGTCATAATGACTCCCCTGCACTTTCTTTTGACATGATGTTTTGTGCTATTAATGAAATTGTATATGATCCCATCATTTCATTTGCAACAACAATATGTATAGATACTGCGCGTTGTATATGTAAGTTTATATACCCACGTGTGAATGGAATGAGCACCATTAGTTTACAGATTCCCAGCACGGTGGTCACATCCCCTGTTCACCAGAATACAGCATCTGTTCGATAAGATTTATTTTGATTTTCAATTTTCACAGTGAGTGACCAGTTGGATCTGCTGTAGACTATCACCCATATCATTATGTACTTCTCGCTGGACCGCCCTCATTATTCACTTAATAATCACCAAAATCCACCCCCCCCCCGCCCCCCTTCTTTTATCCTGATATTGGTGCCGCTAATATTGTGGCACTAATCACTCATAAATATCCGGATAAATATTTACTTAGTAATATCCATACGAGATGGATAGCGTCTAGGGTTTTCCAACAGCGACACCCTAACATGGAGGACGCTTACGGGAAAGATACGGTCTAGTTGGTTTACACGCGATTCCCAGACGCTATTTTAATGACGTCAGAGCGCCGGTCACGTGTCCATACAGGAACACGACCCTCGCATCCGGACGTTTACAAGCCGGTTCTCCGCTTGACAAGGGTAAGTTACCGACAATACTGTGGCGAAAGCCCCCTCTTCCAGCAGCATTACTAATATACGCGAAGTATCTCAGTTTTACAAGTCCGTTCGTTTCTTATGTCGTTTCAGCTGGGAGCATATAATACTTGGACAAACACCACGGCACACGATACTTACCATATACCATTGGGTAAGACTGATGACATATCACGCCATTCGGTGATAATTATAGTTGAATATTCCAATAGAACCGATTATTGAATTATGCCCATTACACTTTTCAGAGCTTCATCCTACGCGCTGTGGGCAGACGTGATACTAATACCTATGATTTGGAATTTGTCAAGCGGATATATATATATACTTTTTGATACACTTCGAAAAATAAGAAGTGTAATTCAACAACCTACCATAGAACCTGAATACCATCAGATAAGGGGAGGTCAAGGGTGTACAGGATGTATTACAGAACCGTCCTACAACTCAGATTTTATGATTACCCTCGGATAAGGGGAGGCCAGAGATACACATATGTTCCGTTATGGATTATCCTCCATATGAATTTGTGGTAGGCCTGGGTGCGTTGTCTGTATTGATATGGAGTCAGTGATTTTGTACCTAGAATCATAGACGTTTATACCAATTATCGTCGTTTGTACTATATTTTTTCAACCTACGATATGTAGACGCCTGTTGCAATAATTCAGATCGCTAATCTGATTACAGAACTGTTTCGGATACGCAATTGAAATATCCACGGTCAAGGGCCCAGCTGGGTTAGAAATATCACCAGCTGAGCGGTGAGCGTCCACACACTTACTTTTTCACATTCTCATCACTGTTTTCATCTTGCCTGTACATAGAATTATGACAAGTGGTAATGAGATTTTTCCTGTTACCGTGTTTTCTTCCGTGCTGCTATATAGACCTTCTGACTGGATTACAGCCTTTTAGGTATGTAACGGACACTTTCTGAGGTTCATAGTATTGATACTTCACAGAGATTCACTATAGCATGCAGTATGACTGTATCGTCCACAAATAGCTCACCTATGGATCATGAAGTGTGTGTCCACATCAAAATATATTCCTGTCACACCCACATGTATTTGCACAAAATCACTATTATACTGCACGGTTAGAGATAATAGTGATAACGTCACACCTACGACACGGATGTGTTGGGATGGCACTCAGCAATAGGAGATGCATTGCTGTACACTGGTAGTGGCAACTACTGTGCATGCAAGACCCTGTAACCAGGTCTTATGGTATGACATATCTTTGTGAAAAACATGCTCCATTGTCAATTTTTGTTCATTTCAGCCCTGAGGATTCGCAAATGCGATGAAACACGTGTCGGCTGGCTGTTCATCACATTAAAGACTCCAAGATCTACTTATTGAGAGTGCTTTGTTTGGATAATTCTGCCATTTTGTGATATACATGTTGGTTTTGTGTTACTTAACACTACACACACTGTCTTGAGTGCAACGGTAATCTGTTTTGTGCAATAATGGGTACATCTCCACTAAATGCTTCCTTCAATTAAGGCAGGGAAAAAAATAATAATCTCCCGGTTTTATGTCACAAAACATTAGCAAATGCTTAATCATTTGGGGGGAGCGGAATGGGGAGTCTTTTGGCAGGGATGCCGTGGTACACCATGACGCCAGAATGCAGGCTCGTGAAATTCATAGAGGGTTAGTGCACGTTTTGGTGATTCTCCTCCCCCCAGTGTACCTTTTTTTTAAAACTTGTGTTCGAGGCATATGGGCTGCAGATGGTACATTATGAATAGATCGCCATCTGGTGTTGGGCTCGGATGATTGCACTTTGTTTTTCTCTTGGAGAGTCTTTTGTCCCTTGGTGACTCCTCCCTTGGTTGGTAGTGCGCATGGGCATCGGCTCCATCCTTAGATTGTTTTTTTCCGCCATCGGGTTCGGATGAAGATCGAGACGCTCCAGATCAACTTCACAAGAAAGTGATTTTCGGCGCGTATTCCCTTTCCAATTCGACGGTATTGTTATTCGAACGCGTTCATTTCCATTCCGGCGCGTTACAAATTCAAAATAAAAGAGAAAAACTTGAATCTACGTCGAAGAACAGGAGGCCTTTCTCGACGCAGTCAAGCCCGGGGTCCATGGAAAGGACTCCATTCAAAAAATGTCCAACGTGTGGTGCTAAGTTCCCACACAAGGACCTACACGAGGTGTGCAACCTCTGTCTATCGCCTGAACACGAATCCAGGGATTGCGAAGCCTGCGCAGCATTCTCCTCCAAGCTAACGATTAGAAATCGTCGGGCTAGAAGACGCGAGGTTTACAGAATGCAGGCGGAGGAGATCCCGGAGCTGTTCGGAGACGAACAAATCGAGGAAGAAGAGGACCAGTCAGGGTCGGAAGGGGACCAGTCGGAGACGGAAGAACTCATCGAGCAACAAACCGTGAGTGACGACGTCCCCTTACCAAAAAACCGACCCCGTGCGGTAACGACCCCGCCCTTGGGCCCGGTCAAACCGCTGAAAAAAGTTTCCGACGCCCCGCCTTTAGGCCCGGCAACGAAACCGAAACTGAAACCGAAGCATTCGGACTCCCACCATGTCGGATCCGAGAAAAGGGCGACATCGACTTCGGCACCGAGGCTACATGCAAAGGAGAGCTCGGTATCGAAACATTCCATGTCGAAGCATAAATATGACTCTTCGCCCAAGAGACACTCGATACCAAGAAAGTCGGAATCGAGCAAACATTCGGTGTCGAAAACGACAAGATCTGAAGATCGAAAGCAAAAGCACCTCTCGGAACCAGAACCCTCGGTACCGATTCAGGAGCAACAGACAGATCCCAAACAAAAGATCTTGTTTATTGATCCACAAACGGGGAAAGTGGTCACGAAGAAGAGAAAGAGCGAACAACCAGAAGATAAACCTCTTCCTCCAAAAAAGAGAACAATGGGGACGAATATAACTCCTCCTGCTTCTCCTCGTCCTAAAGCCACTCCCTCTTCTCCTATTCCTCACAATAGGCCACGCATACCAAGACCAGCTACACCTCAGTCAGATGTAGACAGTGACATGGGGGAGGGAGAACCTCAGGGGGATGAAGAAACTATTCCAGATGAGGAGGATCCATGGGAAAATTATGATGTAGGGTCAGATGAGGACAACAACCCAGAGCTATATCCCTCAAAGCCTTCACCACCTGAGGATAACACAGGCTTTGTGCAACTCATTAATAGGGCAGCAAAATACCATAAGGTAGATGTACATACAGAACCTCAAATAGAGGATTTCTTGTTAGAGACGCTACCTAATGCACAAAGAACATCAGGTACTCTTCCTATGTTAAAGGGTCTTCTTACTCACACAGATGAGATATTCGAAAACCCAGTGAGAGCCAGGGTGTTAAACCCAAGAATTGATAAAAAATACAAAGCGGCTCCAAAGGACCCCATATTTATTAGAGGGCATGTACCGCTAGACTCGCTAGTGGTCTCAAACGCTCGCAAAAGAGCAAACTCATTATCTACAGGAGAGGCTCCTCCACCAGATAAAGAGTCAAAGTTAATAGATGCATCAGGCAAAAGAGTAGCATCACAGGCAGCGAATAGCTGGCGTATAGCCAATACACAAGCACTACTCGCACGTTACGACAGGGCACATTACGATGAGTTAGAAAAACTTCTCATACATCTCCCAAAAGAACATCAGAAAAGGGCAGATCAATTAATACAGGAAGGTAAAATAATAACAAATACCAGCGCTACGAGGCCTCCGGGTAGTCTGCGCTTAACAAAACCCAATTAATAATAATAATAATAATAATAACTTCCATTAAATGTGCATTAGACGCGGCAGACACCGCAGCGAGATCGATTAACACTAGCGTCATGCTAAGAAGGCACGCATGGCTTAGAATCTCAGGATTCAAACAGGAGGTACAAACAGCCCTACTGAACAAACCATTTGATCAAAAGACATTGTTTGGTTCAAGCACAGACGAGACATTAGAGAAAATGAAGAAAGATACTGAAACGGCTAAGTCAATGGGAGCATTGCAACAGCCAACACACAGAGGTTCCTTTCGTAGATCCACCTATAGAGGGGGCTCAAAGAACACAGGAACGAATCAGCAATCCACATCTTTCACTCCAACATCACCCAGAGGTAATTCAAGAGGCAATTACAGAGGTAACAACAATAAGGGAAGAGGCCGCGGAAATAACAATAACTGCAACGCCTCAACACCAAAACAGTGACTTCATAGAACTCCCCCCAGACCACATAACACCGGTCGGGGGACGTCTATCACAGTTCCTACCTGTCTGGGAAAACATCACGTCAGACAAGTGGGTGAGACAAATTATCCAACATGGTTATTGCCTAGAACTCACAGATACCCCACCAAACATCCCTCCCAAACAGCGTCCAATGAGTCAGGATCATCTAACATTGTTAAGAGAAGAAGTGCTAGCACTTCTACAAAAGCATGCAATAGAGAAGGTACCAAAAGATCCACAGGGCACAGGAGTATACTCTCTATACTTCCTCATCCCCAAAAAGGACGGGTCCCTACGACCAATATTAGACCTCAGACCTCTCAATGCTTACATAAATTCGGAGCACTTCCACATGGTCACGCTCCAACAAGTACTTCCTTTACTGAAGAAAGGGGACTTTCTTTCTACACTGGATCTAAAAGACGCTTACTTCCATATCCCAATTCACAAAGCCCACAGAAAATACCTAAGGTTTGTGTTAGAAGGACAACACTATCAGTTCAAAGTCCTTCCATTCGGTGTCACAACAGCACCGAGAGTGTTCACAAAATGCCTAGCTGTGGTGGCAGCACACCTAAGAAGACAACAAATACATGTCTTCCCATACTTGGACGATTGGCTAATAAAGGCCAAGTCAAAGGAAGAATGTCTTCACAACACGCAGAAGACAATTCAATTGCTGCACCACCTAGGGTTCACGGTGAACTACAAAAAATCACACCTGCAACCAAACCAGATTCAACAATACCTGGGGGCTACAGTAGACACAGAAAAGGCAACAGCATACCCCAACCCAGTCAGAGTACAGACAATGATCGGGTTAATACAAAAATTTCAACCACAACACTCACTACCAGCACGAGTGTTTATGCAACTATTAGGCATGATGTCCTCCTGCATACTGCTAATACCACATGCCAGACTACAAATGCGTCCACTACAAGAGTGTCTAGCGACACAGTGGAATCAGGCTCAAGGGCAGATTACAGATCTGGTGTTGGTAGACGACCGGACGTATCGCTCTCTGAAGTGGTGGAACACAGAAAACATTTCCAAGGGACGGTCGTTCCTAGAGCCAATTCCACAAGTAATAATAACAGCGGACGCATCGCTCTCCGGATGGGGAGCGCATATGGACAAATACACAGTACAGGGAAAGTGGAGTGTGCAGCAAAAGAAACTGCACATCAACTACCTAGAGCTATTAGCAATATTTCTAGCACTAAAAGCTTTCCAAATGCAGATAACAGCCAAAGCAGTCCTGATCAGAACAGACAACATGACTGCAATGTATTATATTCAAAAACAGGGGGGGACACACTCTCTCCAACTGTCCAGACTAGCACAGGACATATGGAGATGGGCCATTCCTCAAAAGATCTACCTGTTAGCGGAACACCTACCAGGAATTCAAAACCAAATAGCAGACATCCTAAGCAGACAGTCGGAACAAGTGCACGAATGGGAACTGCACGACCAAATACTACAGCCATTCTTCCAAAAATGGGGGCAACCAGAGATAGATCTGTTTGCAAATCATCAGAACGCAAAATGCAAAGAATTCGCATCCAGGTACCCACACCAAAGGTCCCAAGGCAATGCGCTGTGGATAAATTGGTCCAACAGATTTGCTTACGCGTTCCCTCCTCTACCACTAATTCCATTACTAGTTCGGAAACTGCAACAACATTCAATGACAATGATACTAGTGGCACCCACGTGGGCAAGACAGCCGTGGTTCACCACACTGCTACAACTCTCACAAGTACCACATCAAAAGCTAAGGTTATTACCCATGCATCTTACACAGAACCATGGAGAAATAATGCACCCAGATCCCAAACAACTGAACCTAGCGATCTGGCTCCTGAGGTCATAGAATTTGGGTATTTAGATTTACCACCAGAATGCATGGAAATCATTAAACAAGCCAGACGTCCTACCACCAGAGCATGCTATGCAGCAAAATGGAAGAGGTTTGCTATACACTGTAACAGTAAACACATCAACCCTCTGGACGCATCCACTAAACAAATCATTTGCTATTTGTTACACTTACAGCAGTGTAACCTAGCATATACCTCTATCAGAGTGCATCTAGCAGCCATAGCGGCATACCTACAAAACAGACAGCATCTGTCACTGTTCAAAGTACCAGCAATTAAAGCTTTCATGGAAGGACTCAAAAGAGTCATTCCACCAAGAAGGCCACCTTCCCCAGTCTGGAATCTCAACATAGTGCTTACCAGACTAATGGGGCCACCATTTGAACCTATGCATAGGTGTGAAATACAATTCCTCACATGGAAGGTAGCCTTCCTCATAGCTATCACCTCACTTAGAAGAGTAAGTGAGTTGCAGGCCTTTACGATTCAAGAACCATTTATGCAGCTACACCAAAATAAAGTGGTTCTTAGAACAAACCCAAAATTCTTACCGAAGGTTATTTCAGCATTCCACATCAATCAGTCAGTGGAATTACCGGTTTTCTTTCCAAAACCACAAACAGTAGCTGAAAGAGCCCTACATACACTGGATGTTAGAAGGGCCATATTGTATTATATAGAAAGAACACAAACTTTCAGAAAGACAAAACAGCTATTTGTTGCGTTTTCTCCCACACATAAAGGCAATCCCATCTCCAAAGCGGGCATTGCCAGATGGATTGTAAAATGCATTCAAATATGCTATCTAAAGGCAAAGAGAACATTAACTGTTCCTCCTAGAGCTCACTCTACACGTAAACTAGGAGCATCTATGGCATTTCTAGGAAACATTCCACTAGATGACATATGCAAAGCGGCTACCTGGGTTACACCGCACACCTTCACAAAACACTATTGTGTAGATGTGCACACAACACAACAAGCTAGAGTGGGACAGGCAGTATTAAAAACATTGTTTCAGACAGTTGCAACAGACACGGGCGACCACCGCTAGGGAGAGAACTGCTATATAGTCTATTCATAATGTACCATCTGCAGCCCATATGCCTCGAACGGAATATGCTACTTACCAGTATGCATCTGTTCTTGGCATAGAGGGCTGCAGAGTGGTACATGCCCTCCCAGCCTCCCCGGAAACCTGTGTCTG
The DNA here is from genome assembly GCF_964263255.1 of Lissotriton vulgaris. Classification (NCBI taxonomy): domain Eukaryota; kingdom Metazoa; phylum Chordata; class Amphibia; order Caudata; family Salamandridae; genus Lissotriton; species Lissotriton vulgaris. Next base: position 353,241,682 of record NC_141686.1, read on the forward strand.
TTCCAACACTATCTTATTTAGATACACTTACATGGGCATTCTTATCTGTATTATACTATACTACTCCATCTAACCCTACTATGGCAAAACAATCTAAGGATGGAGCCGATGCCCATGCGCACTACCAACCAAGGGAGGAGTCACCAAGGGACAAAAGACTCTCCAAGAGAAAAACAAAGTGCAATCATCCGAGCCCAACACCAGATGGCGATCTATTCATAATGTACCACTCTGCAGCCCTCTATGCCAAGAACAGATGCATACTGGTAAGTAGCATATTCCTTAACTTGTTTAATCACATTGACCTTTAACATTTCTCCCCGTTTGGTGCCCTCCCTCTTAACACCAAAATCTACACTCCTCCCACCCCCACTTCCGTGTTAAGTAGAGTGCCCTTCGTCATCGGCCGCCCGGGGTCAGCCTCTCCCAGATCCCCTCTATAGCCGCAGAGGTCACGGTGATCAGCCCACCTCTCCTCCTCCCCTGCAGCAGCTGATCTACCACTGCAGTTCGCAACGCTCTGCAGGTAAAGCCCTTTAATGCCTTTGTGCATCTAGAGGTGACTCATTGGTTATGCAGCATTTTCCATTGTTGATCACAACGATTAAGCTGTTAAAAACGTTGTTTGCGCTTTGAAGGTGCTCTACAGCATGTTCAAGAACTATGAATTTCTAAAGATTATTAACACCAGAAGGATCACTTCTGACATTTGATTGGTTTTTGCACTTCACTTTACTCATTCAGTACAGCTGTTGGATAGATTTTTAGGTCTTGCCTATCCCACTCACCCTCACACACCATCACAGCCCCCTCTCACCCGCACACCCCTCACAACCCTCTCACCCTCACACCCCCTCACTCACCCTCACCCTAACACACCCTCACTCACACTCACCCTCACACCCCCTCACCCTCACACACCCCCTCACCCTCACACACCCTCACCCTCACTCACCCTCAACCCCACACCCTAACACACCCTCACACCCCCTCACCCACCCTCACCCTCACACCCCCTCACACCCCTCACCCCCTCACTCACCCTCACACCCCCTCACTCACCCTCAACCCCACACCCTAACACACCCTCACACCCCCTCACCCACCCTCACCCTCACACCCCCTCACACCCCTCACCCCCTCACTCACCCTCACACCCCCTCACTCACCCTCACTCACCCTCACCCTCACTCACCCTCAACCCCTCACCCTCACACAGTGCAATAGGTCTCGGAGCATTTGAGTTAGAGCTTTTAGAATTGTTTATGGCTTTTTTTATTTGTAATTCTTTAGCATTGGCTACAGGAAACAAAAATGCTAAAGATTTACAAAAAAAAACCATAAACAATTCTAAAAGCACTAACTCTAATGCTGCGAGACCTATTGCATTTCCAATGCTTGTTAATTTTTAGGATTGTAATTATGTGGTATGGAATGTTGTAGGTTAAATTGTTTATAGTTGAATTGTGTGGAATGGAATTATGAGATGTTCAAATGTGCTGTGTGTGGTAGAATACAGTCTGCCACATGTCTAGTCCTCAATGAAACATGTGTACGGGGCTATAGGCAGAGCCAGCAAACACCACTAAAACAATACACTTACGTGTTGGCACTGCCGTAATGAATCCAACAGGCTTTTCTTTTCATTTCCGCATTAAAGCATGCCTTATGCCAAACTGAATTTGATCTGATGAATACAACTTCATAGTATTTCTCTCCATTTACGTTGCTGTATACCCTGCTGTGCATTTGAAAAACCCTATAAAGTGTTTTAAAAAAATGAAAAAATGAATAAGCTGCCCGTTCAATTGCACCACTAACACATATTCTCACATATTTAATGAAATACAAAGTCTCGCTTCCAGTTGACAGCTTCCTGTAAATACTCTTTAGTCCTCTGCATCAGTGTTTTGAAGATGCTCATGTACAGTGAAGCTGTAAATACTTTTCTACAGCAGCAACCAAGAATGAGACCCTGTATACTTGGACTGTGTGTGTCTTAAAAACATTCATTTCTGAGACATCTAAAAACGCAGGTCTTTCCTGCCACAAAATGTTTCTTGTGTGAAATGGATTCACTCCTGGAGACAGGAAAGGAGGTTCTGTTAGTGGCCACCAGAGGGCGCTCACGGGATGAAATCTAATGAGCACAGTGCATGAAAGAGGAAGAGCTTCCTCTTCCGGGTCAGCGGTGCCAGACACAGCACCCGCACCGGATGGTGACATCACTTCCGGCCCCTACCCATGGTTGCCTTGCCACCGTCCTGTGCTGACCTTGGGTGTCTGCCCACAAGTATCACCCGCAGGGCCGGGTATCCTGGCGGCGGGAGCTTCCTCCAATGAGGGTCCTGCAGGAGCAGCCGTGACCTCCGACCCGCTGCCCTCCCTGGAGTCCCTGTGACCCAATCCTAGCTCAGGTTGCTTCCTCGTGCCCGCCCCGCCCCCACAGCTGTTTGACCTTTGTCTGGCAGCTCTGCCCCCTCTTCCTCCCTTTCAGCTCCATCTGCTGCGACCACGGACCCCCGACGGGGCCCTTGGATGGAGGCGGCGATGCCTCCGGGGGCCACGGGTCCTTCAGCTTGAGCCGGTCCCAGCCCCTCCTCTCGCCTCGAGTGAACCGACCCCCCAGCACGATCAAAGGTGCGTGAAAGGAGAGAGGTGTGTGCATGAATGTGTGTGTGCATGAATGTGTGTGCATGAATGTGTGTGTGCATGAATGTGTGTGTGCACGAATGTGTGTGTGCATGAATGTGTGTGTGCATGAATGTGTGCACGAATGTGTGTGTGTGCATGTGTGTGTGCATGAATGTGTGTGTGCATGAATGTGTGTGTGTGCATGAGTGTGTGTGCATGAGTGTGTGTGCATGAATGTGTGTGTGCATGAATGTGTGTGTGTGCATGTGTGTGTGTGCATGAGTGTGAGTGCCTGAATGTGTGTGTGCATGAATGTGTGCACGAATGTGTGTGTGTGCATGTGTGTGTGCATGTGTGTGTGCATGAGTGTGTGTGTGTGCCTGAATGTGTACATTTATTTATTTATTTTATCCGTATAGCGCGGAGTTTACCCGAAGGTGTCAGAGCGCTTCACAATAGGAGCAGAACTGATACATGAGGAGAACATTACAAGTGAACAAATTACAAAAGCCAACGTTAAGTTACACGAAGCAAAAGTGACAATTGTGAGGAAACAAAATACAAGAGGTAGCAAACGGTGCATTACAGGAGGAAAAGTGACAAGTGTGCAGTTTACAAAAGCGTACAAAGTACAAGTAGAGGTATAATACTTCAATAAATGGAGGACACTCAAACACAAGAACAAACGTTGCGCAGGCAATGGTGGCACTTATGCAAGTATCGAAAGCAAACGAAATGTAAGAGGTAGCAAACAGTGTGTTACAAGAGAAAAGTGACGTGTGCATGTTACAAAAGAGTACCAAACACAGGTAGAAGGATAATACTGCAATAAATGGCAGACTCTCAAACCACAAGAACACACTGGGAAGGCACTTCCAAAGTGATAGAGAATAGAATTTTCCACAATGGAAGGTCTTCCTTCCGATAATAGAGAGGGCGTGAATTAAGTTTGGAAGTGTCTTTGAAGGAGGAGAACTTTGACGTCAGTTTTGAAGGCCTGGGAGGAGGTGGTGGTCTGGAGCTGAGCATAAGACTCAGCCAGCGCCGCCAGAGGGGGACATATAGATGTTAAAGAGAGTGGGGCTCAAAATAGACCCCTGGGGAACTCCCAACTACAATGGTGGCACTACGGCTGAATACGGAGGGGCCCATTGGCGGTCAGAAAGAAAAGACTCAAACCATCTGAACACCGTCCCCTCTACCCCGATCTCCGAGAGTCTTACAAAGAGGCGGTTGTGGGGGACAGTGTCAAATGCCGCAGAGAGATCTAACAACACCAGCAATGCTTTTCCTCCGCCATCTTGGACCTCTTTGATGGCCTCCGACACCTCCAGCAGTGCCGTTTCGGTACTCATATTCGCCCGAAACCCGGACTGGGTGTAAAGGAGGACACCGTGTGTCTCCACAAAATCCGAGAGAACGGACTGCACGTGCTTTTCCACGACCTTCGCCGGGACCGGGAGCAAGGAGATAGGCCGATAGTTAGCATGAATACTAGAGTCAAGGGTCTGCTTTTTCAAGAGGGGCAAAACCAGCGCCTGTTTCCAGGCCTGCGGCACCACACCCAATTCAAGGGAGTGATTTAAAATCGGATTAATGATGGGGTTGATGATATGTGCGATTTTGGCTAAAAACTTAGCGGAACAGGGGTCCAGCGGGGAACCCGATTTCATTTTGGATAAGAAATCCAATGAAACTTTAGGCCAGAGAGGCGGAAAGTTAGACAGTGAAGTCCGCCCAGAGGCGGGCAGAAGCGACAGGGGCGCGGGATTGGAGGCTCCCACAGGTACGACAGGCGAAAAAGACGCCTAAATGCTCTGGATTTTGTTGGCAAAAAAAACGCCAATTGAGTGACCCACGGTTCTGAGAAAGAACACTTAGGTGTAATGGAGGCAGGCGATGTGAATTCCTTCAAAATTATAACGATTTCCTTGCTGGTGTTAGTAGCCTCATCAATCCTCCTAGCAAAGTAGGATTTCTTTTCCAAATAGATTTCTTTATGATAAGCCTTAACGCACAATCTATAGGCTTCCTTCAGTGGTTCCTCGTAGTTCAATCGCCATGCTCTTTCGGCCTTCTTACAATGCCTGCGGCTGGTGTTAAGCGCCGGCGTGAACCAGGGTGCCGAGGCACGAGTGGAGTTTTTATGAACCGACTGGGGAGGTACTAGCTTATTAAGACACTGCGCTAGCCACGTTTGAAAGAGCTCTAGATCTTCCTCTAGATCGCCAGTGAACAAACAAGGGTGTACCGTCAGGTACTGTGCTATCGAATTCGATGACACCCTGTGGAAAGCACGTGGGACCTGGGATTGATCACCAGGACCCCTGGTGGTGGACCTGGATTTATACAGAATATCAAAATTCACCAGCATGTGGTCGGACCACAACACTGGTTTAGGTGCAGCTACTACAATCTGAATAGTAGAAAATATTTGATCCAATGTGTGGCCTTTATTGTGAGTGGGGGACGCAAGATAGGGCAACAGGCCCAATGGCTTGGTGCTATCTAGGAGCTTGATGGTATCAGCCGCATCAGCCAAATCCATATGGATGTTAAAATCGCCTACAAGTAGGCAGTGTTTAAACTTCACACACAAGGAAGACATCACTGTATAAAGCTCCTCATGAAAAGAACCAATTGGGCCTGGTGGTCTATAAACCAACAGCCCAGCACAGGATTGGTAAGGTGAAATATTCAAGCAGAAGCCTAGCGCCTCTGCTCCATGAATGTCATCCGTCGGGACAATAGAGCACTCAAAACGTTTATCAATCACCAATGCAACCACGCCTCCCTTACCGGTTCCCCGGTCTTTCCTGATCATAAAATAATTAGGGGGAAGGGCGTTGGCAATATCCGGACCGGAAGACAGATGGACACCACACAAGGTTTTATATAAAAAATAAGTATACTTTATATAGATTTACCACAAGACCATAAACGACAAAAATACACAATACTGTTACTTTAGGATGGTAGTTTTAGCTTAGTTCAGTTCTTAAGATGCAACACTTTGCGTCAATGTACCTTCCGATGCGTTGCGCTTCCACAACAAGCAATGTTGCAGCAATGGAAATGTGGCAAAGTTCCGGTGCAAAGAAATAAAGACGTGAAGATCTTCCAGATGTGGCCTGCTTCTCCGGGGATGCGAGAAGTTCTCGGTTCAATGCGTGGGCTGCAGCGGTTACATCCTTGTTCAGAAATGCGATGGCAGCAACTTGGACAGCGGCGCGCTTCTCCTGGGGTGCGAGGCACTTTCCTCGATGCGGTGCAATGCGACAGTTCCTGCGGCAACACCCTTTACGGAAGGAAACCTTTCTTTGTAAGAACTTGGAAAGATGTTGGCGTCACACCCATGATTTAATTGATAAAGAAAGGTATAAGACCTCTCTGGCTCAATATAATAAGAACTTAAAGAACGCACACAGAGCCCATATTGCGTTGCACTTTAACCAGGCAAGGAACGCCCCTAAAGATTTATACCAAATCCTTAAATTCTTTACGAACCCGAAGGCCTGAAACAATGAAGCTGCTTCATTTCAAGAACTCTGCGATATTATAGCTAATCATTACATAGAGAAAATCAAGCTCATTTATGATAAAATCACTAAAGACAGGAACCCTCTGAATGACAATGCATTCCACCATCTTCCATCCTTGACCAATGTGCATTCACTGGAAAGCTTTACCCCTCTCACAGTTGATACAGTTGGGACATTGCTGTACACAGTTAAATCAGGTTCCCCTTTGGATATTATTCCAGCCAACATTTCCTCGTTACTCTTTAAACCGTTGTCCCCATCTACCTGCTCAATCCTTAATCTTTCACTAAGAGAGGGCCAATTACCACTTGAATGGAAGGCTGCACAAATAATTCCCATCCGAAAGTAAGCTAATGTTCCAATGGAGGATCCGTCCAACTATCGTCTGATTTTCTCTTCTACCCCTTCTGAGTAAGTTATTGGAAAAGCATATTCATAAACATCTCTTTCTATGTCGAATCTACTGGATGCCATGACTCCTCCCAGTCTGGTTTAGGCCACTGCACAGTATTGAGTCAAAACTGATTGCTGTCACTGACAATATAAGACACTCCCCTGACAATGGACAAGCAGTACTACTAGTGCTGCTGGATTTGTCAGCGGTTTTCGACACTGTTTCTCATCACATCCTACTCAGACTCAGAGAAATTGGAATCCAAGGACAAGCCCTTCAGTGGATTTTGTGCTTTCTCACTCATCAGACTCGGACCATCAATCTTGGCCATTTCCAATCACAGACCATGGAATCGACCAAAGGAGGGATCCTGCCATAGTCTTACTCTGGTCAGCATTTATGTTGCTCCATTAGGTGGACTACTTGGAAAGCTGGGCTTGACACCAATCTCGTATGCTGATGACACCCAGCTCTTACTGTAATTTGACTAAAATTCCCATAATACTCAGACTGCTTTCTCGGAAGGCATGATTGCCATCGCTAATCGCTGCTTAAAAAGTCGACTCTGGATCCTGAAATCCTCAAAAACTTTCGACCAATTTCGTTGCTGCCTGCCCCAGCTAAAATGCTGGAATGCCATCTTAATCAGCATTTGACTTCCTTTCTTGAGGTCTCTGGGTTTTTGGACCAATCTCAGCACGGTTTCAGAAAGTACCATAGCACCGAGTCGGCTCTCACGGTAGTGGTCGACAATATTAGATCTAAGGTTGACCGAGGCCAGACCATTTTGCTGGTCCTACTCGACTTGACTGCAGCTTTTGACACCCTATCTCCTTTGACTTTAACAGCTCGACTAAAGGAGATAGGGGTGGAGGGCCCAGCACTGAGCCTCCTGTCCTCTCTCCTTAGCCAAAGAGAGCAGAGGGTCAAGCTAGGAGAGTTCCTCTCCCCTGCCAAGCCTGTGCAATGTGGGGTCCCACAGGGGTCGGCCTTGAGTCCGACCCTTTTTAACATCTATGTGGCCCCACTTGCCAGGTTAGTAAGATCTCACGGGATGGAGGTGGTGTCATACGCCGATGACACGCAGATCATGGTGTCCCTCTCCCACTCGGTGAGTACCTCCGCACTCAGCTTCAGGAACTGCATGCAGGCAGTCTCTGAATGGATGATTCTAAATTCACTGAAGCTGAACGGAGAGAAAACCGAGGTCTTGATCTTCGGCAAAGATCAAGACATATGGTCCAGTAAATGGTGGCCCCCCTCCCTAGGAATATGTCCTGTGCCTGTAAAATCAGCCCGTAATCTGGGCGTGATTATTGATACGTCATTGGACATGACGCAGCAGGTCAACCGTACTGTGTCCACCTGTTGGGGAGTCATTAAGATTCTTAGGAAAATAGCCCATTATCTCTCCCCCCAAGCTCGTAAACAGACCGTTGTGGCCCTTGTGGCATCACGGCTGGATTACTGTAACGCACTGAACACGGAAATAAATAAGAGCCTTATTCTATGCCTTCAGACCGTCCAGAACGTGGCTGCTAAATTTGTCCTGGGCGTCCCTAACACCTCCTCGGCTACTTTCGCCAGGAAGAGTCTGCATTGGCTCCCGATCCATCTCAGGATCACCTTCAAAATTCTATGCCTGGTCTTCAGTGCTTTAGCAGGTGGAGGTTCAGAAGCCATTGGCTCTCTTCTTGTCCCCTACACCCCTAGAAGAAGCCTTCGTTCTGCCTCTAAGAATCTCCTATCTGTCCCTCGAACAAACAGAGTCAGATGGGGTGGAAGGGCCTTCTCCTATATGGCCCCCAAAACTGTGGAATGACCTCCCTTCTGAGTTAAAAGCACAACCCTCTTTGGCCCTTTTTAAGAAAGCATTAAAAACGCGGCTCTTCATCGAGACCTATTAGTAGCATGCTCTTTGACTCTGGACAATGTTTGGTTAGGAGCCTTGACGCCCGTTGGGCAAAGTTGCGAGTTATAAATTGTGTTTCATTTCATTTCATGAGAGTGGAGAGGTGCACCACTAAATTGTCTTTTCAAAAGATGTAAGTGTTTCAACAGTGTCAAAACTTAGGGTCCAGCCAATGTGATGCCATCGCTACTTGGAGGAGGAATCATTTCCTATAGCTAAATGCTGAGAAAACTGAGATCATGCTATACGGAGAAGCGCCTCTGCTCTGGTATCTAGAATGGTGGCCTCCGGAATTCGGTGATACCCCGGTCCCTAAGACTGTGGTCGAGAACCTAGGCATACGTCTGGACCAGAAACTCACAATGAAAGAGCAAGTCACAATCACTTTGGGCTCATGCTTTCATATATTAAGCCTCCTACACAGGGTATTTCCATTTCTCCTCCTAACTGTACGAAAAACACTCATCTAGGCTCTGGTAATAAGATGCTTGAACTACTGTAAAGCTCTCCTGATTTCAGCAAGTGAGTCCTCCCTAAGTGGACTTCAGGCTGTCCAAAACATCGCACAAGCCTGGTCTCAAACTCCCTTGCCATAACAGCTTCTCTCTGTCTATTACAATGTTTGCACTGACTTCCAATACGTAAGCTGGTCAGATTTAAGATATGCTGCATTGTGCACAAAGCACTAAACGGTGAAGGTCCTGGCTATCTTGTAGAAAAGCGTATCAGCCACCTAGATCTCTACGCTCATGAGCCAAATCCTTGCTCCTTGTCCCGCGTTTCCAAAAATCCCGCTTAGGTGGGAAAGCATTTTTCCACTTGGCCCTCTATTATTGGAATCAGCTCCCTATTCATCTCTGGAAATGCCCAGAATACCTTCTATTTAGAAAGCTCCTTTAAAACCGAGCTCTTTTGGGGGTGATTCGGGCACTTTATACGTCGATAAAAATAAAAAAATAAATAAATGTAAGAACAGGCAGGGCTGAGTATATCGGTTTTGCTTGCTGCTCGCAGTGGCGTAACGAAACTAAAGGGGGCCCCCCTGCATGGTACACACAGGGCCCCCCTCTGGAAAGGTGAAAATGAACAATGTTTGGATCTTGGAACATTTTGTGAATGAATCGCATTGTAACAAGATGTATTACATCATGAGTATTCGAATGTAAAACATGTGTATGGGAGAAAGTGCAGCATAAAATCCTGCCTATATCTCTTCGAAGCCAGGAGCCTATTCAGTTGAACCCATAAGGTGTTGTTATTAAAATGTTACAGATCACAATGACCAGTCACTCCATTAAATGCTGTGGCTCTGTCACTATTGTGGCAAATATCTAAAGCTAGCTAGCGCCTTCATCTAAGTCTTACAGAAAAGTGAACACACTTAGATGGACCATCGTCTACACCGCACTCTATTGATAGGAAACCTGTGGTGAAGCATCCAGTAATTTGACTATTAAAAAATAATTAGCATAAGTAGACCTCCTTTACCAAAATATCAAATGTTATAATGTGAAAACGTAGCCTTTATTGTGTTAAATGCCTGGCCTGAGAATCCCGATCTCTCTCTGATGGGTCTATCGATTCTAATTGACCATAATTTTGCGTTTCAGAGAACAATCCTTCGGATGTTTTGGCTAGGCAGTGTTCTCTTGGAATTCTGTTCTCAATTTCCATCTGTACAAAGCATTTTTAACAGCAGTGGATTATCCTGCCTTTCCGGAGCAACCAAATCTCTGTGTAGCTTGATGTCTTAAAGACTAGGAAGTTTAAACATCGGCTCTCTGAGAGCTTGATTCTCAAATCCATCTTTACTTTAGGAAACTTCATTGTCCTGCCTCCTCTGCTACTGTTTCCAGATGTGTTGCATGGTCCATGAAACAATCTGGAATTGATTGAACCTGTTTCATGGGGTCTTTCCTCTAGGGGTGCCATGGCTTCCTAAACATGTGCAATACCAGAACATACTTCTTTTTTTCTGTATATGTTTTTTACTCCTCAACAAGCAGTCGGCGTTCCAAACTATTTTGAATGGAATAGTACAATATGGCAGTTTTTCCTCATTCATGTTCCTTATCTCATCAACTCTTTCAAGTACTTCAGCAACCGAGCTGGTAACACCATACAGTTTAAAGGAAGGGAGTGTTCCTTTAGATCTGGCCTAACAGTGCAGTTCTGTCAACCATTTGTTATTTTTGTTTATTGAAATGCTTGCAACAAGTATACACAACACCCCAAGGCTGGGGTGCACCAATATCATCCTCACATGTGTCGATACAAGCCAATTTTAGTTTTTTACATAGAAAATTCAAAAAAATAACTGACCCTCCCCCACCACCTCTTCGGCACTGAAATAGTTTTGCATCATACAATTGTCGGATCCAAAAGCCATGTGAACACACTTGAGTGATAGCACAAAAAAGGTAGTTCCAAGTACAATAAGTCCTGGCCAGACACACGAGGGAAGAGATCATGTAAATACGTGAGGCACGTTACACGTCAGGGTGGCTCAATAAGTACACAGTCAGTGGAGCCCAAAAGTCTTTGGGTCGTGAGGCCTCAGGCAGCTCTTCCGCATAGGACTCCAGTTGTTCCCTACAATATATTAAGTCTCGGATCCATTTCTTCACAGTAGACGTGGATTTTGCACGTCAGCATTGCGCCAGAGCACGCTTATCCATAGGGTCGAGACAGCGACTACCCGCCTGTTGAAGGGCTTAAGATACTTCATGCTACCCAGCAGGTATGCTTCCGGTATACACCGCAGGCTCTCCATCACAACATCTGAAAGCACACTCGCAACCTTGGCCCAGAACGCAGCTGTCCCATTGCACTGCCACGCCAGGTGTAAAGAATCGGTGTCAGCCTGCCTGCACCTTACACAATTAGCTGTGTCCCGCAGGCCGAATCTGCGTAATTGCACTGCAGTATAATATAACTGGTGCAAAAATGTTAAATGAATGATGTGTAAATTATAGTTCGTCGTCGGGCACCCATTTAACTCGCAGCTAAATTTCCAGTGATCTAGCGGTAACTCATAATCCAGCGTAGTGTTCCACTTAATATATGAAGGGTGGTCCCCTGGCTCCATCTCCCGCTGTGACGCATCATATAGCCTAGTGATCAGACCCTTGCTTTCTTTCCCAGCCAGCACTGCCTCCTGTGCTTGCAGTGTTTGTGGTTGAGTGGGACAGTTAGGGTAAACGGCTCTGACCGCCTGCCACACTCACATAGGTGAATCCCAGGATCAACCTGGAATCCCGAGCATCCTGTACATCTTGGAGTGAGCGGAACTGACCCCGTTCATGTACGTCACCCATTTACGTAACACCAACAGTCTCCTGAGCTGCCGAAATGTTCGGCTGTGCTCTCTTGGCAAGCGTCCGCCAGGCCCAAGCAGTGCACTGTACCAGAGACATCTCCGTCCTCAGGACGCCGTTCCCTCCAGAGAGTGTTGCACCACTAGCGGCATTGGGAGTGCCGCGTCAGACTCAATTGCCGTATGAGGCTGCAGAAAGAACCAATAATGGGCAAGCTGTGCCTGCACGCAAAGATAATATAAGCGCATATTGGATGCCTCAAATCCTGACCAGTCAAATGGCTGCACCAGAACATTCCAACTACATCTTGGCTTCTTACCCCCGCATACAAATCACAGTAGGGCTGATTGCAGCGTCATGAACAAAGAGATAATCAGTCAAATGGGGATATTCACAAACAAATATAACAATTTTGGTAATGTAGGCATTTTCATAACTGCAATACGATCAGCAAGCAACAGCGGCAGCCGAGCACACTGCTCCGCCCTATCTGTGATCTGTGTTACAACACGCCCATAGTTCATGGAGATTATGTGGTCAGGATCCCAATGCAGCCATATCCCTAAGTATTTCACCAGGTCCAAGTCAGAGGAAAGTTCAGCTTAACTTCACGCGTGCCAGCTGTCAGCTGGAACACCGTCGACTTAGCCCAGTTAATCCCTAACCCAGAGTAGCCCTCGAATTTAACGTACTCGTAGAGTAATTCCAGCAGGTAAGTCGCTGGCTCGTGAACATAAAGTAGCATGTTGTCAACATATAATGAGACAACAAGGAGTCGCTGCTGGAAACGCAAAGCAGCTGACGCATGCAACTGGCGCAATTTGCACACCTAGGGGTCTAACACGAAAAGCATTGGCGACAGGTGGCAACCCTGCCGCGTGCCTCTGCTGATCGGGAAGACCGAAGACACCCAGCCATTGACACACACTCTGGCCACGGGCGCGGTATACAGCACCCTAAACCATTGAAGGAAGAACGGTGGAAGGTCTATCCTTGTTAAAACAGTGAACATATAGTCCCACTGAAAGGAATCAAATGCTTTCGCTGCATCCAGCAGCACCGCCACCGCTTAGAAGTCAGGGTCAAAGTAATGTAAGATAGCAAAAACCGTGCGCAAATGTTTCGGCTTCCACTTTCAAAACTTTCCATTGCCAACCAATTGTGCATGCGTCTTCTGTTATTAAGCAGCTTTAAAATTGCATGATGGCAGGCTCCAGTCTGGCAAGAAAATCCAGATTTTCCCAGTTTTAAAAATGTCAATTCATCCAAATAATAACTTTGCTACCACACAATGCGACACACGTCTGCTACCAGCTCCATGATATCTGCCTATCAAGGTTGACAGTGAATGAGCAAAATAAATAGTAATCTGGTTTGACATTTTGGTACTCTAGTTTTACATATTTTCATCATGCTGGTTTATCCCATTTATGTCTCGGGTTGATGGAAAGCCCGCCAATGTAGAGTAAACGTCTGTTGTTAACACTATATATACCTCATGAATTGACCACTGAATTAGAGAGTTCTTTGCCCCAGGTTACCGCAAGACCTCCTGCCAGACGGCTGCAGCATCCATTCATATCCTGAGTGCCGAACCGGAGCGGAGCTAAGCCCAGCTGATATTTGTTTTCTTTCCAACTTAAGTCTCGTAGTCACAGCTTCTCCAATGTGAACAGGTATGGTGTGTGCCGAATCCCAAGATACTCTAGAGCATGGGTACTCACAAACTTTCTCTCGGGGGCCAAATTTACAGTTTGGTTTGTGTCCGAGGGCCGCACCGGTGGGGGTGGGGTCAGTGGGGGTGGGGGTGGGGCTAAAGCAACAAAGAAATCGTTGACCATGAGGTTGATCACAGATCCCTGCAGTGGACGCCTTTGTCCACTGAGCCACCAGACCCGGCATACACACATCTCTCTTTCTCTCTTTCTGTCTCCCTCCCTCTCTCTAGCTCTCTCTCCCTCCCTCTCTCTCTGTCTCCCTCTGTCTCACTCACTCTGACTGTCTCACTCACTCTCTCTGTCTCACTCCCTCCCTCTCTCTCTCTCTCTCTCTCTCTCCCCCCCTCTGTCTCCCGCTTTCTCTGTCTCCCGCTTTCTCTGTCTCCCGCTTTCTCTGTCTCCCGCTTTCTCTGTCTCCCGCTTTCTCTGTCTCCCGCTTTCTCTGTCTCCCGCTTTCTCTGTCTCCCGCTTTCTCTGTCTCCCGCTTTCTCTGTCTCCCGCTTTCTCTGTCTCCCGCTTTCTCTGTCTCCCGCTTTCTCTGTCTCCCGCTTTCTCTGTCTCCCGCTTTCTCTGTCTCCCGCTTTCTCTGTCTCCCGCTTTCTCTGTCTCCCGCTTTCTCTGTCTCCCGCTTTCTCTGTCTCCCTCTGTCTCTGTCTCCCTCTGTCTCTGTCTCTGTCTCCCTCTGTCTCTGTCTCCCTCTGTCTCTGTCTCCCTCTGTCTCTCACTCCCTCTCCCTCCCTTTCACTCCCTCTCACTCCCTCTCACTCCCTTTCCCTCCCTCTCCGTCTCACTCCCTTTCCCTCCCTCCCTCTCACTCTCTCCCTCTCCCTCCCTCTCACTCTCTCCCTCTCCCTCCCTCTCTGTCTCACTCCCTTTCCCTCCCTCTCATGCCCTCCCTCGTTCTCATTCACTCCCTCTCTGTCTCCCTCCCTCTCCCTCCCTCTCCCTCCCTCTCTGTCTCCCTCTCACTCCCTCTCTGTCTCCCTCTCACTCCCTCTCTGTCTCCCTCCCTCTCACTCCCTCCCTCTCACTCCCTCTCTGTCTCACTCCCTCCCTCTCCGGCTCCCTCCTTTCCCTCCCTCTCACTCCCTCTGTCACCCTCTGTCATCTCACCCTGCGCACACACACACACACACACACAGCCGCACCCGTGCACTTCATAGGTCTTTAAAGGACCATTTGCATGTTAATGAGGCTTTGTTGTATTTCACCTCTTCTTAGGCCCCTGCAGCTTTACTCTGGCTATTGCTAGGATCGCCGGGCCCCCACAGAGCAGCAGAGTCTCTCAGAGTCGCGCTGCTGCAGACAATCTTTAAGAAAATTGTAAAACACTGGTACAATGTCAGCAAGGTCCGCAGGGCGCCAAGGAAGGCTTGCCGGGCCGCTGGCTGCTCTAGAGGCACGTTAGCTACTCCAAACTCTTGTAGTGTAGCACATAGAAGTAGTCTTCCAGTTGCTAAGCTCCTAGGAACATTCCATTCTTGTAACAAATGTTCATATTATTTTTGCTGCTAGTAACATACATTAGTGCTGTACTAATTATTTTCTATGTGGTTATTATTACTCATGTTCTAAGCAACTAGGCGGTAGAAATAAACACTTTCAAACCTATTTAAGGCATCATTAGGATGGCGGGCGGACTTTGTCTGCCCGCCATCCTGAAGGAAAATGGGACTGCCCACCATATGTGCGGGGGACCCGTGGGGGAGATTAGGATGCGCCCGCCACACTGGCGGGCGCATCACTCATTTTTACCATTGCGGCGGGCGGTGCTTTCAGCAGCACCCGCCGCAATGGTAAAAATGCATGTTGTGCATTTGCATGCACAATGTGGAAGGCACCGCACGGTACCTTCTGCATTGTGCATGCAAATACAGGGGGGTACCATAGGTACCCCCCATGTGCACCCCCCAACTACCTGGGGGCCAGCAACGGGCCCCCAATAGCAAAAACTGCATGCCTTTCCGTGGCGGCAACGCGCCGCCACAGAAAGGCACATCCCTGCATGTTTCGTAATATGGATGGCAGTGTCTAACCGACACCGCCACCATATGAAAACCATTTCCGCCCAGTCGACTTGTGGACTAATATGGCCAGGGGGAAATGGGTGGTGGGCGGAGAAGGATGTAGGGTGGATCGCCACCGCCCGCATGGCGGTGGCGATCCGCCATCCTAATGGACCCCTAAGTGTCTTTTCTCATTACAGTGAGATTCTAAAGAAAGAAATGTGGTTTGAATTACCACTGCGTCCCTGACCCCTTCAAAGAACTGTTGGTATCCCAGAAAGCATTGATACCACACCAGCAGGTATGCCCAGGGGGGTTGTGTGGTGGTACAATAACTTTTAACTCTGTTTAAGCGATAGAGCACTGAACTCAGTCCCAGCACCCGTGGGTGGGAAGGCCAAAGCCTAGTGAGCTAGGCCAGCGCCCTAGTTTATGCAACAAAACAATATTGTTTACATGTTTATTGGGTTATCATAAACAATATCTTTAATCCAAAAGCAGACAAACAGTTATCATATGTTTCACTTTGCTTTACATAAGACTATGTCTTCAAGACCATAATTAATACACAAAGAAAACATTTTATTAACAAAGGTCAATTATCACCCAAAACTACTACTACTACTACTATGGTGATTTGTATAGCGCACGGCTTCCCCAGCGAAGGGGCGTCCCGGCGCTGCGGAAGGACAGAATACAGTATACAGTGAGGTGGAGACGCTAAGGAAGAAGCTATTGTTGAAAGAGGTGTGTTTTGACAGCCTTTCTGAAGGCTAGGAGATCTTGTATCTCACGGATAGCTTCGGGAAGACTGTTCCATAACTTGGCCGCTAGGAAGCTAAAAGAGCGGCCGCCCATTCTGGCCAGTCTGAATCGGGGAATGATCGCAAGGTGCTGCCCCTCTGACCGGAGCGATCTCCTAGGGATGTACTCTGACAGAAGTGGGCGAAGCATTGGGGGGGAGGAGGTTTTAAGAATTTTGAAAGCGAGGCACAATGCTTTGAACTGGACCCTTTTTCCGACCGGGAGCCAGTGCAATTTCTTCAGTGTTCCAGATACCGAGGAATGGCGCGGGAGACCAACCAGAGCCCTGGCAGCCGCATTCTGAACTCTTTGCAATCTAGTAATTTCAGCTAGATTAGCCCCCAATAGAAGGGAGCTGGCATAGTCCAGTCTGGAAAGGATGGTCGCCTGGACGATTAGTTGGCGAGTGCGGCAGTCAAAGAACTTCAGAATGGGCCTCATGTTACGCAGGACGCCAAAGCATGTGGCGGCAACTTTTTTTGTGTGGTGCGTGAACTTTAGAGCAGAATCCACCCAAACTCCCAGGTTTTTGACACATTCCTTAGGCGTAGGGGATGGGCCTAGCGCATCTGGCCACCAGTTGTCACCCCAGGACGAAGTGTTTTTGCCCAGGAGGAGAATCTCAGTTTTCCCGGCGTTTAATTGAAGAAAATTCGCCGTCATCCAGTTGGTGATGTCAGTGAGTGTCTGTTTAAAGTGTTGTGCTTCCAGACCACTGATGTCAATAAGTGACACCACCAACTGGGTGTCGTCTGCATAAGATACCAGGGCAAGTCCATTTCTTCTAGCCACCTCTGCCAGGGGGCGGACATATACATTGAACAGGGTAGGGCTCAGGGAAGAGCCTTGCGGCACTCCCTGTCCAATGTTATGTTCCTCAGAGATGTGTGGAGGGGTAGAGACTCTAAAAGACCTATTGAAAAGGAAGTCTCTAAACCATCCCAGAGCTAACCCTGTGATACCAATTTCCTCCAATCTCGTCAAGAGGACCTCGTGTGACACCGTATCGAAGGCAGCACTAAGGTCCAACAGGACCAGTGCTGCCGTGCCTCCGGTGTCCAGGATGGTACGGAGGTCCTCTGAAACACTGAGCAAGGCGGTTTCGGTGCTATGACCAGCTCTAAACCCGTGTTGAGAGTCATCCAAGATGTTATTGGTGAGGAGGAAATCTGTCAGAATGTTATTGACGTGTGCCTCGATAATTTTGGCAGGCCAGGGAAGCAGGGAGATAGGTCTGAAGTTCTCAGGAAGCGAGGGGTCTAGAGTGGGTTTTTTTAGAATGGGAGAAACCCAGGCCTGCTTCCACTTGGAGGGAACTTTAGCGGTCGAGAGGGACCGGTTGATGATATCTCGGATGTGCTCAGTGATAGATTCATGGACTTCACAGAAGGTAACCGGTTTAAGGGGATCTGCCGGAGAGCCCGATTTAATCTATTTGCAGATTTTTTGGAAACTCTCTCGCTCAAGCGCGGGTAGGGAGGAGAGAGAGGGCCTAGTAGGATCAAAAATGGCCAATGGCTGCGGGCCTTTAGGAAAGGTGTCGTAGATTTTCATAATCTTGTTGGTGAAGAAGTTGGCCATATTATTACAGAGGTCAGGGGAGGTGATAGTGGTGTTGACAGTTTTCTTTGCGGTAAGATCTTTCAAAATTTTGAATACAGCTTTCGAGTACATGAAAATAATTTAAGATATCAAAACAATTGTAAATAAGAATGACATCTCAAAAATATAGTGTAAAGTCACAATAAATTTCCACAAGATTATTTTGCTCACTTAAGTGATATTCTTTTACGCCTTTCCACATTTAATTTAATAATTTTCTTAGTAAAATATGACACCAAAAGTTATTTTACAGTATTTGTCTCTGTTAAATATATAGCCTTTCATATTTAATATTACACCATAAAGCAGTTGACTTAAACACTAATGTTCGAGGCATGTGTGCTGTAGATAAGTCCGCTATCTAGTGTTGGGCTCAGATGAATATAAGTTGTTTTTGTTCCAAGAAGTTTTCTTCAGCTTTTTAACTCCTCCTCTTGGTGATACTGCGCATGGTCATCGACGCCATCTTCAGAATGTTTTTTTTCCGCTGGCGGGTTGAGATGTAAAATCTCGCAATCCAGTTCGAGTCGACTTCCGGCTCCCTTCGGTCCGTTATATCTATGGCAGGGGTCTCCAACCTTTTCTGTAGTGAGAGCTAATTCTGCTCAAGGAAAGTCCTGCTGAGCTACTACCATATTTTATCACTATCAAATGCTGATGATATGTACTAACATTACACTTTGACCACCCTAAGCACAATTATCATTAGTAACCACCAAAAAATTCCAGATTAAGTTATCAGCAGAATGCTAGGAAAACGTTTATCAATATTAAATGCTTGTAATCAAGTAAAATTCAAATCGTCACACACAGTGCCACAAACGGTATTACCATAGTAGTAAGTCTCCCTAACTCAGATTTAAAGTGGATAAACATGTTTCATGTGGCAGACCCGTAGGCCAAAGCTGCAGCTTCCACATGCCTCAACATCCTCCACATACTCAGCAAGACCTTCAAATGGACCCACCCCCCGAATCAAGGAAGACCGTCACCCATGCACTCATCACCAGCAGGCTGCTCTATGGGAACGCCCTTCATGCCGCAATCAACAAATCTCTACTCTACAAACTTCAGACTGTCCAGAACGCCGCAGCCAGACTCATCCTCAGCATCCCTCGACAAGACCACATTATCCAGCATAAACGAGTACTCCACTTGCTCCTTGTCGAAAGACTGGACCAAGGAAACGCCCTCTAAGCCCCAATCAGCAAGTCTCTGCTCCTCAAACTCTAAACCATACAGAACACAGCAGCCAGACTCATCCTCGGCATCCCTCGACACAAACACAACACACAGCACCTGCGTAACCTCCCCTGGCTCCCACATCAAGAAAAGAATAACTTTCAAGATACTCACCCACACCTACTAATGCCTCCACAACACTGGACCCCAATATCTCAACGACATAATCTACTTCCACGTACCCAAAAGAACCTCCGATCCGCAGACCTCGCCCTCACCGACCCCCCCGTGAATTCGCAGAGCAAGAACAGGGTGAAGAACCTTCTCCTACATTACTGCCAAGACCTAGAACGAGCTGCCGATCAACATCAGACGTGCCCCCACCCTGCACATCTTCAGGAAGACCCTCAAGACGTGCCTCTTCGACTGACCGGAGCTGCTCCCTTCCTCCCCCAGCACCTTGACTCTCACGGGTGGGTAGCACGTTTAAACTTCCCTGATTGATTGATAGAAGTATCTTGGGCCACGCCAGTGACGGTCAGGTGACTGCACAGTGGTGACGGAGCTGGTGTCACTCCTACTCGTTGAAATGTCACTCATAATTACCCTGAAAATATGAAAATGTCACACATAGCAATCTGAAACCTTGGTAGCTATGTCTAATTTGGGCCTAAAATCAGAGTTGTTTGAGGATATAAAACTGTATTAAATATAAGGAATAACCCAAAAACACAGGAAGAAAAAAATCTGTTCTTTTAATTTTCGCTTTGACATAAGACTTATGCCACACTTGGCCTCTCCTCTCTGTACAGGAATCTTTAGGATCACTGTATCTAAGAGGGTCTGCTCTGTGCAGAATGGTCAGGTACTACTCAGCACACAGCAGATGTCTAAGCAAAGTCATGTGCGAAGTTCTAATTCTTCCCCATAGTTTGGAAGAATTAGACAGGTTTGAGTGACACTTCAGCACGACTTCCAAATGTGGGAGTGCCACAAGCACCCAGGGTTACTTGTATGTCAATGCTGCAAGGGGTTGCTGCACTCTCTCATCAACGGTGTGTTGATGATGATTATGCTATGAAGTGAAGCCTGCAGGATGGATTCCAAGAGACTCTTGAAACCATTCTGCTCTAGTTGTCACTTCAGCAGGAAGGGGAGAACAAGATGAGCGAGCGGAAAAAGCAAGAGGAGGCCAGAGAAGAGAAATAAGAGTGATACAGAGAGAAAAACACAAAGGGTGGAGTAAAGTAATTAATAGATATCGGCCAAAATATGAAAGAAAGAAATTTGTAGGGGAGGGAACAAGAGTTCTAAAAGATGGCCAGGAAAAGAAATGTAATAAACATTATTTATAAATTGCCAAAGGTTGAATTATATGTTCTGAGCAAAAAGTTTGATTTAAGTGTGATGTGAATGTGAGTCTTGAAGAGTTATAGCTGTAAGGTGCTGTTTAGTGGTACCAATATTTGAGCCAACGTTAGAGCTATGGATCTGGGATTTAATCCCAATCACAGAACGGTGTAAATGAACTAAATGGAGGGACCAATGTATTTTCCTGTGGGTTACCAATTTCAGCTCTAGTGAGATAGTCAAGAGGTCCCAGGTTCCAACCGCCCTCCTTAATAAGTGGGTTTATGCACATACGGCACAGATCTGTGTTACCTATGTAGCACACATACCAATCCCAATAAGTGCTGTTGGGAATGGCCCTTTCTAGTGTTCTTTCCCTCAACAGTTCTTCTGCTTTTTCCCCTCCTGGTTTTCCGCTGATCTATGTGCTAGCCTAAAGACTTTGATCTCATTTTACACTGCATTGAGTGTCAATATGATGTGCTTGTCATATACATACTGGTGATTAGTGTATATATGATTGGCTAAATTGAGTTTTCTGTAAGTTTATTGTCTAGAGGTAAGACATATACCTAGGGCATGTAACTCAACACCTCCGACGACGGCCTGCAGAACTGGTTGTGCCAACCACGGAGGTAGTTCTTTAAATGTGCCACAGATTTGCCATGACGGGGCCTGTGTATGCAGGTTACTGTTACTAGGCTTGGCATTTAAGAAGCTACTTGACAAGGTTCTGCATTTCTCTTGCTATATCTGAGTACTCCCTGGGGACTAGGTGCGATGTTGGTAAGAGGTAGGGCAGGTGCGTGTGTGCTCTACATACACTGGTTGTGAATGGGACCGAGTGGTGTGTTCGGTACGGTAGGGCCTGCTTCTTCTATTGGATTGGCATTAGGGACCTGTGGAAAGGCTATTGTGCTGGATTTTCTGCATGCAAAAGAGTGTCAGTATAGTGTTTGATATTGATGAGTTCGTATTAGCGGACCTGCTCCGGTGGTGTTAGTGAATTTGACATTGTGACCATTTTGACAAAAACACTTTGAGAAAGTGGGAATGTTTGTATTCATGGCTCTGTATGCCTATCCGCCTGTCTCCAGTTCACAGCTGGCTGCTGGGGGTTGACGATGTAGCTGATCAGACACTTCTTGATGGTTTTCTCTAGGACTTTGGCCATGTATGATAGGAGGGTGATTAGTCAGTAGTTGGTGAGTTTGGTGAGGTCCTCAGAGGGTTTCCTCTGCAGGGCTGTGACAGCTGCCTGCCTCCAGGTTTCTGGGAAGAGGACCGCATTGATGGAGTCATCCAGGGTGGGAGTGAGAACTTCACTGATGGTGGTTAGACCTTTGTTGAAAGTGTGGTGGGGGCATGGGTCTAGGGGGCCCCGGAGCTGAGGGTCTTCATGGTTGCAGCAGTGTCTTTTGTGGTGATGGTATATGGCCGGGATACCCGTCACCCCCTCCCAACACAATCCCCAAGGATGGGAAGACGGACACAGTTCTTGACTTTCGGAAGGCGGGAGGGAGTTACCCTCCCGGCCGTATTTATTAAAATATGAAACAAAATTAAAACATTAAAATAACAGTTTCATATCATGTACAATTTCATTTTCACATTACGATGTTTATTGGCTAACCTTAACACAGCTCTAATACAAAGGTTCTCCTAGCCGATTCTAAACATCCTGCAAATGCTTATACTCAAAATTAAATTGTACATCCTAACATTACGGGCCAACGGCAAGGTCGTAACCGGTGTCAGATCCCTAATACCAGAGCTCCCCCCCCCCTTATTTGTGAGGGGCCGGCGCACAGAGGACTGTACCTCTGTGCCAACTTCCAATTTCCCTTGTCTTAACGGGGGCCCCATATTTACTCGACGCCATCTTAGTGGTCGTCCGAGGACTCGTGTGAGGTGTCTAGAAGGTAGCGTAGACCCCCCTCCCACCCCACACTGCTTACCACATCCGCCGTCGCGGATGTCCTGCCCCTGGGAAATTCCCAGGAGGGGCCCGTAGCCCCTTCTCCCCAGGGAGGGGCCTATGACCGCCTTCCCTTTCGGCGGCCCCATCCTTAGAGGGGTACCGCCTCCCCGTGTGGGGGCCAATGGCCGCCTCCCCCCGGACGCTCCCATCCATAATGGGTGGCGCCCCACCTCTAGGGATCTTCCAATTACTGCTCACCGATCATGACCTTACCGCCACAGGCCGGATAGTTGACCGGCTATCCGGACCCCCCACAAACTCCTACTAAAGGTCATGGCTACACAAACTCTTTAAACAAGCTATGAAGTCTCCTATGAGTAAGACATTCCCCTCCCGGGACAAATGGACCCCATCTTCAAGATACATATGGTCCCCCCGAATACATCCATGTGGAATACAATGCAACTGGCCTGAACGAAACAACCTACTAAGTTTGTTATTAACTTTCTTTACAGACTGATTCAAAGCTGACACCGAGAGGGCCCCCCGCCACACCCTTCTAGGAATCATGTGTGACCATGCAATCGTGCACCCCGGAACCCTTCTCGCCAACCAACTCACTGTGGATAAAATTAACTCGAGAAGTACTCGTCGACCAATGGTTACCAAATCATTGCCCCCAAGAAGAAGTACTCGTCGACCAATGGTTACCAAATCATTGCCCCCAAGATGTACTATGATTACAGACGCCGGTGACCTCGTCCGCCCTAGCAGTCCCTCCATAAAAGTTTGAAACTGGTCAATACAGAGTCCGCCCCTTCCGTGGAAGGTCACCCTGCACCCGTATTCCCCAGCCACGTGAATCATGTCACCTGCTTTGAATACGTCCGCGGCTCGCCTCACGTATGAGTGGCCAACGACCCACACCACTCTTCCCTCAGCCGGTGATCTTTGACCGCTGGTCCCCAGGTGTCGGGTCAACTGCACAGTCCGCCCCGCAAAGCCTGCTCGCGAAACTGTAAACCAAACAGAAAACAAGAAGCGTGAGTGCATGACATTAGCTTCACAACATGTGCAACCGCACATACCTTTTATAACAATTCGAGGACCAACGCCCCAACTGTTTCATCTTTTCAACACTCAGACCCCTGGCTGTAGCCTCTGTAGCAGCCCCTATCCGGAAGGAATGGGTCCCAAAATCGCTCGGGTTCAAGCCCGCTGCTGCGATTGCCATTGTTAACACCCGCTGGAACTGAAACCTAGTCAGTGGGGTGGCGTCGGTGTGCCTCAGCAAGCTTTCCCCCATGATGCCGCCCTCTGCGCTAAATACTCCTCCACACATTTTACCGGGCACATGGGAGACCCTGGAATCCGCTGGACTACCACACAGTCCCCGATCGCTCCCTGATCGGTCTTGGACCTGGCTATTGAGGCTACCATCGTCTCACCCTTAATTTGAATGTGTTCTCGACACAGACCTCCCCCCGGATCCTGCTTATTCCTCGCTACCAGTTCGCTCACTCGCATAGCCCCATGGAATGCTAATGCAAAAGCGGCCCGGAACAGCACTGTCTCTGATTGAGATGAACATGTCGCAGGGAGTACGGACATTAACAGGGACAACCTTTCTAGACCTATCGGGTGCCTCTCATCCACTCTACGACCCTCAAGGCGTTGCCACCCACGCAGAGCCTTCCTTACGAGAAAGGACGATGTGGGGTCCCGGATGCCATGAGCCTGCGCCATGAAGGCAATGGCGGCCCTGTGCCTATTGGCTGTTGCCAATGTTCGGCCTGCCTGATGTAGTGATACCAGAAATTTCAGGACATACTCCTCCTGCCCCCAATGCTCCCCCCTAGCTGAACCCAAAAATTCCCAATAGGAACGGAACGCCCCTTCATATGCCTTCCTTGTCCTGGGTGCTAGACTCTCTCCCACGAGGTTTTGTAATCCGGGGCACCGAGAGACCAGAGAGCTTCGGGAAATGGTGCCGCCACCAAGTCCGCTGAGGGCAGAAAACCCCGGAAGGCCTGCATGTGGGAACGAGAGAGTGCATCAGCCGCCTGGTTCAGTGCCCCAGGCACGTGTCTTGCCCTAAAGTGGACGTTTAGTCTCATACATAGCAGGACAATTTCTTTCAGCAATCTCAAAATCCATTTGCAGCGTGCTGCCTGATTATTGATACATTCAACAACTGTCATATTATCAGACCAGAACACCACAGTGCGATCACGAAACCCTTCTGGCCATGTTTTCAAGGCCACCAGAATGGGGAA
Source organism: Lissotriton vulgaris (assembly GCF_964263255.1). Lineage (NCBI taxonomy): Eukaryota > Metazoa > Chordata > Amphibia > Caudata > Salamandridae > Lissotriton > Lissotriton vulgaris. The sequence goes on from NC_141686.1 coordinate 353,266,340, forward strand.
CAGCTCAAGAAACCCAATGTTACCTGTGAGCCCACTTTCGTGCCACCACGCCGGCCATGTTCGTGCCGAGTATTGATTACCAAAGATGGCGCCAAAGCCCACACTCCCCACCGAGTCGGTCCACAACCCCAGCTCCTCGGAGGAAGCTGGCGGTTTGTTCCACACGACGCGACCGTTGAAATCCAGCCATATGCATATATCCTGGCGAACCTCTGCTGACAGTCGTGTGCGGTGGTGCCCTTCTTTGAGGCCAACCATGGCTTGTGCGATAGAGCGGGAAAAGGGGCGAGCCATCGGTATCACTCTAAGGGCAAAGTTAAGCTGACCCACAGCCTGCTGCAACTGATGGAGAGTTACTTTTTTCTCGCTGAGGCACATTTTAAGTGAAGCTATAAATTTCATTACCTTCTCTTTGGGCAAACGGAAGCACCCCTCTACCGAATCGAGCTCAATTCCCAGAAACTCGAGTGAAGTAGATGGCCCTACCGTTTTGCCTGGTGCCAGTGGCACGCCAAAACGTTTCATGAGACTACAAAATTCCCTCAAAGCCTGTGCACATTCCGTGTCCCCAGCTGCCCCCAGGAACAGAAAATCATCAAGGTAATGCATAACCTGCGTAAAGCCCGTGGCTCTGGTGAACGCCCATTGCAAAAAAGTACTGAACTTCTCAAAATACGCACAAGAGATGGAGCAACCCATCGGCATACATTTATCCATGTAGTAGCGTCCTTGAAACACAAAACCTAAGAGATGCTGATCGTGTGGGTGTACCGGGAGCAACCGGAATGCTGACTCGATATCTGATTTAGCCATCAGCGCTCCGGGCCCCAGGCAATTCAACATGGCGACGGCCTCATCAAAGGATGCATACCGCACCGAACAAACTCGCATCGTTCACCGAAAGACCCTTAGGAGCGGACAAATTATGGATTAACCTGAACTCACCCGGGTCCTTCTTGGGGACTACTCCCAACGGTGAACAAACAAAGTTAACAACCGGCGGGTTTCCATATGGACCCGTAACCCGACCTCGGGCCACCTCCTTTGCAATCTTTGCCTGTACCACCGCCGTATTTTGTTGAACCGATAGTTGGTTCTTACACTGTGCTTCCCCCCGAAAATCCCCCGCCGGGATGCGGAAACCATATGAGAAACCGTCTCGCAACACCCCGACAGAGACATGATCAGGGTATTCGTTCAGCCAAGGGATCATTGCCATGATATCAACGGGAGTAGGTAACGGGGCCCCTCGGTCGACGTTAGACCTGTTTGGCCCCTCCTCTACCTCCTGTATCACCATTCTTGGCTCTGCACGAACTCTCGGGGTGTGAGGACTGTCCGCACCCTGCACACTCATGCCTGAACTTGCATGTCCCTTGTGGCCTAGTGCACTTGCCCCTGTTAAAGCTCCAACAGACCCCTTTTCTACCCGAGTTCCCATTATTCTTTGTGTGCTGATCACTGTTGGCGCCTGCCCGAAAGGGCGCCGCCATATAATGGCGGGAAGGCTCCGCCCCATTCCCACCGAAAGAAGACGACTTCGTCGTGTTCGGCATAACCTGCTTCTGCCAAGAAATGGAGTCGAAACAATCCCATGTCAGGGATGAGTTGTGCTCCTTGGCCTTACGAAATTTGTCATCATAACCCATCCATTGATTGCCTTCATACGTTTCATAAAATTCCATTATATGTGTCTGGTAACAAGCTAATTCCGACAATACTTCAGGCCTACGTTCCCCCATGATTGCAGTGAACATTCCAAACGCTCTGGCCCAATTCGCGATCGTTTCATCTACCCTGAAACCCGCCATTTTTGCACGCCATACAATCGGATGCAACAACTTCTTCTGATTTTTAACGTGCTCTATCTCATAGTGATCGGTCAATAGCGAAAACATGTTCACATATTTATCCGCCCAAATCCTTTCTTTCACATCCATCGGGATATGTTGAACCACCTTTTCCCTCCTTGAGGGTAACGATCCCTCCCCCGCCATTGGCAACGGCTGCTTACCCGAACCAGTAGCTGGATCTGTTGTTGCTGCCTTTCCCACGCTCGACGCCGGTTGTTCCGAGGGATTCTGCGGGGAAACAAGAGGACAAGGTGCCTTCGCAGCATCTCTCGATTGCCGAAACTGCTTCATTATTAACCTGGCCTCCTCGGCCGTGTCTCCCGGTGCCACAGCACCCTCGTTGCTCTTGCCTAACCACGCCGCCAACTGGGCGGCCAGCTCGGGAGGCATATCCCCCTCGTTAACGGGTGTAACTACCACAGGGATCGGCTGTCCCTCGTTCGGGCTCGGAACTGGGGCCTCCACTGGACTGACCGGGCTCGCTGGAGGTGACTCGGGAACTGGGGCCTCCCCCCCTGCCGCCCTATTCCTGGCCCGTTTACCTCTCCCGGCAGGGACTACTCCCGGCAATGCTGGCCCGATGACTTTCTTCGGTCTCCTTGTACCATTCATTGCCGCCATCTGCTTCTTCATGTTCGCCATGTCTTTCACCAGCATGCGAAGCATTTGTTCGGTCCCCACCTTCTTTCCGACCTTCTTGCCAGGCATCGTTCACGGCTATTCGACTCGAGGTCCTGGATCCAAAGCTTCGGAATCACTGAAAGGAGAAACACAAAAATTACAAGTTCTCAAAATTGGCTCCTTGTTCCGTCTTGGGCTCACGTGCAACGAGGAGGTGCAGCTTCCAAGCACAGGAACAAGAGGATGCTTCCTTAGATTGTTGCTCTTTTATTCTTCCTCGGGAGGGAGTGTACCCTCCTCCGATCCGCCTACGGGCCATGGCCAACGGTGTAGGTGTCTAGGACAACCCCTCTTGGTCGGGAAAAGGCGCGCCCCGGCTACGCCGCTTCGGGCATACCAGCCGGGACACGCCCCCCGCCCAAAATGGTTTCCCGGGGGGGTCAGGGCACCCTACCATATGTTCGGGGGGACCGAGTGGTCGCCCCTTTCCATTCTACATGGTCAAGGTCCATTCTTTAGCTGAGATTGGAAGACTGGCTGCGAGGTTTCTGGAGTCAAGTTGAAGGTTGAAGTTGGCAATGTGGAAGTGATCTCCTTCCAAAAGAAGTTACAGAGATGGTTGCAATGGGTCCTGGAAGGGGAGATGTTGCTGGTGGTGGCTGCTGCACCCTGAATTCTCTGATTATGGAGAAGATTAATTGGTACTGTTGATGCTGGCTTCGATGCAGTTGGTGTGGGCTGTTCACTTGACATTTCATACATGCTGGTGGAAGCACGTCAGGGCAGAATAGAAGACGTAATTTTCTGCAGTGTCTTGGATCATTCTCCACTCGCCGTTCTGTGTGCCAGCTGGCTTGCTTTTTGTGATTTAGATTATTTTTTGCTGTGCTTAAGGGGGTCCAGAGTGTTGGTGTTGGTGGTGATCCATTCATTGAAGTTCTTGATATCTTCCGTTAGGCCTCTGGTATGCTTGAGGGGGGCCATGTGGTTGGTGCAGGTGGTGATCCATTCATTGACGTTCTTGATGACTTCCGTTAGGTTGCTGGAATGCTTGAGGGGGGCCTGGTTGTTGGTGCAGGTGGTGATCCATTCTTTGAAGTTCTTGATATCTTCCGTTAGGCTGCTGGAATGCTTGAGGGGGGCCTGGTTGTTGGTGCAGGTGGTGATCCATTCATTGAAGTTCTTGATGTCTTCCGTTAGGTTGCTGGTATGCTTGAGGGGGTCCAGGGTGTTGGTGGTGATCCATTCATTGAAGTTCTTGATATCTTCCGTTAGGCTCCTGGTATGGTTGAGGGGGACCAGGTTGATGGTACAGGTGGTGATCCATTCATTGAAGTTCTTGATGTCTTCCGTTAGGTTGCTGGAGGTGACCTGTGTTGAGGGCAGAAGCCCAGTCCTTCTCTGAGATGGTCTTCTAGCAGCGGTCGCCTGTCTAGAGGTGGTGGTTCTCCTGTGATTCAGGGTGGTGAGCTTGAAACTCAAAAGGGTGTTGTCAGTTCATGTGATAGGGGTTGATTTCTAGATTGATGCTGTTTAGTGTGGAAAAGTTAGGGTCCAGGAAGTGTTTGGCTGTGTGGGTGGGTCTGGTGATGTGCTGTGTAAGGTCGAGGTTCTCAAGGCATTTGAGGAGGGTATTTGAATTGGAGTCATTACGGTGCTCTAGGTGAAAGTTCAGGTCTCCATGGAGGTTGCAAATTTATAGAGTCAATGATAATCTCAAGTCTAGATTCATTCTGATTTCCATTCTTTCTTTTACACAGAACTATATCTCTATATTATCAAAGCCTTTTCTAATCTTTCTTCTACAATTTACTTTGGGACTGCTGGCTTCTTGTAATTCACTTTGTCGTCATCATGAAAAGACATGGGTCGGCTAGTTCCCTTTAATGCTACAAATACTTTGAGGACACTTTGCTGAATGCTTCCATTTCTGACCCAATGAGAGCCTCATTTAGTGTATGAACATCTGAGGGGAAAAATACATTTTGGGGGTCATTAGGATGACAGGCGGACTTTGTCCACCCGCCATCCTATCGGGAAACAGGACCACCCGCCATATAGGTGGGGGTCCCGTGGGGGCAATTAGGATGCGCCCGCCATAGTGGCGGGGGCATCCAGCATTCCTGACATTGTGGCAGGCGGTGCAGTCAGCACTGCCCGCCACAATGCCAGGAAGGCCTGTTGTGCACTCCCATGCACAACATGGCAGGCACCGCGTGGTGCCTGCCATGTTGTCTATGGAACTGCTGGGGGGTACCATAGGTACCCCCGATGTGCACGCCCCACCCCCCAGAATCCCTGGGGGCCCGCTACGGGCCCCTAATGTTAAAAACCGCCTGCCTTTCCGTGGCCACGGAAAGGCACATCCCCGCCTGCATACAAATATGGATGGCAGTGTCTACCAGACACTGCCACCATATAAACTGCTTTTCCGCCCTGTAGGCAATCTGGTGGATTGCCTATCGGCGGAAAACCGGCGGACGGTCTTCCTGTCTGCCGGGGTCCCCCCCGCCATGGTAATGTGGCAGGGGGAAATTAGAGGCGGGCAGTGGTTTTTGGCGGGCGGATCGCCACCGCCATACGGGCGTTGGCGATCCGCATGTTATCATAATGGGCCCCTTTGTGTTTTTCCTACACGGGGTTCGGTCTTTGTGAAGGTCACCTTCTTAAGCTAGCAACCGTTGTATCCTCTCTGGTTAATTACTTGATGTGTGGAATACACATACTATCCTGCGATCCCATACTCTTTACCAAGAGACTAAAAACAGCCAAAGTGTACCCCAGTCACACTGAGAGTGGATAGTTGTGTGTGTGTGTAAATGTGTGTAAATGTGTTTGTATTTATATAGCGCCTTCTACCCAGAGGTCTCGTAGCGCTGTATTCATACCGCTGTGGAACCCTTCCTGGCTTTCCTGTGAGATGTCCACTCCTGGGCACCCCCAAGGTGAAGCCAGGCATTTAAGCGCTGCTGGCGCCGTTGTGGAGATTAAGCAAGCTATTGCCCAGAGTCACAGAGTGGGACCCATGATTAGACTAGGCACCGAGGGGAGAATTATCAGGTCCAGGGAGATTGAGTCCAAGAGCTGCCGAGGCGGAAATTGAACCCTGGTCCCGGGCCAGACCTCTGCATCAGGGTCTGCCGCTCTAACCATTGAGCCACGCTTCTCCACGCTGTTCCCCTTCTGACAATGCTATGATGCGACTGGCTGTGATGGCACCAGATTATTCGTCAGGGTATCACTTTGTTCACTTGCACCCCTAAGGGGAATACTGCTGGATGAGGGTGGGGAGGGCAGGTGTGTGTGTATGTGCGTGTGTCTGGCTGGATGGTTGCTGTTACATGCTGGCTGTCCTGTGTCCCTAATGTGTCTGACATCCTGACAATTTCTATTGCTTTGGCTCCCCATAGCTGATACTGGAAAGGTGGAGGTGGGAGGAGGGGGGTCTTGGCATCCCCTTCCGTTGTAGAATCAGTTTTCCTCTGAGCTCAGTGACATCCAGCTTTTTCTGACAACTTGAGCTCTGTGACTTTATCAGTCAAACGCCAACTAAGAAGAAGGTGACCTAGAGCTGCTCTGACTCACATGATCTTTGAACTGCTTTGGCAGGAACGGACCAACACCTGACTGGAAGAAAGCTCTGGAAGATCCGCAGGAGGCACCTTCTGTCTGGAAGTGGCTTCAAACCGGTGAGCCACCACAAACCACAGGCTCCTTCCAGCCCAGTTGGCATCAGAGCAACAACAAGCATCATCCAGGGCAGTGATGCTGTAGAAACACATTTTCTGTCTGTTGTTCTGTGACCACAGGTGTCATGTAATGATGTCTTGTAAAGCGCCTGAATCACCCCGCATGGGGTATCTCCGCGCTGTAGACCGCTGGGGAACCCGTCCTGGCTTTCCCTGTGAGATGGTCCCTACTGGGTATCTCCAAGGTGAAACCAGGCATCCCCGGCGTATGTGGGGGGCCATTGTGGAGATGAGGCAAGCTATTGCCCAGAGTTGCCGAGTGTGATCCCTGGTTAGAGTAGGCACCGAGGCGAGAATTGTCAAGTCCGCTGACCCTGGCCCACGACCCTGCCGCATCGGTAATTGAACCCTGGTCCCGGGCCGTCCTCTGCTTCCGGGTCTGCCGCCTCTAACCAGTGAGCCACACCACTCCACTGGCACTAGGGAACCAACTCCACTCCACTGGCACTAGGGAACCAAGAACAGACTAATAGATCTGAAACAGACAGACAAAGCACAAGCCATCAGGGCTGCATGGTAGCAGAAAAATCAATGACACAGCTCTCCTGAAACAATTATGACTTTACAGTGGGACGGAATGAGTTGAGGGGCCAAGGATAGCTCAATTTGTATATGCTGTCTACATTCACCGAAGTTTGAAGTGTGGCTTGGTTACACCTTGCGCAAACCAATATATTATGTAGCAATATGATCACGTTTCATAAGCAAATGCTCCAGGGAACAAAAAGGCAACGGCCACCCACGTCCCAAAGAAATCCTTTTTTTAGAGGAGCACAGTGGATAGACTATAAACAAAATATTTGGTGATGTCAACTACACCAACTCATCATTGAGAATCATTGCTTCAAACCTCTGCATTTGTGATAAAGAAAACAAGAAAATAAAGGAGATATTATTCTGAACCTTCAAATTTGGGTGTTTAATTGGAATGATTAACTGATATGATCAAACTTGATTGCTAACTAGTTCTTTTTGCTCTGAGGCAATATTTTGTTTACATTCACCGAAGGTCCCCCCATTCACAACTAGCCCTCTGGAAGGAAAGTATATGATGCAGGACCCGGGCGCTGGATCACAGAAGCGACATAGGAGTGTGGGGCACCAACACTTCAGCCAACAAGGTTGGTATACCTTTGCACTCTGCAAAAGACCTGATGAGAATTTTAAAATTGATCAGTTTTTTGCCTGTAAGCCATTGAAGAAGGATGATATTTCGGTCGCTAACTCTAGCAATATTGGTATATCGTGACTAGACTGTGGACTTCCCAATTCAGTTTCCTGCAAGCCGTGGTAGAAAATAAAGGCTCTTACCCACTACACTCATTTAGGGTTGTGGAGCCATAGCAATATCATATCGTGATCCACGGTTGTAAAATGCAGGAAGAGCAAACCTTTTGATTTTAAAAATGGAAAGTTCATGTGGTGACCTGTGGTCCAACTTCCCAGCTGATGTAGTTCCACAAACTACAAGAGCATCTGAATACATTTAGCAGTCATCAGTACATGAATCACAGATCCTCCGATGACTGATGGAATTGTCAGAATCCTGTTCCAGTGTAAGGAAAAGCTGTGTGTCATCGGCATTGGCTTACACTTTGTTAGACTTGGCCCTTTTTCCCTGAAATATTTCGCTTTTCAGCCCCCCCATTAGACGATATCTCCTCCTTGGTAGAGGAATGTACAGGCCATGTGTGGTGTGAGATGCCATAATACATGCTGCGCAATAGCGTGCGCAAATTGGCTTTCACTATTTAAACATGTTACTTTTAAAATGGACGCCATTTCTGTGTGCCTGCCTGCCTATGCTGGGGTTACCAGTCTAGTTGTTGTTTCCCAGCAACCCCAGCTTTTGGAGGGACGCCTGGGACCCTGGGTGCTCCACACCTCCCCCTAAACTAGTTGGGACCAGTTCCCCAGGGAACCTTCCAGAAGCTTCTGGCACTGTCTGGTAGGTGGAGTGAGGGGCGTATAAATAGCACAGCTGGGATGCCATGTGCTCAGACTGAGCGTGGACTTGAATGAGAGGGGACCTACTGCCAGGAGGTACCGCCGCATGGGCCTGTGTGCTGGCCCCTGTGCCCAACTGTACCCCTCAGCTGTCCACAGGGCTAGTGAGAGCCCCGCTGCCAGCCCAATTAGAAACACAGCGGGTGCCCACCCCGCATGCCGGCGCCTTGAGAATTGGAAAGACTGGAGCCTACCCCGTGTGGGTGCTGTATTCAAATACGGGAGCCTATCCCGTATTGTCCGCAGCGCCAGGCCGCCGCACGGAGGAGTCCCCGATCACCTCCGCAGCCCAGAAGGTGCGAGGGGAGCTGCATGGGCTACGCCGCATCGAGGAAGGAAGGGGCGCCAATGAAGATCCCCGCCGCGGGCCCTGAGGCCTAGGGAGGGCCGCCGTGGTAGCAGTGGAGGCCGCACTGGGCCGGTGGCGTGAAGAGGAGCGTTTCCAGGCAACCGGGGCACCGGCCGTGTGCCCAGGAAGCCGCGCTCTGATTGGCTTCCGGGCCCATGATCCGACCGTGAGCCCGGAGCCGTCTAGGCCTAGGAGGACGGGAGCCTACCCAGCCTCCCCAAATGGGGAAACCAAAGTCCCGGGTGCCAGGAGGGGGCCCGTGTGAAGCCAAGTGAGATGGGGGCTCCCGGTGGGAAGAGAGGAGCCCCGTGTGTCACCTGGATCGACCGGAGCCTCGTAGGCCCCGGGTGGAAGTTCCTCCGCAACAGCGAGGAGCAGAGTTATCCAGAGGAGCCCGGTGAGTGGCACTCGGTCGTCCTGTGGTTGGGGAGTGTGTCGGGGCACATTGCCGGTGCTCGTCCCCTCAGTTGGTCCCTTTGAGGGGACCCCAGTGCCCGTGCTGATGTGTGCATCACAGCTGCACCGCGATGGTGGGCGTCTGCAACAGGGTGGCCAGGGCAACAGACAGCACCAGCTGCGCCGCAGAAGCGGGCAGCTCTCACAAGGGCAGAATATTGTTTGCTGGGCATTAGTTCCCGACTTCTGAGCCCCAGAGGATGTAAATGTAAATGTAGGCGTATTTATAAAGCGCACCGTTACCCTGGAATCTAGTGTGTCCTGGCGCTGTATTCATACCGCCAGGGAACTCATCCTGGCTTTTCCAGGATGAGTTCCCTGTCCACTCCTGGGCATCCCCGGGGTGCAGCCAGGCATCCCTAGCGCTGTAGGGGGCCGTTGTGGAGACTAAGCAAGCTATTGCCCAGAGTTGCAGCGTGGGGCCCATGATTAGAATAGGCACCTGGCGAGAATATCAGGTCAGAGGAATTTATGAGCCCGAGACCCGCCGAGGCAGGAATCGAACCCTGGTCCCGGGCCTGAGCTCTGCATCAAGGTCTGCCGCTCTAACCATTTGAGCCACACTTCTCCACTAGAGGAGGAGGAGGGGGCTCCCACTTACCAGTGATGTTTTGGGGGCTCCAACGGACCCGGGGCTGACTTATTTCTGACTTTATTCACCTGCCCTGCCAGACAGTGGGCAGTTGCAAAGATTGGGCCTTCATTGTAGAGGGTACTATGGGTGCCCTGCCCGGCTGATTGGTGCATTTCGTATATTTGAAGACGCCTTATGCCATGAGATCTGCATAACGTGTGGTTACCCTAAGAATATTGTCCTCATGCTTAGGGGTTCATGCCCACGGTGACTGATGCGGATGTCTATGCCTAATGCATTGCTATGTTTGACCGAATGTCGTTTATGCCCATGTTGTGGCCTCCTACTTCATGCCCAATGTGGCCCATGCTAAGTTGAGGACTACAGGTTACGCCTCAGACTGTTGGACTGCCAATAGGTTTATGCCTAATAGGAGGCTGTGGTAATGATGCTTAACTGTGTATTACCCTGATGTTCTAGGGTCATGCCTATTGGTAATATTATCCCTACTAATGTGGTTGTGCCTCATATGCGTTGCACTTAGATAATGTGATTTAGACGTGCAGCGCTGATTCCCTGCCCATATGTTCCCATGATCATACTTTGGTGGTGATATGATGATGCAAGGATGTTTTCCTTCTAGACCTCGTGTGTAGGTCCCATGCTACTGGTGTGCATTTATGCCTAGGGAGGAGCCTCATGATTTATGCAAATGTGTGGAGGCCCTTACACTCATTGTCGATGTGCATAATATGCCCCTAATGTTCCCATGTTTATGCCCACAGCTGTATGCCGACTGATAATGCTTTATGTTTATGACAATGTTGCTAAGGCTAGGCACAATGTGAAGTATCGGGTTTTTAAGAACCCAGCGGTGCCAGGGGACACACCCAAAGACTTCGAGTCCTTCCTGTTTCAGACCACAGAAACACAGAGTCTTCTAGGTGAAGTCAAAGATCGAATTTATTGGCTGCAGCCAGTAACAGATATCCTAGAAGTACAACACGGTGTATATTCTCAGGAGACTGCTCAATCTTACAAAGCCAGCCTTCTCCTTTTATACAAAATATTATGCCCTCGGCAAACATTCCTTATTTTACAGTTGACCATTCACATATTTTCACTACAAAGAAAAAGCAGAGTCATGATGACAAGCCCACATTTCAGTTTGTCCAGCCCATAATCAATTACCCGGCAAGGCCCAGTATTTTCATCAGATAGCGACGGACCCCTAATAAAAACGGGCACCTCCTCCTTGTAAAGCAAGTCATAAAGAAAGAAACAGGGACAGGTGTGTGTAAGATTAGGCATGGTTCGTGTGCGATGAAAAGTTTATGACATGTTGTGCCTTGATACTAATCTCATTCGGCCACTGGGAAAAGAACTGGCCGAACAGGTTTGGCTTCAGGCAGTGGAGTCAGCTTGCCCAGGTCACAGAGGAGTCAGCAAAGGTGAACGTGTCCTTCAGACTCGGTTTTGCCTTAGACACTGGACTATGTGAGGGCAATCACAAAATGGCTGCCGTTCACAAAATGGAACCCGAGGGTTCAGGACGGAAACTCTGATTTATCCCATCACTCGAACACAGCGAAAATGCTCGTATATAGTATACTCGTCATTTCCGGTCTGCTGATACCAAAATCGCCATGATACGGCGATGTTTATAACACGGGTCCAGAATTTTCAGTACTACAGGCCCTCCTTTTGCCCTTACATAGGCAATAACCTATACTCATGCTAATCTGAGTCCAGGTCTACATTCCTAAAGTCATTGAGATGTTGCTGTAGCATCATCCTATTACTTAGCTCGTCCCTCGATACAGGTTTTCTTATACACGATGTAGCACAGAGGCCACATATAGTAGGAGCACACTGTATGCACAGACAGAACAGGAAAAGAATGGCTAAGATCATCCCAATGAACATTAGAATCTTCCATCCCCAGGCAGATAACAGTTCCCAGAACCATCCCATCAACGACCAGTCTCCTTTATCCACATGAATAGATTCAGAGATTTTATGCAGTTTGGAAATGGCCTGGTACACTGTCTGAGCGTTATCTGGGATGAAAACTCAACAACTAGATTGGATCACTTTACATACCCCACCTCGGTCTGCAAGTATGACGTCTAATGCGACCCTGTTCTGAAGAGTCATAAGGCGGTCCGACTGGAGCTCAGCAGTCAAGTTACTAAGGGCACCGGCAGTTTCAACTACGGTGTATTCAACCACCCTTGTCAATTGCCTTATGTTCCTGCTGTTCACCATAGGCCCCCAAAACGGCAGAAAACCCTTTACAAAATCTCCAAATTCTTGTCCTGCAGTGTCTTCTTTACTCATGACACCTCTAACTATCCTTGTCTTATGATAATCTGCCGCGGCCGTGTAGGTGGGAGGCAACAGGAACGAAAAAAAACATGTGCCCGAGAAGTCAGGGGGCAACCATGTATAGGCTCTATCATGGCAGATGAAATAGGTACCCTTAGCTGCTAGGAATGAAGGGGAAGTCCGAGACGCAAAAACATATGTTTCAGTGCAGATACTTTTCCCTAACTGAGCTCTGAAATTCTTGCCATTACCTTGCAGACATAGGTGGCCCTGATGGGGTACAATCCAAATCGGGGAGGATCTCTTTGCTCGCTGGTTCTCACTCAGAGTAACTCCATATTCTGTTACGTTCCATCTACCGTAAGCCTGTAACTCATCTCTGGGAATCGTTCTATACAAGTCAATGTCTCTGCTCATATTTGTGATTCCCACTACCAATGCCTTGTTGCTCGAGTTACCTCTCGTGGAACGTGGGGGATATGGTTCGGTGGCATATATGAACATCGTCTGAAACACCCACAAAGAACCATTGTAGCTAAATGGTAAGACAAAATATGGGATACCCTTATCTGTCGTATGTGGCATAAGACCACACACCCAACAATTAGTTGTGTTCACTACTAACTGGTGTTGGTGCAAAAGCTGTACGAATGAATTATTGACAAATTCCAATCTTCTAGCAGACTCGTGTTCAGGCAGAGGGTGAAAAGAATGTGAGGAAACAGTAGAAGGAGGTATGGGCTGTGTAGTGGGTGCAAATGTCACTTGAAACGAGAATAAAACATATCCTATTAAAAACGTCATTACACTAAGCAACATGAAAATACATAATATCAAAAATCGTTTCTTTGTCATCATTATACACATTTTCTTTCTAAAAATCATTGTCCGTGCAGGTCTCTCCAACTCGAAGAAATCCATCCTAAACTAAATATGCTGCTCGCGATGGTAGGGTGTTCTATGCTAAGGAATGCCTCTGTCAACCCAGGGCAACTCCCTTAGGCCAACCAGAACCTTCGACCTAGTGTCTCAGGGTTGCACCCCGAAGACTTTGGGCAACCGCGACCCTACAGCTGAACCAGGATGGCGGTTCGAAAAACAAAAATGAGTATATCTTCGGTGGAGAGTTAACCTGCAAACAGAAAAATCATAAAAACTTTTATTTGTTTTTTTTTTATTTGTCCATGACTCTCGGTCACAAATTATAGCGGTTTCTTCCAGGCAATGTCTGGTCCTGGAGCAAAAGTTCAGGCTCTGAAGTGTTCAATCGAATTGACGGTGGCACAGCTCCTTGCAAAATATTGTCGCTCTCACGTTCAGAATTTGTTCCTTATACACGTGCATCGCTAAAAGGCAGAAAACGAGGCACAGTCTCAGTTTCAGAGTCAGCGATATCCTCCTGGACCCAACGGTCATACGGCAGAGGCAAAGGGACCCTCTTGCAATGACTGCCGTGGATCCAGTTCTTCTTTCCTTCCACTCGAACAGCTGATCTTGTTGAGAGAAGGACTAGATGGGGGCCGGTCCACCGGGGCTGGTCATCCTTTGTTCGCTGAAAATTCTAAATCAGCACCCAGGATCCAGGATCGATCTGGTGTCCTAAAGCTTCAGAGACCTGAGGCAGAGAGTCGTGGACCTGTTGTTGTAAAACACGCAATTTAGCCGTCAATTCATACAAATAATCAAGCAGTACAGGGTGTTCTATTTCGCTGAATTTTGTTGGTCTTGGCACTCCCCATATGTTGGCCGGGCGGCCGAACACTACTTCGTACGGACTAAGTCCCACTCGCGAGTGCGCAGTCATTCTTGTTGATAGGGGTGCTAAAGGCAGAGCGTCAGGCCATTTAAGACCAGTGCTTGGCCAATTTAAGTTTTAATGTGCCATTATAGCACTCTACTAGTCCAGCTGATTGGGGGTGATTTGCAGCGTGAAACTTTTGCTGGATTCCTAGCCCTTCACATACTTTCTTCATCACTCGACCCACAAATTCACTCCCATTATCACTCCAGACCATTCTCGGCATTCCAAATCTGGGGAAAAATTCTTTGACAAGGGCTTTAGCTGTGGATAAGGCAGCGTTATCTTTTAGGGGGTATGCTTCTACCCATCTTCAAAAGGCACAAACAACAACGAGTACGTATTTTAAATTGTTGCACCTTTCCATGTGGATGAAATCTAGCTGCAAAACCTCGAACGGATACGTTGGAGGCGCAAAATGACCAGCTGGAGTTGGGGTTCCCCTACCAGGATTGTATTTCAGACACACCATACAATTCTTGACCACATTCTCCGCACACTTAGGAATTCCAGTGTTTTGCTATACTGGATCCAACAACTTGCAAATCCCTTTCACACTGATGTGAGCCATCCCATGCGGTATTGTAACCACTGCAAGCACATACGCATTGGGTAACAACCATCGCTGATGTTCTGATAATTCAACCCAACAACCATTCGCATCCAGTTTACCCGTACTCTCTCTCCACACGCTCAATTCTTTCTCAGTGGCTTCAGCTTGAATAGATTTCACGCTCTCAATCGTATCTTCACATATACCTACATCTGGAACCCATCTCGCTGGACCTGCAACGTACATTCGACTCATCACATTCCCTGCTGTTTCTTTCGCGACTTCATCTGCAAATGCATTACCATGACCAACATCATCAGTGACCTTTTTGTGTGCACTACATTTCACAATCGCAACTTGTAACGGTAAGGTCAGTGACTCAAGAAGCTCATTCACCAACTGACCATGTTGTATCTTAGCTCCATGCGAAGTCAGAAACCCACGTTCACGCCACAAACGTCCAAAACTATGACCCACACCAAATGCATACTGACTGTCAGTGTACACATTCACTTTCATTCCTTTCGACAACACACACTCTCTTGTAAGTGCAATCAATTCTGCTGTTTGAGCTGAATTATGTGGAATACGTGCAGTTTCAACAATCGTATGCAAAGTCGTAACAGCATATGCCGCAGTCGTGTCACCATTCGGAAGCTTGAAGCATGAACCATCCACCCATAAAGTACCATCACATTCAGTAAGAGGAGTATCCCTAAGATCTACTCTCCCTTTCGTTTCTTCTTCTGTCCTAAAGAAACAGTCATGCTGCTCTTCAGCATTCTCTGTCTCAACTGGAATCGGCAACAACGTGGCTGGGTTTAGCGTGTTGCATCTTTTAATGTGCACATGACTCGCTAACAAGGTCAATTCGTAACCTGACAATCGAGCACTAGTTAAGTGCTGTGTCTTGGTCCTGTTTAACAAAGTGTCCACCGCATGTGGAATCATCACAATCAACATGTTATTCATCACTAAACCAGCAGACTGTCGAATAGAAACAGCTGCTGCCACCGTGGCTCTTAAACAACTCGGCAACGCTCTAGCTACCGGATCCAAAGTCGACGAAAAATACGCGCATGGACGCTGCTTGTCTCCGAACGACTGTGTCAACACTGACAATGCACAACCTTCTTTCTCATGGACATACAACGTAAAGGGCTTACTGTAGTCGGGGGTACCCAACACAGGAGCCGAACACAATGCATTACGCAATTCGGAAAAACTTTTCTGACAATCTTCAGACCACGGAATGGGATTCAGTGTATCTTTACAAGTTAATGCTACCAAAGGTTTGGCCAGCAAAGAAAAATTCGGTATCCATTGTCTGCAATATGATGTAATGCCTAAGAAAGCACGTACTTCTCTCTGTGTCTTTGGCACACTCAATTTTGCAATTGCCTGAATTCTTTCTGGGGTCAGTTTCCTTCCCTCCTTCAATAAGAGATGACCTAAGTAGGTCACTTCTTGTCAACAATATTGCAGTTTTGAAAGAGACACTTTGTGATGTAAATCAGACAAATGACACAACAACAACAAGGTAGCTTCTTTACAAATTTCCTCAGTATTCGCAGCGACAAGCAAATCATCGACATACTGAGTAAGTGTAGCGCCATCCGGGCAAACAATCGTATCAAGCTGTGTTTTTAAAGCCTGACTATATATTGATGGACTTTCACAGTAGCCTTGAGGAGCGCGTTTAAAGCGGAAGCTTCGGCCTCCTAAACTGAAGCCAAAAATATCCCTGCTCTCCTCGGCTATCGGGATGCTGAAGATAGCATTCTTCAAGTCAATCACGAAAACCAAGTGGCTGATGCTGGAATCATAGTTAATAGGGCAGTGATATAAGGAACAACTGGAAACTGTGGCACAACTATTTTATTGACCTCTCTAAGATCAATCACAAACCTGTAAATAGGTGGCTGGGAAGGGTCAGTGGGCTTTAAAACAGGCAGAACAGGACTATTACAAACGTTGCCTCTTGTCTCTTCAATTACATCTTTTTCAATCGGATCATAAATGATCGCTAACACCGCCTTTTCACTTTCACTAGAAATCTTGTATTGGGGAATGCGCGGCATTCTAACATTGGCTTTCAATGTTACAACATATGGCGGTATTTCCAAAAGACCTACATCATTAGGACCAGTAGCCCAAAGAATATCCGGAAGAGAAGACAATTCGGCCGGAAGTTTATCCTTTGACAAATACGTCGGAGAGATCACTTTCTTACCCAGTTGTACTCCCGAAGGGGAACAATACAATGTCGCATACAATCTTTTCAACAGATCCAGTCTTAACAAGTTTTCACCACAACCTGTCGTCAGAATAAGGGGTGCTTCCAATTCACAAGGTCCAACAGAAAGGGAAATCGGGTTGCGCCAGGGAGTTTAGAGTGCATAATAGAACTCTTTGTAGCACCAGTATCCAACAGAAAAGGCTCTGACACACCTGATGTAATCACCTCAATATAAGGTCCACTCTGATCTACTGGAACTGAAACAACTCCCTCTCTTTGTCTATGGCTGTCCTAGCAATCATCACCTTCCATATTCTCATCTTCAGCATAGTAGTCATCAGCATAGTACTGAGCCGTTCTACCAGACGCGTTATTTTGCTGATCAAAGCGATTCATTGAGTTCTGCGGAGGAAAGGGACACGCGTTATTGGGAAAACTTCCACGTCCCCTACCTCTAGGAGCTTGCTGAACACCTCGACCTCTTGTACCAGAAGCACCATTCATACGTTGCAATAAAATAGGGCAACTATATTTGAAATGACCCTCTTCCTTACAATATGAACACTGACTGGGGCCTACAGGAACACGTGGTTGAGAAAACTCGACCCTTTGCGAGTTTCTCTGAAACTGTTGAGGTTGCTGATAGTTACTCTGATTATCGCGAGGCAGATACGCCTGCTGTAAAAGAACCTTCGTCTTTAACTCTTTTTAGTTTTCTTGTCTGCTCTATCGTTCTCGTCCTTATCTCTATTTTCGTAATACTGCGCAGTAGCCAGTATTTGCGCTGAAGAGGAAACGGCCCAAGACCTCTCTGAATCTTTTAATTTCTTACACAACTCGGGAAGCAAATTGTGCACAAACTTGTCAACAAACAACTGTTGACCTCCCTCGGTGCTCATATCTTGACCACTATGGTCGACGAACGTTTCTTCAAACCTAGTGAAGAAATCAGACACTGTTTCATCTTTCTTCTGCTTACATGCAGACAATTTATCACAGTTTACACACATTGCAGGCATTAAAGTCTTCATATAAGTAATGATCCTACCAGGGAGTTCTGCAACAAAAGGCTCGGGTTTAGCACCACCAACTTGTCGGCCATCTGCAGCAGCAATATTAGCCCATGTATCACCTAATTCCTGATCATGATCGGCATGACGAATCTTTCCCCATAAAGGCTGTGGAACAACATTCCCGAACAACATGTCTACATCGGCTAAATTCATAACACATAAGCCTGCAGTCTGTGATAATTCTTTGTAATACCCCGCAGGATTTTTACGGGGGTCAGGTAACGTCTGTTTAAGAGCCAAAACTTCAGCTCGCTTCCATGGAATATGCACCCAAACAAGCTGAAAATGTCCCGGAACAGCCGGATTAGCGGCTGGATCTCCCTCTCTCCAAATTAGTGGAACCTCTCTCATTGGATACTGTCTCGCCCTTCTCCTAGCAGAAACGTCATGCTCAAACAACTGCTGAGAAGGAGACTCACTCCTAAACGACGACAACGTCGCAACTGCTTTTCCAACATCGGAACCCACAATAGTTCCCTTCGCAAACTCGGACTTTAGATTGATCAACTCAGAAGGAGCCTGTCCCACATCATCATCTTCCCATTCATCACGAAGGAAAGTACACGCTTTATCGAAAACATATCTCTGCTTCGGCGCTTCCCATTGACGGAAGACATCCAAAACAGATTCCACATCATATCTTAAAGGGCGAGTGACCCATTTACGCGCCAGGCGGTCCAATATTTCTTTCTCTCGTGAATCAGGCAGTTGACTACGCAACTGTTTACGCTCTGATTCAGGGGTCTTACTCTGTGACCCAAAGAAAAGAGGAAGAAGACTAGTAACAGTGTTTGTCATTCTCTGTCGAACAGAAGGAGAGGTCGACAGGACGGGAGATAAAGCGGACTGAGAAATGGTCAACGTAGGAGCAGTAGTAGGGGAAGTAGCAAGAACAGGTGGAAAAGTTGCAGAAGTTAAAGGCGGAGCAGGTAGCAAAGTCAGTGGCCCTTGAGAAGGCTGCACCAGAGGAGTAGGAGCCGGCTGAGGAGGAGCTGGCGGCTGTGGAAGAACCTGAGGCACAATAACCGGAGGTTGCACAACTAGAGGTTGCGGGGGTGCTGTAGCACTCTGCGCATAAGGGGGTGGCGAACTCAATAAATGCGACATTAAAGGATCTTTTTCAAGTTCTTTTGCTGCATCTTGCTGAAGAGTTGGCAAAACTGGATAACATTTATCAATCGCCATTTTACGTTGCCTGTGCAACTGCTCACTTGCCTATTCTTCTTCGTTATCTTTGAACTGCATAGCAGCTTGCGTTATCGAAATACCCTTTTCTCTTTTATTTTTCTTTGCTAATTTTATTTCTTTCTGTTTGGCTTCCTTTCGCCATAGGCGGAAAGAGTCAAACATCGCCGGCCGGGCTTTCTTTTTAAAGAGTCTAACCTCCAAATTATCTAAAATTTCGGTGTCAAAACTACCATATTGGGGCCATTTTAGAACACCATCTTTCCTGGTGTATCGGATCCATACTTCATTATATGTGATGGGGTCTACGCCATGCTTCACATAGAGCTCATATGTTGGAGTTCCAACTGGAGGAACCGGACACGAGTCCTCCAATCGGGAATCCCTACTACAACCAAGACAAAACAAATTTCCAAGTCTGCTAAGACCAGGCATCTTCGCTCACTAGTCTAGCTTCAAACTTCGAAGGATTATCGAATACGATAGTCTCGTGAATACACGAGTCCCTCGGTTTTGGCGCTTGCAAGTTCCAAACAAAACGGTCCCGAGGAAATCAAAGATCCCCTTGGAATACCCAAAAACTTAGAACCAAACTAAGGACTGGGAGACGCTCCACTTATACTTAACTGAGGTATCGATGACGTTACCAGAAGACTCGTCTATCGTTTCGCTCTACCAATCATCAAGGGTCCAAAACAGGGCGATAGTCAGGGCAGCAGTCCTTCGTAGCCGTCGGGAAGCGGGGAACCTCGCAGCAAAGACTTTCGGACCACGTCAACATACAGGGGTCGATGAAGTGGCGGCCTTCCTCCAGAATTTTCACACGAAGCTCCTCACGAACCTCTGGCTTGGACCGGTACTGCTGAAATCGTCCCGCGTTGGGCGCCAACTGAAGTACCGGGTTTTTAAGAACCCAGCGGTGCCAGGGGACACACCCAAAGACTTCGAGTCCTTCCTGTTTCAGACCACAGAAACACAGAGTCTTCTAGGTGAAGTCAAAGATCTAATTTATTGACTGCAGCCAGTAACAGATATCCTAGAAGTACAACACCCTGTGTATATTCTCAGGAGACTGCTCAATCTTGCAAAGCCAGCCTTCTCCTTTTATACAAAATATTATGCCCTAGGCAAACATTCCTTATTTTACAGTTAACCATTTACATATTTTCCCTACAAAGAAAAAGCAGAGTCATGATGACAAGCCCACAATTCAGTTTGTCCAGCCCATAATCAATTACCCGGCAAGGCCCAGTATTTTCATCAGATAGCGACGGACCCCTAATAAAAACGGGCACCTCCTCCTTGTAAAGCAAGTCATAAAGAAAGAAACAGGGACAGGTGTGTGCAAGATTAGGCATGGTTCGTGTGCGATGAAAGGTTTATGACATGTTGTGCCTTGATACTAATCTCATTCGGCCACTTGGAAAAGAACTGGCCGAACAGGTTTGGCTTCAGGCAGTGGAGTCAGCTTGCCCAGGTCACAGAGGAGTCAGCAAAGGTGTACGTGTCCTTCAGACTCGGTTTTGGCCTTAGACACTCGCCTATGTGAGGGCAATCACAAAATGGCCGCCGTTCACAAAATGGAACCCGAGGGTTCAGGACGGAAACTCTGATTTAACGGTGATCCCATCACTCGAACACAGCGAAAATGCTCGTATATAGTATACTCGTCATTTCCGGTCTGCTGATACCAAAATCGTCATGATACGATGATGTTTATAACACGGGTCCAGAATTTTCAGTAACACAAATGGACTTATGAGAATGCTGTGGTGCTAATGATGTTGATAAGTTTTATGTTGATGTGAAATTATGCTCACATGTTCCGGCCTGAGCTATTGTGACTGACGTTACAGCAGTAGTGCTGCCCGCATTATTTTACTAGTAAGTACTGGCTGGGGCGCATTTAATCCTGTCGGTTTTACATTCATCTTTATACCTTGTGATCATTCTGGCAACGGCCCGATTGGCGCTGCCCTGTAAATAGTCCCTGTGTAAATTGCTACCCAGTGCCGGTTGGCACATTGTGTAAGCAACTGTGATTACGTTCTGATGTGTTCATTATACAATACACACACTGTTTTTCACCCAACCTGGTGTGGAGTCTCTTTTTGTAGTGTGCTTTATGTGTTGCCTGTGTGTGCTGTACGGATGCTTTACACATTCCCTCCGGAGTTTGGCCCGCCCGCTCTGCACCATGCTACCCGTTTCTAACACACGTTCAAACCAAAGGAATGGAATACCCTTCAGTGCTGCCACAAACAGATTAAAAAGAAAGGGTGAGGTAGCATAGCCCTCGAGTTGCTTAGTTATATTGCTGAGCGGAAGAGCAATGTTCTGGAACCCCGACACTGATAGGAGCAGAATGATTGGAAAGTCTGCCTGCAATGCCTTCCATCGAGGGATATTCGACCTAAAGCAAGTGACCTCTAAAAACAGCGACTGCAACTGGAAGCTTTCAAGACACTGCAGCAGAATCCTATTCCAGTGGACTCCATAGAGGGCACTGACTCAGCACTGCCTTTATTTCCAATTGAGTACCTTGCAACTACCAGACCAGTTAAGGCCTTAATTAGTCTAACCCAGCACTATGTCTTGATTGATACCAAGCGCTGGGCCTTGATAAACTGAATACCGAGTGCCCAATCTGTAACAAAAAAAAGTGTAAACACGTATAGTAGCAATGTATCACTTTTTGGTGACGTGCCATTTTTCCAGTGCGTATTGTCATTTCCCATTTGAGACACCCTTGTACACACCACAATGTTTGGTGGGTGATCCATTTGCCTTCCCACTACGGTAGGAAAGTTACCCCAGCATTCTGCTGAATTAAAATCGAACGTTTTCCAAGTTGTGAAAAGTTCAAATTAGAGTTTATACACATACAATCTGACAATGCAAACCATGCGTGTGTAATGCTGCGCATATGTGGCCGGAAATTAAACTGTGTCAAAACATTTACACCTGACTGGTATTCTTTTGTGGAACACTGTTGGGCATCAGTAAAGCCATCAACGACTTTCACTGGGATGCTTTGATGACCTAAAACTAACTTTGGTGAGTCCTTTTGTGTCTTAAATGTTTTTGTGGGCAAGGTAATACTGCCACGTCACCACTGACTGATCGTGAGACCCAAAGAAAAAGCTTCTCCAGCTCCTGCACCTGCCAGCTCCTGCCTGAAATACCCAGGTGGAGTGTTCTGATAGGTGTGTTCAGCTGTTCTGGTCAGGACGTCTTCATGCTCAGGACGTCTTCCTGCACCTGTTTGTTGCACTGCACTTGGCTTCTTTGCAGGTTTATTTTCACAAAGATGACCTCTCTGATTCTAGCAGGTCACAGGACCAACCTTTTTACCATGCTGTAACCTCTTGTCTCTTTGGACTTTTTCTGCTCTCCTTACCAGAGCTTTTTTGTAGTTTCTAACTTTTCAAGCCTCCAGGCTTCAGTTATACATTTCATGTGGCCATTGGTGCCCAGAGTTCAACTGTTCTACGCACACACAGGTTTCTTGATCACATGTCTCAACACCTCAACTGACACAATATTGGAAGCATTTCATAGCTGCCCATTATTTACAACAGTTCTTGATCCAAAGTCACCGCAGGGACATTATTCCAACTCTAGAAAATGATACAATGGCAGCAGGACTTACTACTATAACTGAAATCTGCCAAACTCCATATTATAAAGTCATACCTAAGCGTACACACTTTACGTTTATAGCTATTGCTGTGAAATGGGTACCACAAAGTCTTAAGCAAGGTTGATCTTCTTAAGAGAGCTCTAATTTGTGAGAATATGATCCCTATTGATGTGGTCTATCTCAGAAGTCCATATGTTGCTGCATGTGCTCTCTATCAGTAATCCAGCTGTTCCGCCCTGTGTCTTAAGCTGCTTCTTTGCTTTTGTGGTTGTTGATCTCCTTTTTGGAGCCAGACTAGTGGGCAGAAGGTTTATTTTCCAGTGCACTTGTGAAAGAACTTAACAAGGTGTGGCTGCAGGACTCGTACTTCAAGATTTTGGACATTTGCAGAGATTCTGTCACAAAGACAATCTCAGTCTAATTTAATAAGATAAACAGTAAGCTTGATCTGTCTGTCCAAGCAACCGTAGATGTATCCATGAGAAGGCTTCTGCTCCTGGTACTTAACCAGGGTCAATCACATCATTGCGCCTTGCTTCTCGCTCAACCCTTCATTGGCCGTGGTAGACTTGCCATTAATTTCTACCTCATCTCTGGTAGCGGGCACTCAATGTCATCCCCACCGCACTAGAGAGAATCTCCTTGTGCTTGAGATACTCCCTCCCAACAATAGTCCCGTAAGAACCTGCATCCTTCAGGGTAATGACCTTCCTCCCTTCAAGGCTAGCTAAGAATACAGACCCCATGATATTTGGATTCATGCACTTAGGAACATCTGTGTCCCCTTCCAAAATGGTGGTTGCTGCTACATTGAGTCCAACAGGGGCTCATTACCCAAGTCAACACACTCAGTATAATGGGTGCTGTGAGACACGTCTTTCACCTGACAGTTCTTTACTGAATGCCTCCTCATTCCCTGTAGCAAGTTATCTCTTTGAATTTGAAAGAATATTCTTTTCCTTTTGTACTGACTTGAAAACCAATTCCTTTTTGCCTGTGTCCTACCCGTGGGAATGTGCTGTGGTTCCTACAAATTAAGTAGGACTGTGTATTCTGGACTGCATAAATGTCAAAATATGAGAACGTGGTTCACACGACTAGCTCACGGCGCACCATCTGAACCCAGTAAACGTACATGGAAAGAGAACTACCCTTTTGTTGTTTGCTTTTGCGTGCCCAAGTTAAAAACAAGAAAGATACAAATTGACTTTTCAAACATTTATTGAAACCATCGTAATCTTGTATACAAAGACTGTACTGCAATTATTAGGCATAAAATAGCAGTGTAACCATCCTTACAAGAATGGATAAAAAGATACCAAAGTTTCTAGAGATTTCCCTATTGGGCCCATTTTGTCTCTCCCTTAGTTTTGCGTTTTAGAAGTTTTAGGCTGCCCCTGCTTGCTCTGCATTGCCACATATAACACATTTGTGTTTGCGATATTATTTTGAGAATACGCTGTACATGTTTGTTATTCCCAGACTCTTCTTCGGATTTCGTCTTTACATTTTATACAAGGTTGTTTGGAATACATAACAACATGGTGCACTGTTTTCTTTGCTCGTCCAGCAACAGCTCCTTACTTTTAGACATAACACGGACACACTGCTGTATCTCCAGCACAATTGTTTAACGATAAAAATGGTGTTCTGACCCCTTGTGGGCAGAGAGGAGAATTCCGGCAGAGAGGACTGATCTGGAACAACAGCAGTGCCTAACATGCAACCCTGCATAAACTAAGTTTACACTCATGATGCAGACCATGTAAATACATACACCAGAAATGGGGTCTTGGGCCAATCCCAGATCACAAATATATCCCTGTGCTCCCAAAATAAAGGTAGAACTAGACAGATATATAATTTGCCATTGTTGGGATGTGTGTCCTATACAGTCTGGTAGTAATTCTAATTACTATGTTTAGTTGCATTTGCCTAATGATCGCAGCATATTTGCTTCCTAATAGACTACGATAGTTTCAATAAATGTATCGTAAACTTTCTTTGTGTCTTTCTTATGTTTACAATGGGCATGCATGAGTGAGTAAGTGAGTAACAAAGGTGAGGATCTGTTTCCACAGTGCCCTTGGGGATAGAGGGTCGTGTTAGAGTTTGCTGAAATCACTTGTTACTCTGGGAAGACTAGGAGTTCAGGTGAGGCACTGTGAGCTAGCAGGATTGGCCCAACAGGGACTGACGTACTTTGTAGATAGACTCATTCCCTACTCTCTCACGTCCTGTTGTCCTAACACACAATTCTGCTTTACTAGTGGAATCCGTGGAACAGGTTCAACCATTATAACATTACTGTGTGGTTATATAAATATATAATATTCTATTCCTACCTAACAGTACCTATACTATTGAGAGTATAGTGGGAGTACCCTTTACCAGATACCTTGGGATACCCTAAACTTCCATACCTAACTGTGATGTATGACTGAGCCAGCCTGTGTAGAACAGGTTATCGTCCATCTTTTTTTGCCATAAGTCTTTGTGTGCGTGTTAAATTATAAGGCAAAAACCGTTCTGTTGTGTTGAGATATTTCCATGGCACACGGTTTGATTTTAACCCCTGCAATTTCCACTCAATTACATAATCGTTCTCAGTTGACTTTGCCCATGCTGTAAGAGAGAAGTGTCATTAAGTATAACATTGAATGCATATGATACAGTATTATTTAAAGAATATATGTGAGTTGACAATGTAGTCATGCCTTTGTCCACAACAGGCAATGACTTTTCCAAATGAATCCTGTCAATTTGTCTTTAGTGTTCAGCAGCATCCACGGTTCATTGTAAGTGGCGTATATGAATCAGTTAGAATGTGGTGACCTAGGACCCAACAAGAAATCTTGTAATTTCATGTTATCAGAAAGGAGAGGTAGATGTCCCTTAATTGCAGATAGTGTGGAATGTTGTGACCATTGCTGTATTGAAGCAGGTTCTGATTATTAAAAAGTAGAACAATGAGGCTTGGCAATCAGGAACAGATTACGTTTAATTAAACAATAATAGCCAGGAATAGCAGCCACATCTCTTACAGTTGCGTGCTGGCATTCAATTTGCATTAGGTACTTGGCATGCTTTATACTGTATACCTGGTGCAATAAAGTGAAGCTTGTCCCTATTGGGCAGGGAATACTGGTGCAGTGGGTCATAGGCAGATGGCGGTCTCTGCTTGGGGTGACACGTAAAAGACACTGGACACGATGCACACCAAGGGTCTCATTTAGATTTTGGTGGACAGGTTACTGCATCACAAAGGTGATGAGTATTCCGCCCGCCATATTAGAAGTGCATTTAACCCAGTGACAATTGTATTAAGATGGACTGGGATATCTGTCACATTTGTGATGCAATAACAATTCAGCCAAACTCCAAATCGTTCTTCAAGTCTGCAACCAATGTTGTAGCAGAGAGAACCAGCATTACAGGAAGGGGGTCTAGAAGCAGCTGTAGTCCCAGAGGCACAGGAAATGGAATCTGAGAGAGTGGACTGATAGCACATGAACCTTGGATCTGTTGTGGCTATGCCCGAGAAGCAGGGTGTTCCTTAGGATCCTTTTATGCCCCTTGCTGATATTGTCGGACATCTGGACCCTCACCTCCCCCCTCAAGACAGTCATACTCTAAGTGTTGTGCTTTTTCAGGCTTTGCTCCTCTCATGGAAAGGTCAAAGTCCAATCTACCATAAAAGGTGGCCATAAAAAGGCGGCCAATGCACAGACACTGTCTTTGTGGTGAGACTTTGCTGCTAGACTCGAGGCGCTTTTAAAAACTGGTGTCATTAAATTTTAACATTCTTAAACATTGTGTGCTGCTACTGAATCCTATGAATTTGATTGTGTGGTGGGGTGCGATTTGCTGACGTTCTTCACTGTAGTTGAGCTACTGTTCTCATCAGTGGCCATTTTATTCTGCCCACAGAGTGAGAGAGGTTAGCAGTCTAGTGGCTTCACCTGGGGAAAGCTCCATGAGCCCGATCTGCTATAAAATGGCAGTCAATGTTCGGATGTGCTGAAGGTGAACCTAAGGCAAGCCTGTCAGTGCCTGAGTCCAGAACCCCTGCTCCTTTGACATCGCCTAGGACTACCCAATCTGCCCCTTAACCGCTGTTATTCAGACCACTTTGCACCAAGGTTTGTCTACACCCGTTCGCCTTTGGGGAAAACGGCATGGCCGGAGTGCACTGCAGACATTGTCGTTTTGCTTCAACTATTAAGGGTAACTTCACTAATTCTGCTACTACTTCCTCTAAGGCTAACTCATTGTCATTAACTTTACAAATGCACAGCATTAACTTTCGCGCACTGACCTGCCACTATGCTGATATCCCCGTCCTGGATCACAAGCTCAGTGTCTTATTCCTCACAGAAACATGGCTCACTCAATCTACATATGTAGAACATGTTTGTGCTCTCCCTCCAGGATATCTCATTCAAAGATGCGATACACCC